>NC_044550.1:145718493-146918493 GCF_007565055.1 Rhinopithecus roxellana
CTTCCAGAAAGGAGCGTGAACTCTCGTGAGGACGCACACATCAGAAAGCAATCTCTCAGAAAACTTCTTCTAGTTATTATTTGAGGATATTTCTTTATCCTGAGCCCCTATGGATCACAAATACCACTTTGCAGATTCCACGAAAAGGGTTAGCACACTGCTTCCTGAGGTTAAGGTGAACTCTGTGAGATGAATCACAGATCAGAAAGAAGTTTCTCAGAAAGCTTCTTTCACGTTTTGATACTGATGTACTTCCTTTACAGCGTAGCATCAATGCGATCCAGAAAACCCTCCTCAGTTTCCTCAAGACAGTGTTAATGGACTGCTCCACGAAACATAAGTGTAACTCTGTGAGATGAATTCACACTCAACCAAGATGTTTCCAGATTCTTTCTTGGTAGTTTTATCTGAGGGATATTTCCTTTGTCACGGTAAGCTCTTGAGCTAGGATGTATCCTAATTTGGCAGATTTCCAAAAAACTTGTTAGCAAACTGATCACGAGGAGAGAACTTGAAAGTATGTGAGTTGCATCCACACATGGCAATGCAGTTTCTCAGGGCTTCTTTCCAGTTTTGATCTGAGGATATTCTTTTTTCACCACAGCCCTCAATGAGCTCCCACATATCACTTTGTAAAATCCCACGACAACAGTTTAGCAAACTGTTCCAAAAAGAGAAAGGTGGAACTCTGTGTGATGATCACCCATCAGTAAGCAATCTCTGAGAAAGGTTCTCTCTAGTTATTATGTGAGATAATTCTTTTTCCACCATGAGCACCTATGGGCTCCCAAATATCAACTTTGCAGAATCCACGACAACAGTGTAGCAAACTTTCCGAAGGAAGGTTGAACTCTGGTGATGAAGTCACACTCAGAATGCAATCTCTCGAAAGCTTCGTCTAGTTACTTATCTGAGAATTTCCTATTTACCATGGGCCATATGGGCTCCCACATATCACTTTGCAGATTCCAACGAAAAGAGTGTTAGCAAACTGCTTCTGAGTCTACGGTGTAAATCTGTGAGATGATTACAGATCAGAAAGAAGTTGCTCACAAAGCTTCTTTCATGATTTGAACTGATGATATTTCCATTTTATCAGGTGGCCTCAATCGGTCCAAAGAAGCCCTTCTAGGTTCCTAGACATGTAATGGGACTGCTCCACGAAACATAAGTGAATACTCTGTGAGATGATTCACACATCCCAAGAATTTTCTAGGAAAGCTTCTTTCTAGTTTTCATCTGAGGATATTTCTTGTCACGTAAGCTTATTGCCTAAGAAGTATCCAATTGCAGATTCCAGAAAACTGTGTTAGCAAACTGATCACAGAGAGAAGAACGTGTAAACTATGTGAGTTGCATTCACACTTGGAATGCAGTTTCTAGAAAGGCTCGTACTTCCGGCTTTAATCTGAGGATATTTTCCTTTTTCACCATAGGCCCTGGGATCCCAAATATCCACATTTGCAGAATCCACGACCACAGTTAGCAAACCTTTCAAGATGGAAGGGTGAACTCTGTGTGATGAAGTCAACATCAGAAAACAATCTCTCAGAAAGCTTCTTCTGGTATGGACGTGAGGATATTCACTTTTTCACCATGGGCCATATGGTGGGCATTCATGAATTGGGACCATTTAATCTGGGGAGATTTTGATAAAGACCCCAGTGTCAACCAGGAGTCTTGCCCCCAATGTAGAGCTTTTATGCCGTAGTTGGTCCAACGTTCTGTGGACCACTAAAGAGCAAGGATGAACTGCCTCAACTGATTTTTGTAATTTCCTAAAACCATACATTCATTTTACTAGAGGGACAGCTCCCCTTCACCCCTCCGCCAACTGTCAACTAAACCAGTGCAATCCTATACAGGTTATTATCTCAAACCCTCAAAGTTCTTCCCCTTTTCTAAGCTGGGTCCCTTCTTTAAGCCGGTTTTATGGTATGAGGGGGCTGACGTTTCAGGGACATACCCTATTGGATTCTTTGAAATGTGTTTCTTTGATCCCCTGCCACCTGCACCTTCCTCTAAGTCTTCTTCCAAAACCTCTCACAATGGAACAATTGCTCCTCCTCCATCTAACGACAAGACCAAAATAGCTATCGTAGAAGTTAAAGACTTAAAACAAACTTTGGCAATTAAGACAGGATACCAAGATGCAAATGCCTAGCTGGAATGGATCAAATATTCTGTCTACACGTTAAAAGCAATTGTTATGCTTGTGCGCATGGCAGGCCAGAGGCCCAGATTATCCCCTTTCCACTAGGGTGGTCCTTCAGTAGACCGGGAGTGGGCTGCATGGTAGCTCTTTTCCAGGATTCTACAGCCTGGAGTAACAAGTTGTGCCATGCTCTCTCTCTGCTGTATCTCGAAGTCCGGCACCCTGCAGGTCAGCCCCTGAGGGCCATCCAGCTTCCGTCTCCCAACACTAAGTTCACTTTGTATCTCTCACAACAGGGAGAAAACTTAGCATTCCTTGGAGACCTGAGGGGATGGAGTGAGCTTAAGAATTTTCAAGAGCTTATCAATCAGTCAGCCCTTGTTCATCCCCGAGTGGATGTGTGGTGGTATTGTGGTGGACCTTTACCGGACACTCTAGTGAATAACTGGAGTGACACTTGTGCTTTAGTCCAGTTGGCTATCCCTTTCACCTTGGCATTTAATCAACCAGAGGAAGGAAAAATAAGACATCGTAAAGCAAAAGAAGACCCTCATGGGTCTTTCGACTCTCATGTCTATTTAAATGCAATTGGAGTCCCATGGGGAATACCAGATCAATTTAAAACCTGAAATCAAATAGCTGCAGGATTTCAGTCATTATTTTGGTGGGTGACAATTAATAAAAATGTATATTGGATAAACGACATCTACTACAACAACAACGATTTATTAACTACACTAGAGATGCTGTTAAAGGAATAGCTGAGTAATTAGGGGCTACTAGCCAGATAGCTTGGGAAAATAGGATAGACTTAGAAATGATATTAGCAGAAAGGAGTTTGCATTATGATTAAAACTCAATGTTGTACTTTTATCCCAAACTACACTGCCCTGATTGAAGTATAACAAAGGCATTGTAAGGTCTGACTGCTCTGTCCAATAAGTTAGCCAACAACTCAGGGGAAAATGACCCCTTTACAGGATGGCTAGAAAAGTGGATTGGTAGATGAAAAAGAATAATAGCCTCAATTCTTACTTCCCTCACAGCCATAATGGGTGTACTTATTCTTGTCACGTGCTGTGTACACCATACATCCGTGGGTTGGTGCAGAGGCTCATAAAAATGGCACTTATTAAAACCTCCCTTAACTATCCTCCACCTTATCCAGAGAAGCTTCTTCTTCTGGAAAATCAAGCAGAACAACTAAGCGAAGACATGTTAAGGAAGTTTGAAGAGAAAGCACTGTAAAGAAATGCAACAAGAGAAATTATTAGATATGAGTTCTAAATTTCTCTTCAAAGAATCAGTATGTCAGTATGTTCAATCCTTTGCCTTCTACTTTTAAACTTCCTCGTAAAGTAACCTTTTTCAATTACCTACTCCACCCTGACTCATTCCAATTACCTGCTCATTCTCCACCCTGATTCATTCCAATTTCCTGCTCTGCCATAACCAGTTTTCCTGCCAAACCACTCACCCCATCATTCTCTTTATTTTATTTTATTTTATTTTTTTATACTTTAAGTTCTAGGGTACATGTGCATAACGTGCAGGTTTGTTACATATGTATACTTATGCCATGTTGGTGTGCTGCACCCATCAACTCGTCAGCACCCATCAATTCATCATTTATATCATGTATAACTCCCCAATGCAATCCCTCCCTCCTCCCCCCTCCCCATGATAGGCCCCAGTGTGTGATGTTCCTCTTCCCGAGTCCAAGTGATCTCATTGTTCAGTTCCCACCTATGAGTGAGAACATGCGGTGTTTGGTTTTCTCTTCTTGTGATAGTTTGCTAAGAATGATGGTTTCCAGCTGCATCCATGTCCCTACAAAGGATGCAAACTCATCCTTTTTTATGGCTGCATAGTATTCCATGGTGCATATGTGCCACATTTTCTTAATCCAGTCTGTCACAGATGGACATTTGGGTTGATTCCAAGTCTTTGCTATTGTGAATAGTGCCGCAATAAACATACGTGTACATGTGTCTTTGTAGTAGAATAATTTATAATCCTTTGGGTATATACCCAGTAGTGGGATGGCTGGGTCATATGGTACATCTAGTTCTAGATCCTTGAGGAATTGCCATACTGTTTTCCATAATGGTTGAACTAGTTTACAATCCCACCAACAGTGTAAAAGTGTTCCTATTTCTCCACATCCTCTCCAACACCTGTTGTTTCCAGACTTTTTAATGATTGCCATTCTAACTGGTGTGAGATGGTATCTCATTGTGGTTTTGATTTGCATTTCTCTGGTGGTGAGTGATGATGAGCATTTTTTCATGTGTCTGTTGGCTGTATGAATGTCTTCTTTTGAGAAATGTCTGTTCATATCCTTTCCCCACTTTTTGATGGGGTTGTTTGTTTTTTTCTTGTATATTTGTTTGAGTTCTTTGTAGATTCTGGATATTAGCCCTTTGTCAGATGAGTAGGTTGCAAAAATTTTCTCCCATTCTGTAGGTTGCCTGTTCACTCTGATGGTAGTTTCTTTTGCTGTGCAGAAGCTCTTTAGTTTAATGAGATCCCATTTGTCAATTTTGGCTTGTGCTGCCGTTGCTTGTGGTGTTTTAGACATGAAGTCCTTGCCCATGCCTATGTCCTGAATGGTACTACCTAGATTTTCTTCTAGGGCTTTTATGGTATTAGGTCTAACATTTAAGTCTCTAATCCATCTTGAATTAATCTTCGTATAAGGGGTAAGGAAAGGATCCAGTTTCAGCTTTCTACTTATGGCTAGCCAATTTTCCCAGCACCATTTATTCAATAGGGAATCCTTTCCCCATTTCTTGTTTCTCTCAGATTTGTCAAAGATCAGATGGCTGTAGATGTGTGGTATTATTTCTGAGGACTCTGTTCTGTTCCATTGGTCTATATCTCTGTTTTGGTACCAGCACCATGCTGTTTTGGTTACTGTAGTCTTGTAGTATAGTTTGAAGTCAGGTAGCGTGATGCCTCCAGCTTTGTCCTTTTGACTTAGGATTGTCTTGGCAATGCGGGCTCTTTTTTGGTTCCATATGAACTTTAAAGCAGTTTTTTCCAATTCTGTGAAGAAACTCATTGGTAGCTTGATGGGGATGGCATTGAATCTATAAATAACCTTGGGCAGTATGGCCATTTTCACGATATTGATTCTTCCTATCCATGAGCATGGTATGTTCTTCCATTTGTTTGTGTCCTCTTTGATTTCACTGAGCAGTGGTTTGTAGTTCTCCTTGAAGAGGTCCTTGACATCCCTTGTAAGCTGGATTCCTAGGTATTTTATTCTCTTTGAAGCAATTGTGAATGGAAGTTCATTGCTGATTTGGCTCTCTGCTTGTCTGTTACTGGTGTATAAGAATGCTTGTGATTTTTGCACATTAATTTTGTATCCTGAGACTTTGCTGAAGTTGCTTCTCAGTTTAAGGAGATTTTGGGCTGAGACGATGGGGTTTTCTAAATATACAATCATGTCATCTGCAAACAGGGACAATTTGATTTCTTCTTTTCCTAACTGGATACCCTTGATTTCTTTCTCTTGCCTGATTGCCCTAGCCAGAACTTCCAACCCTATGTTGAATAGGAGTAGTGAGAGAGGGCATCCCTGTCTTGTGCCAGTTTTCAAAGGGAATTTTTCCAGTTTTTGCCCATTCAGAATGATATTAGCTGTGGGTTTGTCATAAATAGCGCTTATTATTTTGAGGTACGTTCCATCAATACCGAATTTATTGAGCGTTTTTACCATGAAGGGCTGTTGAATTTTGTCAAAAGCCTTTTCTGCATCTATTGAGATAATCATGTGGTTCTTGTCTTTGGTTCTGTTTATATGCTGGATTACATTTATTGATTTGCGAATGTTGAACCAGCCTTGCATCCCAGGGATGAAGCCCACTTGATCATGGTGGATAAGCTTTTTGATGTGCTGCTGAATCCGGTTTGCCAGTATTTTATTGAGAATTTTTGCATCGATGTTCATCAGGGATATTGGTCTAAAATTCTCTTTTTTTTGTTGTGTCTCTGCCAGGCTTTGTTATCAGGATGATGTTGGCCTCATAAAATGAGTTAGGGAGGATTCCCTCTTTTTCTATTGATTGGAATAGTTTCAGAAGGAATGGTACCAGCTCCTCCTTGTACCTCTGGTAGAATTCAGCTGTGAATCCATCTGGTCCTGGACTTTTTTTGGTTGGTAGGCTATTAATTGTTGCCTCAATTTCAGAGCCTGCTATTGGTCTATTCAGGGATTCAACTTCTTCCTGGTTTAGTCTTGGGAGAGTGTAAGTGTCCAGGAAATTATCCATTTCTTCTAGATTTTCTAGTTGATTTGCGTAGAGGCGTTTATAGTATTCTCTGATGGTTGTTTGTATTTCTGTGGGGCCCGTGGTGATATACCCTTTATCATTTTTTATTGTGTCTATTTGATTCCTCTCTCTTTTCTTCTTTATTAGTCTTGCTAGTGGTCTGTCAATTTTGTTGATCTTTTCCAAAAACCAACTCCTGGATTCATTGATATTTTGGAGGGTTTTTTGTGTCTCTATCTCCTTCAGTTCGGCTCTGATCTTAGTTATTTCTTGCCTTCTGCTAGCTTTTGAATGTGTTTGCTCTTGCCTCTCTAGTTCTTTTAATTGTGATGTTAGAGTGTCAATTTTAGATCTTTCCTGCTTTCTCTTGTGGGCATTTAGTGCTATAAATTTCCCTCTACACACTGCTTTAAATGTGTCCCAGAGATTCTGGTATGTTGTATCTTTGTTCTCATTGGTTTCAAAGAACATCTTTATTTCTGCTTTCATTTCGTTATGTACCCAGTAGTCATTCAGGAGCAGGTTGTTCAGTTTCCATGTAGTTGAGCGGTTTTGATTGAGTTTCTTAGTCCTGAGTTCTAGTTTGATTGCACTGTGGTCTGAGAGACAGTTTGTTATAATTTCTGTTCTTGTACATTTGCTGAGGAGTGCTTTACTTCCAATTATGTGGTCAATTTTGGAATAAGTGCGATGTGGTGCTGAGAAGAATGTATATTCTGTTGATTTGGGGTGGAGAGTTCTATAGATGTCTATTAGGTCTGCTTGGTGCAGAGATGAGTTCAATTCCTGGATATCCTTGTTAACTTTCTGTCTCGTTGATCTGTCTAATGTTGACAGTGGAGTGTTGATGTCTCCCATTATTATTGTATGGGAGTCTAAGTCTCTTTGTAAGTCTCTAAGGACTTGCTTTATGAATCTGGGTGCTCCTCTATTGGGTGCATATATATTTAGGAGAGTTAGCTCTTCCTGTTGAATTGATCCCTTTACCATTATGTAATGGCCTTCTTTGTCTCTTTTGATCTTTGATGGTTTAAAGTCTGTTTTATCAGAGACTAGGATTGCAACCCCTGCTTTTTTTTGTTCTCCATTTGCTTGGTAGATCTTCCTCCATCCCTTTATTTTGAGCCTATGTATGTCTCTGCATGTGAGATGGGTCTCCTGAATACAGCAGACTGATGGGTCTTGACTCTTGATCCAGTTTGCCAGTCTGTGTCTTTTAATTGGAGCATTTAGTCCATTAACATTTAAGGTTAATATTGTTATGTGTGAACTTGATCCTGTCATTATGATATTAACTGGTTATTTTGCTCGATAGTTGATGCAGTTTCTTCCTAGCCTCGATGGTCTTTACATTTTGGCATGTTTTTGCAATGGCTGGTACAGGTTGTTCCTTTCCATGTTTAGGGCTTCCTTCAGGGTCTCTTGTAAGGCAGGCCTGGTGGTGACAAAATCTCTAAGCATTTGCTTATCTGTAAAGGATTTTATTTCTCCTTCACTGATGAAACTTAGTTTGGCTGGATATGAAATTCTGGGTTGAAAATTCTTTTCTTTAAGAATGTTGAATATTGGCCCCCACTCTCTTCTGGCTTGTAGATTTTCTGCCGAGAGATCTGCTGTTAGTCTGATGGGCTTCCTTTTGTGTGTAACCCGACCTTTCTCTCTGGCTGCCCTTAAGATTTTTTCCTTCATTTCAACTTTGGTGAATCTGGCAATTATGTGTCTTGGAGTTGCTCTTCTCGGAGGAGTATCTTTGTGGCGTTCTCTGTATTTCCTGAATTTGAATGTTGGCCTGCCCTACTAGGTTGGGGAAGTTCTCCTGGATGATATCCTGAAGAGTGTTTTCCAACTTGGTTCCATTTTCCCCCTCACTTTCAGGCACCCCAATCAGACGTAGATTTGGTCTTTTTACATAATCCCATACTTCTTGCAGGTTTGTTCATTTCTTTTTCTTCTTTTTTCTTTTGGTTTCTCTTCTCGCTTCATTTCATTCATTTGATCCTCAATCGCTGATACTCTTTCTTCCAGTTGATCGAGTCGGTTACTGAAGCTTGTGCATTTGTCACGTATTTCTCATGTCATGGTTTTCATCTCTGTCATTTCGTTTATGATCTTCTCTGCATTAATTAGTCTAGCTGTCGATTCTTCCACTCTTTTTTCAAGATTTTTTGTTTCTTTTTGCTGGGTACATAATTCCTCCTTTAGCTCTGAGAAGTTTGATGGACTGAAGTCTTCTTCTCTCATCTCGTCAAAGTCATTCTCTGACCAGCTTTGATCCGTTGCTGGCGATGGGCTGCGCTCCTTTGCAGGGGGAGATGCACTCTTATTTTTTGAATTTCCAGCTTTTCTGCCCTGCTTCTTCCCCATCTTTGTGGTTTTATCTGTCTCTGGTCTTTGATGATGGTGACGTACTGATGGGGTTTTGGTATAGGTGTCCTTCCTGTTTGATAGTTTTCCTTCTGACAGTCAGAAGGACTGTCTGTTGGTCTGTTGGAGATTGCTTGAGGTCCACTCCAGACCCTGTTTGCCTGGGTATCAGCAGCAGAGGTTGCCGAAGATAGAATATTGCTGAACAGCGAGTGTACCTGTCTGATTCTTCCTTTGGAAGTTTCCTCTCAGGGGTGTACTCCACCCTGTGAGGTGTGGGGTGTCAGACTGCCCCTAGTGGGGGATGTCTCCCAGCTAGGCTACTCAGGGGTCAGGGACCCACCTGAGCTGGCAGTCTGTCCATTCTCAGATCTCAACCTCCGCGTTGGGAGATCCACGGCTCTCCCCAAAGCTGTCAGACAGAGTCGTTCGCGTCTGCACCGGCCCCCGCTGCTTCCGCTGTTGGTCTTCAGCTGTGCGCTGTCCCCAGAGGTGGAGACTACAGAGACAGGCAGGCTTCCTTGAGCTGCTGTGAGCTCCACCCAGTTGGAGCTTCCCAGCAGCTTTGTTTACCTACTTAAGCCTCAGCAATGGCGGGCGCCCCTCCCCCAGCCTCGCTGCTGCCTTGCAGATAGATGGTTGCAGACTGCTGTGTTAGCAGTGAGGGAGGCTCCGTGGGCATGGGACCCTCCCGGCCAGGTTTGGGATATATTCTCCTGGTGTGCCTGTTTGCTTAAAGCGCAGTATTGGGGTGGGAGTTACCGGATTTTCCAGGTGTTGTGTGTCTCAGTTCCCCTGGCTAGGAAAACGGATCCCCTTCCCCCTTGCGCTTCCAGGTGAGGCGATGTCTCGCCCTGCTTCAGCTCTCGCCGGTCAGACTGCAGCAGCTGACCAGCACCGATTGTCCGGCACTGCCTAGTGTGATGACCCCAGTACCTCAGTTGAAAATGCAGAAATCACCGGTCTTCTGTGTCGCTCGCGCTGGGAGTTGGAGACTGGAGCTGTTCCTATTCAGCCATCTTGCTCCGCCCTCCTCATTCTCTTTAAATTAGCCAATTGGAATTAGTTTAGCCTGTGCAGTCTAACCCTAGCCAATAGGGGAATGATGCAGCAGCAGGGGCCACGTGCATGAGGGATAAAAACCCCTTCCCCTCTCTTGTCCAAGTGTGCGCTCACCATTGTTCCATCTGTAAGGGTGCACCCTCCTGTAGAAGTACATTGCCTTGCTGAGAATTAAAAAGAAAATTTTATATTTGAGTGCTATTTCTTTTCTTTTTCTTTTCTTTTTTTTTTTTTTTGAGATGGAGTCTTGCTCTGTCGCCCAGGCTGGAGTGCAGTGGTATGATCTCAGCTCACTGCAAGCTCTGCCTCCCGGGTTCACACCATTCTCCTGCCTTGGCCTCCCAAGTAGCTGGGACTGCAGGTGCCCACCACCACGCCTGGCTAATGTTTTTGTATTTTTAGTAGAGATGGGGTTTCACATTGTTAGCCAGGATGGTCTCAATCTCCTGACCTCGTGATCGGCTTGCCTCGGCCTCCCAAAGTACTGGGATTACAGGCGTGAGCCACCACACCCGGCCTTTGAGTGCTATTTCTTTTGCAGCACCAAAACTTTATTTATAACAGTGTGCAGTGGTGTCTCCTTGTTGTTTTAATTTTTCAGTTCCCTAATGACATATGCCATTGAACGTCTTTTCATTTGCTTAGGTGCCACTTTTGCTCCAGTTTTAATGGCTTAGTTGATGCTTTCTGCAGGAAAGCTCTCTCCCCCATTGTGTCAGATAGCCTTTGCTGTGTAATAGATGACTTCAAAACTTGGTAGCTGAAAATAGCAATCACATATCTGTGGGTCCTGTGGAGTTCAGCTGATTAGGCAGGGTTGCACTGGTTGGCCCAGCTTTGGGCTTGTGGGTCTCCTGGGTCTGCTGGGTCCACTAGTTGGCTCTGTTCCATAGGCCTCCAACCGTCTTTAAGCATATCTGCCATCATATGTTCTTATGACAAAGGCCGAGGCACAACAGGGTAAGTGGAAACATGACATTTCTTAAAGTCTGGACCCACTGAAACATACCACCAATTAGCTACAGTAAGTCACAGGGCCAACTCCAAATTCAAGGGGCAATATGAGGCCATAGCAAGGATGTGGATGCATGATGGGGACGAGAGAAGAATTAAGACCAACAAGTCAATCCACCACAGTGCACCACTTTGATCATAACTGTTCACTTTCCTCCAACATGCAAATGTCCTTACCCCCATCCCAGGGTCCCAAAGGGCTTGATTTGATCTGCAGGATGTCATAGAGTCCTGTAGACTAAAATGGCAAGTCATTTGCACCCTAAATACCCAACACTCAGAGGTGGAAGAGGAAGGAAATAACCAAAATAAAAACTTCCATTTGAAATTCTCTGATTTCTGCTCACATGCCACTGGTCACAGCATGTTGCATGGCCAAACCCAAAGCCAAGGGATACTCATGATGAGGCCATGATACAGTAGGGATACAGAATTGGGGACAATGCCTTACCCCAGTATAAATGGAAATGGAAGGATGGTTGTTCTTCCATTTGTATCATCTGCCTTGACCACCACTTCTGAAAGGAACTTTAGGAAAATGCTTTTTTTTTCATCTGAGTAAGTTTCTCAGAATATTTTCAGCCTGGAGAAAGCTGGGGGCTCAGAGGTCTTTTTACATTTCAAAGAGCCACAGTCCTTTACACTCAAGGCCAGAAGTATTTTTGCTAATAATACTTTGGAAAAAACTTTCTGAGTTTTACAAATAAAAACAAGGAATTTTGAAAGTGGCAAGAAAACACATTTTTTTTTTTTTTTGCCCTAGAAAGGTGAGATAAAGGAACAAATTTTTCCTAATGACTATCTAGAAAAACAATTTTGAAGATGTGGTCAAAAAGATTGAATAGGAATGTATCCCGTACATTTTTCCTTATAGATAGTTTTAGGGATGAGTAAGTCAAGATTTGGACGAAAATATATAAAAACTAATGTATAACAAACATTAGCTTGGTAGTAGTATATTGAAATTGATATTTTAATTTCCCCAAATCTTTGTGAGGATGGCAGATTAAACAGGGTGTTTTTCAGTGAAAACATAATTTGTATATTTACTGGTTAATGCGTAACTTTTGAGAAAGTCTTTTTAGGGCCTGGCGCGGTGGCTCAAGCCTGTAATCCCAGCACTTTGGGAGGCCGAGACAGGCGGATCATGAGGTCAGGAGATCGAGACCATCCTGGCTAACACGGTGAAACCCCATCTCTGCTAAAAAATACAAAAAACTAGCCGGGCGAGGTGGCAGGCGCCTGTAGTCCCAGCTACTCGGGAGGCTGAGGCAGGAGAATGGTGTAAACCTGGGAGGCGGAGCTTGCAGTGAGCTGAGATCCGGCCACTGCACTCCAGCCTGGGCAACAGAGCCAGACTCCGTCTCAAAAAAAAAAAAAAAAAAAAAAAAAGAAAGTCTTTTTAGAAGACTTTTACATTGAGAAAATGAATGATTATAATGTCTGAGTTCAACATTTATGCAAGTCTGATGGTTTCTAATTGTTTGTATTTTAAAAAATTGTAATAGGATTTAATTGAGTTTTAAATTGATGGAACTTTTAAAATGAAAGATGATAAATGCTTATTCTGTGATTTTAGCATTTTCCTAAGAAGAGTTTCAAAGAATTGAGTGATGTAGACGAGACAAAATTCCTTCCATTTTCATTAACTTACATATAAGGACACAGTTTCTCAGCACAAACAAGAAAACAGAAGGAATACAGTTTGGGGAAAATGCTTTATGAGTTTTTTTGTCTTTATTTTATTTTAAGTTCTGGGATACATGTGCAGGATGTGCAGATTTGTTACATAGGTAAACGTGAGCCATAGTCACCTAGGTATTAAGCCAGGTAGGCATTAGCTATTTTTCCTGATACCTTCATGAGTTTTTAATGTATTTTATTCTAGTCCACCCCTGTGTCAAAATTCATTTGAGATATGCCTCTCTGTCACTCCATAGTTGCTATTAATTGGGGTATAACAGGTTGTTGTGGGACTATGCCTTTAAGTTTTCTAGGAACCTGGTTGTGCAGCTGGAAGACTTTCCTAGACCAGGGCTACTCAAAGATGTAACATCAGCATCACCTGGGAGCATGTTTAAAGTACAAGCTCTTGGGCCTTTTCCTGTAACTGTTGAATCGGAATCTCTGGAGGTGGTGCTCGGGTATCCGTGTTAACAAGCCTCTGGGTGATTCTGAAGCATGCAAAAAGTTTGAGCAATGACTGGGTGCTATCTTATTTCTCCTGGAGTCTGATCTTTAACCTGGGGACTTGCTTAACTGGCAGTACCCTGGGTTTGTTGTTTCCAAGCTGTATCTTAATGGCCACACCCTTGACTTGATCTTTGTCTCCTGGCTGTATTTTATTTGGGAGCCTTTTACTGGCTGGAAGGGCTGGGGATAAAAAATAGTTCTATTTTCCAGCCCAGCTAGTTTGAACTCTCTGTATTCCCTCTAAATTCTGCTTGCAAGCTGACCGTTTCTCCTGTAAGCTATACTATGTCATATGTGATGAAGTCTTCCAATTGTAACCTTCTGCCTGGCAATCTTCTTGCCCAAGTTCATAGGTTCATTAGGCACATTTTCTATCTTTCAGGTTAGCTCAGGTGACGGTTTTACCAGATATTTTGTCATTACATAACATAGGTCACAATTTTCCAGCCTCCTATAACAGTTTCCTTTCTTCAGCCTCTATCTGCCTCCTAGGCCCAAAATCAATACCACATATTATAGCATTTTGCTGTAGTACCAATTTCTGTAAACATTTGATATTGCTGCATAATAAACCACTCCAAAACTTGTGGCTTAAAACAATAATTACTTATCACTGCTCACAGGTCCATGGGTTGACTGGGGTTCTGCTGAAAGGTTGGCGGCTCTGCTCCAGAACACGGTGGCTGCAGTGCCACTGCAGGCCTGTGGATTCACTCGAGTGGTTCTACTCCTTAGAGCAGTGGGCAAGCCAGGGCATGTTCTCATTGCCATGGTAAAGGTGCAAGAAGACAAGTGGAAATATGTGATGCTTCTGAAGTCCTAGACTCCGAACTGGCCTCCTCTCACTTCTGCCCACGTGTCACTGGCCATGGCAAGTCACATAATCAAGCCTAAAGCCATGATGAAGCCACAACAAAGGTATAAATGTAGGCAAGGGTAAAGAATTAGGAACAACACTTCAATCTGGAATCCTCCCCAACATAAAAATAGAATCTCTTCTACGTGATATCATAAATTTTTAAATGTATACTCCCAGAATGTTTCTGTCATTGTCTCAGAAAAGCAGACATTGTGCCTCCAGAGCCCAGATAGTGCCTGACACACAGTAGATATTCAATAAATACCTGCTGAACAAGTGACTGACTGCATAAGTGAATGAATGCGTTGCCAATGGATAGTTTGCCAAGTTAGATCTGTAGAGACCAAGAATTAAGGGATGGTTTGGCTGACAAAAACAAGAAATGGGGAAAGGATTCCCTATTTAATAAATGGTGCTGGGGAAACTGGCTAGCCATATGTAGAAAGCTGAAACTGAATCCCTTTCTTACGCCTTATACAAAAATTAATTCAAAATGGATTAAAGACTTAAATGTTAGACCTAAAACCATAAAAGCCCTAGAAGAAAACCTAGACAATACCATTCAGGACATAGGCATGGACAAGGACTTCATGTACTAAAACACCAAAAAACAGTGGCAACAAAAGCCAAAATAGACAAATGGGATCTCATTAAACTAAAGTGCTTCTGCACAGCAAAAGAAACTACCATCAGAGTGAACAGGCAACCTACAGAATGGGAGAACATTTTTGCAATCTATCCGTCTGACAAAGGGCTAATATCTAGAATCTACAAAGAACTTAAACAAATATACAGATAAAAACAAACAACCCCATCAAAAAGTGGGCAAAAGATATGAACAGACACCTCTCAAAAGAAGACACTTATGCAGCCAACAGACACGTGAAAAAATGCTTATCATTACTTGTCATTAGAGAAATGCAAATCAAAACCACAGTGAGATACCATCTCACACCAGTTAGAATGGCGATCATTAAAAAGTCAGGAAACAACAGATGCTGCAGTGGATGTGGAGAAATAGGAACACTTTTATACTGTTGGTGGGACTGTAAACTAGTTCAACCATTGTGGAAGACAGTGTAGTGATTCCTCAAGGATCTAGAACTAGAAGTACCATATGACCCAGCCATCCCATTACTGGATATATACCCCAAAGATTATAAATCATGCTACTATAAAGACACATGCACACGTATGTTTATTGCAGCACTATTCACAATAGCAAAAACTTGGAACCAACCCAAATGTACATTAATAATAGACTGGATTAAGAAAATGTGGCACATATACACCACAGAATACTATGCAACCATAAAAAAGGATGTGTTCATGTCCTTTGCAGGTATGTGGATGAAGCTGGAAGCCATCATTCTGAGCAAACTGTCACAAAGACAGAAAACCAAACACCACATGTTCTCACTCATAGGTGGGAATTGAACAATGATAACACTTGGACACAGGGAGGGGAATGTCACACACTGGGGCCTGTCATGGGGTCGGGGGAGAGGGGAGGGATAGCATTAGGAGAAATACCTAATGTAAATGAAGAGTTAATGGGTGCAGCAAACCAACATGGCACATATATACCTGTGTAACAAACCTGCATGTTGTGTACATGTACCCTAGAACTTAAAGTATCATTAAGAAAAAAAAAAGAGCAATAAACAGTATTCAAGTATACTAAGCAAAAAAAAGATATAGGAATGGTTTGGAATGTTGTCTGGACGTTGAATTCGAACCTTCAAGCTTTTCATCAGTATGTCTTCTTAGGAAAATAAAAGCTTGCCTTTGTGTTTGGACTTCATAGGAGCAAAGCAGTGCTTAGCATTTGGAAGACACCATAAACTAAAAAAGAGTAATAAAGGAAAAAAAAAAAAAAAGGAACCAAAGGGAAATTGTGAGAAGGAAGAGCTGATGAAATACCTACGGGGGTTTTCATGCTACTTTATTTTTCTCAAACTCTTTCTTTAAAGGGATGAGTGAGGGAGTTCTAAGTGGCTGTCCCATGGGCACCCAGCCCACCACTGCTGTGTTTTGTAATCAGAGCCAAGAGTCAAGTGGAGAGAAGGTAGCACTGCAGTAAAACCTCCCTGTGCAATCTTGTTGGCAGGCTGTGTGACAACCTCAGTGAAGTGCATGGGACGGTCTGATTTGGCTGACCTCTTTCACACCTTCCTTCTGTCTGTGCCATGGTCTGGCTGCTGCTGCGCATGACAGTGGCAATATTTCTCCCCTTCAGAACTCACTTTTCTGCTTTACTTTTCCAGAATTTTACTTTTACAAATATGTTGCAGTGCTTGGGACTAAAAAGAGAGAGAAACACAAGGAAGGGGGAAGGGAGGAGGGAGGGAGGGAGGGAGGAAGGGAAGGAAGGACGGAAGGAAGGAAGGAAAGAAGAAAGGAAGGAAGGAAAATTAGAAGAAAGAAAGAAAGGATAAAGGAAAGACAAAGCAAGGAGGAAATAAAGGAAGGAAGGAAAGGACAAAGAAAGGATAGAAGGAAAGAAGGAAGGATAGAAGGAAGGAAGGACGGACAAAGAAGACAGGAAAGAAGGAAGGGAGGGAGGAAGGACAGATGGAAGGAAGGAAGGTTGAAGGAAGGGAGGAAGGAAGATGGAAGGAAGGGGGAAGGAAGGAAGGAAGGAAAGAAGGAAGGAAAGTTAGGACAAAGGAAGGAAGGACAAAGCAAGGAGGAAATGAAGGAAGGAAAGGACAAAGGAAGGATGGAAAGAAAGAAGGAAGGAAGGACAAGGAAGGGAGGGAGGAAGGAAGGTTGAAGGAAGGGAGGAAGGAAGATGGAAGGAAGGAGGGAGGAAGGAAGGAAGAGCAAAGGAAGGAAGGAAAGACAAGGGAAGGATGGATGGAAGGACAAAGGAAGGAGGAAAGGAAGGATGAAGGAAGGAAGAAAGAGAAAGAAAGAAAGAAAAAAGAAAGAAGAAGAAAAGAAAAGAAACAGCCTGGAGGAGAGCACTGGGAGACCTGGGCATTATGGGAGTGGTAACTTGCCTTGTTTTTTCTCCTGTGCATAGGCTGCTTAGAGGTCATACAGAAATCTGGGGCCTGGTTCGGTGGCCTATACCTGTAACCCCAGCACTTTGGGAGGCTGAGGCAGGTGGATCACCTGAAGTCGGGAGTTCGAGACCAGCCTGGCCAACATGGTGCTCCGTTTCTGCTAAAAATACAAAAATCAGCCGGGTGTGGTGGCTTGCACCTGTAATCCCCGCTACTTGGGAGACTGAGGCAGGTGAATCGCTTGAACCTGGGAGGTGGAGATTGCAGTGAGCCAAGATCATGCCACTGCACTCCAGCCTGGGTGACAGAACAAGACTCCGTCTCAAAAACAAAAACAAAAACAAAAAACAAATCTGGAGCCATGCCTCAGAAGATTCAGTCTGGGCACTGTTGGCTGGTGTCAAATTCATCTTAAAACAAGGCTTTGCCTCAAACCCTATACCTATTCTCAAGAATGGCTGGCTCCCTTTTCCTGCCTGGGTTTCAGTGCTGTTGGAACCAGCTCAGGACCCACAGACTCTAAACTCCACAGCAGAGCAGTTTTTGAGCCAGGTGAAGTGGGAGGGTAATGAGAAGTTGTTAATCTAAGGCAGTGACCTTTCCCTGCAAGTGTGGAAATGCTCATCCGAGGACTCCTAGCGGTTGTCGACCCTGCCTGGGATAAGGCCTGTCAGCAGGACAGCAAGCAGATGCACAGAGAAAGAGGAGGCTTTGGTGAAAGGCTGTGTCCACAGCCACGGCTCTCAGGCAGCCCTGGGAACCTCAGGCTCAAAGGCTGTCAGGGTTTCAGTCTCAGTTTTCCCTTGAAATAGGATGGCCATTGTGGGGCTTAGAATGAGGGGGTGTTTGGAATGAAACCACCTCTTAGAACACACCACCAGGGCTGAGATGTGTGTCAACTGCTTGACCCATAGAAAAGGTAGGCTTCACCTGGGCTGCATTTCAGGAGGCCTGAAAACCTCTGGATACAGCCTCCGCCTCAGTGGGTGCCAAGTTCTAGATTAAGTTTCTGCCTTTTGGGACTCTGTAGGACTGAAGAGAGTTCTTGACCACAGATTGACACACTCAGAGAGCAAAAAATATCCACACTGCCAGAGTAGCTTGTTGCCAGCTTTATATATTTTTATTTAACCAACCAGCACTAGCTATGAGACAGACCCTTTTCTAACTGTTTTATACATTTTAACTCCTATTGTATCAACCTCCTGCGCTATCTATCACATTGTATAGATAAGGAAGCTGAGGCACAGAGAGGTTGAGTAACTTGGCCCAGGTAATGCAACCTGGAAGAGGTATTACCAGGCAATCTAGTGTTCTAATCTCGTTCTAAATCTGTTCTAATCATCGCGCTCTGCTGTCCCTCCATGTTTACCACCGGATAGAATATGGAGTGAAGACATAGAAAGTCCAACGGAGGTCCTTCTGTGGCTCTGCCTTTCAGAGCTGCAACTTTTGGTGTCATCTGACAGATGCACAGAGCATTACACAAGCAACCACAGCTTGAGCACTCAAGGCTTGCTTTTTGGAGGCTCAGCACAGTCTAAGTCCTCCTGCTGAGTAAAAAGGTGCCAGGCACAGTCTAATTTGGTCACACTTTGGGGGAGCAAATACCTAAGCACCTTGCAGCTGGTGGATTGATCTGCAGGGATTGCAGGGATGCCTGGTGTGGGGATTTGCATGAACCCAAAATACGAACCCCCAGATGGCAAATACATGCTTAATGCTCATTAAAGAGATGGACTGCTTGAAGGAATTCCTCAATTTCTTGTAAAAGGCAACTCATATGATGGAAAAAACATAAGTTTTGGAGCCAGAGACTCAGCTGTGTGACCCTGGGTAAGTCGTTTATCTCTCCAAGCCTGGTTTCTTTGTCTGCAGAATGGAGTGAATAATACCTTCTCATAGGGTGCTTATTTTTTTTTTTTTAATTTTTAATTTTTTTTATTGAGACGGAGTTTAGTTTTGCTCTTATTGCCAAGACTGGAGTGCAATGGCGTGATCTCGGCTCACTGCAACCTCCGCCTCCTAGGTTCAAGTGATTCTCCTGCCTCAGCCTTCCATGTAGCTGGGATTACAGGCACCCACCACCACGCCCAGTTAATTTTTTGTATTTTTAGTAGAGACGGGGTTTCACCATGCTGGCCAGGCTGATCTTGAACTCTTGACCTCAGGTGATCCACCCACCTCGGCCTCCCAAAGTGCTGGAATTATAGGCATGAGCCATCATGCCCAGCCCTCATAGTGTGTCTATAGAGGCTGAACAAGATAATATATAGCCCATCTGGATGGGTCAAACCATTGACTAAGAGAAGGGACATTCCCAGAGGATGCATCATATGGAGGTTGGGAATCAGGAGGAGTGCTGTGGGATGTGCACATTGCCCTGAGAGCTGAAGATGAGCTCCCTGGCTGGGTGGTGCTGCTGAAAGTTCAAGGACTTAGGAGTCAGTCAGCTCGGGGTTCAGCTCTTACCTCTGTCACTTATGGGTGACCTTGGATCATTTTGGGTAATCATCTAAGCTTTCTCAATTCAGCTTTTTCACTAATAAAATTGGAATTTTGACACACATCTCGTAGGACTGTCAAAATTTGATGAGCTGATGAATGTACAGGGTGTTAAAATAAAGCTAGCTTTCTCTAACCTTACAGGCTATAGCTTTATGCATCAGCTAGCAGTCATGATACTCATCTCCCAAGGTCTGCAACAGAAAAACATCTATCCCAGTATTCACTGGACCCTTTATTGCTATTATTTTTAGCTATAAACCTTGTTAAATCACGTATAGTTACAGAAGGAGGGAAGGGAATGACAGTGACTGGACCCTACTGGAGAATCGCTCTAGTAGCCAAACAGTGGGGGAATGTTTCCAGTTTCCTCTTTGTTAAAGTCATTCCTATGTGCTATTGACATATACTTAACCTTTGTAATGTGACTTGGCAGGGCTAGGTTTTGAGGAGGACAGAGTTTTCTTCCAGGAAAGTTGCTCTTCCCTTCTCTCCCATCTTTCTCTCTGTAAAATCATTTCTTGACAACATCCACCAGTTTTGACTCAATGGTGGGCCACTTCAAGGATCTCTAGTGGGTCCCTGAATGAGTTTTAAATGGGGTGTATGACACCCCTGAAATGGTGTTAAAATTTCCTCAGTTAGAGGGTCCACACAGTCACAAGGCTCCGTGATCCTCTCTCCCCCACAAAGGTTAAGAAACATTGTTCTGAGAGAAGATGGATGCAGAAATGCTACTCCATTTGGGGCCTAAGCACAATTAATTTCCGCAAAAGGATGGGAGGCAGATTTCCTTGGAAATTTTCCCACTTTCCCTAACACAGAAGTTGTAGCAGTAAAAAAGATGTAAATCTTTTGTGCGGTTTCTTTCCCTAAGTATTTATCTTTGCTCTCACGGGAGGAAGTCCTGTGTCTTTAGCCCCTCTGTGTCAGTGAACCCCCATCTCTGGACCTGTCCACAGAGCAGGTAAGCTTGCCTTTTCTAGAAGACCTTTGTCCTTGAAACCCTTAACTTGTTGATGGATGTTGTCATTAAAAGTCCACAGCTGAGCAGAAGCCCTCCTGGACTCTGAGTTATGGAGTCTCCAAGCCTATGTGAGCTGGTGACTGGTTAGGTGGCGCTGGGTGACCCCATGAACTTCCCTTACGTACTACAAACAGCCTTGCCCAACACACACGAACACCAGATGCCGATGCCAGAAACCTAGTTGTGCCATTTAATTTCTTCTTATTTCGTTTCTAAAGGATCCTAATTTGTGGCTTTTAAAGTAATTTGTCCCAAAATAAGCACCATAGACTGATCGACTGTCTTGGGCATTTGTTTCCCATAAATCCAGCTCTCCTTAGATGAGCTTCGACTTGGACTGGAAAGAGAATTTGTTTAGTTATGCTGAGCTGGAGGCACTAAATTGGGCCGTATTGTCACTTCTCTTTGGTAATATAAACAAGTCCACAGACTGCTCACTCTCGTCAGTGACTGTAATCGGTCAAGTCTGCTTGCTGTGCTATAACTCAGAAGGAAAAAGTCTGATAACTTAGTCTGAGCTTCACCTTTCATGAGCCATCAGTTCATACATCACCCATGACATAAAAAGGGCCTCATTCCCACAGAGTTAGCCCCAGAAGGTTTTTCCCGGTGTTAAGTTCTTAAAAATAGCATCTGTGCTTAGGACATTATTCTCCAAAATTTTACACAAGTGCCAATGATTCTACTAAATCAGCCTTGCAGGATAATTCCTCAGGGCTCCTTCTGTTTATTTAGGCCAGAGTGAATATTCAAGAAAGTAATATTTTGCAGGTCAATCTTTTATTGCTCAATCCAACCTACACTGTGTACTACACCTTGAACACCAGTCAACAGGACTCTGAGGATAAAGGTTCACCTGCTTGTCATTTAGAACACCACCCTCATTTGACACATATTTTATTGGGCATCTACTCTTTGCCAGGCACAGTATCAGAATCGGGGCTAAAGAAGAGGATGGGCAAGGCTCTTGGTCTTTTGAAGCTTCTATTTTTATGAAGAAGATGGACCAAACATATAAAATAGTAATGGATATAGTAGAATTATGAAGGAAATAGCTAAGATGCTGTAATAAAGATTAATGAAGATGAGGATGGTCAGTGAATAGGTCTGTACCAAAAAAAAAAAAAAGATAAAGAATTTCAGCTGAACCTGCAGAATAAGCAGCCAGAGGGGTCAGAGGGGAGAAGTGACTGAGGCAAAGGACTCTTCCTTCATCTTACTACTGTTGGACAATTGCTCAGGGTTTTTTTATCTACTGGAATGTTAGAAACCAGAACTTTTGGCCCAGTACAGTGGTTTACACCTGTAATCCACACACTGGGAGGCTGAGGTGGGTGGATCACTTGAGGTCAGGAGTTTGAGACCAGCCTGGCCAACATGGCGAAACCTCATATCTACTGCAACTACAAAAATTAGCCAGGCATGCTGGTGCATGCCTGTAACCCCAGCCACTTGGGAGGTTGAGGCATGAGAAATCGCTTGAACCCAGGAGGCAGAGATTGCAGTGAGTTGAGATCGCACCATTGCACTCCAGCCTGGGCAACAGAACGAGACTCTGTCTCAAAGAAAACCCCCAAACCTGAACTTTTGTCTCTTAAAATATTGCATGAGACTAGCTAGTTGTGATGTTTTGAGAGTTGAAGCATTATCTTGAATAATTGAGTGGCTTTATTTCAGAAGAACCGTCCCCCTGTAGACCCCCTGCGGGAACCTGGGGGGTGTTCTGCCCATGGGAAGACTGAGCCCGGATCATCCCCTGCCTGGTTCATTACAACCCTGGGAGAACACCAAGAACTCACTTTGTTGATGCACAGTCTCCCAATGGAAAAATTACTTCCTGCTTGTAAATGAGTCACCAGGGGGAGTTGGTTTTCCTTCCAGAGGTCAGGCGTGCTATTGAGTGCTGTGATTCCCAACTTGGGAGAACTGGGACACCCTCATGTCATTTGTTAGATTTCTTGATGACCTCATCCTCCAAAAGTGCTATGAGACATATGTGCTTGTTTTAAACATTTAACTGGTCATAAAATTCATTTTACTTTGAGGAGTTTTGAAAAATTGATGAAACCCCAGGTGTTGGAAACCCATTGTTAGGCATTGAATAATACAATGATTCATTCAGGATCCTAATAGCCAGAAAGAAAAACTAGTTTCTTAAGATTGTTTCTGTTGCTCAGGAAGGGAGGCAAGCTAATGATCTGAAAAAAGAAAACCTCTGAAAAAGAAAAGGTGAGGCTGGCATTTGGATATCAGCTTGGGTAAAATGGTGGATGATTTGCCTTACTTTTGAGAAGGATGATTCCTGAGTTTATCACCACTATCCTGGAGCATTCCCAGAGCTGCTGCTCTCTGAGACAGCACGGGCTATGCTGGAGCCCCCATTTCTCCTTCCATGGACCTAGAGATGCTGAGATGTTCTCTCCCTCCCCTTCCTGAAGCCTGTCCTGGCATCACTGGGAGATGCTCAGTGAAAATTTTAACTTAAGTTGCATGTTGAATTGTGTCCCCTCAAAAGATATTGAAATGCTGACTCCTAGTACCAGTGAATGTGACCTTATTTGAAAACAGGGTTTTTGCAGATGATCAAGTCAAGGTGAGGCCATTAGGTCGGGTCCTAATCCAATATGATGTATTTCTTACAAAAGTGGAAAATTTAGTCAGAGAGACAGACATGTACAGAGGGAGGATGAGGTGAAGATGCAGTGAGAACGCCATCTACAAGCCAAGGAATGCCTGAGGCTATCACAAGCTAGGAGAAGGATTCTCCTTCACCACCTCAAAAGGAACCAACAGTGTTAATACCTTGACAGCAGACTTCCAGCCTCCAGAACTGTGAGATGAACTCCTGTTGTTTAAGTCACCCAGTACTTTGTTATGGCAGCGTCAGGAAACCACTGCACTCAGCTTGCGTTTTCTCAATAAATAGGAGGTGAACACATACTTGGGACGAGAAACTACTTCTTAGACCTTTCTCTTTTTTTAATTTTTATTTTTAATTTTATTTTTTACTTCTTAAGGCCTTTCTTTATCTTAAGTGCAGAGAGGCCTAGATCTCAAAAGTGTTTGTCATTACTACACCATAGTCACTATTATGATTTATTTTGTGCCAAGCTCTGTATTAATAGCATTACTTTCATTATTTCATATATTTCTTTCTTTCTTTTTTTAAAAATTTTTTATTTATTTATTTATTTTTTATTTATTATACTTTAAGTTCTAGGGTACCTGTGCATAACGTGCAGGTTTGTTACATATGTATACTTGTGCCATGTTGGTGTGCTGCACCCATCAACTCGTAAGCACCCATCAATTCATCATTTATATCAGGTATAACTCCCAATGCAATCCCTCCCCCCTCCCCCCTCCCCATGATAGGCCCCAGTGTGTGATGTTCCCCTTCCCGAGTCCAAGTGATCTCATTGTTCACTTCCCACCTATGAGTGAGAACATGCAGTGTTTGGTTTTCTGTTCTTGTGATAGTTTGCTAAGAATGAGGGTTTCCAGCTGCATCCATGTCCCTACAAAGGACACAAACTTATCCTTTTTTATGGCTGCATAGTATTCCATGGTGTATATGTGCCACATTTTCTTAATCCAGTCTGTCACAGATGGACATTTGGGTTGATTCCAAGTCTTTGCTATTGTGAATAGTGCTGCAATAAACATACATGTGCATGTGTCTTTGTAGTAGAATAGTTTATAATCCTTTGGGTATATACCCAATATTGGGATGGCTGGGTCATATGGTACATCTAGTTCTAGATCCTTGAGGAATTGCCATACTGTTTTCCATAATGGTTGAACTAGTTTACAATCCCACCAACAGTGTAAAAGTGTTCCTATTTCTCCACATCCTCTCCAGCACCTGTTGTTTCCTGACTTTTTAATGATTGCCATTCTAACTGGTGTGAGATGGTATCTCATTGTGGTTTTGATTTGCATTTCTCTGATGGCGAGTGATGATGAGCATTTTTTCATGTGTCTGTTGGCTGTATGAATGTCTTCTTTTGAGAAATGTCTGTTCATATCCTTTCCCCACTTTTTGATGGGGTTGTTTGTTTTTTTCTTGTATATTTGTTTGAGTTCTTTGTAGATTCTGGATATTAGCCCTTTGTCGGATGAGTAGATTGCAAAAATTTTCTCCCATTCTGTAGGTTGCCTGTTCACTCTAGTGGTAGTTTCTTTTGCTGTGCAGAAGCTCTTTAGTTTAATGAGATCCCATTTGTCAATTTTGGCTTTTGTTGCCGTTGCTTGTGGTGTTTTAGACATGAAGTCCTTGCCCATGCCTATGTCCTGAATGGTACTACCTAGATTTTCTTCTAGGGTTTTTATGGTATTAGGTCTAACATTTAAGTCTTTAATCCATCTTGAATTAATCTTCGTATAAGGAGTAAGGAAAGGATCCAGTTTCAGCTTTCTACTTATGGCTAGCCAATTTTCCCAGCACCATTTATTAAATAGGGAATCCTTTCCCCATTTCTTGTTTCTCTCAGGTTTGTCAAAGATCAGATGGCTGTAGATGTGTGGTATTATTTCTGAGGACTCTGTTCTGTTCCATTGGTCTATATCTCTGTTTTGGTACCAGTACCATGCTGTTTTGGTTACTGCAGCCTTGTAGTATAGTTTGAAGTCAGGTAGCGTGACGCCTCCAGCTTTGTTTTTTGACTTAGGATTGTCTTGGCAAGGGGGGCTCTTTTTTGATTCCATATGAACTTTAAAGCAGTTTTTTCCAATTCTGTGAAGAAACTCATTGGTAGCTTGATGGGGATGGCATTGAATCTATAAATAACCTTGGGCAGTATGGCCATTTTCACGATATTGATTCTTCCTATCCATGAGCATGGTATGTTCTTCCATTTGTTTGTGTCCTCTTTGATTTCACTGAGCAGTGATTTGTAGTTCTCCTTGAAGAGGTCCTTGACATCCCTTGTAAGCTGGATTCCTAGGTATTTTATTCTCTTTGAAGCAATTGTGAGTGGAAGTTCATTCATGATTTGGCTCTCTGTTTGTCTGTTACTGGTGTATAAGAATGCTTGTGATTTTTGCACATTAATTTTGTATCCTGAGACTTTGCTGAAGTTGCTTATCAGCTTAAGGAGATTCTGGGCTGAGACAATGGGGTTTTCTAAATATACAATCATGTCGTCTGCAAACAGGGACAATTTGACTTCTTCTTTTCCTAACTGTATACCCTTTATTTCTTTCTCTTGCCTGAAGGCCCTAGCCAGAACTTCCAACCCTATGTTGAATAGGAGTGGTGAGAGAGGGCATCCCTGTCTTGTGCCAGTTTTCAAAGGGAATTTTTCCAGTTTTGCCCATTCAGAATGATATTAGCTGTGGGTTTGTCATAAATAGTGCTTATTATTTTGAGGTACATTCCATCAATACCGAATTTATTGAGCGTTTTTAGCATGAAGGGCTGCTGAATTTTGTCAAAAGCCTTTTCTGCATCTATTGAGATAATCATGTGGTTCTTGTCTTTGGTTCTGTTTATATGCTGGATTACGTTTATTGATTTGCGAATGTTGAACCAGCCTTGCATCCCAGGGATGAAGCCCACTTGATCATGGTGGATAAGCTTTTTGATGTGCTGCTGAATCCGGTTTGCCAGTATTTCATTGAGGATTTTTGCATCGATGTTCATCAGGGATATTGGTCTAAAATTCTCTTTTTTTGTTGTGTCTCTGCCAGGCTTTGGTATCAGGATGATGTTGGCCTCATAAATGAGTTAGGGAGGATTCCCTCTTTTTCTATTGATTGGAATAGTTTCAGAAGGAATCATACCAGCTCCTCCTTGTACCTCTGGTAGAATTCAGCTGTGATTCCATCTGGTCCTGGACTTTTTTTGGTTGGTAGGCTATTAATTATTGCCTCAATTTCAGAGCCTGCTATTGGTCTATTCAGGGATTCAACTTCTTCCTCGTTTAGTCTTGGAAGAGTGTAAGTGTCCAGGAAATTATCCATTTCTTCTAGATTTTCTAGTTGATTTGCATAGAGGTGTTTATAGTATTCTCTAATGGTAGTTTGTATTTCTGTGGGGTCTGTGGTGATATCCCCTTTATCATTTTTTATTGTGTCTATTTGATTCCTCTCTCTTTTCTTCTTTATTAGTCTTGCTAGTGGTCTGTCAATTTTGTTGAACTTTTCAAAAAACCAACTCCTGGATTCATTGATTTTTTGGAGGGTTTTTTGTGTCTCTATCTCCTTCAGTTCTGCTCTGATCTTAGTTATTTCTTGCCTTCTGTTAGCTTTTGAATGTGTTTGCTCTTGCCTCTCTAGTTCTTTTAATTGTGATGTTAGAGTGTCAATTTTAGATCTTTCCTGCTTTCTCTTGTGGGCATTTAGTGCTATAAATTTCCCTCTACACACTGCTTTAAATGTGTCCCAGAGATTCTGGTATGTTGTATCTTTGTTCTCATTGGTTTCAAAGAACATCTTTATTTCTGCTTTCATTTCGTTATGTACCCAGTAGTCATTCAGGAGCAGGTTGTTCAGTTTCCATGTAGTTGAGCGGTTTTGATTGAGTTTCTTAGTCCTGAGTTCTAGTTTGATTGCACTGTGGTCTGAGAGACAGTTTGTTATAATTTCTGTTCTTGTACATTTGCTGAGGAGTGCTTTACTTCCAATTATGTGGTCAATTTTGGAATAAGTGCGATGTGGTGCTGAGAAGAATGTATATTCTGTTGATTTGGGGTGGAGAGTTTTATAGACGTCTATTAGGTCCACTTGGTGCAGAGATGAGTTCAATTCCTGGATATCCTTGTTAACTTTCTGTCTCGTTGATCTGTCTAATGTCGACAGTGGAGTGTTGAAGCCTCCCATTATTATTGTATGGGAGTCTAAGTCTCTTTGTAAGTCTCTAAGGACTTGCTTTATGAATTTGGGTGCTCCTGTATTGGGTGCATATATATTTAGGAGAGTTAGCTCTTCCTGTTGAATTGATCCCTTTACCATTATGTAATGGCCTTCTTTGTCTCTTTTGATCTTTGATGGTTTAAAGTCTGTTTTATCAGAGACTAGGATTGCAACCCCGGCTTTTTTTTGTTTTCCATTTGCTTGGTAGATCTTCCTCCATCCCTTTATTTTGAGCCTATGTGTGTCTCTGCATGTCAGATGGGTCTCCTGAATATAGCACACTGATGGGTCTTGACTCTTTATCCAGTTTGCCAGTCTTTGTCTTTTAATTGGAGCATTTAGTCCATTTACATTTAAGGTTAATATTGTTATGTGTGAACTTGATCCAGCCATTATGATATTAACTGGTTATTTTGCTCGATAGTTGATGCAGTTTCTTCCTAGCCTCGATGGTCTTTACATTTTGGCATGTTTTTGCAATGGCTGGTACAGGTTGTTCCTTTCCATGTTTAGGGCTTCCTTCAGGGTCTCTTGTAAGGCAGGTCTGGTGGTGACAAAATCTCTAAGCATTTGCTTATCTGTAAAGGATTTTATTTCTCCTTCACTGATGAAACTTAGTTTGGCTGGATATGAAATTCTGGGTTGAAAATTCTTTGCTTTAAGAATGTTGAATATTGGCCCCCACTCTCTTCTGGCTTGTAGAGTTTCTGCCGAGAGATCTGCTGTTAGTCTAATGGGCTTCCCTTTGTGTGTAACCCGACCTTTCTCTCTGGCTTCCCTTAAGATTCTTTCTTTCATTTCAACTTTGGTGAATCTGGCAATTATGTGTCTTGGAGTTGCTCTTCTCGAGGAGTATCTTTGTGGTGTTCTCTGTATTTCCTGAATTTGAATGTTGGCCTGCCCTACTAGGTTGGGGAAGTTCTCCTGGATGATATCCTGAAGAGTGTTTTCCAAGTTGGTTCCATTTTCCCCCTCACTTTCAGGCACCCCAATCAGACGTAGATTTGGTCTTTTTACATAATCCCATACTTCTTGCAGGCTTTGTTCATTTCTTTTTCTTCTTTTTTCTTTTGGTTTCTCTTCTCACTTCATTTCATTCATTTGATCCTCAATCGCTGATACTCTTTCTTCCAGTTGATTGAGTCAGTTACTGAAGCTTATGCATTTGTCACGTATTTCTCGTGTCATGGTTTTCATCTCTGTCATTTCGTTTATGATCTTCTCTGCATTAATTAGTCTAGCTGTCGATTCTTCCACTCTTTTTTCAAGATTTTTAGTTTCTTTGTGCTGGGTACGTAATTCCTCCTTTAGCTCTGAGAAGTTTGATGGGCTGAAGTCTTCTTCTCTCATCTCGTCAAAGTCATTCGCTGACCAGCTTTGATCCGTTGCTGGCGATGGGCTGCGCTCCTTTGCAGGGGGAGATGCGCTCTTATTTTTTGAATTTCCAGCTTTTCTGCCCTGCTTTTTCCCCATCTTTGTGGTTTTATCTGTCTCTGGTCTTTGATGATGGTGACGTACTGATGGGGTTTTGGTATAGGTGTCCTTCCTGTTTGATAGTTTTCCTTCTAACAGTCAGGACCCTCAGCTGTAGGTCTGTTGGAGATTGCTTGAGGTCCACTCCAGACTCTGTTTGCCTGGGTATCAGCAGCAGAGGTTGCCGAAGATAGAATATTGCTGAACAGTGAGTGTACCTGTCTGACTCTTACTTTGGAAGCTTCCTCTCAGGGGTGTACTCCAGCCTGTGAGGTGTGGGGTATCAGACTGCCCCAGTGGGGGATGTCTCCCAGTTAGGCTACTCAGGGTTCAGGACCCACTTGAGCAGGCACTCTGTCCATTCTCAGATCTCAACCTCCGTGTTGGGGGATCCACTGCTCTCTTCAAAGCTGTCAGACAGAGTAGTTTGCGTGCGCAGAGGTTTCTGCTGCTTTGTTGTTGTTTTTGTTGTTGTTGATTAGCTGTGCCCTGTCCCCAGAGGTGGAGTCTATAGAGACAGGCAGGTTTCCTTGAGCTGCTGTGAGCTCCACCCAGTTCGAGCTTCCCAGCAGCTTTGTTTACCTACTTAAGCCTCAGCAATGGCGGGCGCCCCTCCCCCAGCCTCGCTGCTGCCTTGCGGTTAGATTGCAGACTGCTGTGTTAGCAATGAGGAAGGCTCCGTGGGCATGGGACCCTCCCGGCCAGGTGTGGGATATATTCTCCTGGTGCGCCTGTTTGCTTAAAGCGCAGTATTGGGATGGGAGTTACCCGATTTTCCAGGTGTTGTGTGTCTCAGTTCCCCTGGCTAGGAAAAGGGATTCCCTTCCCCCTTGTGCTTCCCAGGTGAGGCGATGCCTCACCCTGCTTCAGCTCTCGCTGGTTGGGCTGCAGCAACTGACCAGCACCAATTGTCCGGCACTCCCCAGTGAGATGACCCCAGTACCTCAGTTGAAAATGCAGAAATCACCGGTCTTCCGTGTCGCTTGCGCTGGGAGTTGGAGACTGGAGCTGTTCCTATTCGGCCATCTTGCTCCGCCCCCACCATATATTTCTTAAAAGATAGCCAACAGTATACCCATTTGATAGGAGAGAGTACTTTGGGATCACCTTGAGTTTTAACTCATGTTTTAACTTTGCTGGGGGCTCAGGATCCTGGCTTAGGGGCTTCTGAAGGACTGGTATATTAGTCAGTGTTCTCTAGAGAGACTGGACTAATAGGATAGATGTATATAGGAAAGGGAGTTTATTAAGAAGTATTGATTCACATGATCACAAGGTAAAGTCCCACAATAGGTCGTCTGCAAGCTGAGGAGCAAGGAAACTAGTCAGAGTCCCAAAACCTCAAAAGTAGGGAAGCCAGCAGTGCAGCCTTCAGTCTGTGGCCGAAGGCCCAAGAGCCCCTGCCAACCACTGGTGTAGGTCCAAGACTCCAAAAGCTGAAGAACCTGGAGTCTGATGTTCAAGGACAGGGAGCATCCAGCATGGCAGAAAGATGGAGGCCAGAAGACTTAGCCAGTCTAGTCCTTCCACGTTCCTCTGCCTGCTTGTATCCTAGTCGTGCTGGCAGCTGATTAGATGGTGCCCACCCAGATTGAGGGTGGGTCTTCCTCTCCCAGTCCACTGACTCAAATGTTAACCTCCTTTGGCAACACCCTCACAGACACACCCAGGAACAATACTTTGCATCCTTCAATCCAATCAAGTTGATACTCAATATTAACCATCACAATTGGGAATTGTAAGTCATACTAAAGTATAGCTTCTTATGGGTAAAGGATTTGTAGAGGGTTGGTCTAGGAATCTATCTACCAATAATAAGACCATGTGTTTAGGAAAATGTGCTCTAAGTTTCACATAACTGACTTGCTAATGAATCTTTGAGACATATTCATTAGTTAGTTAGTTATATTTATGGGTTGCCTGTGGCATTAAGTTGAAGTGTTGTGTTACTTATAACTATGGTTCAGAATTTTTAAAAATGTGCAGAGGTGTGCTATATTTTCTTTGTTAAATAATATTAGAAGATTTAAAATGCATCCTTTCTCCCAGCTGGATGAAGGGAAGTATTAATGTGGCTATTTGATTACAGATTAGCAGGATGGAAATGAAATTGAGGGGAAATCAGTAAATCAGAATGAGAGATTTATGTTTTAGTAAAGTCACTAACTTTTACAAATTAAAAATAGGGATGATGAGAGAAGCAATTCCCCAGAAATCAAATAACCACACTTTTTGGATTGATGAAGATGGCTCTCCCTACTCCCTTTTTCCTCCATAAATGTTTTGTTCAGAATAAGGAGTATAATCATGTTAAGTGAATGTACAAAATAAGAGTTTTTTTTTTAATAAAAAAAGCTTTTGAAACCTTATAACTAGAATTACTTGAGAAAATTATAATTATAAATTTGGCACTGATTCATTATAAAAGTTACTTAATAGATAATCAAAAGAGTGATTTTCTAATTTCCTGGTCAACACATTTTCTGAGACACTCTATTAATCAGATCTCAATTGGATGCAAATATCAGAATCTTAAATTAAACAGCTTAAAAAGGAGGATGGGATTTTAAAAGTCACCTAATTGCAAAGTCTAGTGTGATCTCTATTAGTCAATAAAGATGGATGTATGAACATAGAACAAAACTAGTCTCACCTGTTGATATTAAAAATGTGGTGTGGGCTGAGTGCAGCGGTTCACATTTGTAATCCCAGCACTTTGGGAAGCCCAGGCAGGAGGATCACTTGAACCCAAGAATTCGAGACCAGCCTGGGCAACATGGTGAGACCATGTTTCTACAGAAAATTTAAAAAATTAGTCTGGTATGATGGTGCACACCTGTAGTCCCAGCTACTCAGGAGGCTGAGGTGGATGATGGCTTAATCCTGGGAGGTTGAGGCTGTAGTGAGCCATGATTGTGACACTGCATTCCAGCCTGGGCGACAGAGACCTAGTCTCAAAAAAAAACCAAAAAAAACCACAAAAGAGTGTGAACATAAATCTAAACTTCGGCCAGGCGCGGTGGCTCATGCCTGTAATCCCAGCACTTTGGGAGGCCGAGGCAGGCAGATCGCCTGAGGTCAGGAGTTCAAGATCAGCCAGACCAGCACAGTGAAACCCTGTCTCTACTAAAAATACAAAAAATTAGCTGGGCATGGTGGCGGACGCCTGTAGTCCCAGCTACTCTGGAGGCTGAGGCAGGAGAATCACTTGAACCCGGGAGGCAGAGGTTGTAGTGAGCTGAGATCATGCCACTGCACTCCAGCCTGGGCAGTAGAGCCAGACTCCATCTCAGAAAAATAAAAAATAAAATAAAATAAAATAAGTCTAAACTTCATAGTTCCCCATATGTTTTCCTTAGATTGTAAGAGCTTGAAACCACCCAATGTCAGTGAATGAATGACAGCTCAATTTTTCTCCAGGTGTTGTGTGTCTCAGTTCCCCTGGCTAGGAAAAGGGATTCCCTTCCCCCTTGTGCTTCCCAGGTGAGGCGATGCCTCGCCCTGCTTCAGCTCTCGCTGGTCGGGCTGCAGCAGCTGACCAGCACCAATTGTCTGGCACTCCCCAGTGAGATGACCCCAGTACCTCAGTTGAAAATGCAGAAATCACCGGTCTTCTGTGTCACTCGCGCTGGGAGTTGGAGACTGGAGCTGTTCCTATACGGCCATCTTGCTCCGCCCCACCGGAGAGGCATTTTTAAATTGGAAAACTTTTAAATTTGCTCATAAAGGTTATTTTATCCTGAACTCCTAAGAAGAATGGGAAATAAATACAAAGTTAACTGAAGAATTCTAGCACTTCCAAATAAAATATCCATGATGTCCCCAGATAATACTTGACCCTCATCATGTGTCTGAAAATGGCTAGCTTTGATGGAAGTGCAATTGAATTACATAATTCTTTGAAGGCATTTTACTGACATATTGAACTCTTATGGGCAAGAGAAGGCCTCCTCTCTCTACCTTCCTCCTAGGCTGATGAATGTCCCATTAAGGTGGTATGAGTTTTATGTTTATATCCCCACATGCTGGAATGAGGCCTAACTTCCATGCTATAGATTAAGATGGGGAGGTGTTAACTAATAGATATTGTTGTTTGATGGGGGAGAAATTCCTTTCTCGAGTAAAGATGTTTTTCTTTTTTTAGAATCATGGAATTTGAAACAGCCAAATTCTAAAGACTCCATTTTGCACATATTTTACTGAGGACTGATAAAAACCTTACAAGTTAATGAGAGACAGTGGGTGATGGGTGACATGGAAAGAGCGTGAGAATGGGAGCCAGGTACTACAGCAGTCTGGGTTCTGATTCCCAGATCAGAGGGGCTGCCTGGGTCCCAAAGTGCTACCCCTCCCCCCACTTAATAATCACAGGCCCACAGTCAGTTACGCCAGAGGAAATGCCCACTCCTTATGGCTGTGTTGGGTTTTGGGATCAGCTCATTCAGAGGCTTCTGATCTGTCAGATTTTGGTGGGGACTCTGACATTCGGGTGGAAACTTTCTGAGCAGAAACCACATAGTAGCTTCCAATAAGCTGGTTTCAGTCAGCACTGGGGCTAGTCCCTTGTTTTGTTGTTTCCTGATAATGAGAACAGGGACTTGGGAGGTCTAAATTCCTTTTCTCCCAGGAAGTACAATCATTTTAGGAAATCTGTACAGGCACATGCCTATATGTCAATAAAAAAAATGCTGCCTATCTTCACTCAGCATTCAGCATCCAAGTGCCTGGTGAACATGGTCAAGTTGTGAGAGATAACTTCCAAATCCACCACTGGAGCCACCATTGGCCCCAAGTGTAGGAAAAATGCACTCTTACATTTGAAATTCCTGAAATTTGGCAAATGTCATGCTGATGAGAAGGGCTAGCAGACTCTTCCAGGAGAAACAGCACATTTCACTGCAATGTGGCTACCCAGGTCTTCTCATCTAGCTGTCTACCTGCACACAATGGCCTATGCAGAGCTTACAGCATCTTGTAGAGTCAACAATGACTGTAACACTGTAAAAGCCCAAGCTGGATTGACAGGGAAAAAAGGACAAGGACACAGGGAATATGATCACACAGATATAAGTCCACAATGTGAGGCATATGCAAAGACCAAGAATGTAACTGTTCATTGAAGAGATTACACAACATCTCCCTTATTTCTTTACTCCAGACCACTGAGTAAGGTGGTGAGCAGTGTAGTTGTACCTTCTACTTTTGTTGTTGCTGTTGTTCTTTTTTTAAAATTCTAGTTCCATGATTTTATTACATTTCTAAAGGGTGCTCAGGAAACAAAGTACCAGGGTGACAGGAGAATAGAGTTGAAGTCACGTTTACTGACGGAAACCAGGAGTTTGAGCACCGCCAGTTATTAGCTGTGTGACTTTGAGCCAGTCATTTAATCATCCCTGCAAACCAGAGGTGATGGTGTTAAACAACCCATGTGGTTGTTGTATCAAATGAGATTATGTATGAGGAAGTGCTTGTAAAATGGAAAGCACTGAACAAATACTACGTGAGATTATTGGTCAACTTGCAATGGAAAATGATTCTGTGTCCTTAAATCCCTTTGGCTTCCCTGGTCTCTCCTTTGGGATCACTAACTTCTAGTAGCCACAGCAAGGTGTGCCCAAGCATAGAAATAATCTCATCATCACCTACCATAGAAACAGTGGGAGAGCACGCAGGCACTCAAGGACACCCTCATAGTAACATTTCTGGGCTTCACATCAAGTTGAAAATGCATGTCAAAAGGCCTGTGCTTGACCAAACTGTTTTTTCTCACTCTTCCCAGTACCTAAAAAGGATCATATAGTCCTAATTAGGCCTAGAGAGGCCCACAAAAGAAAGTTGTTTCCAAGAGCTGTGGATTTATGGACTGAAAACTGTACGCTACTGTGTATTTTAATATATTCAGAGAGACAATTAAGATAACTTTAGTTATGGTTTTGGAAAACAGTCTGGGCAGCATTCAACTGAACATATAGGCCCTCTCTGTCAAAAACCAAACTGAAATGACATTTTTGGAATCAACTCACTCTGTTAAAAGCAACCAACCATCTGAAAACACTCAATGAATTGGAATAAAGTTGTACAAAGTTTTGTGATCCTCAGGAGAGGAACAAAAGTTTGGAAGAAAACTTAGCTGCCAAACTGCAGAAACAGACAACTCACAAGGAAGGGAGTTCAAGGGCCTACACGTGTGAAAAAGATATTCAGCTTTGCTGAGCAAAGAAATGTCAGTGAAAACAAAAACAAAATACCATCAATGGGGATAAAAGTAAATTCCAACACTCAGTGTCAGCTCAGTTCTGTAACAATGGGCAGTCTTCTACCCTGTGGGTGGGAATGTAAATTGGTATAATCTTTTTGGATAGTGACTTTGGCCAGATCTAAAGTAAAATATTAACTTTGTAACTCTGCTTCTGGAAATTTGTTCTAAGAAATTCATCACAGATTGTAAAAGTCATGAGTGAATGAAGATGTTCATTGTTCATTGCAATCTTATTTATCATAAAGAAGATGGGGAAAACCTAAATGCTCAATAATAGGGGAATAATTAAATAACTTAGCATATAGTCATTTATATGTAACATGTTATACAGTCTTTAGTTTTTATTATTTTGAACTGCATTTAATAACATGGAGAATCTTGTTCTATAACATTAGTTAAAATAAAGGAAGATGCAAAACTGTACATAGTGTGGAAAGCCTACCTAGGAAATCTACATATAGAAAGAATGAAGAGGATATAACATTAATGATTGTTACCACTGTGTGGTGAGAATATTCACTGCTTCTATTTTCTTTATTTTTTTTCCAAATTATAGAAATTACATATAATTAACATGTATACATTATTTCAACAATTAATAAAAATGTAATTTTATTTATTTATTTATTTATTTTTTAGAGATAGAGTTTTTCTCTGTTGCCCAGGCTGGAGTGCAGTGGCATGATCATAGCTCACTGCAGCCTTGAACTCCTGGGCGCAAGTGATCCTCCTGCCTCAGCCTCCTAGGTAGCTTGGATCACAAGCACGTGTCACCGTGCACTGCTAATTTTTGTTTTGTAGAGATGGGGTCTTGCTATGTTGCCCAGGACGGTCTCAAACCCCTGCCCTCAAGCGATCCTCCCACCTGCACCTCTCAAAGTGCTGGAATTACATGTACAAGCCACTGCACCCAGCCTAATAAAAATGTAATTTTAAAAAGAGTAAATATTTGGTGTTCTCAAGAAAACTTTCAACTGAGCTAGCTTTGAACGCAAATGGAGCCCCTACCTGCCCAGCAAGGAGGGGGAGGTCATTCTGACCTCTGCTCCTTTCTCCGGGAGAAATTCCAGCTGGAGCAGGAGAGGCATCATCAAAGTGAACACACGGGACTTTTAGTTCTGTCAACCATCAAAATCCTCTTGAATATGCACGACAAGAATTGAAAAGGAAGAGGGTGGGGAAAAAAAAATCCCCTTCTAATATCTCTGTTCTTTTTCAAGTTTTTTTCACTCTCCGCCAGTTTAAATTCTGTTAAGTTTTATCTTTACCTTCTGTCCAACTGATAATCTGAAAATGAAGATAAACAGAGTGAGACATTCAGAATTTTCCCAAGAAAGTGAATTAAAATGGCCTGGGGAAGGCATGACTGAGATTTCTTTTTATTTAGGTTTGAGATGAAGCTGTGTAGTTCTAGAGTTTAGTTGGACCTCTGTGAGTCTAGCTGTTTCTAGCTTTAGCTGATTTAAAAAAAAAAAAAGAAAAAAGGAGCTTTATCTTTTCGACCAAATAGGAAATGACTCAAACCTTGTCCAGTACATCTAAAAGACAGGATAGATAACATGGAATCAAGAAGAAAAGAGCTGGCTGACATCGGTGCTGGATGTTTTCTGCTTGTCTCTCCAGATATACTTTGCATCTCTCACTCTGCCCTCTGTCCAAGAAGAGTGGCCATTCTGAACTGCATCTAGGCCTCTGCCTCTGAATTCCAGTTCGGTTTGGCCAGTGGGAGGCATGGGCAGGAGAAGCGGAAGGATCTTGAAGTATTATTCCCCCGGCTCACTACATGCTGGGCTGGGGCTTGTCAGCGGCTTTATCCTGTAGGCAGCCTCTTCCTACAGCTGCAATTCTCTCTGGGCTCCAGCAACTGACTACTGGCCCTCCCCTTCACGCTTAGGGGAGGTAGCTACCAGCAGCTTCCAGGTGGTGGTAGCCCTTGGGTGCTTTACCATCCCTTGTTGATTTCCCTTGAACCTCACCAACCCATGGAAATTGTCCTTTTCTCAATCTCTCTATAATTTCTCCTTTTGAATTTGCCATCTCTTTCCTGCTGGGACCCTGAGCTTTAAAATACTTACGGCATAGTTCAGCTTCGTTCTGTGTCATGTCTACCTATGAGAATATCCTGATGGCACATTTGACAGAGACCATGATTCATAATCATTCGGGTGAGTAGAAAGTTTGCAAGCATTTCATAGTGTGACAGTGGTCAGCTTTAGAACCCCATGGTCTACAACAGTGGATCTTAGCAACTGAGTTTTACAAAACACCAGTGTGCCCAAACAGAGGTCAGCTAGAGTGGTTTATTAGTAATAATGAAGAATTGAGTTTTCATTCACAATAATGAAAAAACGTTTTTTATTAAAAATGAAACAAGAGTAGATGTGCTGTTTTTATAATTATGCCATTCTTACGGCATTCCAGTGTGCTTTCTTGAGATAGAGGGAAAGGAAATAGGGAGTTCCAGCAAATGCACCAGAATTTGCCCATAATCTGCATGAATCCATATACCAGCCCATAGAAGTGACCCTGGGAGCATGTACCACATGTGCTATCACTCATCTATATGTAGTGGTAGAAAAAAGCTGGAGAGCTATTGTTGGATCACATAACAATCCATTAAGGGAATGCTCTTGACTTGGTAGCTCTACTATTTGTCATCCAAATTTTCTCATCAGTCTGTGTAGTAATAAAATTACTAATATTTCACTAATAAGTGCCTTAGTTGCATCATCTTATTTAATCCTTAAAACAATTCCCACTGTACTAATTAAGAGTTCATTGACTGGGTGCAGTGGCTCACGCCTGTAATCCCAGCACTTTGGGAGGCCAAGGTGGGCACATCATGAGGTCAGGAGATCAAGACCATCCTGGCTAACATGGAGAAACCCTGTCTCTACTAAAAATACAAAATTTAGCTGGGCATAGTGGCGGGTGCCTGTAATCCCAGCTACTCGGGAGGCTGAGGCAGGAGAATTGCTTGAACCCAGGAGGCAGAGGTTGCAGTGAGCCAAGATCGCGCCACTGCCTGGGCGACAGAGCGAGACTCCATCTCAAAAAATAAAAATAAAAAAGAAAAACAAAAAGAAAGAAAAAGAGTTCATTAATAGGCTGAAAGAGGGGTAGTGTATGGAGGACATTCCATACTTTCACAAGGGAGCTCTAGCTAGGATATCTTGGGATAAATGTGAGCCGGGTAATATTTATATCACTGCTTCCCGCTAAGGCTATGACTAATAGATCTCAAACAGTGAATAGAAAAAAAAGTTCAACTCTCTTCCTCTGGTCAATTTAACTCAATTAAATTGCTAGATCTTGAGGGTGCTGAGATGAATGAAACATAGTTCTGCCCTCCAGGAATCTGAAGCGTAGTTGGTAGACAGAGATATAAACAAATAATGATGGAACAGTAATAAAATATGATTAAAATGATAATAGAAACATGTTTAAAATTTAGTAGGAAAACAGATGAGAGAGCGATTACTTTTATAAGAGGTAGAGGGCTCTCATGAAAAATTAAGTACTGAAAGTGACAGTTAAGCTTGACCTTGAGGGGTGTTTAGAAGTTCAACAGTGAAACTGGTGGAGAAAGAGGTATTATAGGCAAAGGACCTAGTAGGGGTCTTTCTTCTCATTCCTTCCAAAGGCTTGAAGTCTCCAATTGCTATTCAGCATTGCATTTCCTATGATCTGACTAGATTTCTCACTCTTTCTTCTTCGGGTCTGAGGGATTAAAGTACTATTGGAAGAGAGGCATCGGGAAAGGAGAGCTGGCTGGTTTTCAGTAAATCCAATCAGTGGTCTTGGTCTCAGCAGGACCATGTACCAACCACCTGAGAAAACTAGCTAAATACCCCCGAGTCTGAAATCAGACAGAAATGTACAATCTGAGATGTGGATCCTGCCGCGGATCCCATTCATGAGCCCGCCTCTAACTTGGCTTCACAGATAGCCTTGGAGACAACTATCTATCGGAGATTCTTGTGGTCACATGGAGTTTGGATTATGAAAGTATTAGGAAAATATTAGAGAAGGAGAATTTATCGTAGAGATTTATCAACTCAATACTATTACTCATAAGTATACTGTATTATATCAGACCAAGAAGAGGAAAGAAGATTTGGAAGATTGTCTAAGATGGCATAATGATTGATACAGTTTACTTGACTGAGAAAAGCGGACTTTAAAATATGTGAGTCCTACAACTTCTTATCTTTGCCCCCAAACATATGCAAATTTTTTTCTTGCTAAGATCCAAAGACCTTATTGACCACTGTCTTATGTCATCTGTCTTAAACCCTGGACTTAATATTGTCTCTTGTTCTTCCAACATGGTCAGTATAGATATGCTCAAAGCCTGACGAAGAGACTAGTGGATTGGGCAAAAGGAAATCAAAATGAAGGTGGCAAAGCATATGTTACTCTTTAAATAGAAGCAGAAATCAAATGCCGAGATCAGCTTGCTTCAAAAAGTAATAGGATGCAGCAACAAAAAAGACACAATACTTAAGAGTAAAATTAACAATAAATGTGTACGTTTTATATAGGGAAAAAAACAAACTTTCAAACACTCTGAAAGACTCAAAAATAGACTTGAACATATGGCAAGATATTCAGGAACATATCCCTGTTCTTGGTAGAATGACTCAGTATCATAAATATCAAAAAGATATCAGTTCTTCCCAAGTTAATGTGATCCCAGAAAAAATATAAATAAACCTTTTTCTGGAGCCAGACAAGCTGATATTAAAGTTCATACAGAAAAACAAAACAAAATCTAAAAAGCATGCAAAAATATTTGGGGAAATACAGGAAAAAAAAAGAGCTACCTAACATCTATTATAATGTACTATATAAAACTTCTGTAATTCAAGGTGTCATTCTGGCACATGCATAGACTTTCAGACCAATAAAATAGAACAGAAAGCCGAGGAACAGACCCACATGTGTGTGGAAATTTAGTACATGATAAAGGTGGTATCTACAATCACTGAGGCAAAAATTGACTTTTAAATAAATGGTGTGGCGACCACTAGACAACCATATACAAGAATAAACTCTATATGGATCAAAAATGAAACCTGGCTGGGTGCAATGGCTCATGCCTGTAATCCCAGCACTTTGGGAGGCCAAGGAGGGACGATTGCTTCAGCTCAGAAGTTTAAGACCAGCCTGGGCAACATGGGAGGACCTCGTCTCTATTTTTTTAAAAAAAAAGACAAACATAATTAGCCAGGCGCGATGCATGCCTGTAGACCCAGCTACTCAGGAGACTGAGGTGGGAGAACTGCTTGGGCCTGGGAGATCACGGCTGCAATGAGCATCCCACTGCACTCCAGCCTGAGTGACAGAGCAAGACCCTGTCTCAAAGAAGAAGAAGAGGAAGAAGAAGAAAATAATGAAAGCTACCAGTATTAGGAGAAAATATGGATGATTTTATAGCAGAGATGTGGGGAGATGCTATCTGAATACAACTCAAAATCCAGATGCAACAAAAGACCGATCATTTGAACCACCTAAAAATAATATATATTTGCATGGGAAATTAAAAAAAATCATGAAAAAGTCATAAGATAACTGACAACTGGGAAAAAACATTTGTAACATATATCACACAGGGCCAATACTCCTAAAATATAAAAAGTAGCAGGATGTGGGAGGTGAGAATGCTTCCCTAGTTTTTTCTCAGTTTATCATTTCACTCTTCACTTCTGGTCTTTCTATAAGGGTCACTGTAATTAGCTTGTTATTGGGTTGGTCTGATTTAACATTTCATGGCCACTTTGTTGTTATTTTCTGCTAACTTGTACTTTTACTCCTGGCGACCTGCTTGATTTATAAGTGTTTTCCCAGTTCACATTTTGCGCTGGACTCTGCACCTGGTGTTTTCCCTGGGCCGGCGGCAATGACTGGTTTGCTGGGCTCTCATTTCACTGAGGGTTCCCAGTGAGACCTGCGCCTGTGTGGGCGGCAGGGGGTTCAGAGAAGGAGGCTGGGTGGAAGGGATCCTTTAGCAGAGATTAATACACTCCAAAATACACTTAGTTTACAGTTGTGGGGATTTCCAGGTGTTACTAGACACAGAGAGTTCTTTATGGTATCCCAACAGGGATGGATAAGTTTTCAAAGGTGGGGGGTAAAATAAACAAGTTTTAGGTTATAGATATCTAAACCGGATCCTCATTTTCATCTTTGTTACTTGAGGAATCACAGTTGAATGCACAGGACTTAATTTAATTGTCTTCAAATTCATTAAAGTGTCATGGATGGGCAACAGGAAGATAATGATATTCTGGAATAAGGGAATGTTCTGGAAAATTAAGGGAATGGTGCCCAGACTGTTTTCTACCCCTCGCCCCCAATACCCTCCATGTTACAGGGGAGCAGCTTTAACCAGAGGTTCACATTCACATCAGGACAGACGAATGCATTTCCTGGAAGTGCATTCTTGAACTTTGGTCTGGGTTCTGAGCTGGATTGACTCAACAATTAACCGGTAATTACTACTACAACAGCACTTTGCATTAGTAGAGAACTTTCTGCTTTTGATAGCATTTCCACATTACTTTTCTCATTTGATCTTCACATGGCCCTGTGACACAGGCAGGGGCAGATATGTCTGCCCATTTTACAGATGAGGTAACTGGGGCTGACAGAGGTTAAGAAAGGTGGTGAGACAGACCAATGGAGGACTCAGGACTAGAAACCAGGGGACTTGGGATAGATTCCATCTGACCATTCACTAGATGTCTTGAGCACATCTTGAGCAAGTCAGTTACATAAAGTTTTCGGAGCCTCCACCCCAGCTTCAGTTAAATGAGAGATTTGCACAAGGGGGTGGGTCCTTGAGGACCCTCCCAGTGTTACTGTTAAAGATTTTACCTCTTACCTGACTTCACCAGGAATTAGTCAGTGGATGGGAAACAGAATACTAGACCCCTGAGCCACAAAATCCTTCCCCATCCTCTGCCCCACACAGTGCAGAACCAAGGGCTCACTTGGGATGGCGGGGAGTGTAGACTTTTTCCTTTAGCAGGCTACAGATGGAAGGAATGAGCTTTCCTGTCTGATTACAGGAAATTTCTGAAGTTCATTTTATTTTCTTGTAATTTTCAATTCCTCCTATGTATTTTTTCATTAACGTTTTCCAGCTTTATTTAAGTGTAATTTACGTATCATAAAATTCACCCATTGTAATCATGTAAATCAACGCTTTCAGTAAATGTATACAGTTGTGCCATCATCATCACTATGTAGGTTTAGAGCATTTCCTTCACCCCAAAAAGTTCCTTTGTACCCATTTACATTAGTTTTCATCCCCTTCTCCAGCCCCAGGCAACTACTAAGCTGCTTTCTGTCTCTATAAATTTGTCTTTTTTTGGCCTTTAATATAAATGGAGTCATAGAGTATGTAGCTCTTTCCATCTGGCTTTTAAACCTAGCATTCCAAGTGATGGCAGCAGCAGCTCCATCTGGAGCGGCCACTGTGAAGAAGCTGGCAGCAGCAGGGGAGGCACGGCCAGGGCTGTAACTCCATGGAGTCTGCAGGAGCCGGGAACAGACGGGAGCGCTGCCCGGTTTGGAGTTGGCGTGGCGCGAGCCCCGCCCTCCTGGGTGCAGCCTCCCCGACAGGCTCCGAAATGCCTGTCCTGCTGCCTGGGCTCCGTCTGTTCTTGGCGCCCGCCCTGAATTCGGAGAAAAGTTGAGGCCGAGTCCGGGTGCTGTTGTGACCTGGCCAGGTATGCGTGCGCTCGGGGTGGGGCTGACATGCCAGCGCTCTGCCACCTCGGCCCCCTCCTGACTTTGGGCACTGACTATCACAGAAGGGAAGGCAAGGGAGGGCCTGCTGAGAAGGGAAGCCAAGGGAGGGCCTGCTGAGAAGGGAAGCCAAGGGAGGGCCTGCCGGCTCCTCAGCTGGAGCAGCTTGGGTGCCGTGAGTGACATGATTGATGGTGGCAGGAGTCAGACAGGCTCCTGGGCAGAAAGGGGCAGGTCCTGGCGAAGCCCCACCTTCAACTCAGGACTGGCCTGAAGCATGGGGGCCAGGCTTTCATTTCTGGGCGGAATCTGAGGCCCAGAGTGAGAACTCATGGGGCTTTTTCCAGGCCCACCCATGGCTGCCCATGGACCAATCAGCACACACTTCCTCCCTTGTGAATCCCATAAAAACGCCCAGACTCAGCCACACTCACAGAGGCCTCGGGACTACCAGCTGCGGGGAGGAGCAAACTAATTCAGTTCTCCTCAACCCTTTGGGACCACTTGCCTGTGGATAGGAGCTCCCCACTCTGGGTCTCCTGTCCACTGAGAACTGGACACTCCTCAGGACCACCTGTCTGCAGAAAGGAGCTACCTACTCTGGGTCTCCTGAGAGCTGTTCATGGCTCAATGAAGCTCTTTCAGCTTGCTCACCCTCCAGTTATCCATGTACCTCATTCTTCCTGGAGGCAGGAGAAGAACTCAGGATCTGCTGACTGGCGAGACTGAAAGAGCTGTAACCACAAACAGGGCTGAAACACGCTCCCCTACTTGCCATGTTGTGGGCTACAAGGAGGGAACAGCTGTGGCCCTTTGGGGACCCAGACCTAGAGGCTCCTTGAACCATGGCTGTGATACGTTCTTTGGGGTTCTGTGGTTTTTGGTGTCTCCAGACTTCCAGGTGCCACTGAATTTCCCTCATCCAGACATGGGTGCCCACAGTGGAAGCCACTTGTGGTGCATCAGATCCAGTTGCAGGCTTGCACGAAGCTGGCGCCTGTGCCCTCACCTGGAGCTGCATGCCCCACTGCAGCAGCCAGAGTGCCTGGCTGCTTGCAGTGGCTGGACCCTGTGCTTGCTCCCTCACGCACCCTTCACCACTCTGGGCCTGGCTCCCCCTTGGCAGGCGTGGGATCTGGGTTGGTAGCACCAGCCAAGTACAGCCTGCCAGGCTGGGTGGGCTGAATGAGCTCAGCAGGCCCGAGCAAAACTCAGGCAAAGGCACCACAGGCCATAGAGGTTTCCTGCTGGAAAAGCAACACCCAAAGAATCCTGTGACACACAGACGTCCTTCCTTTTTATGGCCCAACAATGTTCTACTGTATAGATATACCACATTTCACTTATTTGCATATCAGTTGATAAATAGTTCAGTTGATTTCACATTTTAGATATTGAGTAATGCTATAAACATTTGTGTACATGTGTCTGTGTAGACATATTTTTTTTATTTCTCTTGGGTAAATTCCTAGGAGTGGAAATGCAGATTGTTTTTGTAAGGTCTTATGCAGTGTTTAAATCTCTACCTTTAACTTTTATACTTGAATAAAAGATCCATAGAAAAATATGTGTGAAATATGTGTGGAACAAGTAAATATGTAATTTGCTCGTATTATGCCTGATGGCCTTTTTTTTTTTTTTTTTTTTTTGGAGATGGAGTTTCACTCTTGTTGCCCAGGCTGCTGGAGTACAGTGGTGCGATCTGGGCTCACTGCAACCTCCACCTCTCAGATTCAAATATTCTCCTGCCTCAGCCTCCTCCTGAGTAGCTGGGATTACAGGCGCATGCCACCATGCCTGCCTAATTTGTGTATTTTCAGTAGAGATGGGATTTTGCCATGTTGACCAGGCTGGTCTTGAACTCCTGACCTCAGGTGATCCGCCCGCCTCAGCCTCCCAAAGTGCTGGGATTACAGGCATGAGCCACCGCGCCCGGCCACCTGGTGGCTTTTATAAAAGTGTTGTCTGTCTTAAAGTAAGACTATGCAGTTTATAATCACATAGATAAGGATCTGTTATGAACTAAATTGTGCCCCCCTCCAAAAAAATTCACATGTTGAAGTTCTACTTAGTATCTCAAAATGCGACAAATTGGTAGATTGAAACCCTAACCCCTAATACCTCAAAGATGTGACTGTATTTGGAGATTGGGCTTTTAAAGAGGCCTTTAAAGAGGTGATTAAGGTTAAACGAGGTCAAACGGGTGGAGCTTTAGTTCAATATGACTGATGTCCTCATAAGAAGAGCAGGATACACCCAGGATGTGTGTACAGAGGAAAGGCCGTGTGAGGACACTGAGGACATCTGGAAGCCAAGGACAGAGGCCTCAGGAGAAGCCAGCACCGCTGGTATCTCAGTCTTAGCCCTGGAAGAGTGAGGAAATAAGTTTCTGCTATTTAAGCCACCTAGTCTGTGGTAGTTTGTTATGGTAGCTCTAGCAAACTAATATGTGTTCCTATATTTTAGGAAAGTTGCCTTTAAGTGCCATTGGCAGGGTGTTTCTCTCATTCTAATCCCCTTCACATGTCGTTTTCTCCATTGAGACCAAACACTCTGCTGTCCTTCGTGAATCTTTCACAGCCTCCCTCTATTCTGTCTCTTCCACGTGGGTGGCCTCCTCCCTGCGTTACCCTGGTTCATGGTCACATCTGCAGTTATTCCCCGCAGAGGTCAAAAGCCACATCCTCTATGAGTACTGCCTCCCACTGGAAGTGATTCTCTTCCGAACCCCCACCCTTTCATCTCTGCATTTCTGTGGCACAAGCTCCCTCTACCCTGTGTGTCAGCTGTTGGGTACATCTTATCCTTATGCTGGACTTAGAATCCTTGTGGACAGGAAAAGTGTTGTTTGTATTTATTATCCTCCTAACCTAACCTCTGGCTCAATGTCTGACACAAAGAAAGAATTGTTTCAATTAATTAAAAATGAAAACTGGCTGGGTGCGGTGGCTCAACGCCTGTAATCCCAACACTTTGGGAGGCCAAGGCAGGCGGATCACGGGGTCAGGAGATTGAGACCATCCTTACTAACATGGTGAAACCCCGTCTCTACTAAAATTACAAAAAAATTAACTGGGCATGGTGGCGGGTGCCTGTAGTCCCAGCTACTCGGGAGGCTGAGGCGGGAGAATGGCGTGAACCTGGGAGGTGGAGGTTGCAGTGAGCCAAGATCACGACACTGCACTCCAGCCTGGGCAACAGAGTGAGACTCGGTCTCAAAAAAACAAAAAAGGAAAAAGAAATGAAAACTCAAGCTACCAAGATACTTAAGAAGTTTCGGAGCTTTATGAAGACATAAAACGCTTAAAGTGAAGTACTAGTAGAAAAGGAATGTCTACCAATGTGGGAGTAGGCCGGGTGCAGTGGCTCACACCTGTCATCCCAGCACTTTGGGAGGCGGAGGCAAGTGGCTCGCTTGAGGAGTTGGAGACCAGCCCGGGCAACATGGCGAAACCCATTCTCTACCAAAAAAAAATACAAAAATTAGTTCAGGTGTGGTGGCTCATGCCTGTAATCCCAGCACTTGGGGAGGCCAAGGTGGGTGGATTATGATGGTCAGCAGATCGAGACCATCCTGGCTAACATGTGAAACCCCGTCTCTACTAAAAAGACAAAAATTTTAAAAAAAATTAGCCAGGCATGGTGGTGGGTGCCTGTAGTCCCAGCTACTTGGGAGACTGAGGCAGGAGAATAGCATGAACCCGGGAGGTGGAGCTTGTAGTGAGCCGAGATGGCGCCTGGGCGACAGAGCGAGACTGTCTCAAAAACAAAAAAAAAACAAAAAAAAAAACAAAAAAAAACATAGCTGGGTGTGGTGGCGAGCACCTATAGTCCCAGCTACTCAGGAGACTGAGGTGGGAGGATCGTTTGAACCTGGGAGGTCAAGGTTGCTGTTAACCAAGATTGTGCCACTGCATTCCAACCTGGGCAACAGAGTAAGACCCTGTCTCAAAAAAAAAAATGTGGGAATAACAGAATACATACATTGGAAAGTCACTGCTAGTGACCATCAGTCAAGCCACTTCTCCACTCAAAACCTCAGCTTCCTTGTCCTCAAGTGCGAGAGTTGACCTAGCAGAGGATGTTGTATGGCTAACATGATATGTTTCTATAGATTATGGTGAGTTCTGCAGAATTCCTGTTTTTGAAGTGCCTTTTTGAAGGGTGGAAGAAGTTCAAGGTCTAAATTATATTATAAGTCAATTAAATGAAGCTTAAAATGAATGTTAAGGCCAGGCACAGTGGTTCATGCTTATAATTCCAGCACTTTGGGAGGCCAAAGCGGGAGGGTAGCTTGAAGCCAGGAGTTCAAGACCAGTTTGGACAACATAGCAAGAGCCCATCTCTATTTAAGAGTTTATTATTATTATTATTATTATTATTATTATTATTATTTGAGATGGCGTTTCACTCTTGTTGCCCAGGCAGGAGTGCAATGGCATGATCTCGGCTCACCACAACTTCTGCCTCCCGGGTTCAAGCAATTTTCCTACCTCAGCCTCCCAAGTACCTGGGATTACAGGCATGCGCCACCATGCCTGGCTAATTTTTTGTATTTTCAGTAGAGACGGGGTTTCTCCATGGTGGGTCAGGCTGGTCTCAAACTCCTCACCTCAGGTGATCCACCTGCCTCTGCCTCCCAAAGTGCTGGGATTACAGGCGTGAGCCACTGCGCCCAGCCTAAAAATTTTTTAAATGAATAAATAAAATGAATTTTGAGTTTTTGTTTTCCCAGTAAAGCTTCTCCACTTCTCAAAATATGTATGATTTAGAAGTGCTAGTCCATGCTTTCTGGGGACCCAAACTTTAAAGAAGGAAAGAAGGCACAGGAACCCACGTCCCCCTCCTTTTGACAATGAACAATTTTGAAGAAATGTGCGCATATGTGCACGCACGCACACACACACACGTACACACTCTCACACACAACCAGACTGAAACTATAGAGCATCATTTGCAAATCAAACTCCACCAGGAGAATGCTTTGTGTGGGAATTACACCATAAAATAAAACACAAAAATTCCCCAAATGACAAGAAAAAAAGAGCTTGTGTGGTAAACAACCCCAGAAGGGGCACGTACTTCTGTGTAAGTGGCCTCTGACTTTCCTGGCCCAAGTTTTCACTTCTCCCTTGGGTTTCTTTAAGTTTTTCTTTTACTCTCCCTACCACACTCAGTCTCCACGGATTTGTAGATTTTTATTTCCTTACGCTGAGGCACAGACAAATATTCTTTTCATTTCCTCCCTTTGCTCAACAAATTTCTGAAAAACAAAAAAAAAAAAACTGGGAGAGAGCAAGGGAGAAATGGAGGATGGGGAGTGAGTACCACCTGGCTGAACCGTCAGCATATTTTCCCAGGCTATTCAATCCTGACCCCAGGCTGGCTGGCACTGCTGGCCAGCCCATAGACACTGGTCCTCTCACTCCCCCTGTCTTCAGCTGCTCTATGACATTGTCTTCCTGCTTAAGGCTTAGTCCACCCAATTATCCTGCACCACCAATGGCAGAGAAAGGCCAGTTATGTGGTCTTTAGGAAGTCCCCTAGTCCTCTGGGATCTCCCACTGGGCTGGCTTTTAGCTTCTAGTGATAGTTCTTGTTTCATTCACTTGAGCATCAGTAATGAACACTGCTAAAGCCCAGCCCCTTTTAGTCTATTTCTCAACTTTCTGATTTCATGATTTCCAGGAATGACAGTTATGACAAAACTTGATTTCCTCTCTCCCTTACCCTGCTTTTCCTTCTCTGTCTATATTTGATAGGAAGGGTCTCTTTGGTGGAATAAAAAGTCTGGAGATTTGTTAGTAAAATAATACATTGAAGTTAAAATAAGTAGATGGTCAACAGTAGCAGGGGGAAAAAACGCTTTTCAGGCTGGGCACGGAGGCTCACGCCTGTAATCCCAGCACTTTGGGAGGCTGAGGTGGGCAGATCACTTGAAGCCAAGAGTTCAAGATCAGCCTGGCCAACATGGTGAAACCCCGTCCCTACTGAAAATACCAAAATTAGCTGGGCATGGTGGTGCATGCCTGTAATCCCAGATACTTGGGAGGCTGAGGTGGGAGGATCCCTTGAACCTGGGAGGCCAAAGTCAAAGTGAGCCAAGATTGTGCCACTGTACACAGTGTTGTGCCTGAGCAACAGAGTGAGATGCTGTCTCAAAAAACAAAAACAAAAACAAACAAAAGAAGTTTTTCTGAAGGAAATACTAGTGGATCTCCAAATTCTCGACGTAGGGTCCTTCCAGCAGCTTTGGCATCACCTGGAGGCTTGCTAGACATACAAATTCTCAGGATCCTCCCCAGACCTACTCGGTCAGAAACTCTGGGGACACAGCAGTCTGTACAGTCGTCCCCCCTTTAGCCAAGGTTTTGCTTTCTGTGGTTTTGGTTACCCATGCTCAACCACAGTCTGAAAATATTAAATGAAAAATTCCTGACATAAACAATTCATAAGTTTTAAATTGTGTGCCACTGTGAATATTGTTATAATTGTTCTATTTTATTATTACTTATTTTTGTTCATCCCTTGTTGTGCCTAATTTATAAATTAAACTTTACCATGAGTCTGTATGTCTAGGATAAAACATAGAGTATATATCGTTCAGTACTATCTGTGGTTTTAGGCATACATTGGGGGTCTTGGAATGGATCTCCTGTGAATAAGGGGGGACTACCGTATCTTAATAAGGCCACCAGAAGATTCTGATGCATGCCCCAAGCCTCTGGGTAACACAACATCCATTTTTCTCTATTTTCATGGTAATAGAACACTGGGAAGCAATGTACTCAGCTAAAATAAAATATTTCTTATCATCCTTGTGATAGAATTGGCCAGTGAGGGCAAGCAGAAATCAGGGGGTGGGGTTTCTGGGAAATCTCAGTGAAGGGGGCTGGCTTCATGTTCATCACACTCTTGTTGCCTTTGCCCCCTTCCTGTACTTCCTGCTTGGAAATGGAGGTCCAGCAGCCATCAGGGATCACAAGGTCTAAGGCTGAAGGTGAGAGAACAGAGAGATTGAAGGACCCTCTGCCTCTGATAACGTGGTGCTTCCCCATCAGCCTGGGACCTCCTTCCTCTCCTTTCTTTAGAAGAGAAATAATTGTCTCTCTTTAAGCCACTGTGGGGCTTTATGTTATATGCAGTTGATTCCAATTCTAACACGTTTATAAATACAATGCTCTGAAAAAAACTTAAGATATGAAAGCCTGTTCTAGCAACACATGGTAAAGATGGGGTGTCACTCTCCAGATTGAGGCATAAACCCAGAAGGAAAGGCTGGGGGAACAACAGACAGAAAGATCAGTGGGGAGATCTCTGGTGAGACCAGAGACCCAGAGTCATTCTCAGATATCCATCCAAGATGAACTCTTTTTGGGCTAAGTTAACTCCATAAAGAAAACAAGAATTATTTCTCACCATCCTCTGGACTTTGTGTATATCAGCTAATAATAAGAATTTGCTTCTAGTAATGGAGCATACCTACAAATACAACTAAGGGGCCATATATTTTTATAATATCTGTATTTTCTTGTGCATAACTCCTATGCCAGGGATTGTGATAGAGAAGTAAAGATGAATATTTTAAAGTTGTTACCTTTCAGAAACTCAAGATTTAAAAACAATAGCTGAAAGAGAAGACTGAGCACAAAGAAGTGATAAATGTTTGCGGTGATGGTGTGACCACTACCCTGGTGTGATCATTACACATTGCATATATGTATTAAATATCACTCTATACCCCATAAATATGTAAAATTATTGCATACCAATTAAAATAGTAACAAAAATTACAAATGCTCAATAAGAGGAAAACCATTGTCTTTTGCAGCTATTCAGAGACTTGGCCTCAAGAATATTTAACACTTTTTTTCTTTTTTATTCTAGGCTAAGGGCAATGCCCCATCTTGCTAAGGTTGGCATGATGCCTCCAAGGTTTCCTGTGCATGGGTTATGGATCATTTATTTTTTGTTTAACCAAAGTGGTTTCCTTTAAGCTATCTATATTAGACAACTGATTCAATTTGAGTAAATTCCTTTCACTAAAAAAAAGTTCAGGCATCGTTTCACTCTGTCCTGTGTTTTCCTTGGGGTGACTTCTTCTGGATCTGACCTTAGAAACAGTCCTCTCTGGAACTCTTGATGAGTAGGGTTTGGAATCAAAGCAGGGAAAAGTTATTCAGAGCAGCTTCATGGACTGGGTAATTCTGGAGAGGATAGTCCATTCATTCATTCATGCATTCACTCACTAAATGGATGTTTATTAAGTACCTATCATGCACCAGGTATTATCCCTGGAGCTATGGATTCAACTGGTAAGGCCTGGTCCCTGCCCTCTATGCTCCCAATCAGAGTGGAAGACAGACCAGAAGAAAAACCAAAGGCAAACAGAAAGGGAAATCAAGACCCAGAAAGTAAAGGAGACAATTATACATTGTGACATGAGCCGTGAAGGAAACAAACAGGATACTGACAGAGAAAAACCAGGGTGGCGAGTACGGACCTTCTTTAGAAGGCCTCTAAGAGGAGGCAAAATTTGAGCTGAAGCTTAAAGGTTAAGAAAGAGGCAGCATGCCGAGAGCCAGCAGTGAAGTGTCCTGGTAGAAAGAACAGGGTGCTCAGATGCTGGAAAAGGGTAGCAAGTCTCAGGAAGGGAAGGAAAGACAGTGTGGGGGACAATGGTGAGGAGGAGATGGGGCAGCATCTGAGGGTTAAGGACTGGGCCGTCTCAGGGCAGAAGGGCTGCTATGCAAGCCTTTAAATTGCCTGAGGATCTAGAGTTGGAATGGCTTCTCTTTCTCTGGCTCCCTATACTTCTCCCTGTGAGTCTTGTTTTAGATACACTTATTATAAGTCACTGAAAGATCTTCAAGTGCGCACATGGGGAGACAAAGGATGAAAAAGAAAATTAGAGATGAGGAGAGAAGGCGGGCAAGAATAATTGGAAGCAGAGGGGCATATGGCTTCTTTGTCTTAGAGAAATCACAAGCACAGCCCTTTGAAGGTAGACACAAAGTTATAAATCTTATTTTATTATTTTACTTTCTTAAAGCTCAATTTGTAAAGTAAGCAATTAAAATGTTCAAATTAAAAAGCCAAAGTAAATCACAATTATGAGTCAGCTCTTAATCTACTTAGATTTCTTTTCCTCTCTCAAAATGAAGAATTACATTTCATGTCAACTTCCACTAAAATCCCGGCAATGAAATTGTTTTCCATGGAATGAAGGCAGGGAGGGGTCTCATCACATAATGTCCCCTCAGCCAGAATCCTGAAAAGATCACATATGGAACAGTCCAATTGTTCATATTGACATACATTTATACAAGAGTTTTCAAATTAATTACAAGAGTAGAAGAAAAAAAATCAAGAAAAGGGCATCTCCTTACTGTGGCCCGGGTGAGATGTCAATCTTGTGATTCAGTCCAATCTGTAAATAAACAGCACGAGTCCTCATTAGAGATTTTAATGGGGTGAGTTCCGATTGGCAGGGGCAGATGAGAGGTTCAGCTGGAAGAAGATTTTATCAATGGTCCAGGAGGAAAGGGGAGCAGGGTTTCCTTCAGTTACTCACCAATCAGATGCATGTAGAAGAGGCAAGTTATAAGCTATAATCTCCACTGTGGTTGCTGACATTAGATGGCTGGACTCAGGAAGGAGCCGTGTGACTGTCTTTATATGTTTTTTTTTTTCACCAACAACAAGCTGGATTCGTGCTGGCCATTACAGTCCAGTCACCTAAAGATCCCCGTGACTTAATTTCCAAATGCCCTTTTAATCAAGCCAGACTCTGAAATGCTACAAATTTAGGCTGTATTGTCTTCCTCTCTACTGTTCTAATTAAACTGTTTTAATTAGATTTCTCACATCTTACAGCATGTAGCCTGGGACTCAGATTTAATTTGATTTATTAAAATAACGTGATGTTGGAGGAAATTCTTAGCTGTTTCATGAGGTTTGTTTTTCTGTAGATGGTTCACTCTGAAGTCTGCACAGCAGAGTTCATGTGTGGAGCAGAGTATGTTTCCTTTCATTCTTTCCTCATAAGCACAGGTTATGCAGCTCCCTGCCCCAGCTTCATCAGGGGAAACCTGAATGGAAGCCAGTGTGAAAAGAGTGAGGAGGAGGGCTGAAGGAGGGAACTAGAAAAAGCCAGGGATGGAGGAGGAGAGCCAAATGACCTAAGGGACTATGGAGGGAGGAGGAGAGTGAAGAAAACCAGAAGGACTAGGTTAAGAACAAAGAAATGAGTCAAGACCTCTTCTATCATCTGAATTTTGTGTTCAGGCTGAGCATCTGATAGGAAGATTCTGTCTGCTAATGGACTATATCTTCCCTTTCCAGCCTTATAGCCATTAGGGTGACATCGGGTCAAATGCCAAACCCTGGAGTCAGGAGGCTGGGGTCTATTGTCAAGGCTCTCCATTGCTTTCCTGTGCATGTTGGCCTTCTCTTCTCTTTCATTTGGCTCTTGGAGCTTAGCAGCACCAGTGGGAGAAAATTGCACTCTTCCAATATCCATCTTGTAATTCCAGGGAGGCATTCTGATTGACCTTCCTTGGGTAAGCCAGAAACAATAGTTCCCAAAGCCACTGAACAGTGAGGAAAACGACATAATTAGTATAGGAGGTCATGGAGAATAAAGTAGGTTGAGTAGGGAAGCCCCAGAGAACGGAGGCTGAGGAAGGTCAGCTGCTAGTAGGAGGCAGCAGGTTGCCACGGTAAGTTCTAAGCAGAAGAAGTCAAGATAAAATGATGCTTGGGAAGCTAATTTTGGCAGACGTATGCAGGTTTTATTAGAGGAAGAAATAATTGGATGGACATGCAAAAAAAAAAAAAAAAAAAACTTGACTCATATGTCTCACTTTATACAAAAATTAACTCAAAATGGATCATAGACCTGAAAGTAAAACTTAAAACTCTGCAACTTCTAGGAAAAACAAATAAGAACAAGACTTTGCAAACAATAACAAATAAAATGCAAACAATAAACAAATAAGAACAAGACTTTATGCAAATTATTTCTTAGCTATGACACCAAAAATAAGATCCATAAAAGAAAAAAATTGATATATTGGACTTTGTCAAAATAAAAAATTTCTGCTCTACAGAAGACACTAAAAGAATGTAAAGAAAAGCCACAGGCATTGAGAAAGTATTTGCAAACATATACCTGGCAAAAATTTGTATCTATCACATATACAAATTTCTCAAAACTCTATAATAAAGAAACAAGCAACTGAATTTAAAAAATGAGTAAAAGACTGAATAGACACTTCTCCAAAGGAGATAAACATGGATAGTAAATAAGCATCTATGAAAAGACAACGCTCTTACTCACTAGAGTTATGTAGATTAAAAGCAATTTGAGGCTAGCCACGGTGGCCCATACCTATAATTCCAGTACTTTGGGAGGCTGAGGCCAGCAAATCACCAGAGCCCAGGAGTTGGAGACCAGCCAGGGCAACATAGGGAAACTGATGTTTTATATTTTTTCTGCAAAAAATACAAAAATTAGCCAGGCATGGTGGCACACACCTATAGTCCCAGCTACTAGGGAGGCTTAGATGGGAGGATCACTTGAGCTTGGGAGTTTGAGACTGCAGTGAGCTATGAGCATGCTACTGCACTCCAGCCTAGGTGACAGAGCAAGACTCCATCTCAAAAAAACAAAACAAAACAAAACATTAAAACCAAAGTGAGATACTACTGCATATCTATTAGAATGGGAAGGCAGGCAGGCAAAGAAGACAGAAAGAAGAAAGAAAGAGGGAGGGAGAGAGAGAGAGAGAAAGGAAGGAAGGAAGGAAGGAAAGAAGGAAAAGAAAGGAAGGAAGAAAGGAGGAAAGAAAGAAAGAAAGAAAGAAAGAGAGAGAGAGAGAAAGAAAGAAAGAAAGAAAGAAAGAAAGAAAGAAAGAAAGAAAGAAAGAAAGAAAGAAAGAAAGAAAGAAAAAGAGAAAGAAAGAAAGGAGAGAGAGGGAGGGAGAGGAGACGGGGAGGGAGAGAGGTGGGCAGGGAAGGAAAGGGAAGGGGAGGGTGGGGAGGAGAAGGGAGGGGAGGCAGGGGAGAGGAGAGATGAAGAAAGGAAGGAAGGGAAAGAAAGAAGAAAGAAAGAAATGAAAGAGATAGAGAGAGGGAGGGAGAGAGGAAGGAAGGAAGGAAGTAAGGACGGATGGACTGCTGGTGAAGATACTTTTGTGGTGGGAATGTACACCACAAACGTACCACAAAATGGTACAGTCATTTAGGAGAACAGTTGGCAGTTTCTGTTTTAGAAGGAAAGAGATGTGGCAGGGCACAGTGGCTCACACCTGTAATCTCAGCACTTTGGGAGGCTGAAGCGGGCAGATCACCTGAAGCCAGGAGCTCAAGACCAGCCTGACCAACATGGTGAAACCCCATCTCTCCTAAAAATACAAAAAATTAGCCAGGTGTGGTGGCACATGCCTGCAATCCTAGCTATTCGGGAGGCTGAGGCAGGAGAATCGCTTGAACCTGGGAGGCCGAGGTTGCAGTGAGCCAAGATCGTGCCATTGCACTCCAGCCTGAGCAACAAAAGTGAAACTCCATCTCAAAAAAAAAAAAAAGAAAAAAGAAAAAAGAAAAAAAGGAGAGAGATGTGGTGAGGCATTAGGCCCTGTTGCACAACTGCAGGAATAATAGATGGCTAAGGAATTGATAAATATAGGAGACACACAGATGCAAGAACTGATAGGACTTATTGACTGGTTAGTTGTTACTGATGATGAAGGAAAGAAATATGGGTTAGATTAAATGATTGATTGTTCACCAAATATTCACTCTTTTCCTTGTTTTTCACTTCATGGAGGTAAAGGAGCAAAGTACCATTGATCCTGGGCTTGGCCTTGTAACTGACTTTAAAAAGGAGGCTTTGAAAACCATGCCAAATGTCTACCCACATTTCTGAAGCTTCCACCCTCTGACATGAGAAGAGCATGCTCCCAGTAGCCATATGTCTTCACCCTGGGTCCAAAAATGAAGATCTAAGGTGAAGACCCAAACTCAACATGAAGCCCAGCCTAGTCTACCCCATTCCAGATGAGGCCAGCTGAGCTGCAACTCATTGACAGACCCATAAATATGAAATCAATGCTTGTTGTAAGCTGCTGAAATTTGGAGATGTTCATTAGAAAGATTATCACAGAAGAAATCTAACTAATACACAAAGATTGAGATGAAGCATTACAACTTGGATGACTGGAAGAATGAAAGACTAATTAGAAAGAGGGAAAAAGTTGGAAAAGAGAGGAACAGAGCACCTTTGGGGGACAAAGAAGTGCAGCATGTTTTTGTTCTGCTTTGTTTGCTTTGCTTTACAAATAATTTGATAGAATTCTTAAGTTCTACTGAGCTTTCAGCTCTTTGAGAGAAATGGTATATTTTGATCATCACTTCAGGACTGAGCATAGTACCTGGCACCTCATAGACATGCAATAAATATTTGCAGAATAAGTGAAATATGAGATGATGACAGGGTATTCAGGAGGAAATTCTCTAAACAAAAATGTGAATCAGAACTCAGGTGGGAGAACAGAACTTAGAGATAATGGAATCAATCAGTATAGAGGTGATGGGTAAACCTGTAGGAGGCCATGCATTCTGGAGGGAAAAGTGTAGGGACAGAGGAATAAAAGGATAAGACAGGCCTTTGGGGTGGCCGAGGGCTAGAGGATGGGAGAATGAAGAGGGGATCTGTAGAGGAGGTAGAGAAAGAATGATTGAAGAAGGAGGAGAGCGAATAGGATCGTGGAAGCCAAGGGAGGAAAGGGCTTCCAGAAGCAGTGAAGGATCAATAGTATCAATTGCTGAAGAGAGGTCAAAAAGAATGAGTTAGAGGAAAACACCTAGAATTTCTCCCAAAAGGAAGTCATTGGTGAACTTAGACAGAGATGCTTTCTTCCATGTGTGAAATGTCTATTAACATCTAACAAAAAATATATACAGATATTTGAATCAGGATACAGAAATGAATCAATGTAAAGGGAGGTGTCGGCTGATTGAAGGCATCAAATATAACTGAGAGCAAACTTTGGCTTTTAGTGTCATTGTCAAGAAAATGTCCTATGGAACTGGATGGGCAAAAATCATTTTAGAAATAGAAAAAAATTGACACTGTCACTTCACTCTAATGCTCTGCATTGTTTTTTCTTTCATTCTTTTCTCTGTGGTAGCAAATAAAACAGATGCAGAGAATTCTAGCAGAGAAAACATATATTTCCTTCTAAGTGAAGTATTTGGAAAGCTGAGGCCATCTAGACTAGGTTAGTAGTGCATTAATTCATAACAGAAGCAGCCTCATAAATAATAGCTGGATATCAAGAAGAACGTCTGACACGAACTAGAATTTAGATAACAAGCTGATAGTACAGAAATAAAACTTGTTAGTAAAAGTGAACTTGGGGTTCCATTTTAAAACTAGGATTGTTTACTTGGCCAAATGAGGTAATTAACCAAAGAATGATTAAGGAGTCTAAGGGATTAATTTATTTGATAGTAAGAAGACAAGGTTCACTGAGCTTAGTGATAGATGCTAAAGAAGCGATAAGAACGCCCTGTGTTTGCAAGCAAACCGAAACCAAACTGTCTTAGTGAGCTGCTAACTTCAGATATACAAGCAGAAGACTCTGAGAAAGGACTTCGCTGAAACAACAGTGAGAAATTCTACAGCAAAAGAAATACTGCAGGGAGAAAGGGAGTTAGAAATAGTGATAGTTTAAAGTTCAATTAAAGTGAAATTATTAGTAAATTAATGGTAATAGGGAAGGAAAGAAAACAGTAACTCCTTAAAAAGGATTGACCAAAATATCCCAGAAGAGCAATATAAAATGCCCATTTGTTTTTGGTTTCTTATCATTATAAATGATGGACTATCAAAGCAACAGCAAACCCATTAATCAAGACTGTAAACAATTAAAATCTTTTTCCAGATCCGGGAAAGCTTCAGAATTATCAAGACAGTGCCAAAAAAGGAACATAAATTTCAGCCAGCCCTTTGGATCTGGGAAGTGTTTAGGCTACCCAGCCAAAAAGTCAGAGAGCAAACAGTCTAAACTAAGCTGATAACAACTGATCATTAATTAGAACTGAAGCCAACTATCTCAGTTTAGAGAAATATCTTGGCTACTCTGCTAAGAGCCAGAAAGCCAAAGGTCCAAATTGGGTTCATTATCATTAATCATAGGCAAAGCCACTGCCCAGAAAAGCCCCTGTTAGTGAGGGGGCACCTTTGAGAAGAAGCAGCCCCAAGAGAAGCTGGCAGGGATGCTTCTGGGGAAAGTGAAGAGAAGATGGGGGCCCTGCCCACTGTGTTTGGGGGCCTGAACTCAAGGCTCAAGTCCCGGAATTAATCACATAGAACAAATTCTAGCATTAGAGGACAAACTGATCATCTGATAACTTACCTTTACTGCAAAGACTTTTTTAAAAATGAGATTTTGACCTTGGAATCCCATGGAAGTAGGAGGAAGAAGGTACAGTACAGGTAGAGCAAGGGAGCAATAATGGAGATGATTTGGATAAAAGTGTCCAAAGGGAAATTAAATGCTGATAGCACCAAAAGTCAGTCACCAAATGGAAACAGGAAAAATGACAGTGAGTGATCGTAGGAAGTGATGACATAGGGATAGTTTTGAGGGGATTTAAGAATTGGATGCCATTTACAAGTTCATGCATACTCATATTTAAATGCATGTCCACGTCCATAAGAAAAATTTTTTTCTATTTAATTGGAGAGAGCACTAAGTGCCTTTTCATGCATGTCTCTATTTTCCTTATAATAATACTGTATTTCGTGGGTTCTAGGCTGCACACTATTTTCACATTTTAGTATCTGAAGTCAGAATATATTTTAAAATCATAGTTTGTCATAGTATAATTGGGGTGTTTTTATTATTGGTCCTAAAACAGTAATGAGTCTTACCATTGTTGCCATTTAGATGTGATGTAGTTCACAAATCTTTCTCACTTGTCAGTAGTTATGCTGTGTTTCACTGGGTGGTCAGTCTGTGCTCTAACAGAGAAAGTGGGTGTGGCCAAGGTCGAAAGGCAGATCAGTACCAACCAGGGAAGAGACCAGTGCATGATTCAGGTTGCTGAGAACTGACAACATGCAAACCAGGCTCAGTTAGTATAGCATTTACTTACAGTAAGAGGAAAGAGGCTATGCACAAGATCCAGCCCCTTGCAATACTTTGGTCCCCCGTGGCTAGCAGATCCATTCTGCAGCCAACTTCAACTTCATGCTGCAGTAGAAGGACCATAACCCTTGTCCCTTGTGATTTGAAATACAGAAAGCTGGGTGCATGCCGGAGGGCCACTGAAGCATGCATAGCTAAGCAGTTCCAGGAGAGGTTTGCATGTGCCGAACGCAGCAGGAACAGGGACACACTGGCTGTGCTCTGAGCTCTTTGCCTGTAATGCGATTTGTGCACTTGCCAGTACATCCTGTATTGAGCACAAGGTTCTTCTTGGAAACAGAGGGGAGGCCCCCGGCTGCACTTGGACCCTTCTCTCACACTATACACATATTTTGTGCTAACTCTTCATTAAAGACTTATAACAACAGAGGACAAGTTTGACTCTATAGTAGTTTTCTCCATTTCATAAATGAGGAAACTGCGATTTCAACATGGTAAATAACCTGCCCAAGGTCAAGCTGCTAATAAGTGAGGCGGCCAGGTCCTGAAGGTAGGTCCATGCAGCTTCAGGGCCTGTGCACTTAACCAGGATGCTTACACCACCCTGCCTCTTCCAAGAAGATGGTCTTTGGAGAAGAAAGAGTATTGATAATTTACTCAGACAGGGTAGGTGTAGAGGAGGTGGAAGAGAATGGAGAACATTCTTTTTAAGTAAGAGGAATACTCCAGGCAAGCAGCCTCTCACCCTTGTGGTTTGATGCCATCTACAACTGAAGGTGTTCATTCCAGGAAGACGGCTTTGTGAATGGTGCGACTGGTGTCTCCAAGCCTACTCCTTCTATATCCCTGCATATAGGCCTCAGAAACCTGAATGAGTAAGATATTTAGTCCCTGGGGTTCAGATAGTGTGCAAGAAACCTGTACCACTTTACCATCACTGAAAGATGCACGTTGTATTCCTGGAAGAGTTGATTACATTTCTCAGTGTCTTCATCATCTAAAGAAGGAATAATACAAATACTACATTCAAACCTGAACTCTGGACTCTGTACATATACATGTGGACTTTGTGTGTGTGTGTGTGTGCACACGTGCACACATGCGTGTATGTGTGCATGTGGAGTGTGTGTGTGTGCATGCATATATGTGTGTATGTGGAGTGTGTGTGTATGTGGAGTATGTATGTATGTGGAGTGTGTGTGTGTATGTGGTGTGTGTGTTCAGAGATACCATTTTAAAAGCTGTAAAACATAATTACATGGGTAAGCTTTGAACATGTGTGATATTTCACAAATACCACTCTGATAGATCTAGGGCATGTTTACATATTTTTAAACACATTAGGATAATTTCCATTCAAAAACGTGTATTTTTTCCCCAAATGCTATGTAAATGGTAATTTTGAATGCATAAGCACATTTTTGGTTAAAGAGAACATCGTCATCACTTAATATATTACTAGAGATATACACAGATGTTGTTTATGCTTATGATTTATGTAAATTGCCTTTCACTGGGGAAGAAATGTATACATGAGATTTAAACTTGTTATTTCTTATATATTTAGTGTACGCAGTTTGTTTATATTTCACAGAAAACAAATATAGAAAAGCAATAGAAATCAGCATATTGTACCAAGCTTTCTGACAATTTTGAATTAAATGCCCTGAATTTGTTAACTTTCAGAAATGCTGAAAAATTAAGAGAGACAATTTAGGAAGGGTGTATTTTCCCATTGTGCTCCGTGTACACCAGTCTCAGTAGTAAACACAAGTTTTTATGTTCCCTGAGGGCACATTTGCACCATCCTTCCTTTGCTCATGATGACTCTTCAGACCCCATGCCCATCTCAGAATGTGCTTCATGTGGCCTTGTTCAATCCTACTTGTATTAGTATCCTGTGGCTGCTGTAACAAGTGGCTGTAACAAACATGGTGGCTTAAAACAACAAAAACGTGTTCTCTCACAGTTCTGGAGGACAGAAATCTGAAATCCTTTTCACTGGGCTGAAACAAGAGGTCAGAAGGGCTGTGTTCTCTCTGGAGGCTTAGTGGAGAATCTGTTCCTTTGCTTTTTCCAACTGCTGGTGTATGTCAGTCATTCTTGGCTTGTAGCTGCAGCACTCCAATCTCTGCCTCCATGGTCACCTTGCCTCCTCCTCTTCTGTCTGTGTCATCTATCTCTCCCTGTCTCTTACAGGACACTTGTGATTAGAATTAGGGCCCACCCAGATAATCCAGGATAATCTCTCCATGTTAGGATCCTTGCTATGGACTGAATATTTGTGTCTCCCCCAAATTCATATGTTGAAACCCAATCCCCAGTGTAATGGTATTTGGAGGTGGGGCCTTTAGGAATAATTAGAGTTAAATGAGGTCATGAAGATGGGTGCCTTATGATGGGATTAGTGCTCTTATAAAAAGAGAAAGAGTAAGCTGAGATCCCACCACTGCACTCCAGCCTGGGGGACAGAGAAAGACTCTGTCTCAAAAAAAAAAAAAAAAAAAAAAAAGATGGGAGATCTCTCTTCACCACTTGAGAATACATCAAGAAGGCAAACCAGGAAGAGGGCCCTTACCAGACACCAAGTCTACTAGCACCTTGATCTTGGACCTCCCAACCCCTAAACCTGTGAGAAATAGATGTTTGTTGTTTAAGCCACCTAGTTTATGGTATTTTGTTACAGCAGCCCAAAATGAGTAACACAATCCTTGATCTCATCTGAAAAGGCCCTTTTCCTTTATAAGGTAAAGTGTACAGGTTATAGGGATTAGGACCTGATGTCTTTGGTTGGCCATTTTTCAACCTACAATACTACCATTCTCCTAACCTACCTCAAGTCTCAGCTTTTCCATGAAGTAGGAAAATGGAGACAGTGCTGAACTAGGAATCAGGGAGCTAGACTCCAGTTTTGACTTAGAACTCACTTGCTTTTTTACCCTGGGCTGCCACTTCTTTGGACCTCAGTTTCCTTGATGTAAAACAGGTGAGTCAGATGCAACTTTGTCAATAAGGCTGCCATAACATTTTGGGTGGGATAATTCTTTACTCTGAAGGACTTCAGTATCATTAGCATATCTGACCCTAAATGCTTGGTCAAGATGACACCCCTCACCCACATTTCACAGAGAGAGTCACTGAAATAGAACATCTCCCAGATGCCTTTAAAAAAGAATATTATATTTATTGATGAGAGTGTCCCCAATTTAGAAGTAATGCATGTCATGCCAGTTAAACAAATAGAAAAACAGTTTTAAGTACCAAAAATAAAGAAAATCACCCAAGATAATTGCTGCCAGCATTTTGGTATTATCCCTCCAGTCTCTTTCTTCTTTTCTTCCTCTTTCTCTTTCTTTTTCTTTCTTTCTTTTCTTTCTTTCTCTCTTTCTTTCCTTTTCTCCTTCCTTCCTTCCTGCCTCCCCCCCTTCCCTCTACTTCTCTCTTCTCCCCTCCCTCCCCTCTTCTCCTTTCTTTTTCTTTTTTTTCTCTCTCTCTCTTTTTTTTTTCTTTTTTTTTTTTTAGACAGGATCTCGCTCTGTCACCCAGGCTGGAGTGCAATGGCAGGATCTTGGCTCACTACAGCTTTGACTTTCCAGACTCGAGCAATCTGCTTGCCTTGGCCTCCCAAGCGGCTGGGACTAGAGGTGTGCACAACCACGGCCAGCTAATTTTGTATTTTTTGTAGAGACAGGTTTTCGCCATGTTGCCCAGCCTGTTCTCAAACTTCTGGGTTCAAACAATCCACCCACCTTGGCCTCCCAAAGTGCTGGGATTATAGGCGTGGCCTATAAGGCCACTGTGCTTGGCCTTTCACGCATCTCTATACATTTAAAAATGCAAATTGGATCTCACCAAACATTCTGTTTCAAAATTTCCTTGTTATTCTAAATAATACACTATTAATATTCCTTCACATTATGAAATATTCTTCTATGAGTTGATTTTTTAATGAAGTTCAGTATTTCACATGGGTCACTGATAACAACACTGCGAGTCACACCACTCTGACCCTGTAAATACAGTGTATCTTTTTCATCTTCTGGTTTTGGCACCACCATTTTGGCACAAGATTATATTATGCTTTTATTCTCCTTATTATTATTATTATCATTAGTTTTTTTTTTTAATTATACTTTAAGTTCTAGGGTACATGTGCATAACGTGCAGGTTTGTTACATATGTATATTTGTGCCATGTTGGTGTGCTGCACCCATCAACTAGTCAGCACCCATCAATTCATCATTTATATCATGTATAACTCCCCAATGCAACCCCTCCCCCCTCCCCCCTCCCCATGATAGGCCCCAGTGTGTGATGTTCCCCTTCCCGAGTCCAAGTGATCTCATTGTTCAGTTCCCACCTATGAGTGAGAACATGCGGTGTTTGGTTTTCTCTTCTTGTGATAGTTTGCTAAGAATGAGGGTTTCCAGCTGCATCCATGTCCCTACAAAGGACGCAAACTCATCCTTTTTTATGGCTGCATAGTATTCCATGGTGTATATGTGCCATATTTTCTTAATCCAGTCTGTCACAGATGGACATTTGGGTTGATTCCAAGTCTTTGCTATTGTGAATAGTGCCGCAATAAACATACGTGTGCATGTGTCTTTGTAGTAGAATAATTTATAATCCTTTGGGTATATACCCAGTAGTGGGATGGCTGGGTCATATGGTACATCTAGTTCTAGATCCTTGAGGAATCGCCATACTGTTTTCCATAATGGTTGAACTAGTTTACAATCCCACCAACAGTGAAAAAGTGTTCCTATTTCTCCACATCCTCTCCAACAACTGTTGTTTCCTGATTTTTTAATGATTGCCATTCTAGCTGGTGTGAGATGGTATCTCATTGTGGTTTTGATTTGCATTTCTCTGATGGCGAGTGATGATGAGCATTTTTTCATGTGTCTGTTGGCTGTATGAATGTCTTCTTTTAAGAAATGTCTGTTCATATCCTTTCCCCACTTTTTGATGGGGTTATCATTAGTTTTTTAGACAGAGTCTTGCTCTGTTGCCCAGGCTGGAGGACTGTAGTGCAATCTTGGTTCACTGCAACCTCCACCTCCCAGGTTCAAATGATTCTCACTCCTTAGCCTCCCGAGTAGCTGGGATTACAGGTGCACACCACCATGCCTGACTAATTTTTTTTGTATTTTTAGTGGAGACGGGGTTTCACCTTGTTAGCCAGGCTGGTCTCGAACTCCTGACCACAGGTGATCCACCTGCCTCAGCCTCCCAAAGTGCTGGGATTACAGGCATGAGCCACTGTGCCCGGCCTTATTTCCTTTTTTAAAATAAATGTGTAAGATTGTAAAATCGTTGAGAGTAGATACTGGAAAAAAAATAATAATAACTTGAATAAAAGTTAAATGTTGGAAGTTGGAGAAAGTTATCTTTCTTTTAATTAAGTTTTTTAAATTAAAATTTTAAGTCAACACATAGTAAGTGTACATTTTAATGGGGTATGTAGTGATGATGTGATACATATAATGTATAGTGATCAGATGAAAGTTATCTTTAAACACTCCTATCTAAATGGATGCCCTTCCCCATCCTGTTCCCTGCTAAAAGTGAAGATATCAACCATAATATAAGCAACACCGATGTAGCATTTTAATGTGCCATGAAAGTGTTTGACATATATTGATTCATTTAATCCTCACAGAAAGCATATTGGGTAGGTACTATTAGAATGAAACTGAGGCACAGAGAGACCAAGTAACTTGCCCAAGTCCACACAGTTAATAAGTGGCAAAGCTGGGATTTCAGTTAGGGTAGCATCACTCCTGAAGTCTGTATTCTTTTTTTTGAGATGGAGTCTCATTCTGTCGCCCAGGCTGGAGTGCAGTGGCCTGATCTCGCCTCACTGCAAGCTCCACCTCCCGGGTTCATGCCATTCTCCTGCCTTAGCCTCCCAAGTAGCTGTGACTACAGGTGCCTGCCACCACGCCCGGCTAATTTTTTGTATTTTTAGTAGAGACGGGGTTTCACCGTGTTAGCCAGGATGGTCTCAATCTCCTGACCTTGTGATCCACCCACCTCGGCCTCCCAAAGTGCTGGAATTACAGGCATGAGCCACCGTGCCTGTCCTGAAGTCTGTATTCTTAACCCTTCTACCATGTTGACTCTTTTTTTTTTTGAGTTGGAGTCTCGCTCTGTCACCCAGGCTGGAGTACAGTGATGTGATCTCAGCTCACTGCAACCTCCACCTCCTGGGTTCAAGTGATTCTTCTGCCTCAGCCTCCCAAGTAGCTGGGAGTACAGGCGAGTGCCACCACACCCAGATAATTTTTTGTATTTTTTTTTTTTTAGTGGAAACAGGGTTTACCATGTTAGCCAGGATGGTCTTGATCTCCTGACCTTGTGATCTGCCTGCCTCGGCCTCCCAAAGTCATGTTGACTCTTAAAAGGGCAAAAAGGAGAAGTGGGTATGGTGGTAGTGGGAGTCTCCATCTCTGAGGGGTCTAGGAGCAGGGTCAACCTGTGTCGCATGGGTGACAGATAATCATTTGGTGCCCCTTCCAAGGAAAGCACCTATTCTTTAGGTGCTTCTCCTGTATTGATTTAGCTGGGTTAGACAAGATCAGCAAAGAATGTCCTCTAGAGCACTATCTATTTCTGAGGGAAGAGGATACATTACATATTGCTAGTTAGATCTGAAGTCCTGTTTGCAGACCTGAGTTATTTAGCACCTGATTTCTGACTTTCAGCTGCCTGGCACTTTGTTCAGCTCTGATTAGAAGCTGGAGGCAGGCAGTGTCCCTTGGCTGCCTCCGGCATCGGGGGAAAGGAATGGGTGTTTCCTGCTTCCCTCTCTCATCAGCTGTTAACTGATATGAAGAGTGACATTGTCCAAATCAGAGGAATGATCAGACCAAGCATTATTTAAACACTGACAAAATTATTTAAAATACTTATTAAAAATGTTATTCATATCATTATTATATATATTATTTAAATATTATTCATGAATAATTATTTGTTCAATAATTACTTAGAGAGTCCATGCTGTAAACAGATGAACTAAAGAAACTTGTCAAGTTCTGCCCTCATGGAGTTTACTTCTTGAAGGGGAAGCCAGACAAAATCAAACAGACATGGGCTAGACTCTCAGGCAGTGATGGCTGCTAGTGAGAGGTGACAAGGGGTGACATTGTGCTAGCAGCCCTCCCTTTCGGTGCCTCCTCAGCCTCGGCATCCACTCTGGCGGTGCTTGAGGAGCCCTTCAGCCCACCACGACACCCTGGGAGCCCCTCTCTGGGCTGGCTGAGGCCGGAGCCGCCTCCCTCTGCTTGCGGGGAGGTGTGGAGGGAGAGGCGCGGGCAAGAACCGGGGCTGGGAGCAGGGCTCGTGGGCCAGTGCAAGTTCAGGTGGGTGTGGGCACGGACTCGGTGGGCCTGCACACTGAGCGGCCAGCCGGGGCAGCCCAGGGCAGTGAGGGGCTTAGCACTCGAACCAGCAACTGCAGAGGTTGCCCCAGGTTCCCCAGCAGTGCCAGCCCACCAGGGCCACACTCAAATTCTCACTGGGCCTTATCTGCCTGCCCGCGGGGCACCATTCAGGACCTGCAGCCCGCCGTGTTTGAGCTCCTCCCCCTGCGGTGGGCTCCCTCGCGGCCTGAGCCTCCCAAAAGGGCCCTGCTCCCCTGCTCCGGGGTGCCTGGTCCCATGGACAGCCCAAGTGCTGAGGAGTGCAGGCCTGGCTAGGGACTGGCAGGCAGCTCCTGGCAGGCAGCTCTGCCTGCAGCCTGTGCAGGATCCATCCACTGGGTGAAGTCAGCTGGGCTCCTGAACTGGATGGGGACTTGGAGAACTTATATCTAGCCAGAGGATTGTATGTGCACCAGTCAGCACTCTATCTAGCTAACCTAGTGGGGACTTGGAGAACTTTTCTGTCTAGCACTCTGTGTCTACCTCAAGGATTGTAAATGCACCAATCAGTACTCTGTGTCTAGCTCAGGGTTTGTAAATACACCAATCAGCACTCTGTGTCTAGCTCAGGGTTTGTGAATACACCAGTTGGTACTCTGTATCTAGCTAACCTAATGAAGACTTAGAGGACTAGCACTGCGTGCCTCTGTGTCTAGCTCAAGGATTGTAAATGCACCAATCAGCACTCTGTGTCTAGCTCAGGGTTTGTAAATACACCAATCAGTACTCTATGTCTAGCTCAAGGTTTGTAAACACACCAATTGGTACTCTGTATCTAGCTAACTAGCACTCTGTGATTGTGTCTAGCTCAAGGATTGTAAATGCACCAATCAGCACTCTGTCAAAACGGACCAATCAGCTCTCTGTAAAGTGGACCAATCAGCTCTCTGTAAAATGGACCAATCAGCAGGATGTGGGAAGGGCCAGATAAGGGAATAAAAGCAGGCTGCCAGCCCAGTTAGTGGCAACCTGGTGGGCTCCCTTTCCAGCCTGTGGAAAGTTTGTTCTTTCCTTCTTTGGGCTAAATCTTGCTGCTGTTCAATGTTTGGGTCCACGCTGGCTTTATGAGCTGTAACACTCATAAGGAAGGTCTGCAGCTTCACTCCTGAAGCCAAGGACTACCACAAACCCACCGGGAAGAAGGAACAATTTCAGATAGGCTGCCTTTAAGAGCTGTAACATTCACCACGAAAGTCTCTAGCTTCACTTCTGACAGCGAGACCACGAACCCACCAGAAGGAAGAAGCTCCAGACACATCTGAAAGTCTGAAGGAACAAATCCCAGACACACCATCTTTAAGAACTGTAACACTCACCGCCAGGGTACACAGCTTCGTTCTTGAAGTCAGTGAGACCAAGAACCTACCAATTCCGGACACACTAGGAAGAAAAAGTAGCAGCAAGAGGACTGAGTGGACTGGGGTGGGGACAGAGGAGGGAAGCTGTGGGGGTGGTGTGAGCTTGGTGTAATCAAGAAAGGCAGTGCGGGCTGAGTGTGGTGGCTCATGCCTATAATTCCGCACTTTGGGAGCCTGAGGCAGGAGGATCTTGAGGTCAAGAGATAGAGACCATCCTGGCCAACAAGGTGAAACCCCATTTCTACTAAACATACAAAAATTAGCTGGGCATTGTGGCGTGTGCCTGTAATCCTGGTTACTCGGGAGGCTGAGGCAGAAGAATTGCTTGAACCCGAGAGATAGAGGTTGCAGTGAGCCAAGATCGTGCCACTGCACTCCAGTCTGGGACAGAGTGAGGCTCCATCTCAAAAAAAAAAAAAAAAAAAAAAAAAAGAAGAAGAAAGCCAGTGCAACTAATAAGGAACAGATAAGGTGTAGGGTGATCAGAGGTGATGCTGGACACGAGGCAGGGGCCCGGTCATGTGGGGGCCTGAATGTGTTATTCAAGGCAAGATAGGAAGACAGTGATGGTTTTTTTTTTTCCTTGAGAAGAGGGTGAGGAGTTTTGGGGGATGGTCTGGGTTGTGAGATGTCTCCTTATGTTGCCCCACTGATCTCTAACTCATGGGTTCAAGCGATCCTCCCACCTCAGCCTCCTGAGTAACTGGGATTACGGACGTAAGCCACTGCACTGGGCTCTTAGTGACAAGGATTTTGAATCAGGAAGAGGTATGGTTGAATTTTCATTGTCAACACCCATTATGGAGCCGTGTTGAAGACAGACCCTAAGACGGGAGCAAGACAGGTTGGGAGGCTGGTTAGGAGCTGCTGCTGCAGAAAGATGATGGAGGCTTGACCAGGCAGCAATGTAAGCGGTGAAAAATGGTCAGATTTGGAATGTAATTTTGAAGGTGGAGTTGACGGATTGGTTGTGGGGTGGGAAAGAAAGAAAGCAGAGAAGACTTCTGCTTTTTCCCCTTCAGGGGTAAGCACAGGAGGCAGTAAAATGCCACAACAAAAGAAAATATCAAATGTGCCTTGTTAGATATCTAAGTAAGCTGTCTCATTGAATAAATGAGTCAACGGAGAGTTCCATGTTGAAGGTCTAATTGGGGTTTACCAACATATACTTGTTATTTAAATCCATGGAAATAAACAATCATTTGGAGCTGCACTGTCCAACACAATAGCTACCAGTAGCTACATTTCTTATGAAAATGTACCATCTGAGATGTACTGGAAATGTAAAATAGATCCTGGCTTACAAAGACTTAGCATAAAAAAAGTAAAATATCAACTGGGTACGGTAACTCACACCTGTAATCCCAGCACTTTGGGAGGCCACAGCGAGAGGATCACTACATCAAGATTTCGAGACCAGCATGGCCAATATGGTGAACCCCGTCTCTAGTAAAGATACAAAAAATTAACCGGGCGTGGTGGTGTGTGCCTGTAATCCCAGCTACCTGGGAGGCTGAGGCAGGAGAATTGCTTGAACCCAGCAGGCGCAGGTTATGGTGAGCTGAGATAGCACCACTGCACTCCAGCCTAGGTGACAGGGTGACACCCTGTCTCAAAAAGCAAACAGTAAAATATCTCATTAATAGTTTTTAATATTGATTATCATGTTCAGAAGATAGTACTTTTGATATACTTGGTTAATAAATATATTATTAAAATTAGGTCAGACGCGATGGCTCACGCCTATAATCCCATCACTTTGGGAGGCCAAGTTGGGTGGATCACTTGAGGTCAGGAGTTTGAAACCAGCCTGGGCAATATGGTGAAACCCTGTCTCTACAGAAAATACAAAAATGACCTGCAGCACGGTGGCACGTACCTGTAGTCCCAGCTACTAGGGAAGCTGAGGCAGGAGGATTGCTTGAGCCTGGGAAACAGAAGTTGCAGTCAGTCAAGATCATGCCATTGCACTACAGTCTGAGCGATGGGAGTAAAATCTTGTCTCAAATACTACTAATAAAATAAATTAATCTCACCTGTTTCTTTTTATTTTTTATTTTTAAAATGTGGCTAGTAGAAAGCTAAAAATTACATATGTGGCTCACATTACATTTCTATCGGATAGGGCTTAACTTTAGACAGGTAAAAAAAAGAAACTTTTAAATATAGTAAAAAAAAAAAAAACTTTTGAGGATTCAACCTATGGGGCATTCCATGATTGTAGCAGTTGTGAAGAGGGACCTTGGTGTAAAAAGGACTAAAAAAGAAGTGGCCTCAGAGGGAGAACACCCAGGAGGATGTTGTGTTCTGGAAACGAAGTGAAAAAAGAGGGAGCAAGCATTTTAGAGACTGCTGTGAGGTGATGTACAATGTGGACTGGAAACTGACCGTTGGATTTATCAACATGGAAGTTGTTGGTGTCCTTGTTGGTTTCAGTGTGTATGTATGTGGGAGGGCAGGGTGGGAATAGGAATGGCATGCAAAACTCATCAGAGTTGACTTTTATAAAGAGGGAATGTAGGTAGGGATTAGAGCATCAGTTACAGACATTTGGCCCTGAAAAGGAGCAGAATAATGGAGGTGCCAAGGAATAGGGGTTCAAGGGAAATATTGTTTGTCTAAGGGAAATATATATTTTAAAGTAGCTACCTACTAACTTTTTATTCTTTATTAAGGTTTTGACCTAAATAAATCATCTCACAAATATCTATTAGCTCACAGGCATCTTCTAATTTTATTTTATCAGAAATAGGAAATGCTAAGAATTTTAAAGGAGTACCCGTATTTGGTTTGGCCCACAAAATCATTGTGAACAAAGATGTCTAGGATTACAAAAATCTGTTTTTAGGGTTACTAACAATACTAACACAATGGATTGTATGCAGTTCCCTAAAACATAGAACTGTGACATTATCTGTGTTGCAGGGGCAAGTGTGTGAAATTTCTGAACTTTGGAATTGAACATAAATGCCAGACTTCTTGTATTACATTTTGGTTGATCATCATATCTTATTATTCTTACCAGTACTTAGTGGAGCTCATGGTACATAAAAAGTGCTTAATGTAATTGAATGAATGAATGAAGATAATCTCTGCATCTGAAATACCAAATAGCCTAGCAGTACCCAAGAATTCACCAACAGATGGCACCATGCTGTTTCCCATAAGAGCTTATATAGAAACAACGTTAATATGACGTTCAATTCCAATTCCAAGTGCTGGTTAGGGCGACAGGGTGAGACTCTGTCTCAAAAAACAAACAAACAGTAAAATATCTCTAATAGTTTTTAATATTGATTAATATGTTGAAAAGAGAGTACTTTTGATATACTTGGTTAATAAATATATTATTAAAATTAGGCCAGACGCGATGGCTCACACCTATAATCCCAGCACTTTGGGATGCCAAGTTGGGTGCATCACTTGAGGATCCACCTAACTTGAGAAATGGAATCCTCAAAAATATATTTTACTACTTTAAATTTTATAGCTAAATTATTAAAGCATGTTCATATGTGTTTATTTTTCTTATAAATAGCTAAATTATCTAAGTTAGGCCCTTTCTTTAGGTCAAAGCTTGAAAAGAAAGATTGATTTGTAGATCAGAGAAAGAAAATACCCACAGGTTATTACTGTTAAAATATTTGTGAATACTAAGAAGTCGAGTTGCACAATCCATTCTCCCTGAGAGATTAAAATCTTTCAATGGCAGTAAAAACAGGGGTGTTTTGCATACATCAGAGCACGGGCATGATGCTTTAGAGAGCAAATGTTGCACTCTGCAGTTCCAGTGTAGACTGGAGGTGATGAGGACCAATCCAAACACTCAGTGTGCTAGACAAACCCATATGGCTTTCACATACCGTGTGTAAAACTTTCCCTGGAGGGTCACTTGTAAACAGAGCTCCCACCGTGACCCTCATTACTTTTTCTGTAGAGGTAATTATGACTTTCATAATTTTCTATGCCCATTATTTAACCTGCAGGTCTGAGAAGTGGATGGATGTGTTTTAAGACAACAGTGTGGTGAAAAGGCCACAGCTTGGCAGCTCCTGTAGCATGGAAAGTCACACACAGGATAGACAGGGCAACAGCAGCGTCATGAGCAACCTTACAGTATTAATCATTTACTTAACCATTTGAGAAGAGTGCCTGCTGCCACTTTATCTATCAATTGATTTTTTTTTTGAGATAGAGTCTCACTCTATTGCCCAGTCTGGAGTGCAATGGCATGATCTCAGCTCACTGCAACATCCACCTGTTGGGTTCAAGCAATTATCCCGCCTCAGCCTCCTGAGAAGCTGGGACTACGGGCATGCACCACTATGCCCGGCTAATTTTTTGTATTTTTAGTAGAGATGGGGTTTCACCATGCTTGCCAGGCTGGTTTCAAACTCCGGACCCTGTGATCCACCCACCTCAGTCTCCCAAAGTGTTGGGATTACAGGCGTGAGCCACCACTCCCCGCCCTATCTATCTATCCATCCATCCATCCATCCATCCATCCATCCTCATCATGAAGTCTCTATCTCAGATGCATATACAACCTGCAGATAAATGCAACTGGCCAAAGCTAAGAAAGTAGGTGCTTTTGAATTGGCTGGGCTCTGCCACAGTGGAGCAAGACAGGAGATACCCAGAGTTCCTGGCCCCTCTTTGCTCTCTTCCTTTGTGAGCCTGGTGACTGGGATTGCAGGAAGAGTCAAGCAGGGCTAATCTGGGCCCCCCTGAAGTGTTAGTAAGGTCTACTTAGGTACTGGTATTGTGTCCAGAATTGGTTCCTTCTAGTGGGTTCTTGGTCTCACTGACTTCAAGAACGAAGCCACCAACCTTCGCTGTGAGTGTTTTTAGTTCTTAAAGATGGTGTGTCTAGAGTTCATTCCTTCAGATGTTCAGATCTGTCTGAAGTTTCTTCCTTCTAGTGAGTTCGTGGTCTCGCTGACTTCAGGAGTGAAGCCGCAGACCTTCGCAGTGAGTGTTACAGCTCTTAAAGGTGACGCGTCTGGAATTGTTTGTTCCTCCTGGTGGATTCATTGTCTGGCTGACTTCAGGAATGAAGCTGCAGACCCTCGCTGGGAGTGTTACAAGCTCGTAAAGCTGGTGCGGACCCAAAGAGTGAGCAGCAGCAAGATTTACTGTGAAGAGTGAAAGAACAAAGCTTCCACAGCGTTGAAGGGGACCCAGGTGCATTACTGCTGCGGTCCCTGGTGGACAGCTTTTATCCCCTTATTTGGCCCCACCCATGTCCTGTTGATTGGTCCATTTTACAGAGTGCTGATTGGCCCATTTTACAGAGTGCTGATTGGTCCATTTTTACAGAGTGCTGATTGGTGCGTTTACAAACCTTTAGCTAGACACAGAGCACTTAGTGGTGTGTTTATAATCCTTTAGCTAGACAGAAAAGTTCTCCAAGTCCCCACCTGACCCAGAAGCCTAGCCTGCTTCACCTCTCAGTATGTCTGATATAGCACATACTTTGCCAGTAGTTTCACCTTGTCAGTGAATTTCTTGAGAATAACACCTCTCTGAACTTTCAAATGTATGCCCATAAATGACTAAATGTTTACATGATGCCTTAGACATTCTCACCATGATCTCTTCTACTTGAGTATACTCCTTAATTGCCTTTGTGGGGTTTTCCCATCTTTTACTGTGGGCCCACCCCAGGGATTGGTCACCAGTCTATTCTGATTCACCCATTGACTCAGTTACTACCTGGAGGATGAAGATTCTAGACTTCTTTCCTGAGTTACCACCTCCTCCCTCTGGCACCTGAACCTCTCTTCCTAAATGTTTCATTAGTGTCTCAAATGCAGTATATGTGAAGGAAAAACACCTCATCATTCACTTCCCACACCTACTGCTTTTATGAATTGACCTTTCTTGTGTACACACTATATTTGACAGGTTTCTAGTATCATTTTTGTACTTTAAAAAAGAACATAACTTAGGTAAGTTAAGATGCATAATTATAAAACAGATACTCATGAAGACTCCCCTCAACTTAGGAATGAACACATTAACCAATATGGTTGTTTCTGTGTAGAGATTCACTCCCTCAACCTTTTGACTTCTTCTCATAGCATATTAGTTTCCTATTGCCTCTGTAACAAATTCCCACAAATTTAATGGCTTAAAACAGCAGAAAATTATTATTATCTTACAGTACTGGAAAGCAGAAGTGTAAAGTGGGTCAGCAGGGCTGCATTCTTTCTGATGGCTCTGGAGTTTATATGTAGGGGAGAAGCCATTTGCATTCCTTCTGATGGCTCTGGAGTTTACATGTGGGGGAGAAGCCATTTCCTTGCCTTTTGTAGCTTTCCAGGCTGAAGCATTCCTTGGCTCATTGCCCCTTCCACCATCTTCAAAGCCAGCATCATATTTTCAAATCCCTCTTTCTCTATCTCTGACCTCTGCTTCTGAAACAAGCCCAATTTTCCCATAGAACTGATGTTTATGGTTTCTTTTGAATAAACATAGAAATTGACTCTCCCAGTCTTAAAACTTGAGAAAGTTTCATTTTTCTTACCTGAGTTGCTTTCTCAGGAAACCAAGCATCAGGCCTCCCAGATAATATCAGGGAGCTGAAATTGACCAAATCACTGCATCTGGACAATGAAACGCCAGAGCCCCCACCTGTGATGGTTACCTGACCAACCACCTGCTGCCTGTAGAAAACTTCTCTTCCTTACCTCTCCCTAATTCCTGTTTTCCCACACATGCTTACATTTCTTCCCTGCTATATAAACCCCTAATTTTAGTCAGTGAGGGTGATAGATTTCAGACTCTCATCTCCCTTCTATTTGTGATGGATTTGGATTTGGATCTATCAGGAAATAGATTTCACACTGATCTCCCATCTCCTTGGCTGCAGCATCCGATTAAAGCCTTTTTCCAGCAATATTCATTGTCTCAGTTATTGACTTTTTGTGTGGTCAGCAGCAGGACCCAGACTGAACCCCCGACATTTCAGTAACACTTCCATGACCATCTATGCTCTCTGACTCTAACCACTCTGCCTCCTTCTTAGAATACAATGGGTTCACCCATGTAGTCCAGGATAATCCTCCCATCTCAAGATCCTTAACTTAATCACATCTTCTATGTCCGTTTGCCATATAAGGTAACATATTCACAAGTTCTGGGGATTTGGACATGGACATCTTTGGAGAGTCATTATTCTCTTACTACACATAGTAATTACCACTATCCTGAATAGTGTTACAGTTTCTTTAAGATCACATTGCCAAATAGGGATGTATCTTAACATTTTATTATTACATTTTGTTTGTTTTAGAACTTCATAAAAATGATAAAACACAATATGTAATCTATTTGTTTACTTAATATGATTACTCTAAGATTCACTCACATTACATGTAGTTCATGTATTTGTATTACTGTTTAAAACATGCTGTTAATGTACCTAAAATTATTCACCCATTCTGTAGTTGATATAAGTAGTACATTAGGAATATTCTTGTCTCCTGGAGAAGGAATGTGCATGGGTTTCTCTAGAGTTTATATCTAGGAGTGGAATTTCTGGGTTATAAGGTATACTAAAGGATAAAATAGTGGCAAATTACTTTTTCCGTTAAACACAGTATATAAATGTTACAGTTTCTCCATATCTTTGCCAACAAGCAATAGAGTAAGTCATTACATTTTAAAATTTGAACATTTATATTACTTATGGGAGTAGGTATCTTTTCGTATGTTTTCAGCCAACTGTGATTCCTCTTTGGGTAGGTGCTTATTCATGTAGTTTGCCTATTTTCCCACTTTTAGGCCTTCTTTATATATTTATTAGATAAATCCTTCATTGGTTAGTTGTATTGTGAATAAACAGTCAGATTGTGACTTGTCTTTTTTTTAACTTTTTTTAATAGTGTCTGAAACAACACAAAGAATCAGATTGTCAAATCAGACTCACACGAGTCAGAGTCTTACCCAGTATTAAGCTTTACTAATACAGGATACAGGTTTTTGAGATGCAGCAAGGGAGGTCTGGAACCATCAGTGTCACTCTTCAGATCCTCAGCTGCCCCACCAGATGCACTCTGTGTCCATAATTAATATATGAGGTCTCTAAGCAATGTGTGAGATTCACCTCTCTCATACAGAAGGAGGCTATTTGTAAAACAAAATGTACCCAATGATGTACCACCAATCTATAAATCTCAAATTTTGTTTAACATGATTAGTTCTAGATAGCCAGCTACATCCTGCTAAAAGCACCCCATAGATAAGGAGCATTGTATTCACAAATTCCATTTCATTTGCCAAAATGTTGGTCAGTAGCATGTTTATGAGAGTAGACCGTCTTTCCTGGTCCCTGCTCTGCATTTCTTAACTGGAGATAATGGATTGCAGCCCTGCTGCTTAACGCTTTATTTGCCAATGTCTTTGATTAATATGTGTGATGCAAAGGAACAATCCAGTGTGTTTTTTTCTCTATTGGTAACCAGTTGTCTCAGTAACATTCGTGGAATTTTATGAAATCATTTTTGTAGAGACTATAATGTATATTATACCCAATATTTGAAATAGATAATATTTGGGGACTTGCTTTATTAATTAATACGTGGTCAAGATTTGAAATATTTCACTTGTGTTAGGGAAGATTGTGTATTCTTTCTAAAAGTTATTATTAATTTACTTTTTAATTGACAAATACAAATTGTATATATTTATGGTATACAATGTATTCTGAGATATGTAGACATTGTAGAATGGCTAAATCAAGCTAATTAGCATATGCATTACCTCACGTACTTTTTTTGTGGTGAAAATACTTAAAATCTATTTTCTTAGCAATTTTCACGTATACAATACATGGTTATTAACTATAGTCGCCGTGTTATACAATGGGTATCTTGAAGACTGTATTCTTTAGCTGTTAAAGGCAGGGTTCTATAACTGTCTAATAAATCAAGCTGATCAATCCTGCATTTTTCAAATTTTTACTTTGCAAATCTTCACAAAGATTTATTGTGTTCTTAACTTATGAATAAATGAGATAGATGCATTGAAATATCTCAGTATGCTTGCTATTTTGCAATATTTCTCTGTGATTCTATTGATTTTTCTCTCTGTATGTGAAGGTTTCATTATTGAGTGCATACAAGTTTAAAATTATTCTTTATCTAGGGTGAATTTCTTATAATGTAGCGATCCTTTCAATCCCGAATAATGCCTTTTGTCTCTGAGTTTACTTTTCTGCTATCAATATAACTATATTAGCTTATCAGCTTTTAAAAATTAACATTTGTCTCACCTTTTTTTTTTCCTTTTACATTCAATATTTCTGAGTCCTTGTGTTTTAAGTGTGTCTCTTATAAAGGAGCCTATATATATTTTCTTTCTGTTTTTCTTCTGGTCAGAAAATCTTCATTTTGTTTAATCAATTTACATTTATTGTGATTACTCACATATATAGTGCAGTGGTGTGATCTTAGCTAACTGCAACCTCCATCTTCAGGGATCAACTGATTCTCTCTTCTCAGCCTCCCAGAGTAGCTGGCACCACAGGTGCGTGACATCGTACCTGGCTAATTTTTGTATTTTTTGTAGAGATGGGGTTTTGCCATGTTGCTGAGGCTGGTCTTTAACTCCCGGCCTCCAGCAATCTGCCTGCTTCAGCCTCCCCAAAATGCTGGGATTACAGGCCTGAGCCACTGTGCCTGGCCTTGAACTTGTTTTTATTATTATTTTTTCTGCTTTTCTTTTAAAAATTGATTGAATTTTGTTTTATTACAGTTTTCTATTTCATTTATTTCCCACCTACTGGATTGAAAGCATAGACACAATTTCTATGTTTTAGATAGTGTATTTGAAATATTATTACTCATATTTAACAAGCATAAAGAAGTAGTGGCAAAATTCATGTCTTAGCCCATCTCCTGAACAATAAGATTAGTTTAGCACATTTTGACTTCAAGCACCCAATTTTCTTTTTCTTAGGATGTCTTGATTCTTCCTCATTCTTGGAGTTTAGTTTTGCTGGCTATATAACTTTAGATTGACAGTCATTTTCTCTAGACATCTTTGAGATTTTACTTTGCTGTCTTTTGGCTTCTATTATTGCTGTTGAGACGTTGACTGTAAGTCTAACTGTCCTTTCTTTGTAGGTTTTCTGTTTTTTCTCTTTGCTTGCTTTTAAGCCTTCTTTTTCTTTTTTGTTCTGCAGCACCATTACTATATGTGTCAATATTGAATTTTTTTTTTTTTTTTTTTGAGATGGAGTCTCGCTCTGTTACCCAGACTGGAGTGCAGTGGCGTAATCTCGGCTCATTGCAACTTCTGCCTCCTGGGTTTAAGTTATATTCTCCTGCCTCAGCCTCCTGAGTAGCTTGGATTACAGGTGCCCATCACCATGCCCAGCTAATTTTTGTATTTTTAGTAGAGATGGTATTTCACCATGTTGGTCAGGCTGGTCTTGAACTCCTGACCTCAAGTGATCCACCCACCTTGTCCTCCCAAAGTGCTGGGATTAAAGGCATGAGCCACCGTGCACTGTCCGGAGCCATGAGGCCCGGAATTAGCCGACCTCTGTTGCTTGATCTCCGCAAAGCGGAGACAAGAGGGCACATTCCCGGGTTCTTTATTTACAAACCCTTCCCGCCACGCCCAAAGCTTTTCCCGCGCGCGCCTGTTTCTCCCGCGCGCGCCAAAACTGTTCCCGCGCACGCCAACCCTTCCCGCGCGCGCCAACCTTTCCCGCGCGCGCCAACCTTTCCCCCGCGCGCGCAAACATTTTCCCGCCCAGGAAGATATGCAGCCCAGGGCGCAGGCGCGATCCCGCGCCCGGGAAAAGTACAAACCCACGGCGCATGCGCGATTGTAATTTGAGAAGACCCGGCCCCCCGTCACGCCCTGGCCCAACCTCTTCCCCTGCCAGCCTATATAAGGCATGACCCTACACTCAATAAACGAGACTTGATCAGGCTGTTTGTCTTGTCTCCATTTCTTGTGTTTTCTTGTCTCCTCCATTCCCACTCCCCCTTCCAGGGCCCGTTCGACTGTCCTGCAGGTCGGGACAGTGCACGGCCGATTATTGTTTATTTATTTTGCTTAGCATGTGTTTTAGTTTTTTGTACATGTGAACTTATATCTTCTGTTATCTTTCTGGAAAATTCTTACCCTTTATATCTTTATTGCCTCTCTTTCATTATTTCTAGTTTTTCTTTCTGGAACTCAAAATAGGTATATGTAACATCTCTCATTCTATCTTTAATGTCTCTTAAACTTTTGTTCATATTATCATCTCTTTATTTGTCTGTACTATATTCTAAAAAATGTTTTAAAATCCATCTTCCTGGCCAGGCACGGTGGCTCACATCTGTAATCTTAGCACTTTGGGAGGCTGAAGTGGGCAGATTGCTTGAGCCCAGCAGTTTGAGACCAGCCTGGGCAACATGGCAAAACCCCATCTGTACAAAAAATACAAACATTAGTCAGGTGTGGTGGTGCATGCTTGTAGTCCCAGCTACTCGGGAGGCTGAGGAGGGAGGATCACTTGAGCCCAGTAGGTTGAGGCTGCAATGAGCCCACGTTCACACCACTGCACTCCAGCCTAGGCTACAGAGCGAGATTGCCTCAAAAAAAGAAAAAAAGAAAAATCCATCTTCTGGTTTATTATTTTCTCCTCACCTGTGTCTACTCTACTACTGAATACATGTATTATGTTTTATATTTTGACAATTATAATTTCCACTTTAAAAAAGTTATTTGGTTATTTAATTTCACTTAATTTTAACACAATTTTCTCATCATGCATGCTCATTTATTTATTTTTTTTCTTTGAGATGGAGTTTCACTCTTGTTGCCCAGTCTGGAATGCAGTGGCACAATCTTGGCTCACTGCAACCTCCGCCTCCTGGGTTCAAGCAATTCTCATGCCTCAGCCTCCCTACAAGCTGGGATTACAGGCGTGCACCACCATGCCCGGCTAATTTTGTATTTTTAGTACAGACGGGGTTTCTACATGTTGGTTAGGCTGGTCTCGAACTCCTAATCTCAGGTGATTTGCCCATCTTGGCCTCCCAAAGTGCTGGGATTACAGGCATGAGCCACCGCGCCCGGCCACGTGCTCATTTTTTTATTCTATCTTTCTTTTTTTAAAGTTATCATACACAATGTTTTAATACCACCCTGTATCAGATAAGTCCAACTTCTGAAGTCTTTGGAATTTTAAATCTATATTTTACATGTCTGATGTCTCTCACTTATGGTATTTCCCCCGCAATGTGTTTGCTTGTCTTTGATTGTGAGTTCTTATTTGTTTGAAGACATTATTTCTGATAAGACATGCATTTGCTTCTTCTAGTTACTAGGGTATCTGAAGTCCCTGTGACGAATTCGAATCCTTCCAGTTTCCCTGGCCTGTTGTGAGAGTTTCACGTTCAACTTCAACACCCTGCAGCTAGCCCAAGACTTGAATTCACCAAGACAGTAATCAGGGTGAAGTTTGCATGTGGTTATTGTCAAAGTTTTCTTTTCTTGCTTTTGAGAATAGTCCTTCATCCTGAGATCCCAGTAATGCATGAAGCATTTTGTTTTCATGTCTGATCTGCTTGTTTGTAGTGGAGGACATAGTGGAGTATTCGACACACTATATAGGACATGGACTTGCACTTTCTTTTTCAGGAAATGCCACTCAATCGGGATGTTATTCTAGAAATACTTGCAAACATATCTACCTCAGCTTTTCCAGGTCTGGCCTAAGCAATTTCTCATGGATCACTCAGAATCATCCACCTAGACTCTGCTTTTTTGACTCTGTGCCTTCTAATGTACTCTCTACAATGTCACTAGACTTAGGGACTAGACTGACCTTTTAAAAATTAAACCTCATCATGCTATTTCCCTGATAAACATCATTCCGTGGCTTCCCATCGCATTCTAAATAAAGATAAAATTTCTTAGCATGGTCCCCAGGTTATCATCTCTCTCTAGCCTTCCATTAAAACTGGCCTAATTGTCCCATAAAACTGATTTCAGTCATCCAGTAAAACTGATATTTATGGTTTCTTTCAATAAACATAGAAAATTGACTCACCTAGTATTAAAACCTAAGAAAGTTACATTTGCTTTATCTGAATTCCTTTCTCAGGAAACCAATCGTCAGGTGTCCCAGATCATAACAAGGAACCGAAACTCACCAGATCACTGCATCTGGACAACGAGATGCCAGACCCCTCACCCTTCATGATTGTTTATCCAACCACCTGCTTCTTGTTGACCAGCTCTTCTTCCTTAGTCCTCCCTAATTCCTGTTTTCTCACACATGATTACATTTCTTCCCTGCTATATAAGCTCCTGAATTTAGCTGGAGAAAGAGATGAATTTGAGACTGATCTCCCATCTCCTCAGCTGCAGCACCCAATTAAAGCCTTCTTCCCTGGCAATACTCATTGTCTCAGGGATTGGCTTTGTGTGGTGAGTGACAGGGCCTAGACAGAAACCCTGCCATTTTGGTAACATCATGTGTCTCTTACACCCCATTGACCCAGCATTACTAACCTCATGGCCTTTCCAGAATGTTCTCTGCCCTCTTTCAGGGAAAAATGACTTCTCATTATCTGTAAGTTATCAGATCCCTTTGTTTAAAAATCTGTCTATTCTTCCTCCTAAGTAATGACTCTGCTTTGAAGGCCAATTCTTTTTCAACTCACAACATTTGTGAAAGCTGAATATTACACAAGAGGGAATGAAAGAAGAAATCCCCAAAGCCAATTTTAATAAACTCTATAACCAATCTATTACTGAAAAAAATTCTAATTGCAGGAAGAACTATCCAAGGATGAAAGCTTAATTAAATTGTGATCCTGGAAGTCTGAGCTTTTTAATTAAAAAAATGAAACTGTGGAATAACACTTTCTCCAACACTTACACATTTTAGACTGTCAGCCAGGGTAAGGTGTATGTAATGTTCAGTGTGAAGGGGCTGTTTGAGATGCCTAATTCTTTTGCTTACTGCAAATCTGTCAAGTAAGTTAAAAACTGTGGGCTCCTGGGCTCTCCAAAGTAGAAGGTAATCAATATATTAAACTTAAAACTTAATTAGATTTAATAAGGATGTTTGGTCAATTGAGTAAAAACAAAATCTATCAACTTGAATTTTTGTATCACATAAATAAAACAACCAATTTCTTAGATATTTCCCACTGTTGTTATCGTGCAGTGGTCTCACAGTGAACAGACAACTCAGGGGATGGATTTGGACTCTGGAGTCATGAGAACAAGAGCACAGAATCAGTAGATTTGGCTTTATGACCTTGGGCTAGTTACTTATATTCTAAGTCTTCTCATAGGGTTGATGGTAACAATTAAACAAGGTAACACATAGCAAACACTTACTACAGTATCTAACACAAAGCAGGAACTTAAAAATGATTTAGAGGGCTGAAGGGGTGGCTCACACCTGTAATCCCAGCACTTTGGGAGGCTGAGGAGGGGGGATCACTTGAGGTTTGCAGTTCAAGACCAGCTTAGCCAAATGGTGAAAACTCCTATTAAAAAAAAAAGAAAAAAATTAACTGGATGAGGTGGTGGGCGCCTGTAACCCCAGCTACTCAGGAGGCTGAGGCAGGATAATCACTTGAACCCGGGAGGCAGAGTTTGCAGCAAGCAGAGATTGTGCCACTGCATTCCAGCCTAAGTGACAGAGGGAGACTTTGTCTCAAATAATTAAAAGAAACAAAAAAGATTTAGAAAACTTCCACGCCAAAGAGTGTAATACAAAATTAACTGCAATTTTGTGACCTCTATTTGGAGGGAAATAATTTTTTTTTAAACCATAGAAACAACTTGGCTACATGCAAATTTAAAAAGCGATCACAAGGTTACTGTTAATGAATCAAAAACACCAATGTTCACTAATTATCGCCATTTTATATGAAGTTCTTCTAAAAACAGTGTTTCTTGTATGAATAAGTTATTTTTATTTCTTATAATGAAACCTCTGAGGTCTAGCCATACCATCAAAATGTTAAAATATTTTCATTCAGTTAAATTATGTAATGTGAAAATGAATGATGGCTAGGAGGCTGATGCCCAGTGTAATTCTGCTGAGAAATTATGTTACACACATTGGTTTACTTAGTTAGAATTTTCTTTGGGTAATAAAATTAGTGTTATATAAAAATTAGTTGTATCTAACCTCATGTAGACTGCCATAAATGACTCTTGCAAGTTCAACATCCTGAGCGACTGTGACAAATCCTATGGAAGGCAATTTTACAGTAAACCAGGGCTACCCAAGACCTGGTGGGAATGAGTTGTGGATAACTGAAGGCTCCAGATAGCTGATATAAAATAGCAAACTATTTTATATACTTTATTTGGATTGGAATATTTTCTTTTTTTTTTTTTTTTTTTTTTTTTTTGAGACGGAGTCTCGCTCTGTCACCCAGGCTGGAGTGCAGTGGCCGGATCGCAGCTCACTGCAAGCTCCGCCTCCCGGGTTTACGCCATTCTCCCGCCTCAGCCTCCCAAGTAGCTGGGACTACAGGCGCCCGCCACCTCGCCCGGCTAGTTTTTTGTTTTGTATTTTTTAGTAGAGACGGGGTTTCACCGTGTTAGCCAGGATGGTCTCGATCTGCTGACCTCGTGATCCGCCCGTCTCGGCCTCCCAAAGTGCTGGGATTACAGGCTTGAGCCACCGCGCCCGGCTGGATTGGAATATTTTCTAACTGTATCATACATTTATTTTTTTTTCTTTTCTTTTTTTGAGATGGAGTCTCACCTTGCCGCCAGGCTGGAGTGCAACGGCACGATCTCAGTTCAATGCAATCTCTGCCTCCCAGATTCAAGCGATTCTCCTGCCTCAGGTTCCTGAGTGACTGGGATTACAGGCACGCACCACCACACCCGGCTAATTTTTTGCATCCTCAGTAGAGACGGGGGTTTCACCACATTGGCCAGGTTGGTCTCGAACTCCTGACCTTGTGATCTGCCCGCCTCGGCCTCCCAAAGTGCTGGGATTACAGGTGTGAACCACGGTGCCCGGCCTCTTTTCTTTTCTCTCTCTTTTGCCTTGCCTTGCCTTACCTTGCCTTGCCTTCCTTGCCTTCCCTTCCCTTCCCTTCCCTTCCCTTCCCTTCCCTTCCCTTCCCTTCCCTTCCCTTCCCTTCCCTTCCTTTCCTTTCCCTTCCCTCTCCTCCCCTCCCTTCCCTTCTTTTCCCTTCTTTCTTTCTCTTTCCTTCCTCCTTCCCTTTCCTTCCCTCCTCTCCTACCCCCTCTCCCTTCCCTTCCTTTCCCTTCTTTCTTTCTCTTTCCTTCCCCCTTCCCTTCCCTTCCCCCTTCCCTTCCCTTCCCTCTTCCCTTCCCTTCCCTCTTCCCTTCCTTTCTCTTCCACTCCCTTACCTCTTCCCTTCCCTCTTCCCTCTTCTCTCTTCCCTTTCCCCTCCCCTCCCCTCCCCTCCCCTTCCCTTCCCTTCCCTTCTTTCTTTTTTCTTTCTTTTTCTTTTTTGAGACAGGGTCTGGCTCTATCACCTAGGCTGGAGTGCAGTGACGGAATCATAGCTCACTGCAGCTTCAACCTTACTCCCTCAGCCTCCCAAGTAGCTGGGACTACAGGCACACATCACCACACCCAGTTGGTTTTTTTTTAATTTTTATTTTTGTAGAGACAGGGTCCTGCTATATGGCCTAGGCTGGTCTTGAACTCCTGGGCTCAAGCAATTCTCTTGCCTCAACCTCCCAAAATGCTGGGATTACAGGCATAAGCCACTGCACCCAACCTATTTTTTTTTTTTTTTAATTCTTAGACAGATCATATATGGATTATAATGCAAATTTTTCTGGATGACTCATGATGTATCCTTTTTTGGCCTGGATGCTAAGGAATCAGACCTTGATCTTGGTAATTGAATTATTCCCTCCATGTCACTCATGGGTTCACTTTTCTTCTTATGGATTTGCCAAAAGCACAAGACATTAATTCCAGTGACTTGTTGCAGGGTATTGTTTTGGCAGCAATACTACCCAGGTCCGCAAAGATGGTGGCTAGAGCAGGTCCATCACACACCAACTTCTCCTCTTATTCAGACTCTTATTCAGAGTCTGTAATCTGGTCTCTGTGTTCATACAGTGTTCAACCAGAAAAAGAACTCAGGGGACTGGGGAGGGCGCATAAAGAACCATGGTCCTTGTCTTCACCAATTTCTTTGGGTCAGTTGAATTTGCAAATCTGGAAGTTGCAAATCTGGAAGGATCTCACTCAAAATGCCCAGATCACATATTCATTGTTTAACTCAGATGTATGATGCCATTTCTCCTCTAAGTGCTAGCAAGCTGAGTGTGGTGGCGGAGTTAGTATGTTAGAACTGGCCTTGGTTGTTGCCATTGCTACATTAACTTGCATCATAAATAAGCAAGAAGGACAGATAAATGAAAATACCTAAATTTTTAAACGGGATCTAGGACAGGAGTCTGAAAACTCTGGCTTCTGGGCCAAACCCAGCCTGCTACCTGTTTCACATTGCCCACAAGTTATGAATGATTTTTATGTTTTTAAGTGGTTGAAAAAAGCTTAAAATAAGAATAATGTTTTGTGGCTGGGTGTGGTGGCTCATGCCTGTAATCCCAGCAATTTGGGAGGCTGAGGCGAGTGGATCACTTGAGGTCAGGAATTCGAGACCAGCCTGGCCAATGTGGTGAAACTCTGTATCTACTAAAAATACAAAAAGTCAGCTGGGCATGGTGGCGGGCACCTGTAGTTCCAGCTACCTGGGAGGCTAAGGCAGGAGAACTGCTTGAGCCCAGGAGGCGGAGGTTGCAGTGAGCCGAGCTTGCAGTGAGCCCAGCTTGCGCCACTGCACTCTAGCCTGGGTGACAAAGCGAGACTATGTCTCAAAAAAAAAAAAAAAAAAAAAAAAAAATTGTGACAAGTGAAAATTACACGAAATTCAAGTTTCAGTATCCATAAATAAAGTTTTATTGGAACACAGCTATGTCTATTCACTTATGTATCATCCATGGCTGCTTTCATACCATAACCTCAGAGCTGAGTGATTGTGACAGAGACCATATGGCTAGCAAGGCCTAAAATATTTGCTCTTCGGCTTTTTACAGAAAACATTTGCTGACTACTGGTCTAGAAGAATAAATTTTCTTTGTTTTCTGCTTAGAAATTCCTTTTTTGGACTGAGAAGTAGGGCTATTTCTATGCTTATACAGGCTCATCCACTCTTATAAATAATGGTGAACAACTGTCTTCACATCTCATGGTAGAAATACCAAGTATATTTGTGCATGTGTGTGTTTATGTATACAGGCACTAAGTATTTACAATACCTAAGCGTATTTCAATCTGACCATCACATGTGATGATAATTATTAACATAAATTATTCCTGTGAAAGGATAATGTTTATTAAATTATGTCAAAAATGTTAACAATACAATTTTCATAACCTTCCCCCTATTTAATCAAGGGCATCCACTTGCCTCCAGATGTTTAGAATTTGTTAAAACAGGAAAGAAAGAGGAAGAAAAGGTCAATGCTCACGTTTCGGCTACCAATTTGGAATTTCTTTTTTAAGTTCATAGGGAGACAATGGTCTTGAGACTGTTGAAGATTTTCTCAATTCCTTAAGCTTTCCTTTATGTATTAAGAGCTATGCCTGTTTGACTTTGGTTTATTAAAAGTCATAGGTAGCATGCCTGTAATCCCAGCACTTTGGGAGGTTGAGGTGGGCAGATCACTTGAGGTCAGGAGTTTGAGACCAGCTTGGCCAACATGGTGAAAACCTGTTTCTATTAAAAGTACAAAATTAGCCAGGTGTGGTGGCATGCATCTGTAGTCCCAGCTACTCGGGAGGCTGGGGCAGAAGAATCACTTGAACCAGGGAAGCAGAGGTTGCAGTGAGCTGAGATCGTGCGACTGCACTCCAGCCTGAGCTGTGGAGACTCCATGTCCAAAAAAAAAGAGTCATAAGAACTCAGTAAGAACTCAGTAAATGATGTCAGGGAAGTTCCTGATCCATGGGAAGAAAGGGAAAGCCTGTCCCTGCTGGCCCCAGTGGAGTATGTGGTAAAAGAAGGGGTACAAAGTTAAGAAGCAATTGGCGAGACAAGTGTATTCTGGTTACTTCTTTCCAAGTCCATGTGAGACGGAAGGGTAGCAGAAACTTCATGGTAAGGTCACAAACAGAGTGGAGTTTGCCTCTTTCTCAATTTGGGCTCTTGAGGGAGTCAGCCATGATGTGTGGCCCTGCTTGCTGCGAAGTGGGGAAACCAGTTAAAATGGCAGTGAGAGGTGGCCAACCAGATAAAGAGATTGAGCTAGCACTTTGGAACCCGTCTAGGTTTATGTGGATTGTGGAGGGATTTGAAGGGTTCCTGAAGCTGTATGGGGAAGCATAGAAGATAGCTGATGTGCTGGCTGGTGGCTTTGCCCTGGTGTATTAGTACATTTTCATGCTGCTGATAAAGACATGCCTGAGAATGGGAAGAAAAATAGGTTTAATGGACTCACAGTTCCATGTGGCTGGGGAGGCCTCACAATCATGGCAGAAGGTGAAAGGCATATCTCACTTGGCAGCAGACAAGAGTAAAGAGCTTGTGCAGGGGAACTCCCCTTTATAAAACCATCAGATCTCTTGAGACTTATTCACTATCATGAGAATAGCATGAGAAAGATCCCCCCCATGATTCAATTACCTCCCCCCGGGTTCCCCCTACAACACGTGCGAATTGTGGGAGTTACAATTCAAGATGGGATTTGGGTGGGGACACAGCCAAACCATATCACATGGTGAAGGTGATTTACCCTGTGGTCAATGACCAGGGGTCAACTGCTCATTACAAGCTAGACAGGGATGCAGGGAGGATAGCGATATCCACAGCACCCATGAAAGCCAGAGTAGGGGCAGGCTGGGAAGGGAGGGTCATGGGCCCTTTCCAGACCTAGAAATAAACCAAATGCTTGCCAGCCACAGACTTCTTCAGTGGATTCCTCTCAGAAACCGGGTCAGACTAGCGCTCCTACACGGGCAACAGTGAGATCCAGAGAACAGCGAGGGCAGTCAGACTCCCTTGCCTTCTCAGGGTGAGGTAAGCTACTTCTCTCCCCTACCTCTTACACTCAGGAGTGAAGACCAGGGAGCAAAACAGTCCTCATAAAGAGATGAGCTTCAAACTAACTGAATAAATAATCCAGAGAAGCACTCTTAAACTGGAAGAGTCTGATAAACCTTTTTTTTTTTTTTTTTTTTTTTTTGATGGAGTCTCGCTCTATCGCCAGGCTGGAGTGCAGTGGTGCAAGCTCAGCTCACTGCACTCTCTGCCTCCAGAGTTCAAGCGATTCTCCTGCCTCCGTCTCCCGAGTAGCTGGGACTACAGGTGTGCACCACCTCGCCCAGCTGATTTTTGTATTTTTAGTAGAGACAGGGTTTCACCATGTTGGCCAGGATGGTCTCAATCGCTTGACATTGTGATATACCCTCCTTGGCCTCCCAAAGTGCTGGGATTACAGGCATGAGCCACTGTGCCCAGCCTGATAGACTTTTAATTAACTATTTTAATTCCAAGCATGTGTCCCAACCGTCTCTCGTATACTTGAATGCCTAGCAAGAAGGGACAAAATATCAGTAGCAGAAAAAATTTTTTTTCTAAAGAACCTGTCAGTAGTAATATGCTAGATTTTTTGATGCTTCTACTCTATTCAAATTTGTCATGCAGTTTTGTTCTAAGCAGTGACTTTCAAATGTTTTGATCATGTCCCTCAGTAAATAACATATTTTATATCACTACCAAGAACAAATGTTCATACACATATGCCTGAAATAAAACATCATGAAATCAAATCTACCTTTAATTTGTTTGTGATGTGCTTTCTATTTTCTAGTCTTCTAGGTTTGAAAAAATGCCATTTATGTCCCATTAAATTGATTTCATGACCCATCTGATGTGTTGTGACCTACAGCCTGAAACACACCGCCCCAAAGGCCAAATGAAGTGGATGGAACATCTCTGTCCCTTCGTGATACAGTTCGGGATGCTGTGCTTTCACATCCTTCTGTTTTCATAGCGTCACTGTCCCAATAACTACAGGCAGCAGCCATTTATTAAAGCTCTCTCCATAATATTTATCTTAGCAGTCAAGATGCCTGCAGTTATATGTGACCAAAACCCAATCCAAGGCCAGTCGCAGTGGCTCACACCTGTAATTCCAGCACTTTGCGAAGCCAAGGTGAGAGGATTGCTTGACCCCAGGAGTTTGAGAGAAGCCTGGGCAACATAGCGAGATCGTGTCTCTACAAAAAATTTAAAAATTAGCTAGATGTGGTGGCATGTGCCTGTGGTTTCAACTGCTTCGGAGGCTGAGATGGGAGAATCACTTGAGCCTGGGAGGTAGAAGCTGCAGTGAGCCATGATCGCAAAATTGCACTCTAGCTTGGGTAACCCTGTCTCAAAAAACCAACCAACAAACAAACAAACAAGCAAAAAAAAAAAACCCCCAAAATCCCAATCCAGACTGAATTAAGCTGAAAGGCAGTGTATTGTCTCATGTCACAGGGATGAGCAGCACAGTGCTACCTGCAAGTGCAACCGGGTCCAACATTTTAGGTTTCTCTCTTTTGCTTCTCTTGCCTCTGAGTTGGCCTTATTCTCACTTAGGCCTAGTCTACAAGGCAGGGAGCATGTCTTTGACTCCCCCAAGCACACAGTTCACAATGTGGAAGGAGGAGAAGCCCCACTCAACCCCACTGTCCACTTAACACATCTCGTGGACAGATAGGCCCAGAGAGATAAGGAATTCTGATTGCTTCAGCAAGATCTCAGGCCCAACCCTTGGCCAGGACTGAAGCACTGATTGACAGTCCCTCTAAGCCAACACAGAATGGGAGAAAGTGGGGTACTTTATGAGAATAAGGCAGAGGAATTATGCTCAGACCAGGAGAAAAATCAGGCAAGATAGATTGGAAAGATAGGTCCTGTATGGGGGATATAAATAATTCTCTTATCGGTAAAGTAACCTAAATTTAGAACCAGACAGTAGACCAAGCACAGTGGCTCACACCTGTAATCTCAGGACTTTGGAAGGCCAAGGCAGGCAGATCATTTGAACTCAGGAGTTTGAGACCAGCCTGGGAAATGTGGTAGAACCCTGTCACCACCAAAAATGGAAAAAGTTAGCTGGGCTTGGTGTTGCATGCCTGTAGTCGCAGCTACTTGGTAGGCTGAGGTGGGAGGATTGCTTGAGCCCAGGAGGTTGAGGTTGCAGTGAGCCAAGATGGCACCATTGCACTCCAGCCTGGGTGACGGAGTGAGACCCTTTTTAGGACGAGGGGAGGGGTGTAGCATATAAACTAAAGAATTACTCAATCTTGGCAGGGTGCAGTGGCTCACGCCTGTAATCCCAGCACTTTGGGAGGCTGAGGTGGGTAGATCACCTGAGGTCGGGAGTTCGAGACCAGCCTGACCAACATGGAAAAAACCTGTCTCTACTAAAAAATACAAAGATTAGCTAGGCATGATGGTGCATTCCTGTAATCCCAGCTACTTGGGAGGCTGAGGCAAGAGAATCGCTTGAACCCGGGAGGCAGAGGTTGCAGTGAGCCGAGATCACACCATTGCACTCCAGCCTGGGTGACAGAGCAAAGCTCTGTCTTAAAAAAAAAAAAGAGTTACTGAATCTCAGTCTTTGACATGCTGAACTGGAATAGCATTGCAGATAGCTACAACTATGGTTGCTACTTCAATTCCAATTCAAGTAGAGAAACCAAGAAAGATGTTAAGAACAAGTTTTCCTTCTGTCTTTGATGACAAAATGTACATTAAAGAAGTACAAAATGAGGGTGATTACAGAATGAGTGGTTGAACAGAATCAGAAGGTGGACATATGAAGCAGAACGAATCCTCAAAGTACAATTCTGATGATAGGATGAAGGGCATGCCAGGTGGTAGGCGTTTTGAATCATCATTTGCGAAGATAGCACTATTGACCCATTTGCTGTGGGAGGGCATCACGTTGACTTCATTTGCCACACTGCATATCTGATTGTATCTGTTACATCCAACTTTTCTGGCTGATGTCCTTGAATAACTCACAGCAGGTGTTTGCAAGCCAGAGTCAAGTGTGCATTCTATACTCCCGATACAGAAGAAACCTAGTGACCCACAGGAGTGGAAATCAAGACTTTTGTCTTACTGGCCCTTTAAGTTACCAACAGAGCTAACCAAACCCAGACTACTTGAGAAGGAGAAAAATTAAAATAAAAGATACCTTTGGCAAGCAATTATGTAACAGCTTTCAAAAAAAAAAAAAAAAGCTGCAAAATTGTAAATCATTTCCACATGATTTACAAACTTTAAAGGTGACTTAAAAATTCTCAAAACATTCTCTTATGGCTGGTAAAGGTGAAAAGGGAAGTAAGAAGACAGAAACAAGACAAGAACCCTCTGTGTTTTCTTTCTTCTCCATAAAATATTTCCCCCACCAAAAGCACACATGGCCGCTGAGCAGCAACTTACCATTTTTTCCAGGGTCGGTTCACTTTTCGTACTGCTCTAAACCCTGCTGAAAGCCAGCTCCTCGGGGAGCCCCAGGAATGGGGGCTGGCCTCTCTTCGGTCTACAAGCACTCAGAAGGAAATGCCCCTTGCTGAGAAAGGGGTGGTGTTAGGGGAGAATCCATCTACTGTCAAGGGAGTTTCAATTAAATATGGATGCCAATTAATTTAATTTATATTTCTGTATGAAAAATGTCATTCTATTATACATGCACTGGAAGGATGCCAGGAGCCCATGTTAATAAATTACGTCTCTACTGACATAATATGGAATCACAGACTAATCGGATACTTATTAAATGCCCACCTGTGCTTGGGGCTACACCTTGTAGAAATCCAGCTGAAATAAGGTCTGTCCAGTAAGGCCTCTCCTTACACTGTGGTCATCTGACACCCACTCTTATCCTCCTCTTCTCCTAGCTTTGGGCATGTCTCAGGAGAACAACTGTAAAAATGAATAATCAACATTCACTTGCCAGTGGTTATGAATGGGCACATTTAATGAAGAAGGGAATAAATGAAGGGGAACTGTAAATAATCTATTCAATTTAATCCGGGAACAGGCCTACTCTGGTTAGCAGGAAACCTTCCATGATTATTTGATTACAGATTCCAATCAGCTGGCGGTGGGTAATAATACTAATACCTACTGGTTATGAAGTGCCAACTCTGTGCCACACTCCATGTTTTATTTTGCATCCCTGCTACATGTTTTATTTTGAATCCTTATAATAATCTTTCAAGGTAAGGATTACTCCTTCCCACACCCCTCATTTTAGAGACACAAAAGCTGAAGTGTAGTACCCTGAAATGACCTTGCTCAAGGCCATGTGATTAGTAAGAGGCACACTTTCCTGTACTGGCCGATGACTGCCCTATTGTGGCAGTGCTGACACACTGGACAGTTCTTGATGCACTACAGTTATGATTAAATCACCAGGAAATGACTCTGTAATACCCCCTGCCTGGGAATTCATCCTGCTCTCCTCTGCTGCAATTCTGTATAGTCGTGAAACGGATGTCACTCAGTTGCAACAAGTTCTCGAGTAGCCACGCATTGTTTCAGCCAGTTATTTATTCAACATTTACTAAGCACCCGCTATGTGCTAGGTCCTAGGATCCAATAAAGAAAAAGGAGGTCAGACAAATGGGGAAGACAGATGCCCTAACACAAAATTGTAACGTGTGTGGTTTAATACTATGGAATTGCTAAGGAAAAACATTCCTTTTGTTGTTTATTCAATCAATCTCTTATACCCTCTACCACCATTTACAGAGTCTCTACGACATACTGGACAACAGGCCCATTCTCACATTTTCAAGCCAGGGCAGGAAAAGACATGAAAGCCACCAGCCTGAGTCTGTTCCTCTGACTTCCTCTTTCTTCCCATACCTGACTTCCTCTTGCACTGCAAGGGGCCTCTCATATATGTGTCTGGGCATCCCAGCCTGTGTGAACAAATTTTGAAACACCTCCCGCTAGAACCTCTTAAAATCAGGAAGAGGCTTCTGTGCAGCCTAGAAACAACTTTTGGCCTCTTTAAGTAGGGAGTGCTGGGATCCAGGACCCAGAGAGTGGTACAAAAAGGGAGGGAATGGGCTTTGGGTGGGCACCACCCTCTGGGTCTATTCACTCTTTCGGCTGCAGACAGGGCAGAGGAAGGCCAGAGGGTCTCAGAGTATTGTCCTCAATGCGGCCACTCAGCATCACCTGGAAACTCATTAGAAATGCAGAATCACAGGCCGCACTGCAGACTTTGTGAGTCAGGTCTGCTTTTTTTTTTTTTTTTTTTTTTTTTTTTTTTTTTTTTTGAGATGGACTCTATCTCTGTCACCTAGGCTGGAGTGCAGTGGCGTGATCTTGGCTCACTGCAACCTCTGCCTCCCGGGTTCGAGCAATTTTCCTGCCTCAGCCTCCCGACTAGCTGGGGTTACAGGCGCCCGCCACCACGCCCAGTTAATTTTTGTAATTTTAATAGAGACGAGGTTTCACCGTGTTGGCCAGGCTGGTCTCGAACTCCTGACCTCAAGCGATCCGCCTGCCTCGGCCTCCCAAAGCGCTGGGATTACAGATGTGAGCCACTGTGCCCGGCCAGGTCTGCATTTTAACAAGATTCCCAGGTATTTCATGGCCTTTGGAGAAACACTGCTGAAAGGGCCCTAGCTTAATCCCCTCTTGGTAAATGAAGAGACTGAGGCTGCCTGAAACACAGGGCAGGAAGAGGGGCCTGGCCTGGGGCTGGGTTGCCCAGGTCTGAAAGTGTCCTTCTGGGCACCTTGCTATTCTCTAGGATAAACATGCACCACAACAAATTTCAGAGAAAACACCTTTCTAGTAACTCAGATTGAGAGGAGCCTGGAGTAAGATTTACAAGTGATCCAAGGAAGAGAATTCCATGAAGTCATGGACAAGGTAATTAAAGGAAAATTAAAGTTTTTTTTTCAGAATTAAAGGAAAGTGATAACAAGTCACTCCACAAGCGAACTTGAGGGAGGGTTGAGGAACTCTTGGTTTTCATTTTGTTTCTGAGGCCAATGCAAATAAGCTGGAGGAGAATTCCATAATCCCGTGAATTGTCCTTTTTTGTTTTTGCTTTTGTTTTCTGCATTCCTTTAGCCTCCCTCGTTTTTCCTCAGTATATTTTAGTCCCCATACCTTTCTGATCCATGTGGCCCTTCACTCCCCTGCTTTTGGTTTTCTCAAATCATTCACTCTGCTCCAAAGAGCATAAAAAAGATAAGTCAACAGAACAATTTTTTTTTTGAGACACCTCCTCACTGTTGATCCAAGCTGGAGTGTAGTGGTGCCACCGCTGCTCACTGCAGCTGCCACTTCTTGGGCTCAAGTGAGCCTCCCACCTCAGCTGCCTGAGTAGCTGGGCCTACAGACATGTGCCACCATGCCCAGATAATTATATTTTTATTTGTAGAGATAGGGTCTCACCATGTTGCCCAGGCTGGTCTTGAACTCCTGAGCTGAAGCGATCCTCCCTCCTCACCCTCCCAAAGTGCTGGGATTGTAGGCATAAGCCACCATGTCTGGCCAGAATAAAGTTTAAAAATATGGTCAGCAAATATTTCCTAAGAATATTAAGTGCACTGACCAGGTGCAGTGGCTCACGCATGTAATCCCAGCATTTTGGGAGGCCGAGGGGGGCGGATCACCTGGGGTCAGGAGTTCAAGACCAGCCTGGTCAACATGGTGAAACCCCGTCTCTACTAAAAATACAAAAATTAGCTGGGTATGGTGGTGGGTGCCTGTAGTCCCAGTTACTCAGGAGGCTGAGGCAGGAGAATTGCTTGAACCTGGGAAGTGGAGGTTGCAGTGCACTCCAGCCTGGGCGACAGAGCGAGATTCTGTCTCAAAAAAAAAAAAAAAAGAGGAAGAAAAAAAAGAATTGCATTTCGATTTTATAAGTTCCCTTCAGCCAACTAGTTATCAACATGTCGCCAGTTGTGTTTCAGTTCCGCCTAGCCCATCTTCTCATCTCTATTGCTCATCTATCTTTTCTTTTTCCTCCTACCCTCCCTCTTTTCTTTTCCTTTCTTTCTCCCTTTCTCTTCTCTCTTTCTTTCTTTCTTGCTGGTGTTTATTAAAGCATATTCCAGACATCATGTCATTTAACTCACTTCCTACAGAGTTTCCTTGAGGCAGGGCCACAAGAGAATGTAGGCTGGGGAAATGATCTCTTATGATTATGTTCTTGATCAAAATATGGAATTTGTGTTACTGAGATAAGAAACAATAAAGAATTTCCAAAACCTCTTCATAATACCCCAGATATTGTGGACTTCATTTTCTATCCCTATGTCTTCCCCCTAGAGTCTTTCAGGGGTGTCTATGAGAACTTTTTCATCTTCCTTTACTATTAAACTAGTAACAGAATAACAGAAACTTTGGATGTTTATACATCTAAAAAGAGGCAAATATTCTCTTTCTGTTGGTGAAGAGGATTCTCAGGGCATAAGTTTTGAAGTTAAAATTTGACAATGGAAAGTTTGCAGAGATCTTCTATGACAAGAAACCAAACATATCACTGCCTCCCCACAACCCCTCGCCCAGGCAAACTCCTGGAGCTGATTGTTGTAACGGTTTTAAAGGCGCTTAGGACCAGGACCTAGATCTGAAGCATGGTGCACAGTTGTTTACTGTTCACACAAGTCAGATCTATGAAGGATCAAGTAATTTGGAGGTTTGGTTACTTTCCATTAGTAAATATCATCCAACTAAATTTGGGTAAAATGCCCTCTAAATAAGTCAAGTAGACAGGAGCTTTGAATGAGGGAATTAATTATAGCTGGTGTCTTAAGGAAAAGAATCCCACTGTGGCACGGAGAATGTAATTAATAGGAGGTAAGTGCCAACAAATCACTCCTTAAAATATTAATGCTATCAAAGAACAGCTGGATAATGAGAGAAACTTGACCCTTGGGGGACTAGCAAAGGTTGCTGCTGCTGCAGAACTTTATGCAGTTATGACGTAATGAAATTCCTCTAAATTTTAACAAAAACTAATATTAAAAGGTGTGGTTCTGGGAAAGTTATTAGCAGTAAACATGTCATAATTTTTATCATCTTATTATAGTCATTATGTCTCATTTTTGCTGTGTTTCTAAGTGACATTTTCCCGTAATTGCTCAGGATATATACACAATTGAAACAACACTCCTAAAAAAAAACTAGATTTTAAAAAAAGGTTAAGCCTGACAAGAACTTTTTTTTGTAAATACAACACCCAATATCTAAGAAATTTCTGCAAAACAATTTCCCATATGCTTAAACTATTTAACGAAACCAAGAAAAAAACTGTTTCATTGTCATTGAAAGCTCCAACTTAATTTGTTTTTACTTAATAGCTTTGTATTGTCCTAAGAAGTATGTAATTTCAAAAGAGCAATAAAGTTAAATATTTACACAGTCCCACTTAACGTGTGAAATGTTGGACATGTATTTTCAACAGCTTCATAACTAAATGCTAATCCCAATACCTAAAATTAGAAATCAAAAGTAATTATTTAATTGGAGTATACTTTAACTTAGATCAAAAAAAAAAAAAGTCGTTTTAATAGGAGATTTTTTTTTTTAAAGTTTCTCTAGAATCGGCTCGGTTCATCAGGAAGCTGCGAACGAGATTAATGCGTTTGACCGCGCACCTTGTGTCACTGGAGCTGAGAACACTTTGTTCCTTTTGTTTCACTCAACTTGCCGACATCTAACTCAGGAACACGGGTATGCAGCGTGTTTGACAAATAAGCCGAGATACGCCAAACATAGTCACACAAACCAATAGATGATTGGAAGTTCCGGATGTAGTCAAAATAAACGCTTGCGTTTGACCCAGGTTTCACATAACACCAGTTCCATAAGGCACTTACGCCGCTAACGGAGCAGTGCCCCTGAAAATAGCCCACAGGGGACACATCATTTAAATAAATGTGTTTCTTTCCCTGAACGGAAGTTCAGTTCTGCTCAATTATCATTAATTTTGCTCCTTTATTTCCTTTGCGGGCGTGAACGGAGAAGTCTTGCTCTTTGAGGTTTTGCGAGCTGGACTTGGCTGGCAGAGGTGACCGGCAATCCTTCACACGGCGGAAAAAGTGCGAGTGTGTGTGTACTTGTGAAAACGTGTCGTTCCAGAAAAAGTGGAAACGTAGGTGGAAAGCTCAGTGCACATGTTGGCGACACCTAAAAACCATGTTCTCGGTCCTGAACCTATAGAAGCGGTATCCCAGGAACGAGTCTGAGTCTGTGCGACAGGGCACAGATGATTCGACAAACTTCAATGACTGCACCGCATTCGTGCATTAACTCCATTGAACAGTAAATCCAGCGTCTCCACTCGCGGCGCCCACGTGCGTGGATAAACGCGGGAATTCGGCAGCCCTCAACGTCACTCTGCAGACATTTCCGGGCTGTGAGAGAGTTGGGGTGTGCGGCGGGGGAGGGGAGGGTCTGATATCTTCAGGTTGAGAGTCAAGTCCTGGGGGAGCGGCATGGGCGGGGGTGGCGGGGGAGAGGCGGAGGATGGAGCGCGAACCAGAAAGCGCAGAGGACCCTCGGCCCGCGCCGCACCCGCTGTGATTAGCTCCAGCGGCGCTACCCGGGAAGGCGGACTCTTTCTTAACCCTGGTTGTCTCCTCCTCCCTCTTCCTTTTTAAAGGACGCCTTGCGGGCAGAGCTGTCAGCAATCCCGCTGCCGTTTGTACTTGGCCGCGGCGGAGCTGACTCCTGCTCCTGTGACAGATAGGGGCGGGGGCTGAGCGGCCGCCTGTCCGGGGTACTCGCACGTGGGGAACAAATTCTTTTCTTCCGGCTCCTCTCGGGACCCGGCGATCGCCACAAGTTGGGACTCTGCAGCGCTGGAGTTGGCAGCCCCGGGCGCGATGGCTCCCTTGAGGAATGGGGAGGGAGGTGGCCGGGGGGTTGGCGCGCCCCTCGCGCGGGGAGCGCTATGAGCCGGGCAAAGGGCGGCAGCGACAGCCCCAGCAACTGCCTCTGCCGGCGCCTCCCGCGGGCCCTAGCCAACTCGCCCCGCGCACCATGCTGACTCCCGGCCTGCGGAACTCGTAGTGCAGCCCCTGTCGCCTCCCCGTTCCCTGCTATCCCACGCAGGACTGGCTTCGGCCGCTGGGGCCAGCCGCTTGCGACGTGTCCCTGGGGAGGCGGAATCGCTGTGCGCCCTGATCCCGGGCTCAGCCCTTCGCTTTCCAGCTGCGTCCTGCTCCGGGCCGCCCAGGGAGCCCAGTGGCGATGGGGGCACTGCTGGCGCTTTGCCTTCTCCTCGGCTGGCTGCGCTGGGGCCCGGCGGGCGCCCAGCAGTCCGGAGAGTACTGCCACGGCTGGGTGGACGTGCAGGGCAACTACCACGAGGGCTTCCAGTGCCCAGAGGACTTCGACACGCTAGACGCTACCATCTGCTGCGGCTCCTGCGCGCTCCGCTACTGTTGCGCGGCGGCCGACGCCCGGCTGGAGCAAGGCGGTTGCACCAACGACCGCGGCGAGCTGGAGCACCCAGGCATCACCGCGCGTAAGTGCGGGGCCCTTGGGGACAGATCCCCGCCCGCCTAACGGCGGCGGCTGCACGTGTGCGCGGGAGGACGCACAGACCCAGGAAGGTCTGTGCGCCTTCCCCGGTCTGTGCGCCAAGGGGACGCGGCCGGGTTGAGGGAATCAAGGGATGAGCGGGTGGTCGTGTTTCAGATCATGGTCCTTTATTTATTTGCAGTCCCGCTTCCCGCCACTTGCGGTCTCTGCGGGTCGGCCCAAGGGAAAGTTTGCCAGGAACAGTGAGGAGCGCGGGGCTTGTGCCTGGTGGCCCGGGGGAAGACAGCTGGAGCTCCCGGGAGAAGGGCCGTGCGGGTTAAGCCAGGGTAGACTTGGGTTTTGGTGGGGGGGGGGGGGGCGAGGGTGTCCCATTGCGCACCCTTGTCACTTCGGGAGCTTCGGGAAGTGCCGAATGCAGGGAATCGCGACTCTTGTCGCGCGCTCAGTTGCAGGCCTTCAGGGCTAAGAAACTACAGTCACTTTTTTTTTTGTCCTATGATAGCGTTTCTAAGCCGCGGCCCCGTTCTGCAGACTTCCTTTCAATTCTCTGAATCGAATTACCCTCTCCGGCCCAACCCCTATTGTCACGCCTTTCAGAAATGCCCAGGTCTTCGAGGTGGAGATTTAGAAACAAGGGTCGAAGGTGCTTCCCCGCCCCCTATTCTCACGTAGGAAAACACGGGTCAAATTTCCGCTCACTTCAGAGCGGAATAAATCACGACCCCAGCAAAGAAAATTTACACCTTGAAAAAAAGTCTTCCACCTGAATCGGAACATCAGGGAAACGCTTTAGAGCTTGAGGCGAGGGTTTTATGGCGGGGGAAACCGGAGAAGCGGGCGGAGATGAGAGCGGGTGACACCCCAGGATTCCAGAGAGCCCAGGTCTGGAGCCGGCAAGAGAAGGTAGCCGGGAAAGGGAGGAGAGGCTGGAGAGATCATTAAAGGTTCCCCAACGACCCCTCCCCGCAAACTGATAACCTAGAGGACAGGGGAGTCTGCCCTCCATTAGTGCTCCACTAGAGGGTGAATGTTGGGGGTCAACATTTCCAAGCTAGAGGATTTGGGAAGTAGTTTCTGGAGAAAAGATGCTCAGTGGAAAGTAGGGAAATCTAGGCCGTTCTGGCCTGTGAGAAAAATACAGACTCTTCCCCACGGCTTCACTCACTCACCCTGGGGGACCCAGCTGCTCTCTGGGAGTAAGGGCAATTGCCCAGTCTGCAGCAGGGGCTCCCTCTGCGCTCCCTATTCGGCTCGGTTACCAGAGGACAGCAAAAGGGAGAGGCAGTCTCCACACTCCTTGAGTCTGGGATCAGGCAAACCCTGATGGACCTTGGCTCTATCACCTGCCGGCCTTGTAACTGAGGCAAGTTAGTTAACTGCTCTGGATACCTCTTCTCATTTCTAAAGTGGGCATATTGCTCTCAAAGGAGTTAAGTGTTTGGTGACCTGAGAGTGTATGAATGCTGAAGCCAGGGCTAAGTAAATGGTAGTTACTCACTTTGCCTTTTCTTGCACAATGGTGCTAGTAAACAGGGGAGGATGGGAGGGACACAGAAGAGCTTATGCCTAGGAGCCCACAAATAGTTGATAGTTACCTGTCTTCACTGGCTCTGTCTATGGGAAGGCACAAACTTGTCTGATCTATTTCCACATCTGGAAAATGGAGCTTATCATGTCAATCTCACAGGGTCTCCATGAGACTTTAATCAGATAATGAATAAGAAAGAGCCAGGCACACAGTAGGGACTTAATCAATGCAGGTTTTCTTTCTTCTACCTGTAAGCTGGAGACTGTGTCCTACCACGGCTCTATCAAGGGACATACCTGGAGAATTGCCCTAGGGGATGCCTCTGGGCTTGGAAATTTTATGTCTGCCTTGTAGAGGGAGAAGGAAATTGGAGTTTGCTCTGTTTGAGGGATGCTTTTATAGAAAGTCTGGGCCGTGGACACCAAGAATTGCCTCGTGAGCTATCTAAAGTTCAGTCTGACTTCTCAGACTTGGATGGGAATTGAGAGGCATGGAAGCTGGAGTGGGTATTCCAAATCTTTCCTGGAAAGAAGAAGCCAGAGCTGGCAATTTGTGGTATGGTAGGAGACACAGTAGATTGAGCCCTCTGTGAATTTCTTTATACTGTTCTTTCTGGAGTCTCACAGAATCCTGGGTCTGTGTGTAGAGGGGAATCTCATTTGATAGGCCTGGCTCTATTTGCTTAGACTGGAGATTCTTGGATGGGAGATGGATTGCCAGCCTAAGAGAGGGGTCAAATCTCTTATTGCCTCACTGTGATCCAACTACTAAAACCTGCATTTAAACCCAGAATTATTGTAACCCCTAAAATTCACCCTTTCCCTCCAGTGCCTGAACAGGAGAACAGATTCCATTTTTTTTCTGACTTCCAGATGTGCAATATGATGGTTAATTGCTAACAGAGGTTACGGTATCTGTTGCTTCCTCCCTGCTAGGAGTAGCGAGAATATTACATCATCACGGTTTGCATTGCATGTTGCAGGTTACCATTAACAAGCTCTGAAAAACTGAGCTGACAACAGTGAAAATACTGAGTCTGCCACCTCTCAACCCTCAGCTGCCCAAGCGGAGCTCAGAGTCTGGGAGATCCTCATCCGAGCATCTGTTTATGTCTGTTTTTGCCTTTTAGAGCCTGTCTACGTCCCCTTTCTCATCGTCGGCTCCATCTTCATTGCGTTCATCATCCTGGGCTCTGTAGTGGCTATTTATTGTTGCACCTGTTTGAGACCCAAGGAGCCCTCGCAGCAGCCAATCCGCTTCTCACTCCGCAGCTATCAGACAGAGACCCTACCCATGATCCTGACCTCCACCAGCCCCAGGGCACCCTCCCGGCAGTCCAGCACAGCCACGAGCTCCAGCTCGACAGGCGGCTCCATCCGCAGGTTCTCCTTTGCCAGGGCTGAGCCGAGCTGCCTGGTGCCCTCGCCGCCCCCGCCATACACCACGAGTCACTCAATCCACCTGGCTCAGCCATCTGGTTTCCTGGTGTCACCCCAGTATTTCGCTTACCCCCTCCAGCAGGAGCCCCCCCTGCCTGGGAAGAACTGTCCAGACTTCAGTTCCAGTTGACACGCCCAGGCCATGAATCCACAAGTCAGTCAAATGGCAGACAGGTGGAGCCCTGCTGCCATTGCCACATGCAATTCTGAGAAAATTTCTCTTGTAACTGATCAGTGTCATGGAGGAGCATGCTAGGAAAACACAGCACCTTCTAATTTGAGAGTTCCTGGCTCCAGTCACAGAATGGCTAAACCAGAGAACTGTTTTCTGGTTTTGCAAACATGTGATCATTACATTTCAATTTATGCTACTTTTATTCAAAATATGCAGCAGTTTGACTTTAAAGTTGCAAATTGGCTGAAAATGTTTTACTGGACATTCAGCTATGCTGCTTAGAAAAGGGCCACGTGTTTCTTTTTCATATAAGTTGTTCATTGAGTTATGATAGAAATACATTCATAAATAAGCAAAGAAAAATACCTAATTATAATTATCGAAGGTTCACTTAAAAAATTAACTATTAGGTAAACTTAAGGGGCAGTGAACAATCTGTTTATGACTTCGGGAGTAACCTAACCATGAATAATATTAGCATAATGAGAACATTTACTTTTTAAATAAATAACTAGATTTTGTTTAAAATATGAGGTTTTTTCCAGAATACAAGGTTTCAATAACTACATGAGGAGTTTAAAGTTTTAAATATGTACTCAGACATTCATTGTAACACAGAGTCTATGTAAAATCATTTCCCCCACCCACTGGAGGGAGTATTTATTGCAGACATTTTGTTCAGCAACATTTAGTGTTTCCGTGAAAGTTGGACAGTTGGGGCTTAAAACATTTATTTGTAAGATGAGCTATGTACAAATGTAAATATTTGTAATTTAATGTATTTACCACATTGACTGTACTAATTATTTAGTAGTCATACTGTAATTTTTATGTTAATAACTGTGGAGTTCAAAGTCTAGCTATTGGTATAATCATCTAATATTATATATATCTCCAGTGCCACTGGATTTTATGTCTGATGACTATATATTTGGGCATATATCTTGTTGGATTAGAATAAATAAAATACTTTATGTTTTCATGAACTCTATTGAAATTTTAAATGATTCGTTTTATCTCTTTAGCAATGTTTTTGCTATTCAATGAAATGAAATGTCTTTAACACATACTTCATATTTTAAATAAAAAAATTCCATATCAGGGCTCGTGAAAGCAGCAAAGGAAGTGAATTTTTATGGCAGTCTCAGTCTCCAGCCCTCCGATGGGTTATTTGGCCTGTGGAGAATTCATCATTGGGACGTTTCTCATAAGAATATGGATTTCTGGCTTCTCGTGACATACAGGACGTGGCACCAGAGGTTCTGCACTGCCTTGGGGTCAGGTCAATCCTCTTCAGACAGGATACCTGCCATTTGCCAGCCTCTTGCCTGGTCTCCCCACCTGGCCCATCTATTTCTGCTATGTTACCTACCTGGTCCTTGCAGGTGTGATTTGAAAGCCCAGATTTATAGGAATTCATACTATCATATGTCACTCTCAATTTTCAAACACAACTAGTTAGAGGCAGAATTCTGTCCTAAAAGAGTTGTTTGGCCTTGTCTCTTCGTTTTCTAGTTAAGGAAACAAGTTCAAAGACATTATGCATCTGCTCAGTCTAAAGGCAGAGGGGCTCTGACTTCTAGTCTCCTGCTTTATCCTGTATCTAAAAGCTGTCTTTCAGGTTTCCCAAATTGTTCAAAATAATCAAGGAAAGAAAGAGCTGCATGTAAAAGGATGAACATTTATACACATGTTCTTGGGTGCAATCCTACACTATTAGACTAGTTTTATTTATGTTTGTGGTATATTGGTCCTTTTAATGGTTTTAAGGTAACCTTATTAAAGCTCTTCTTATGAGCCAAGCATTAAGTATTAACACGTATTAACTTGTTTTATGCTCTCAACAACCCCAACAGAAAAGTATTACAATTCCTATTTTAAAGATTTGAAAGCTGAGGCACAAAGGAATGAAGTAACTTGCCCAAGGCCCTGCAGCTAGTCTGTACTGGAGTTGATATGCATAAACAGATAGATCCAAACAGCAAGGGAACACCTGCTTTGAGATTTTGATTGTTCTGTGTACAAAATTCATCGGAGATTTTAAGAGAATAAGCCTAAGCTTCAAACGCAGTGATTTGGGGCCCCGTTGGACCCCAAAATGAGCTCTCCTTAGAACAAATATTTTGTGACATCCCTTTATCAGTCCTAAAATGAAATTTATAGATAACTCACTACACACATGGTTTTTTAAAATCAATAGAATGCCCCAGTGGTAAATAGAAGAAAGAAAGGGAAGTAACTTATTTCTAAATGTAAAGGCTTGGGCAGACTTAAAAAAGACACAGATGCTAACCCCTTACTCAAAATTACCATGATGTGACAGCTTCAGATCCAGATGGATGCAGTTGGTCATTCTGGCAACTCAGATAAACACAATTGCACAGATGCCATTAATGTGATTTTTCCCAGCAAAGTTTGATCATCCTTTGATTTGCACAGTGGCTGTATATCTGAAGAGTTCAATGTATACTAGGGCAGTGCAAAAAATATAGGTAAAATGGGATTACATTTTTTTTTTCACCAGTAGGAATGGTGGACGTTCCAAAGTCATGTCGACGGACATCAAGTCTTTGTTGTGCGGGCTGCTCCATGCATTGTAGGATCTTTGTTACAACTGAGTCCCCCTCAGTGAGTGCCAGTAGCACATCCACCTCCGCCCCAACACTCTGATGCTGAAGATTCTCCCATGCAATTCCACCATGTGCCCTAGAGGGTGGAACTGTCCCCACTGAATACCATCTAGTTGTCAGATTTCTCTAGTAGCTGTACTTTTATTTGTCATCCCTTTGGAGAACAGTTTATGTCCATTAGACAAGTTAACGCTAAGGAATTCATAGAGTTCACATCTGCAAATTTCCCTTCCTGATCAGGATGCCCCAGTCAATTTAACTGGCCATAAATTGTTTAAAATTAGAGAGATATTGTGTACCTCATTGCAATATGGCATTTGGTGATACTAGATCAAATCATATCCCCAAGTAATTGGTGATATGCAGTAAATGCCTTTGACCTTCTCCCTGGAAGCTATATAGCTGATATGATTATTCACAATGTTAGGTAAAAAGCCTATCCTGTGGCAGATTTCTAGATATTGTCCCATTCAACAATTCTTTGCTGAACACCACTTATGGGTTAGGTGCTGGGTGAGAAGAATAAAAGATCATTAAAATGCACTTCCAACTCAAGGAGCCACTACCTATTACAGGCTCCAGCATGATGACAAAGACAAATACTTGTGATAAAATGTCATAGATGCTTTATAAAAGAAGCACCATATCTTTTTCTGCTCTCTGTGGTAACCGCGATTACAAGGGAGTGCAGGATACCCTGGCAGCACTTACAAAGGACACTGTTCATCCTGGAGATGTTGACATTGGACCTGAGCCTTGAGAGACACATAGGATTTGAATGAAGAAGACAGGGCAGAGGAAGAGAGGGGGGCTGGAAATAAGGGAAAAATATATCAGGCAGAGTAAAGAATTCATAGACAGACACAGAAGCACCCACCCATGAGCCTGAAAGAACAAGGAACATTTAAGAACCCAGAAGAAGACTGGGTGCTCATGCCTGTAATCCCAGCACTTTGGGAGGCCAGGGTGGGTGGATCACGAGGTCAGGAGATCGAGACCATCCTGGTCAACATGGTGAAACCCTGTCTCTACTAAAATACCAAAAATTAGCCAGGTGTGGTGGTGGGCACCTGTAGTCCCAGCTACTCAGGAGGCTGAGGCAGGAGAATTGCTTGAATCCAGGAGGCAGAGGTTGCAGTGAGCTAAGATTGCACCACTGCACTCCAGCCTGGCAACAGAGCAAGACTCCGTCTCAAAACCAGAAACAAACAAACAAAACAAGAAGAAGAATGAGGCTGGAGAGAGAAGCAGGTACAGATTAGAGATCTTGAACACCACGGCATTTGAACAGATGTCAAATGCAAAAGGGAGTCTGGAAGGATTTCACAGGGGAGGGGAATGGGATCATTATCTTCATTTTAGAAAGATTAGGCTGCCAAGGTCAAATAAAATCACTTGGAATTTCCAAGGAGCTGTTCCTCACAATCTGCTAAACCACCAAATACAGGGGAAACTTGTCTGTTTTTGTTACTTTCAGAAAGAATTTGAATCTAACATCCTCATACCATGATTATTGTGAAAAATAGAAGTTCTGCATTTTGAAAGGTTGTTATGCCAATCATGGATAACATTTATTAAGCACCATGTGTCCCAAGTGCTTTACGAATTGTATCACTGAATCTTCACAACCCTGAAGAGGGGATTAGCATCATGCCTATCATGCAGATGAAGAAATCAAGGCGAGAAGGTTAAACATTGTGCACAAGGACAAACGATACCATAGGGGACAGATTTGAACCAGGAGGTCTACTTTGAAATTCTATGTTGTGTGTGACATTAGCCCTAGGAGGTCTAATTTTGTCAGTAAAACAAAAATATCCAATGTACTTTTCAGTAAATCTATTGGGGAAAAAGTGATCAATTGTATCATATTGTACATATCCTATTGATATCAGGGGATTGTAATAGTCAAGAAGAGCTTATGCTGCATTATGAGAATGTGAAATAAAATGAAGCATGAATAAAAACACTAGATGATAAACATTTCTCCCTTTACACATGAGAAATGGGATTCCAGAAGGTGATTGAGCATGGATTTTGAAGCTGTAATGCTTGGGTTTTCTGGGTGTGTCACTTAAAAGTGGAGTGACTTTGGGCCACTTCAGTTCACTGTGTCTCAGTTTTCTCATTTGTAAAATAGAGACATTAGTACTACCTTTTTCTTATGGTTGCCTTGAGAAGAAGTTACAGACACTGTCTCTTGTCACTTGCATTCTAGTGGGCAGAAAGCTGTGTAGTAAGGATAAATAACAGAAAGCAGATGAAATACTTCAGAATAAAAATGAAAGGCTAAGTACTGTGGGAGGGCAGACATCACTTTTGATTAGGGGTAGGGAACAGAGAAAATGGTCCTCCAGTTTGATCGAGTAAGTCCTTGATTCATGGGCCCCTTTGGTACTTGGTCAACTTCCTGCTATTGTCTGGAGTCGGGCATCCTCTCATCCTGTTGGGTACTCATGGTCTGTACATTTCTTTCATCATCTGCTTTAGAGAGCACATTTGTAGCCAGGTGTGGTGGCAGCCGCCTGTAATCCCAGCTACTTGGGAGGCTGAGGCAGGGGAATCGCTTCAACCTGGGAAGCGGAGGTTGCAGTGAACCAAGATTGTGCCATTGCACTTCAGCCTGTGTGTCACAGTGAGACTACGTCTCAGAAACAAAAACATAACGGTTCCTTGGAGACAAATCTATTCTAAAATAAGTGTGCTTTTCTAACCAAAAAAAAGCACATTTGACATAGTAAATTTGCTTTAAAATGGTTATGTTCCAAAGTGAACAGATTGTACACTTGTCCAAATGGATAATTCCTTATTTTCCCCACCTGTTTCATTTTTGTTATTAGCTACTTCTCATGGTGAATTTACCAGATTGACTTGACTCGATAGGAAATTTTCTCTCTAAAATGAGATAACCAAAAAACTTCCTGAAAGTAGATACAGTCACAACCAGGAATTTGACAAATTTCACTGGGTTGGGATTTTACCTTTGCATAATCCAAAACATTTATTATGTGTTCAGGAAAACTAATAATTCATAGGCATGTTAAACTATTAAGGGAACAAGCTGTTAACATATTTTTGTATGTACATGACTATTTTAAAATTGCAATTAAATAGTTAATGAAATTATTCTGACAGGAAATCCTTATTTACATTGCTAGTTTCATGTACTTGAAAGTAATAAAATGGCAAGAGGTGTTTCATATTTTCCAACAAATTTTATTAGCCTATTCATGAAATTATCTAGGTTAGGAAGACCTTTCTTCATTAAAGTGAGGTAGTTCTGTGTTACTGAAATGAAAGCTTTAGGTTAGAGATGCCCTACGCATACAAAAACAAAATTTAAATGGAGATGACACATTGAATTTATGGAAATGTATTTCCAGTTTGCTTTTAGATTATGGTAGTATTAGAAGGCATCTTAAATTACAGGTCAGTGGAAGCACGTGCTTATTTTAAGGAGAATGGAGTTGAATGTGAAAATTATTTGATAGAATTCAGAGGTAACATATCCATGAACTGTTTTGCTGTGGTTTTGAATGGAGGTCCCCACCCAACTGTCGTCCCTGGGAAGATTGTGGGAGAGGACATGGGGCTCCAGGCAGCTAAGCACGCACGGCCTCAGTCTAATAAAATCAGATGCTCCTCAAACTGCCTCTCCAGTGCCTCTTTGAGAACTAATCCTATTCTAGTAATTTACCTAATTGTATTTTCAGTTGTTTCTCTTTTACCAAAGGACACTAATTTTTGCTGAAGTGATTGTTCTCGTTTCTGATGCTGTCGATACTTCTGTCTCATGTGCTCAATTTTGTTATTTTCTGGTTACTGCCTTCAAATGTTATTGGCTAAACTTGACCACTTTCCCATTAACTTAAAAGTTTAGTTGGTTTAGAAAACAAATCCATCCAACATAATTCATGGTTGAAACCATGAATTAGTTGTTTACTTGCAAGCTGATTTAAACATGTAACAGGGACAATCCCGGGAGGCTTTTCGTACTGAAGTGACAAAATACTTTCATTAAAAAGTGACAAAATAACTTTATTAAGAAATTGTTATTTAATTATAAAAACTACCCATCTTACCAAACTAGAGTTAATGCACTCCATTTCATGTCTGATTTAGCTGGATTAAAATGAAGGGATATTTTATAAATCACTGGGATACACCTTCTCAGACTAGCTACTGTTGGATTTGAAGGTTTTAGAAAGCAACACAGTTTCTAGAACTAGCAATCAAAGCTTCAACAATTTTAAGTAATGGTAAAGTTTATTTCATTTTTAATAACAGTTAGAGGACAAAATGTTGAAAATTTGCAGTTTAAAACATGCACATTCACAAAAGGCCAATGACACATAACACTGCATAGAAATAATATTACTCGACTTTAATAACTATAAAACACAGTGCATCAAACATCAAGATAAACAAACCTGAGAAAACTACTATAACCACAGATTCAATACTCTCCACTCATGCAGCTTCACAATTTCTACAGCAGTTTCAGCAGGAATGGTTTTTCAGGGAGCTGAAAATACTACTTTATCTTTAACACAAAACTGCAGTTTTCTGTAGTAGCTGCCTTCCAAGGCTGCCCTATTTTTTTTTTTAACCTAATAAACTTGAAGATGTAAAAAATGACGATTGAAGTAGTTAAACAACAGATAGTATTTACTGCATTTATGGCTTCCATTTAGAACCATGAAACATAAAAATATTATTTTTAACTATTCTGCTCACATCTTTGCAAGAACAGATTTAGTTGTGGAAAGTTGCTGTTAATTCAAAGTAAGCAAATATGAAATCTAGTTTTCCTACTTAGGGGAGATTTATTTGCTGAGAAGTTTTGGGAGCTTTATTAAGAAAAGTTCTTAGAGGCAAGCTAAACAAAAGATTCAATTAAATTTGTTCAAATTTCTTTGTAAAATAATCTACTTATTAAAAAAGTTGTGCAGAGGACCAATTAATTTGTCTACTGAATATTAAATTCTAGGTAGGCCATGATAGAACTTTACAAGGCAGAAATAAACATCAAGATTTACAGCAATAGCCATGCATTGGCCTGGATCACTTTAAATATGAATTCATGCAAACCATAAACCTATCAAAAACACAGCTGTTCTCATACAGAAAGTAAATCAAGACAAAATATGGAAAACATTTATTTCCCTTCCTTCAAAACTAAACTTACATTCCACTTTAATAGCTGTTGAAGGATAATTAAAATGCAGCAAAGTATAAGTACGTTACACAAGTGACTTCAGTTATTTTAATGTGAGAAAAATCGGACTATGGTATCTTACGAGTCATTATAGAAATGTTCATCATTAAAAAGCATTTATTAGGCACTGAACTGCATGGTGTTACCTTAAGTCATTTACAAAAAGAATTCCTGGTCCATGTGATGTGAATGGACTGGGCATTTTCTCCATAAATTCTGTAGATGACTATTTAAAAGATTATACACTTAACAGGTTTTAAAACCAGGAACTATCAAAGGGCAACTGCACAAAAATAAACATGATTATTTAGCTTTGTAATAATTATGACATTGTCATAATTTTAAAACTATGAATAATACAATCTATTAATTTCTGACTAGCATTCATCTCCTGAAAAAACGTTTTAAATGACAAGTTTTAAGTGTTGTATAGTGCACGCAATGCAAAACAAATTATCATGTGACTTGCACTTTGGACATTTAGAATGCTGAATGGCAAAATTAAAGTATAAAAATTAATGATCAGAATGCTGATTGATTTCCATAATTCATTTCCCCTCTGGAAATTAAAGAGGAATCATTGATTCCATTTAATGACCATACAATTCATGTAAACGGCTAACATTATTTAGCAGAAGACACATTCACTTGACTTGACTAGAAAAAGTTTTCCATTAACTTAGCAACACTGCTGAAGCAGTCTTACATTAGAGCATAGAGTGGAGGTGGGAGGACGGAAAGTACATATATCATTTAAAATTTACAACGTTCCTGAGAGACACTGTTTTCCTGCTAATAATTTCTACAATATAACATCTTTCCGGGTGTGAGACACCAATATATTTTTATATGTATATATAAAACATTTAGAAAGTCCATGCTCAATACCACTGTGTACTATTCAATATTAAAGAAGCAACTTCCAGCTTTTCAATGCTAAATGAATGAGGATTTTCTAAGTTGTATTTTCTGAATTGTAAACATTGTAAAGCAACTGTGTTAGCATTTGCCAGAGTCCCTATAAGGAACTTTTTAATTGAAGAGTACATGCCCTTTATTTCAAAAAACACATGTTAAAAGTCACTTCGACTGTTTATTTCAATCCTGGTAAAACCATGTGACTTTTTTCCAATTATGAAAGGTTTAAAAAAATCAGACTATTTTCTCCTATTTAACACTGCAAAGTCAATGCAATTGAAATGTTATATTTTAAGTTTTACCAAGAAGGTCACTCCCTGTCCCTCAAATCCCAAGTCTCACCCAGGAAGCAAAGAGACTGACAATGTCAATAATTCAAAAATAGGACCACGGGACAAACAGGCTCAAATTAGTCACATTTCAGATCATGTTACACATTATCAACCATAAGTATTCTTCTCATATTTAAGAGCTCCACAGAAACAATCCATGTTTCAAGATTAAAACTTACAATTTTAACTCAGAAAATCCAGTTCTATTATATTCATAATGTTTTTATATTAAAATTCTGCAAAAGGGTGCCACTGATGAAGTGAGGGCAAATAGAAGCAGTTCTTCTCTGTAACTGTTATAAAGTGTTTCTCTGGAGGGGTGCACTTCATTCTTGCTTTCTCATTTCTTGTGGTTTGACCTCAGCTATCACCACTGGGAAGCCCAGGAAAAGCTGCTCTGAATATTCACTCATTGCACAGGTAAAGACTGGGACTTCAGAATTTTGAAGACGATCTTAGACTCTTATACCTGTGGTCTTGCTAGATATGTTGATTCATGACTCCCTTAAACTGTACCCCAAACAGGAAGGGCTTGGGAAGTAAAGTATGTAAACGTGTGTTCCCTTAAGGTTAGAATTATGTATACGTGTTATAACCTCTTATTTGTAGAAAATGGAGAGGCATACTGGTAACTAAGTAGCTACAAATACAGACAAGGAAATGATACATCTTAATTTTAAATCTAGATTGAGAAAAAGGGTGAAAAGAATGTGAAAATATTAAACTCAAGAAGCTATCTGAAAAAAAATCACCTCTTCTCAATTCTAGTTGGCTTTTTTAAAAGAGAAAGTTCTATCTATTTTGCTGGTAAGTCCATGTAAAGGCAAGCAGGCTTTTCAGTAAAAGGCAAATAGTTTGCTTCGATCTCTGAAGTGTATCTGAAAATGAATTCCCTTTTTTAAAATGAAAAGTATTATTTAAAAAATAGTGTAGAAAACTGGTTGTGGTTTTTAAACAGCCCCTTCATTTACTGTTGGTAGCAAAATAGCCATTTTCAGATGTCTTGTAAATGCTGAAAACAATTGAACTGAACATACATTTTAAAACATACTAACAAAATCTACTCATGATGAAAGTGTCCTTTGACTATAAAGTTACGGGCTTGAGTAAAATTGGCATTTTTTAAATGGGGAAAATGTACTACTTATTTGTCCCAATAAGCATCATGTGATGAATTTTGGGAACTATTTGATGAGTGAACTGTGAAATAATTTTCAGTCTTCAGTATAAGGGCAGTCATCATGACACCGGGTGTGCTACATAAGACAGCAGGCGTTTCTAGTGGGAACTGGAACACAGGACAAAAGACCATGCATTTATCTGGCATGTTATTCCAAATATTGCAACAGAAGCTTTGGAAATCCCACGTAAATATATATGTAGCATATGTTTCTTAAGAGGAAAAACTTTAAGATAAAATGACACCACTCGGCCGGGCGCGGTGGCTCAAGCCTGTAATCCCAGCACTTTGGGAGGCCGAGACGGGCGGATCACGAGGTCAGGAGATCAAGACCATCCTGGCTAACATGGTGAAACCCCGTCTCTACTAAAAATACAAAAAAAAGCTAGCCGGGCGACCTGGCAGGCGCCTGTAGTCCCAGCTACTCGGGAGGCTGAGGCAGGAGAATGGCGTGAACCCAGGAGGCGGAGCTTACAGTGAGCTGAGATCCGGCCACTGCACTCCAGCCTGGGCGACAGAGCGAGACTCCGTCTCAAAAAAAAAAAAAAAAAAAAAAAAAATGACACCACTCAATCTACTGCATTAGCCAGATTTTTAGAAAAATCTAAATGATGAAGAAACTTCATCAGAAACAACTGAAACATACATACAATTTGAAAAATCAGTGTCATAACAACAATCATATTAGCACGTGTGTCCTCTAACAAATAAACACGACAAACAACAAAGAAGCATTTGTAAGGCCAAAGGTGCAACATCACAGATTTTAGTAGCAAACGCCTTGAAATACTCATTTTTGTAAATCACTTTTACATTTGAAAAGTCAGACATGCAGATCTTACAGCAGAACTGGAAGTAAACTTTCTCTTACATTTCTGGACATATGACTACTGAACTAGGAAAACAGTTACTGAACCTCTTTGGCAAACATTTATCAAGACAATTTTTGACACAAAAGCTTGTTAATGCCTTGTTTAGAAATTTTGCTCAGGAAGGTGAGTCAGTTTCTTAAGAATGCTGGTTTGTTTCAGCATATCCTGAAATCTAAGTCTGGATATCAAGAGTCCCTTTAGCTAAATACCATTTAGAGTTTTTAATGGTTGGTTACCTTGTGGTACAGCCAATAAATTGATAGTCCGTTACAGCCCCAGAGTCATGGCATAAGAATATTGACTTATTCTCCGTTTAAGAAAAGCACTCTGGCAAGATACCAGGTCATTTTCAATTTCCATTTACAAAGACTTAGCAAATACTTTAAAAAATCCAAAAGAGATGGTGTTACAGTACAGTTGCACAGTGCTTATGTCTATAATATACATGAATCTGAATGTCCATCAGCGAGATGAGCTCAGATCCACCTTTCCTCTCCATGGACCAGACTGGAATTGGTTAGCAGACTGCGGTGACAACCTGGTAGGTCTCCTTAGAGAGAGAACAGAGCCTGCCTTTCAGGCTCTCCCCATCACCATTCATCGGGCCTCTGTTTTGTGGTATCATATGCTCTAATCACTTCAGACTGTGAAACGATTCCATTTTCATCTTGAGAGAACGCATACCCATCTGTAGGTTAATGATAAAACAGAAATTTTCACAAAGGCACTGGAAACCACTGTTATTCTGACTTTTGGGTATTCATTTTCTAGCTTGGGGAACGAATGCAGTCTTCCCATCTTCAAAAGCATGGAGACACTGATTTTTAATGCCTAGAAAAGACGCAGACTTAACTTCAAAATAAAGAGTGGGATGATCATAGCTTGCCAGTTTAGATTCTAGGAATTCTCCCCAGAAGACTGAGTAGGCGCCCTCAAATCCCCTAAATCTTCTGTCCCGTAAGTCAACTCCAACTCTTCTAATTGTTGCTTCCCCAATTCTGGAGGGGGTGAGGGAGTTAAGTGGGCTCACATATTTCCATATAGGTCAGGTGGATGAGAGGAAAGGAAAAGTGATATGTAGGTGAGGTGGTGAATAACGTAATTGATTCAACTGTCCCACCATGTACAGTCCCTTGGTATCTGTGGGAATGGCTTCAGGGATTCCCCTTGAATATCAAAATCCACAGATGCTTAAATCCTTTATATAAAATGGCACATTATTTGCATATAACCTACACACATCCTCTTGTAGACTTAAAATCATTTCTAGATTACTTATAATACCTAATACAATGCCCCCACATCAGTTCATTTTAGTGGATTCAATGTGGTATTTGTTCCATGGCAAGGTCAAGTTTTGCTTTTAGGAATTTTGTGAATTTTTTTCCCCCTTGAATATATTTGACTCACAGTGGGTTGAATCCACAGATGTGGAACCCACAGCTAGAAAGGGCCAATTGTACATCAAAACATCACCTTGTACTCCAAAAGGTGAGGAGAAGGCGATAAACACAAATAGCTGCTAATGGTGGCAAGTGGTCTCCTTCCTTCAGAGGACATTACCCTTGGCCCTAAGCATCACAAATAAACTCACTCACGCTCCAACACGGCATGGGGATAAGGAATGGCCCCCAAAGGGATCACATCTTTAGAAGAGGCCTCTTGAAGTATAAAGAGCAAAAGCATTAGACATGAGTATATGTAAGTGAAAATAAATTATATGTGGAAACAACATGAAACAAAAGATATATTACTCACACAAATACGTTTACTACCAGGGTTTACATTTTATATTCGTTTTTAGATCTTGAAATGTTAAGAGGGCACAATATCTAATAATTTCTTACAACTCTAAATATTCATAAATATTTCTTAGGGTAAAATATATGTTTCCTTGTGTTGCATGAAAGCTGAAAGGCTCTTGCAAAGTTATTCAAGTAGAAAAGATAACAAGACAGGGGCAGCTTTTAAGAATTAAGATTTACTGGCTTTAAAGAAAAAGATTTGAGGAAGCAAGGAATGTAGAAATACTGTTTTTCTTAAACTGAAACAACAAGATTTTAAAATTAACTATCTCTTCTGTTAAAAGTGAAATGGTTCTGACCAATGGATTTTCTGTTATTTACAGGTTGCAAATATGCAAAACTTGTTTTAGACGTTAGTTTTAAATAAATATCCCTAAAGTTAGGATATTGTATAAATGCTATGATACAGTAATGGCAGAGAATTTCTTTAAAAATAAGAAACTCAAATACTCACGGAGCAGGTTTTGTTGCAAGGATTCAGAGCGGTACAAGTTCACGTGGTTCTTCTTAAAGACGTTCTTGAGCAGTTGCGCCCTCTCGGTCAGGCTGCAGAGCAGGTGCAAACATGTGAAATGAATTATCAACTCGGCAGAGACCCCAGTGTGCCCACAGGACCACCAAAGAGAGTTAGACTTAAACAAAAGATGGCTTGAGAAATCCGTAGCCTAGTGATTCTTTTTACACTATTTTCTCAGATAGCAAATGAGATTTCAAGTATTTAGACAGACTTTTGAGGCCATTTTCTCCCTGAGGAGTTTTGTCCCCAATAATCCTTCTCTCAGTAAAAAGTAAGATCTCCTCACCACCCCCTACTCAGTTATATTTAAGTCAAATGGCAACACAGAGCCAGTACAACACAATTAAAACAAAAAATACAAAACATCAGTAGTGTTATTCATTTCTAAAAACTTACTACATATATTCTAAGCATGGCATTTTTAGAATGAAAAAAATTAATTATTACTATTTTTTCATATTTGGCACATTTTAGTGCAAAATACTTTTGAAAAATATTAACTAAAGTAAATATTAACTAACATTATACAAAGAAGACATTTCATAGACGTTTTAACTAGAAAAATTTTACTACCACTAATATGGTATGACATGTGTTCCTTAATTTTATTTTAAAATAAACTATTTTCAGAAAAAATGATTATGATAGGTGAAATGACAAGGAAAGTATTTTTCAATGAGTATTTAGAATAGTTGTCTCCTCAGATACAAATCCAGATAATTAATTATGTAACTTCTAAAAGCACATTGTAAAAAATAAGGCACCTTCTCCCCCAACTTCACATAAAAGTGTTTCACACAGTATAAACTGAAATACATTTGTTGAATATATGAAGTTGAGTAATAATTCTGAAATGTACTTAAAGACATCATCAATCTTCCAAATCATGCCATTTCTTCATTGTTTGATTTCTAAAATTTTGTTTTGATATTAAAGAACATAATAGGCATGAGAAACAAATAATCCATATGTGTTGCAGCAAATGTTTATGCAATTTTAATAAGTGGAACTGATTCAGCTGAAAAATTTCCATGTTGTGTTTTTCCCACTATAAAAGCTTTAGTTAAATTGCTGTGTTATGTTAGCTCTGTATTTTGCCAATTTTTCTGAGACCCTGAAATGAAACAATATCATATACAAAAAAAGGATCCTCTGCAAAATGAACTCATTGTGTAAATGAGTTATGCAAATATTTAGGCAAAAACTGAAGAAAAAATATTTAGAAATGTTGACATTTGTAGTAATCTTCCACAGATATATTTTAAAGTCTAGAGAGGTTAGTTGGTATTATCAGACATATTTTATTGTCATTGGAAATGAGCTACATGAAGGCAAGAAAACTAATTAATCTAAAACTCCAGCAGTTCTGCAAATAGTTGTAAAACTTGGCTCTGTCAGTGAAATAAACAGATATGAGAAATGAGAAAGGGCCATTTTTACAGAGTTGCTTTCTTACTCTACTCTTTAAATGATCTAGCATTACAGACCTATGGACCCTAAGGGACACTAAAATATGTAACTGCTTTGAGGAAGTCGCAGCTTTAGCAGCAGGTGGTCTGATTTCCTTAGCAGAGCCTTGTGGATGGGGTGCTGGAAAGTCTTTGGTGTTTCAAACTGAAGTGACCACGGGAGACTAGAGGATGGCTACGTATCATTATGCAGCATCTTCTTCCCAAAAGACATTTTCCAGGTTTCAGGCTGGCCTTCCTAAATGTATAATACTTTAATATTACAATATTAAAATGGTAAGAAGGCAGACATGAGAATTTAATCTTTCATATTATAGCAACTGAAACACATAAGGTAACATAATTCCGTTTTGTACAAGTTCATATAAAGGCTTTCACTTAGATCTTCTTCTATATCAAGTTAACGTACAGCATTAAGACAAAGCAGTAAGAAAGTCTCTTAAGAAAGAAGCACATTACTCAGGAAGGAGCATGGGCTCTGGAGTAGTGCTTTGGTTTAATTTTGGGTCGGCTGCTTATTAGCTCTGTCACCACCGGCAAGCCTTTCTCAGTCATCTCCTACGTAACAGGAGGGCAGTACTTCTCTCAGGCAGACTGTGAGGATGCAGGGAGCTGTCAGCACAATGACTGACACTTAGGAAGCACTCAACAAATGCTGGGTCCTCCCACCTTTACCCCCAAGATCCTGAGAATTTATTATAAAACATCAACTGGAACAGAGATCATCACCAAACAAAAGGTACTTGGTAAGGAGTATTTTTGATGCCTTGGTTTCTAGTCAATGTAAGTGCAAGGTGAGATGTCTGTTGCTGCACATGAGTTTTAATTTATAATGTTCTCATTCTCCCTGTTTACTAAGAAAATGACTAGATTTTTGTTGTTTTGTTTTTCGTTAGCTACTTTGAACTTCTTGCTTTAGTCCTGTAGAGCAGAGTCCCTCCTTCAGAATATAAATGCCATTCACAGGAGGTTGCTAAATAAATAAGTGATGATGAGTTGTATTTCTCTAGTCTTATCTTACACCTTTGGGGAACTACTCATTTCAATGTTTATGCAATTCTGGGCCATCAATGTTTATAGGTACTGATATTACCACTAAGGCACATTATAAAATATGCTTATGCTAATAGATCTATTAAAAGTTCAGTTTTAGTGGAACAGCTTAACACAGTGTGAAAAGACAAAAAAACAAACAAACAAAAAAAACACTAAAGATACCTTCTCACTAAAACTACATTTTCTTCACAACTCTTGACTAACAGTTTTACGCAGTCTTGTATAGTCTTTCATTTACATACTGAACTATGTAAATTTTGAGTTTGTTTAATGCAATCATACAAGTACTACCAAATATTGTTACCTTATTTCCAAACCCACTAAAATGTTGCAATTTAAATAATTGGTGGCAGTGAATGTAAAGATAACATGTTTAAAATAATATTTCACAGGAGATCGAGACCATCTTGGCTAACATCGTGAAACCCCATCTCTACTAAAAAAAAAAAAAAAAAAAAAAAAAAAAATACAAAAAATTAGCTGGGCATGGTGGTGGGTGCCTGTAGTACCAGCTACTCGGGAGGCTGAGGCAGGAGAATGGCATGGACCCGGAAGGCAGAACTTGCAGTGAGCTGAGATCGCGCTACTGCACTCCAGCCTGGGTGATAGAGCGAGACTCCGTCTCAAAAAATATATATATATTATATATATATATTTCACTTACAAATACTAAAAAATGTCGGTGTTGGTAAAAAAATCAATTTACAGTTCTGGAATGTGTTGTCCTAAGGAATTTTCAGTGGGAAACTTGAAGAGGAATAAATTTGCATTTGTCTATATATTGGGTTGGTAAGCTATTTAGGTTGACTCATTAAAATAAATCTCCAAAAAGTAAGTATTCATTCATGGAATGTTTAATGTATAGCATGTGATAGCTGCCCTACACTAGGGTAGCTGTGGTGGTGGGGAAACAAACAATGAATATAACAGGCCTAACCTCTGCCCTGGAGCTGAAGACATTTCAATGTTCTGTCACTTTTCTTTCCGAATGTTGGACAGAACCATTACCATGGTGATGAGAGAACGCTGAAGGAAACATTTGACAGATCCCTGTGTCCTCAATCCCCACCAAAGTATTTAAGTCACACTGATATAAAATCTAGTGTGAACACTGAGAAATAAAATTTCCTTTCTACTAGTTCTGGAGCAATATTAAAACTGCTTTTCATTAAGATGAACAATACATCAGAAAGGTTAGAGGGAGCACTGTCACCATCTACACCACTGAGTTCTCTGACATCTCATATTCCCTACTGTCCCTGCATGCAAAAGCTGTAAACAATGGCCAAATGGTAGTGCCAGGCAAATCAGTGAGGACTGACCTGAAGATCCTAGGCTAAAATTCTATTTAGTAATGGCCAATGATGATATGCTGGCTAATGTCTACAGTAAGAAATACAAAAGAATTATGAGTCTCATTATTATATTTGCCTGTCTATAAAATGCATTGCTTCACACATACTCCAATGATATCCAAAAATAACTGTCCTGCCTCCAATGAGCCCACAGTGTCCATAATTTCTTACTGTAAACTTTTGGATAAGGTTTAAATGTTCAGGACTAAGATTTGGGTTATTTTATTTTTTTAAAGTACAATTTCCATTTTATTTTTCTCCAGTGGACAGTTTTTCTTTAGTTCTTAAGAACTCAGCTCCTTACATGGACTTTGGTAGAGGTCACGAGGCAGCAAGGTTTGGGTTATTTTAAACCTTCAGGAGTAAGGTTTAGGTTATTCTCTCACCATTGTAGACTTACATTTATTTCTACCATAACCCATGGCTCAAAAGCATGCATATTTAGAACATACTTAGATTGATTAAACATATTTTTCCCCTAAAATGTAATAAAATGAATCTAATTTGCAGGGTAATATGGTAGGTGGCATACTATTTCTACTAAAAATGGCTGTTTTAACCAAGATGTTTTATTTTTGAAAATGAAGATGAGAAATTATCGTAAATATTAATCTTCCTTAAGTGCTTACAATTTATTGTTTTTCTGACATTTGCATTTTATACATGACTTGAGTTTAATAGTCATACGTAGTGAAGATTAAAACAATTGGGGATGATCAACTCACAAGATCTTTCTTAAGAACTGCATCATTGTATGAAAAAAAGTAAAGATGGTTGCTTTGGATATTACCTAGTCTAGGAAGTACAAATTATACAATTCTATGTTTTTATGAATCAGATTTCTGTTTCACAGCCCACAGGTCAACTATCAATTCAACAATTCTTTCTCCTACTCAGCAATCCTTTTGTCCACTCTTTTTTTCGTCCATTCTTTAGTTTATTCTCTTAACTATTCTGTTCATTCACTCAACAAGTATTTATTGAGTGCTACTAAGTTCCTGGTGCTGTACCAGGTGTTGGGTTGCAGCTATGGCTAAGACATGGGCCTCTCTAGAAGCTCAATCTAGTAGGGGAAAAAACATACATAGAGTAAATTTTTATAATGCAATGCGATCAGTGTACCAACAGAAGTTTACACAGAGTATAAACAGAGTATAAAAGTACAGAGACAGTAGACTAGGAATTATATATTGTGTATGTGCACAGTTGAAAAAACCACTTCTACATTGGGTTTGGAAAGCTGAAAATTGGAGTGCCTAGTCTGTAAGAGGGGTACTGGCTCCCAAACAGGGGAAGAGCAAATGCGAAGACTGGGAGATATAAAATAACATGGCGTTTCGGAACCAAAGAAAGTCTGGTATCATTAGAATTCACAAGAATCACAGTTTCTTCCCTTTTGATAATGTAGATATAAAATTTGCTAACTTTTGGCTGTGTGCAGTGGCCCATGCCTGTAATCCCAGCACTTTGGGAGGCCGAGGCGGGTGGATCATGAGGTCAGGAGTTCGAGATCAGTTTGGCCAACATAGTGAAACCCCGTCTCTACTAAAAATACAAAAAGTTAGCTAGGTGTGATGGTGTGTGCCTGTAATCCCAGCTACTCGGGAGGTTGAAGCAGGAGAATTGTGTGAACCTGGGAGGTGGAGGTTGCAGTGAGTTGAGATCGTGCCATTGCACCCCAGGCCTGGTGACAGTGCGAGACTGTCTCAAAAAAAAAAAAAAAAAAAAAAAATTTGCGAACTTTTTTTGAAATCTGAAATCAATCTCATTCTCTTAGATTCCTAAAATAATCCAGGGGGTAAAATCAATCCAATGATTCTTTAACCTTAGGGTGCCATTACTTTAAGCATGAAGATGTTTCCATCCAGTTGCTATTTTTCTCCTTTCACAGATTTTTCCCTTGCCTCCCTCCTCTGGGCATCTGCCATCTAGCAGGAAGCCACTATGGTTACACTCATCATTAACCTTCTGATCAGCAGTGGGCAGAAATGGCAACATGGAGTACATGCTGGTCCAGGGTTTTTGTCTGTGGTATTCAGCTGATAGCTAACACATTCCTGAGTTCTTAGAAAAAGCTATAGAGCTATTTTAGGCAAATGAGCCAGGCAGCAGCAGGGAATTTATCTGATGCATGTCCTATGGAGAAGTTGGTGGTCATTTATGCTGGAATTCACTTCTTTCCTTTTTGGGCTCTCGGCTCATTTTATTTAATGGAAGGAGCTACATATATTACAGACTCACTGAATGTTTAGGACCTGGGGGTCATTACATTGGCCTGATTTATGAATAGAGGTCACTGGTAGACAACAAAAAGGCAAACTAAGTATCACGTGGAAGGGCTTAATGTGATTTTATTAACACACTTACGAATCTGGAAATGTACTACTAAGGATAGTAACAGTATTAACAGTGGCCTTTCCCCAATAATTATGAATAAATTGTTTTATTCACAATTTCATGAGCTAGAACTCTTACTGTATTCTTTTTATTGCTGGAGAAAGAGAACTGACATAATTAATTTACTAGCTGAATTTACTGACCAACTGCCAGGTAATGGAATAGGTAATTTCCTATGAGGAATCCTGTGATGCCAATTTTTAGATGAAGAAAAAGGTGGAGGGAGGAGGACACAACCCTGAAAGTAGGTATTATCATTCCCATCCTGTACATTGGGATGCTGAGTCAGAGGTTAAGTACTTCGTCAAGTTAGTAGTAGTCTGTTTTTGCAGCTCTATTATATTTTTGAACAAGTAGCAAAAGGAGGCAGAATTGTGAATGGTTCAGAACAGGAGATCTGGGATCAGTTGGCATGGACTCCAGGCCCAGATATGTTACTAATAATTTTGGGAACTTCACCTCTCGAAGCCCCAGTTTCCTCACCTGGAAAAAAATGGAGATGATGGATCTGTATAGGGTTGTTACTGGGATTCAGTGAGATAGTACACGTAAAATGCAAGGGAAGTACCTGGCACGTAGTGAGTGCTCAACAAAGCTCCGTGCTATTATTTTCAAAAAAAGTGGCACACACTGGTGTGTGATGTGTTCCTTCAGTATGAGAGCAAGAGAGCTGGAAGTCAAGGTCTCACTGAGTTCTGACACCTACTCCATTGTGTCAAAATGAATATCAACAGTGAATCGTGATTAAGGTAACATATACTAGGGTAAAATATTTCCTACAGTTTAGCCAAAACTTCAGCTTACTTTAGTATGATAAAAATGAAGAAAAAATAAATTCCTGCTACTATCTTCATAATTGTCTTTTATTATAGACTGCAACTAATTTTAATTTCTTTCTTATGATGCTTTGTGAATTTAGTGGATTTGATTAGCTTTCTAACTTTGATTATTTTGGAGGGGTTGGTGGTAAGGAAGAGAACTTGGGATACATAATTCACTTCATGTATGATACACATCTAGGTCAGTTCCTAGTAACTACTGAACCACAAATGCAATTATATAAGGTAATTTGCCTTATATCAAACTGTGATTTTGATTACATACTTTTTTTTTTTTTTTTGAGATGGAGTCTCACTCTATTGCCCAGGCTGGAGTGCAGTGGCTTGATCTTGGCTCACTACAACCTCCACTTCCTGCATTCAAGCTATTCTCTTGCCTCAGCCTCCTTAGTAGCTGGGATTACAAGCGCCCATCATCATGCCTGGCCAATTTTTGTATTTTTAGTAGAGATGGGGTTTCACAGTGTTGGTCAGGCTGATCTCGAACTCCTGAACTTGTGATCTGCCTGCCTCGGCCTCCCAAAGTGCTGGAATTACAGGTGTGAGCCACCGCACCTGGCCGATTACATACTATTTTATTATGGATACTATTTCAAGTTAAAAGTCTTTTTCTTCTCTTGCAGTTTGATAATACAATAATGTTTGTAACTACCATTTATTTAATGCTCATTAAAGACTTCACACTATGCTAAGTTCTTCATAATACTTTATTCAACTCTTACAATTAACCATGAGGTAGGTATTATCGTCCCCATTTTATTGATGAGGAAATTGAGGCTCAGTAGGATTAAGCAACGTGGCCAAGGGCACACAGTTTAGAAAGCGACAGATTTGATTTAAACCGACATGTCTCTGATTCCCAAACCTGTTAATGACACTGCCAGCTTGATGTTGATAAGTACAAGTCTTATCACTTATTTGCAACCACTTGTACAAGATAAATTTAAAGTTCATTTGGAAAAGAATATATTCACTGTGTATTTTACCTTTTTCCAAGTACAACTGCTCCTGGGTCTTGAGATTTTGCCTCCAGCTCCTGAACTTCATCGACTAATGTTTTAAAAGCAGTCCTCTTGATACTGCAAAAAGAAAAAAAAGGGATTTGCATGGAAATACTCCTGTGGAGACCTTACAAAACTAGATGTCTGGTTTATTATCATGCTATTGATAAAGTACAACAGTAACAAGAGTACAAGCAGTTTTTCAACAGAATCTTAAAAATTACCATACTTTTGAAAATTAATATGAAATTATAGTTTTAAAATAAATGATGGTTTAGGTTTACAATACTGAAACTCCCATAGTTATTTAAATAAATATCATGCAATTAAATTAAATGCTACCGTTTTTGTGAGAAGAGATAAGATTTAAAAATTTGTAACCCTCGAAAAAAATTAGTAAGGTTTTCTTTTCTTTCATTTTATATTTTATGTATGTTTGGAATCAGGCAAGCAAAACATTTCTTTTTATAATAAAAAGTGTGTTTGGAAATAGTACAATTTTTCTTCTACTTTTATATGAGTTTTGGGGCTGTTTCTAAAAAACGTACTTCCTGATGTAAATTTCTCCAGTGCCATTTACTTTTCTCTGTTAACTGAAACTACCCGCTTTACTACTCATTTCATCTTTTAACTAGTTTTCTAGTTCCTGAATCACCCCTTTCTTATTTAAAATTAAGCAATATTACCAGTCCCTTTCCTGCAAGCTCTACATGCTTGAGTTGATGTTACGAAGAGAGAAATCTGAGGATGAATATGCATCTATATTTCTCCATATGTAACCGAGTATATACTTACACCTTGTACACCACATCAAGGAGCAGAGATGCCACAGGGATGAATAACAAGCCCATCCAAAAGACTCCAGAACTGAACAACATGGCTGCCTGTGCAAATCATCAGAAAAAACATTACTTTAAAACCAAAATACATGATTCCTGTTTAGTTTTTATGTAATTTTAAGTAAAACAATTTTAAGAATATCATTCTGTAAGAGAGTAAACAACTCTGAATTCGAACTTACGAAATTAACTTAGAATATCAAAATAAATCTTTGAACACATTTAAAATACACTCTGGATTAAACTCTCTTATAATAATATATGGTGTAAAATAAATCATAATTAGAAACTAAATTTATTATTTCTGGCAAATGAAAATTACTTTTGTAAAATTATAGGATATTAAAAAATCATCCAGATAAATCATGACTACAGTATAATCAAATTAAGATACCTACAAAAACAACAATTTGAGTATTTTTGGCTAACATTAGGTAGTAATAACCTTAATTTTTGTTCAACAATTTATATAACAAGTATTGGTGCATACCTGTTATTGCTAAAGTCAAACCAAATATCTTGTATGTAAAAGCCAAATAAAAGTGTATTAAAAATAACTTTAATAATTTCTTTGTAATAAATACCAAATTGCTGTATTGGAGCCTTTTGAGTTGCAAAAAAAAAAATGATTCTGTAATTTAAAAAGTAATAAATTCTATTATTTACTCGCCATTATAATAAAAAATATCTGTAATATAATTAGATTACACAGAACTTAAAAGGAATAGTATTATACAATAAAAGCAAAAGAAACAGTTTGGTTTCACTTCTTTTAATCTTTTTATCAAGAGGAAATTTTCAGTACCTATTTAAATCCATAAAGGTATCGTTCTAATTCCACTAAAAAGTAGCCAGCCAACACATGCACATTTAGATTCTACTAAAAATCACGCAAAATTTAAAAAAAAATTAAGGTATGGTTCAGGAATTAAAAATAACCTAGAGTTTAATTATTCTAGGCAATTTCACAATTACACATAAATAGTCCTAATCAATTAGCCCTTATCAAACATAAAGATTTCTAATTTTAAATTATATTTCAGATTACCTATTCATTTTGACTCTCGATTAAGGACTAGGAACCGCTGTTTAAATTTTTTCTGCATTGACATGAGCGTATCGATACAGACCGTAGGTTCAGGGAAGCTAAGATTTTTCGCTATGTAGAAGTGAACAGCTCTGAATACTTTTAAAATAAAAACATGCTATTACAAAAAATTCCAGAAAATAAGTTTTGCCACATAGATTCAATGAAATAGCACCATTATTTGAGACACCAACAAGATGAAAAATATTCACATAAAAGTCACTTTATTTAATAAGCAAAACATGATCTTTGACATGTTTGCTGACATCCTCAATGGTGAAAACCAACAATAACTGTGTAATAGGAAATGTCTATCAAGTCAGTGGATTTTCTTTAGATTGAAAGAAGCTTTCTAGTAAGGTAACAACTGTAAAAAACCAGTTTCTTTCCCCTTCTGGGGGGAAAGGCAAGGTAAGAATTCCAAGGCATGTAACTGAAAATACCACATTTACTTGGCTTGATTTTAATATATTTTAATTTGGTGGGGGGCGGGGGGCAAGAGGAGGATTTACTCTTGCCTTCACCACCTTGTATTAAATGTCCACCGATGGAAAACGCAAAAGTGGTGGAGATTCAAGGCTGCTAATTCTGACCATTGTGATGCTAACGATGAACGGAGGAGTGACTGGCGCCCCACCATTCAGTCCACCAGCCCTTGGCTTTACAAATGAACAACATGAATTGAGGGGAAAAAAGTTTTTCTGCGTCATATCTGAAAGCCTGTCAGATTTTTTTTTCTTTTGCAGAGTTAATCCAAACCTAAAAGATTTAAAGCCGACATTCGCATTAAAGACAGAGAGTCTCTTTGTATTTTTTGGATGAAGAGGGGGGAAAAATAAAATCCCACAGAGGTATTTCCTTCCTTTCTGTATAAGAAAGCTCCCCCTCACTCTGAAGAAACCAGTTTTGTCTCTAACTTTTCACATTTCCCCACTCGCAGGCAGGTCAGCTGGGAAAAGGCGAAGGGATCCTGAGACAATGGTGGTAACAGCAGCAGCCTGTTCCGGCCGAGCTCCGGCTCCCCCCGAGAGCGGTTTGCAAATTGCTCCTAATGTGGGAGACTGGTGCACCAGGCCAAGTGGCCCCCGCTGCCCCTTCTCGAGGCGCTGTGAAACCAAATGGAATCTGCCACAAAAGTGGCTCCCGGGGGCCTTGAGAAGGGATCAGCTGAGGAAGCTGCAAAGCTGGTAATAGGAGGGCACAGGCCCTGTGTGGCGAACAAGCAACTGCTTGTCTCTGCAGAGTGATGCGGGCTCAAAATCGAACCACTGGGGCTTCAAAAATAAACCAACACTGCCTGAAAACGCAACTTGCAGAAGAGAACTTGTTCTGAAATTTCTATGTGAACTTTCAGAGAACAAACGTTTGAGAAAATACCAGTTTATGTGCATTTGGCCAAGCCAAGGGGCATGACGGATAAGACGGGTTTATCTTCTGACCCACAATGGCATGATCTGTTAGCACCTACGTTCCCATATAAGACAGAAACCCTTCTTCACCTTCAATGTGCCCAAGTTCAGTCTCATAGGAGAGAGAATTCAAGTGTGCCACCTGCCTACAAACTAACGGTATGGTTCTTCAGTCTACCTCTATGTGTTTACACTATTAATATCAGAGTGGCATGCTGCGACTCTTACTCATGGAAATGCATAGACACCTAAAACAGAAGGCCCTCTGCCGAACTCTAAGACTGTCTCCATGGACCCCAGTTGGAGCAGGTTAGGTGACAGGCCTGGAAGTGGTCCTGGCACAGTCATTCCCGGCTAATTAGACACGCGAGAAGAAACTTCTCAGTCTCAGTTTCCTCAGCTGTACAGTAGATTGTAGGAATTAAACTCAATAATGTTTGTAAACTGCCTGCATAACATTGATTATTAACAAACTTTCTTCATTTCAATTGTCTGGTTTCTTTAAATGCTCTAGTCTCTTGTTTTTTTCCAGTGATCTGTCCCATGAGCTTCATGGAAGAAAATGTTTATGACAATATCAAATTAACTGTAAATCAATTTATAAATTTTATGATTTTCATCTCAATAGTATTACAACATATGCTTGTCTTATCTGCTATTTTAAAATGCAATGATGAAACATAGGCCAAAGTAAGAGATCCCTAATAAAGTGCCATTCATCTCAATTTGCCAATTTAGGAAATGGAGAAAAATATTTTTGTCATAAAAATTATTGACTACGCCGGCATAGTATATTAATTTTGGAAGGGAAAATTATCCAGAAAATAGTGCTTCAAAACATTTTTTTGGAGGGGACTGCAGCAAGAGAAACGAATAACTTCCAGAGTGGTTGTGTTAATGTTGGAAACAACAACAACAAAAAAACCAAGAAGTGACTATTTATTAAGCGTCTGGACAAAGCTTTATATAAAAGGCTTTCAGAGCTTAAGAACAGTGAAAAAAACTATGAAAGGATGCTTTAAAGAACTGATTTACGAAAACGCAGAACTTCCACATGTTCAAACAAACATAGCTAAAAAAGTAAACAATAAAAAACTGAGAGAATGACTACTACAAATACATGAAATTCTAGGTTAATATCTGATCAGAAAAATAGCCCATTTATCTTCATAAGAATAGCTTCAATCTTAAGAGATAGGCAATAGACCTGGAAAGGTCTTCATAAAAGCAGCAGCAAGTAATCAATGACATGGAAAAGCGTCGAGTCACTCTGCAGTCCTAGAGAAACACTGACAAATTAGATCAGATTTTAAAAATTCACCATCAGTTTGGTGGAGTGAGTGGTGTATGGTGGAACAGGTATTTGTAGCAATTTATATTCCCACCAGCAATGAACTAGCCTTTGGAAAAGGTATTTGGCAATGTGCACCAACACCACAAACATTTATTCCTTTTAATTCAATAATTCAATTTCTGAACTACGTGTTAAAATGAAGTCCAGCTTTTGCTTATCAGTATCTCATGAAACTGTCCTGTGGTTGCTAGTCCTGAAAGCATCCCCCACAAGGGCCCATTGCCAGGGGTTTAATAAAGGCGAAAAGAAACCACAGCAGCATCCTCTTGGAAAGTCACAGCGCAGAGCAGTGTAAGGCTTCAAGAAGTCAGAGTAAAGCGCCCTACTGAATAGTTTTTAAAACCAAGGTTTCCTAAAGGTATTGATTGATTATGGAACACCTTCCTCCACGTCCTTCTTACAAACATGCACACAACTAATTTTGGGGAATGCAAATATTCGTCGTGGGTTGTTTTAAATAACAAAATACTAGTTAAAGCTAACAGGGCACTATGTGGCTCATTAGGCAAATGTGCATCCCTCGGTCAGAATGTTATCCAAGCTGTGAAGATGCTGTTCACAGATTATAATTATCACAAGACTGATAGTTTAGAAGAATCCTGGAGGGAAAGGTAAACTACCCTGGTATTCTCCCAGGAGCCTTCTGTTAGCATACAAACACCCTCCTTGGAAGGGTTTGCAGTTTGTATCATCATCCATATGGAAATCAGCCACTAATCACCTGTGGCTTAGATTTCTCACCTGAACTTGAAGCACAGGCTAGACTATTGAGCTCCTAACTTGTGGGTCACACAGGCACCTCAAACCTCACACATCCCACACTGAACACACACTGTCTTCCCTCCAAAGGCTGCTTGCTCTTCCTTGGTACAAGCTATTCAGGGAGTGGTGTCATCCCTGGCAGCCCAAGAGAGAAACCTGGCCCCTATTCCTGAATTGGCTTTTTTACCCTACGTCCAATATTTCACTGGGTTCTGTTGTGCTTTAGCATCTTCAGATTCATCCATCTCTGGTCAACTTTGCCATGCTTATCCCAGTCCAAAAAATTTGCCTGTCCTCCTAGCTGTACTGACTTCAGAAATACTCTGCTTCTAGCTGTTCACACTACAGCCAGAGATATTTCCAAAAGGCAAATTCGATATTAGCAGCTGCTGGATTAAACCCTTTCCGTGGCTTCAGAATGTCCTCAGAATAGAATACAAAATCTTTAATACAATTTCAAGACCTCTCCTATCTGACTTCTGATTACTTTCCCAATATCACCTCTCAAGCCAGCCCCATCTCTTGCTACACGTAATGTGTTTCAGTCCCTGGAAGGCGCCCATGCTCACTCTTGTCCTCGGGCCTTTGCACTTGTGATGCCTACTCGTCCTTCAATTTTCCTTTCTTAGACTCAGTTAGAGGACACTACTTGGGCTTTCGTTGTGTTGGCACCTGTCACCCATTTTCTAGTTGCTCATTCATCTTCTTGTTAGACTATATGTTCTCTTAATTCTCATGATCCAAGTGCTTAACCACCAAGCAGATGTTCAATAAATAATTGCTGGATAAATATGTTCTCACAATCTAGTGTTGCAGAAACTGTGAAAAACAACAGAGCCTGGGGACCCTGTTCTTGAGATGTGGTGGTTATGGTTTACTTGGTTTTCTTGTGTTCTGGCATGAAGTTATTCTATTGCCAGATAATTACGTATTTTCGGGAGAGGAGTTGATTCAACTCCATGACTATCCTTTTCCAATGTAGGTTGCCTTTTCTGTTAAAGGTTGAGGGATGTGCATTAAAAGCTGAATATGTTCAACTATCCCCACCCCCCAGTCTGAATCATCAGAAGTATTTCAAAGAATCCAAGAAAGGTATGATACCTGGAAATAAAAGTGTTTTCTGTATGATTTTTTTTTTTTTTTTTTTTTTTTTTGCGGTTGTGGGGAGGTAAGGAAGAGCTGTAGAATAGGCAGGAAGAGAAGGAAGTACCAGCATTAACAAAGATTTTAATTAACTACACAGTATGAACACTTTGCTAAGTTAAAGAAAAAGAAGTAGAATAGAAAATCCTAGTCTTCCTCCTCTAGACAAATACAAAGTGTATCCTTCTGGCTGCTCTGGCCACAATACTCAAGTCATCTTTGTTTCCCCTTTTCTTTCAAACTGAACATTCTATTTACTGGCAAATCTTATTGGCTTGACTTAAAAAAATCCACACACTAACGTTCATGAGCAGCACTATTCGCTATAGTCAAAGGGTGGAAACAACATTAACAGATGAGTGGATGAGGAAAATGTGGCATATCCATACAATGGAGTATTATTCAGCTTTCAAAGACATGAAATTCTGGCCCAATTTACAACATGGATGAACCCTGAAGACATTTTGCCAAATAAAAAAAATCAGACATAAAAGGACCAATGTGTGATTCTACTTAGATGCATTGCCCGGAATAGTCAAATTCAGAAACAGCAAGCCCAATGGTGGCTGCTAGGGGTTAGGGGAAAAGGAGAACGGGGATTGTTTAACAAGTATGAGGTTTCAGTAGAGAAAGATGAAAAAGTTCTAGAGATGGACAGTGGTGACGGTTGCACAACAATGTGAATACACTTAATGCCACTGAATTTACACTTAAAATGATAAATATTATATTATGTTCTGCCATAACAAAAACATTTAAAGCAAAAAAAAAATTCTTAGAGCAAATCCTCTCCCCACCCCAAATCCAGAATCTACCCACTACACACCCTTCCATGGTTGCCTAGGCCCCCATCATCTTCTGTCTGGAGTGCTACAACAGCCTGCTAGGGGTCCCCTGGCCTCCTCCCTATTCCCCGTACATACTATTCTCAACAGAGCTCCCAGAGTAGTCCTTTTGACTCCCTGGCTCAACCCTCCAGAGACTTGGAGAAAAATTGAGAGTCTTTACAATTGCCTCATGGCCCTGGGTGTTCTGCCCCAGCCCTATCTCTTAAGGCCAGCTCGCTAGGGCCTTTTTCCCCCCAACTTCTAAGTTTAGGAGTGCATGTGCAGGTTACATAGGTAAACTTGAGTCATGGAGGTTTGATGTACAGATTATTTCCTCACCCAGGTATTGAGCTTAGTTATTTTCCCTGATCCTCTCCCTTCTCCCACCCTCCATCCTCCGGTGGGCCCCAGTCCCAGTGTGTGTTGCTCCCCTCTATGTGTCTGTGTGTCAACATTTAGCTCCCGCTTACAAGTGAGAACATGTGGTATTTAATTTTCTGTTCCTGCATTAGTTTGTTAGGAATAATAGTGCTTTTACTAGTCACTCCCTCCCTCATTCAGCTTCCACCACTCTGCAGTCTTCAGGCTCTCAGCATTTGTCTATTTCCATTTGGAATTTTCTTCCAGATAGCCACAGGTCCTGGTCACAACACTCCAGGTACAGTGAGGCCTTGTGTGATTACCCCATTGAAAACAGCACCCCACCCCATCCTCTCCCCTGCACTCAAGTCCTCCAGAGCATTTAACACAGCTCAGCCTGCTGTATAATAGACTTATGTTTGTATGTTTTTCTTCTCTAGGTTATAACCTCCCAAAGGCAGAGATTTTCTTTCATGGATGTATTCCCAGAAACTAGAATAGTGCTTTGACATATATTGGTTGCAATATGTTATTGATTTAATATATTACTAAGTTATTGAAAAATTTTTATTATAAAATTTAAAGAGGAAAAAACTTTAATTTTCACTGATATGAGAAGCACTCAAAATAGTATAATAATGCCTCTATTTTCAGACTCTAATCTCTTTCTCTGCATTTAGAATTATTTTTCTAGGCTAGATTACAATCAAGAGGAGAAGGTGTATTTTTTTTTTGTTGTTGTTCCCCCAAATGGCTCACAAATTGGGAAGAACTGACAATTTAATGATCCTTCTATTCAGAGCATGGTATGTTTATTTATTCAACTTTTAAAATATTTCTCTCATTTTTGTCAAATTTCTAGTTTTCTTTCTACTAACCATTCACATAACTGGCTAAGGTTTCTTCTTCTTCTTGTTGTTGCTGTGAATGGAACCTTTCATTTTCCTTTGTGTAAAAAGGCTATTTTATCTTTAAAGATTTAGGCCATTTCCAAGGGAGTTAACGAGTTAGAGAAAACTCCAAAAGTGGCATATCCATCATGTATTTCTGAGGAGTTTGTCAAATCCAAGAAGTCAGTGGTTCTTTCTGGCTCCGACTCCTCTGAAACATCCTGGTAGTATAACTCTTCAGAGATGATTTGTACCATGATTCCCCGAAACATATACACCTCCCACATTTCTCTTTTTAAAACCTATCTGCCATGGTCTGAGGTCATTTAATTTCTCTTGTCTCCTCCTATATCTCAGTTAACCCTTTTGGTCTTCTCAGGAAGCATCTTCTTCGTGAAGTCATCATCAATAAAAATCTTCAATGCTTAGCTTCGAGTTTGCAAGTACTGTTTCTTTTCATACAAGTTTTCTTGATCTTTCCAACCACACTGTGGCTCTTTCCTCCTTGCTATACCACAATGCTTTGTCTATGCTCTATTAGCGAGGTATCTCTTCGGAAAAGGTGCATTCTGTGTTGCTGTATTCCCATTTCAGCCCCATCTCATCTAATCTCAGTTACCCATAATAGACTCTTTTCTCCTCCAGTTCCTTTTCTCAGCCACCCAATCTCAGTGGACTGGAAGATCTTATTCATGAAACCTGAGACCCCAGACTTACTCTAGGATACCCCGAAAACTGGAGAAATCCACAACTTTAACATCTATATTTTTATGGCAAAGATACTCTAGAGTATCTTGAAAGCTAAAATCCACAATATCAATATCTATATTTTTATGGCAAGGTAGAAATCTATCAGTAGAATGCTGGAGTCCTCTGTTGGCAATGCTACCACTGATGTATGGGAACCTCACATAGACTCACCAAAATCAACTCTGCTTTCAGACACTGAAAAGTGTCATTAGAATTTGAACTTGCAAACACTTCTGAAAGTGTCTTTGTGTTCCAGGCTGGTGAAATACCACGGTGGGACACTGCAGAGGTCATAAAGTTGTTGGACTCTTTCTCAGAAGCCTGAGCCTTCCAGTCTGAATTCATTATGGTAGTTGGGTGTGGGGTTGAACTGGGTAGTACACAAGTATCCCTGGGTTAGCAGTAAGTGGTGAATTTGCTACCTTGCACTTTAACCAGAGACAAATTCTAAGCTCATATGAACCTTGGCATGAAGAGGTGAAGTGCCACTGAATCCTTCAGTAGCTGCACATCTTGGGTAGTCTGGCTCAATACTTCCCTCTGAGAAAGCCTAAAGACAAAGGAGTGCAAATGCCAAATTCTCTGTTCTGGGCCTTATCTTTAAGAACTAACTTTACTATCTTTCATTTTAGTTGAAAACAACTCTTGCAAATTTCAATTATATGATATATATTCATGTCAAAATATAATTATCCTCATGACTTCCTAATTTATCAATAGCATTTATCACTTCCTCTGCCTCAAACCTTTATTCTATGGCTTCTGGTACTCTCTGGAATACTGTATATTCTGTAATGACAAGCTGTCTGCCATGACTTACAGTAATGATGTTAATGACATTCAGGTTAACTTTTCATGACCTGGCTTTGCTCAACTTTCTGGTTATAGCTCCAACCATTTTCTGCCTTGGTAACACCAAACTTGCTCCTTGCTTGGGCTGTTCTCTACCTGGAAAACTCTTTTCACACCCACCTTCCTGGACAGCTTTGGGAACAGTAGTACCAAGACACTTTTCCAAACAACAGCTTGGGGGTCCAGCGCTCTCTTCTCTGTTAGTCCCTGTGCATTGTGATCATAACAGCTAGCATCTTACATCCTAATTGTCTGTGGGACTACTCCATGACAAACTAACTCCTCAGAATGGCCTCTTTTTGAAACTTTTGATCCACTGAACCCAGTATAGGCCCTGACAGATAGGCACTCCATAAATCTCAGTTTAATTGAACTGAATTGGGCTCTTACATGGGATGATTACTTTCTCCATGAAACTAGACAGGGCAGAACACCCAGAAAATAACTAAATAGAAGGGTGTTTCAGATAAACCCCAATATGTTTACAATTATTCTCAGCAGCTTTTGATTACTCAGAGACAAAGAAAATTCTTGGCTTTGGTTATCCCAAACAAACAAACACGCAGACACAGATCTTAGAAAATATGCAAATTAGATACCAGCTCACAGCATTTATGTGCTTCTTTCCCTTGGACATTTCTCTGGGGTGATGAGGAGCTGAAAAAGGGGTGATCATCTCATGGGGCTCAGAATCAATATTCAATCTAGCCATATGATACAAGAAACAACCTTTGTATCTCTGTTTTCTGGCAAGAGAGTAATCATAAAAGAAAAAAAGATGAAAAAAGGTGTTTAGAGGGAAAGGAGGAAGAGCTAGTTGGGACCTGGAACAATTAGAAGTTAAGTCTTGCCAAAAAAAAAAAAAAAAAAAAAAAAATTTGAGTATATATCAATTCACAATGAGAACTAAACATGCAAAAGAAAAGAATCTTTCTAAAAAGGCATCAAGAGCACTAGAAAATGTGCAGTTCTGAAACTATTTTCTAGAAATATAGTTCCCAGAATAGTGAAGATAATTAAAAACATAATTTGTTTTATTTTAATCTTCATTATTGTCCTATTTAAAAACTTAAAAGTAACAGAAAAATGAGGACAGTATTAGTAAAAAAAATTTTTTTCATTATGAGAAACAAAATTTTAAAATGCTATGATGTTATTAAGTTGTATGACGCGGTGGCTCAAGCCTGTAATCCCAGCACTTTGGGAGGCCGAGACGGGTGGATCACGAGGTCAGGAGATCGAGACCATCCTGGTCTACACGGTGAAACCCCGTCTCTACTAAAAAAAATACAAAAAACTAGCCGGGCGAGATGGCGGGCGCCTGTAGTCCCAGCTACTCGGGAGGCTGAGGCAGGAGAATGGCGTAAACCCGGGAGGCGGAGCTTGCAGTGAGCCGAGATCGCGCCACTGCACTCCAGCCTGGGCGACAGAGCTAGACTCCGTCTCAAAAAAAAAAAAAAAAAAGTTGTATGAGACAGGGTATGTTATCTCAATGTTTAATATATTTACTTGTTACATTATTTTTACAGGTTTTTATAATTTTGTGATGGGTCTGCATTTTAGCTTTTTAAGAAAATGTTTGAAAAGCCCTCTCATAAAGCATCAGTTGTTTGATTACAAGTCAGTCAGTCTGTAAAACAAAATAACCTGCATTTCAAGACTGTAGAAAACGATTTTTAAAAACCTCAAAACTTCAAAAAGCACTTAGCTAAAGAAAAACAGCTGTTACATGGCTTACATAGAAAACCTGACTTCCACGGCTGAGACTTTTAGTTGCCCTTCATTCTATCCAATCTATCTCCTTTCTCTATCTTCTTTAGATGCAATTACTTTTGTCCTTGGCTGGTCACCTTTTCCTCCAGCTCAACGGTTACATCCCTCTGACTCTCTTGTTGCAGCTACTTTGGCTATATGATTAGCTTTTGGACAACGAGATCTAAGTAGAAATGTATTGGTAATATCTAAGAAGGAGCCTCAAATAGAAAGGGCAAATCCTTCCCTCTCTTGCTAGCTGGAAGGTTGGTAAAATGGCTAGAGCTCAGGCAGCCATTCTAGACTATGAGGAAGTACACTAAGGTTGGCAGTGCAGTAAGTTAAAGGGAACCTAGTCTCTGATGACTGTGCAGATTCCATACTAGTCCTGGACTGCCTGTCTCCCACATGACTTCTATTACATGGAAGAGAAATACATTTCTATCTTGTTTAATCCACAGTTACTTTTATAAACATTGAAAAATATGCCATAAAGTAACTTGCTTTGGATGATGCATGCTAGGGAGCTTAAGTGATAACTTTGAACAAAGCAGCTTGACACCACTCATCGATGATCCCTTTACCTTACCATAGATGGAATGCAAGAATTATGTCCAGTTGGCCAGGCGCGGTGGCTCACACCTGTAATCCCAGCACTTTGGGAGGCTGAGGCGGGCAGATCACCTGAGGTCAGGAGCTCGAGACCAGCCTGGCCAACATGGCAAAAACCTATCTCTACTAAAAATACCAAAATTAGCCGGGTGTGGTGGCAGGTGCCTATAATCCCAGCTACTCAGGAGGCCGAGGCAGGAGAATCACTGGAACCCAGGAAGCGGAGGTTGCAGTGAGCCAAGATCGCGCCCCTGCACTCTAGCCTGGGGGACAAGTGCAAGAACAAAAAAAAAAAAAAAAAAAAAAAAAAAAGAACTATGTCCAGTTATGAGCTTTATTGAAACACTTTCTTTCATGAGTATTTCTGGCCTGTCATTCAAACAAAAGCTGTGGTGGTTCCCAAACCAGAATGCTGGGCCTGTAGGGCAGAGAGGCAGTCTGCCTTCTGCCCACCGCGCTGACCCCACCTCATAGTGCTCTCTCCAGCTCTCTCTGATGCAGTCACGGACCTTGTCTTTGAATGGAAAATCCCGTTGCTGCCTTGGAGAATGGGCACCTACTGTTCCTTAACTGTGAAATGATCTTCTTCATATGACAGGTATTCCTGCATCATGTGAGTTTCAGCTTAACTGTCCCAACTTCAGAAAGACCTTTCTGGAACACCCATTATAATCCTGTCCCTTATCATATATGCTCTGTGTTCCTCCCATCACTTATCACTTTGTCAAATTATCTTTACTTATTCTTCATTTAGTCATTTGTTAACTGGTTTAGTGCCTGTTTCTCCTTCCCATTCCCTGGCCCCCTCAATTAGGCAATGGGGATCCTGCCCAATTAACGTGGTATCGAGGAACAGTGTCTGGCACCAATTAATTCCTCAACACATATTTGTGGAATGAATGAATGCGACAGTGAATGGCCTCTAGGGCTGAATAGTTAAAGCTGTACCATACCAGGAGCAGGCTTCGTTCAGCTTTCACACCTTGCTCATCACTGTAGCATACAGGTACACTACAGCCTCTCTCTCGCTTATGACATCAATGCCCCACCATTAAACAAAGGGATCCTTAAGGACAAGGCCAATTCCATTCATCTTTGCATCCTCCAGTGCCTAACACAGGCCCTGGCACACAGGAGACGCTCAATCTACACCTGCTGTATATTGCAGGCAAAGGTACTGTGGTTACAAAACACAATGCCTGTTCTCGTAATGGCTCTAAGGAGAGCTCTCACTGTAAAGTGTATGCAGATGTCCAGATGTCCTGATTCATGATTACGTTCGTCATACCCATGTCTCCCTTTTCCTCTCAGCATTTCCATATATACTTCTCTTTACAAAATGGGCTTAGAAGTAGCTCCTGGCCAGCTGCCTGTAGAACTATGAAGGTCTGCCTCTTTCGTTTACTGTTGGGGGCATGAGGACCGTGACCAATGGCAGGTTTTACTGGATGGACTCACAGTCATTGGCTCATTGAAGAACATCTGACAGAATTTTGTACAGTTGTTCCCTCCAGACTACTTGGCTAAACACAGTAATCTCGGATGAAACTCCATCATATCATAACACTGCCCCACCTCATCTACAAGGCTTGGTCTTAAGACCAATAAATTATCGCATGCTATGGAGGTAATTAAAAGCTGATAGATGAATAAAGACTATTTTAACCAGGAAATTCCTCATATGAAAAGTAATTTATTATGTTGGATAAAACAGGCAACAGCACAATTTAGGAAAATCATATCACTAATGTAGTTTATTAATACCTTTCCTACCGGGGTGACACCAAAGGGCTCAACAAAGATTTTTATTGTTTTTCAGAAAGCCTTTACAAACCTCAATCAAGAGATCTGAAATTCTGTAAAACACATGCTCGTTCCTTAACTTCAATTTCCTTCAGTAGTTTTATAGATCCCTTAGGCCAGGGAGAGCAGAAACAGATGGTGCTTGGGAGGACTTTACAGTGCCTGTCTGCAATGCCACAATAAATTTAAAAGTTTTGCTGATACTAAGCTTCTGTTATTAATCCTGATATGAAATGATCCTTGCTGTAGCTTGTTTTTTATTTTTTAATCTGGTTTATTAATCATTGGCTAAACTATTTTCTCCTAGAAATTCAAAAAATACCCAGTAACATCATTTAGACCAGTCGGAAAAGCAGGCCAGCATATGTTTATATAACATAGCACTTTTCCCCAGGGCCTACCTTGCCCCATAAATTGTTGTACTGGTGTGAAAAAATACAAGTCAGGTCTGAAAAAAAGTTCTCCTCTTAAATCACAACCATATTTGTGAGAGGAGAGGAAGACAGCGACATATTTAAAGTCACAGCCAAGTTCGTCACACTAGTTTCTTTTTCCTTTCCTAAATGATTTCTTATTGTTGCATTTTCTAATGTCTACCTTACCCCCACTGCCCCTAACCCCCGATATAATTCCTTTTGAACAGTTAAATATTTCAATAATTTATGGCTGTGGGACACTTGTTAATCATTATCATTTGAATCATTATCATGGGTAGAGATGTAGAATTATTGTAGTGGAAACAAAGTGCAAAACTCTAGGAAGGAATGTTTTCCAAATGGGAACACCCTGCCCACCAACTGAGAACAACCAGCTCTTGGCTGGGTCTACAGTAACTGAAGTCTGCACTAAACTCTGAGATATTTGAGGAATAGCTTTCCGGTCACTTCAGGCATGCAGAATGAGCGGAAGCAAAAGGGGAAAAGCTATCTGATGCTCTGAAAAGAACCCCTGGGCAGAGACAAAGGCAGCTAAGGACAGCTGAAGATGGAAATATTATATGCACATGACGACTGGTCAGTTCATCAAACAGATGGAACTAAGTACTTCGATGGGTGGCACTGATGTTAGAAGGGCATTAAATTATAGTTGATAAGTCTGGGAGAAAAGTCACAGGGAAGGGGAAAGAAAAGATGAGAGAAGAAATGGAAAAGGAACAGACAGGAGTGGGCATGGTGCATCAGGGGACAGAATCAGGCTGGGTTCACACTGCAGTTCAGACACTCTGGAGCTGTTTGACCTTCAGAGAGTGAGTTAGCCATTTTGCATCTGTGAAATGTCTAAAAGAATTTACCTCACAGTGTGGCTGTGAACATTAAATGAGTGACCACATGAAAAGTGCCTCTAACAGTGACTGGCCCTTCATCAATGGGGCCCTATTATAGCTGAGTGGCAACCATTCATTTTCTGCTGATGTAGGATTACTGAGTTTTCTATTTAATAGTTAAAAAAATTTTTTTTAAACAAAATGGATATTATTTATGCTAATATTGCTGTTAAGAAGAGGCAAAAGGCAAGGACATGAAGTGAGATGGAATTTCTCTAAATAGGGTTGAGGGAGTCAGGTGGGTGTTGAGAAGGGGAAATTATAACTCTGGGCACTTTTTTAAAGAGACAGGAGCACTTTCATATCTGGCTTGCTTATAGAAATTGTTCAGGACCCTGGGAAAAGTGGGGAAATGGCAGATGGATTGAATGCAAGGAGGACGGCTACAAGACAAAAAGAGTTATCACCTGAGAGTAAGGAACAGCAACGTGCCCCAAAAAGAAGGTACTGAATTCCTCAGAATGTTAGCAGAAACCAATGGGATTGAAAAGAATGGCCTGGGTTAAATTCTCTTGGTCACCGGCTATTTCTTTGCTTACTACACAGATTTGGAACATGAGTTTAGTGAAAATAAGGAATATATGGCATTAAACATAGTGCCTGGAGAACTTAGTAGGTACACAATAAATGTTGGTTCCCTTCCCTCCCCAACTTAGGGAGCAAGGATTTTCTTTCAACACATAGAGAGAAATGGCTCTGCCTTTGCTGCAAAGATGACCCAAGAATGTAAGTTGGAAATGACTATAAAGTCCTAATTTGTGTGTGAATCTGCATGAAGCTGAATATAGAAGCATGAGACCTCTCTACCTGTAAGGTGCTGAATTTGTATAATTTGCACTCCGAGATCCTGTTAACTAGAGCAAAATATCGGTGCCCTTTTAAGATAGTTCTTTGAAGTGGACGCAGTAAAGAGAGGCATACAAGAGACTCTCTTAGGAGTTGGAAGACAAGCTCAGAGGCATAGAATGTAGTGCTGCTTAAGTATCACAGTGGCTGAGAGCTCATCTGCCTGGCCTGGGAAGGATTAATTAAATGAGACCAGCATCCTGTTCTGTTGCTGAAAATCTTCATGTGTTGGAAATCACAAGAAGTTGGAGAGATGCACTTACGTGAACTGAAAGCTGCTTCTCTATAACCTCTATTTCACTGTTTCTCATTTGTTTGTCTAAAACACAGAAGCAAGCAAAAAATGTTATTTGCCAATCACTTAACACTCATTTATGGGGCACTAGGGGCCCCACACCATTAGGTCTGAGTGAATGAGGAAAGAAACGAAGACACAGTGGTCGCTCGAGAACGAGTTGAAGCATTCTGAAAGGGTTACTGTGGCACCGATGTGGAAGAAGGACTAAGGAAGAACAAGACCGCTGCAATGTCTATAGAGAGGAAAAGGCAGAGAGAAGAAACATGAAGGAGGTAGTGCTGCCAGGAAAACAGAATACAGAGATTTCCTTTCCTTTACAAATCCCTGAAATACCTGCGAGGACTGAGGGTCCCTTCAGACTTCTAATTTCCAGATGAAACACCACACATTCCTCTTAGCAACTATTATCAGAGAAGGAGCACAGGGCAACGTTTAAGGTAGCAGACCTGGGGATCAGACATCGAAGTTGAAACCTTATCTCTGCCTCTATGAGTCAGATAGTGATGTCAGTTAAGGTTCCTAACTTCTCTGTGCCTCAATTTCCACATCTGTAAAGTGGTGATTATGGTAACCCATTTGGTGTGAGGATCATGTGAGTTACCGATAAGCACTCTCTCCTGATGTTCATGGCAAACACAACGGAGTCTGCCCTGAATTCTCCTCTCTCCTCACGTCCAACCTGTCCATCAATCCTATTGGCTTTCCCCTCAAACAGTATTCAGAATTCAACCACTTCTTACCACTGCTGCCCTCCTGCCCCACACACCATGATCTCTCTCCTGCTTTATTGGAATAGCCTCCTAAGCAGCTTGCAATACAACAGTCAGAGTCCTACTGCAAAAATATAAATCAGGTCATGACATTTCCCTCTCAAGCTCCTCCAGGGTTTTGTTTTGTTTTGTTTTGTTTTGTTTTAAAATCTGACCATGAGTAAATGCCACAAGGCTCTATGGGAAACACAACTGAAAATATGGCTCTTGGTTCCCCTTGCCTGCTGTACTTTTCTCTAGACACTTAAATATGCACATACTTCATTACTCATTGTATTTATGGTTTGCCCCCTTGCACTAGCAAAGTGAGCTATGGGAGGGCATGGGTTTCTGTCTGTTTCATTCAGGACTGAATCCACAGTTCCTAGAGTAGTGTCAAACACACAGAAGAATCTCAATAGCTGTTGGATTGGTTGATTGAAAAAAAAATACATATATTTATATATATAGTCCTTACAGAACTACCTGGGATAAAGTAAGCGTTCAATATTCATGAGGTATTATTGGTGTTATTCTTCCCAGATCTTGGTTGCCTTTTTATAGAGCTCCTCTATTCAGTCAATGCCCCTTTAGAACCACACAGTATCTCACTCTCCAAAATACCTCCTGAACCAGCACAGGGCTGCTATTCTCTGTCTGCTCCACCTCTACAAGGTACCATCCTGGAGACCCTTATTAAGCTTTTGGGCAACCAAAACACACTTATGTACATAATTAGTTAATTATTTAGTGTGGAATGAATTGCTGCCAAATCAACACAGGAAAGGACTGGGATCCTGGGGATATGGTCTTTGGATTAGATACTTATGACCCTGTTAGTGGTGGTGACAGAAATTACCTACACCCTGCATCAGGACTCCTGCAGAATGGCCTCAAGTTCTGGGGGCTGCTCTGGGCCGTGTTTCATTACGTGGATATCATAAAACATGTCAAGGCAGCAGATGCTAACATTTAACTTATGCTGGCATTCCTTACAATAATATATTACTATATGCAATAGATAATATATGTAATGTACAATATATTACAATACTATATTGCTATGAAAGTTAACAGTTGAATAAGCTTTAAGATAGTTGGCCAATTATGCATATACCTACAGATATAAATATTGGCACATACATGAATTTTTCACATTTATATATGTATGTATATATACATTTGGCTATATTCTTAAGAATTTTAAGATTAGAAAAATATAGACCTAAGAGTAGTCATTCTCGTTGAAATTAACTGAGTTGTAATCTAACATATCTAGTGACTCTACATCTATAATAAAAACTTTAAAAATTGAATACAGCTATGACATTTTTTGGGGACTTATTAGCCTAATGCTCAAGAAACAGTAAACGGAGATGATTTACCCTGGAGAATCTGAGTGGTATTCTCACTATATCCTTATATTGGCATTACTGTGAGGCTCATTTACACACACACCCACACACCCACATCCCACCACACCCACATCCATACCCACACCAAAATGCTTTGGGAGTGCTAAAGTGCTACATAAATTTAAAGTATTCTTCCTTTGCTTGAATAAAGAAAACAGACTTACATTTTGGACATGCTAGTCAAGCCTACCCTACAGCTGAATTAATCCATTTTCATATTTTCAGTGGAGCACCAGCTATTTAAACACTATATTCAGAGTAGCAGTAGTAATAAAACAACAAGAAAAGAACCTCTGTTAGCACTTCCCTCTGTATATGAAGTGAACAGAAATGTGATGGAGTACTGACATTCATTTCACTTTGAATTAAACACAGCATCACCATGAGTCTCAAGAGACGATATTAAGTTTTGTGTTTGGGTAATTCTGGGAATTCTACAGGCAAGGGTAGAATTATATTTGGTTGGCAAAAAGCCAGTTAAACTTCACACTTGTCCTAGAAGTAGGTGGTCAAAACCTCAGTTCTTGTCATCAAACCTATTGGCCATACTTGCTTAAACCATCTGGATCTCAAATCTTTTGTTATTCATTTTGAAAATAAAATAAACATTAAGAAATGAGATAAAGAAAGGCAAAGACTTAAGTCTAATGAAAAAGATATCAGGTTAAAATCGACCTAAGGGAAAAGCAGGTCCAATGAGACAGAGCACATCAAATAAAAACAAAGAATAGAATTAAATTTTCCAAATGTCATCATCAGATACACACACAGGCCCATACTTTTTTTTCCTTCAGTTATACTGCTTTATTTCAGGAAAAGGACTCGGAAACCAAGGTAAAGAGGAGACCCGCTCACAGCTTTCTCCCTGTTCTGCTTAGAATACATGCTGTAAAATTTTTAGTTTTTACAATATATGTTTCAAAAGAAGCCTTCACTTTTTGTCGAAGGAAGTACATACTCCTTGATACGTCTGGTTTTGCTGTAAGAGTATATAATGCCTCTCTCTAATAAATTTAACCACAAAATTTTAAAAATGTGTCTGCATTCTGCTAATTTATAAAAAGCAGGATGCTGTCAGATAAAATTTCATGAAAATGATCTATAAACCAGACTGTCAAAAGTGAAAGGTACTCAGGCAGTACTTAGAGGCAACAAATACATGAAAACCACGGGAAAGGGTTCCTGTGACTGCGGTAAAACAATGTACTGTCATGGAGCTCACATTACCTTGATTTGCAAGTTACTGTGAGGTCACAGGAAATCCCAAAATGTTTTCCACATTTTCTTTTATACATTTTATGTCAAATTTCCTGCAATTGAAATCATAAACCCTCCTACTGCTGGAATCTCTTCAGAAGGAAAGGAGATCTTTTGACACTCCCCCATGAACACCTAATAACTCAATTCCTACCCGTGTAACAAGAAACTGAAAGACAGAATTGAAAATGGACTATGATAAGGCTGAAATGTCAGATGCCCTAATTCTTTCAAAATGAAAACCAAACTGATGTCATTAGGACAACTCAAAAAGTGCATTTAATCTAGTGACAGCAGACTTTTCCCTAGAATAAGAGATAACAGAAGAAATGATAGACTGTCCCAAGACAGAAACTCACCATTTCCCCAAATCTTTAATCAAAATGTATTTGTGGCTTTATGGTGTAATTTTAAAATGGCATCTTCTATATGGATATCCTTAAAGAGATTCAAGCTCCCGACAACCGTATTTTATTGTCCTGGCTATGTTTATGAAAGGATAAGTCAGATTTAAGTAAAATGCTCAAGTTCAAAATATTCTCTCAAGATTAATCACTCAAAACTGTGGAGTTTAAAAACAGCTTTTAAACGGTCAAATACTATTTTAATATAAACTAACAAGATGGAAAATTATGCTAAATGATTAAGGTTCGCTAAAAAAATACCAGTTTTTAAGGTTTTGTTGGATCATGAGTTATTAGCACACATTACCTCTCCTGACATATCAGGGGCCATTGGAATGGCAGGCCACAGAGATGAGTAGATTCCAAAAAACACCACCCAGAGTGCGATGCTCCCCCATATCGCTATGTGGCTGAACTGTAGAGCAAGGAAATCTGAGTCAAAAAAGTTTTATGTAGACCGAGTACACAAATACTAATGAAACTCTCTCAAATTTCTTTATTAACTTTTTATTATATCCATAAAAATATTATCTGTAGGAGTTTCTACCTAATTGTGTGTGTTTTTAAATTGGATCTTTAAGTGCTAATCTCTTCTACAACAGTTGCAATGTTTGTGGTACTGGAATTTAGAACTGCTCCTCCTCTAGCTTTTTTGGTAGTTTTCTCCTCTTACTCTTACCTTTTTTATCCCTGAACATTTGGAAGTCTGCCTTACTCTTGGTCTGCATGCTCTCACCGAAAGATGTCAGACCCTTATGAGAATATTATTATGTATGCTGATGACTGTTAAATCCAAATGCCTTGTGGCATTCTTTCCCAGGGACATGAAACTTTAATTTCTTTTTGTTTCTGGGGTCTCTACTGGATGGGGGTATACTGCAAAACTAACGTTATCTAAAATGGAACAAGACTGGGTATTTATCAATGTCTGAGGACAAATCTGTCATTAATATTTTCAGTCTTCAGAATCACTTTCCAATGGGTTTTCTACAGAACACCAGTCCAGTGACACCTCTAAGAAAAGATTTGTAGTCTGTAAGTTTAAAGTCTCACAACTTCCTGGGATACTCATAATATATGACAATACTTTAAAGGCTCTGAGAAGTCTTGTGGTAATGCACTTGTTTAAGTTTAACTCAGTATTTCCCAACTAAAACCTCCAGTTCTCCTTTCCTGACCCCTGATACCCCACAACTGAAAACCTGTGGACTAGGACGTATCAACCTGGGACATATCAAGTTAGAGCGAAGACCACCACCAAGACTGGAGCTAATGCACAAGTAAATGTGACATTTCTCGGTTGTGGTTAGATATTTTCTTACCCATGTCCAATATGATGTCTCCAATCCAGCTTTCAAACACACAGTTATCACCACAAACTAAAACAGAAGGGAAAAATGTTATTTTATCTCATAAACATGAAAGTTCATCAAATGACTGAAAGATTTATAAAGAACAGATATCTCTGAATCTAAGTATGGGACTAGGAGACTGCTGCTTGCTTTGTACATCCAACCAGCAAAGAGACAGGTGAATTAGCTGGGCAGCCGATGGGACTGTGATAGGTCAGAGGTGCCTAGGGCAGCACTGCACTTCTGGCTTCCTTGCCTCTCCCTCACCTGCGCAGCCTGACCCTCCATCCACGAGCTCCTCTGTATGTGTTTCCTGCTTTTTGTACAATTCATGAACAGCAATAGCACATGCCTGGGTTAATTTGAGTTTTCAAGCTTACTTTACCTTTATTTTAAATCCCCTTTCATACTAAAAGTCCAACTTTCTGAATTTTAAAGACAAATTTTAACGAATAAAATAATCATACATTTAGAAATCTAAATGCTTACTCTGGAACTTTACTTAAAACCTTGCTGAGTAGGATATGAGACATTTCTCAATGATATACGCACCCATCACTGGGGCTTATGCTAGTCATTCTGAAAAAGGAAACTGGGGTTGGATTGATTGCTCTGTGTTTTCCACAGTATAACATAATTATGAAGTGTACTTGCCGTGGAGTCTGACTATCTGTGCCCAAGACCTTATCACTTGGCTATTGTGGTTAATGAACAAAGCAAGTTACTTCACCTCTCTGTGTCTCAACTCCTATACCTGTAAACTGGGACTGATAAAGCTTACCAATCTTACAGAGATTTTTTTTTTTCTTTTTTTGAGAGTAAAACTCTAAAATACTCAGAACAGTGATTAACATGGAATATTATTTATTTATAATAATACAATCTTAAATATTGCTAGTAGTTGAGGAAACTCTAGGCACCTTTGACAGCTGTGGTGATGGAAGTGATGTTTGCTAGCACTTGATCAATAACTGCTTGAAGTGCCCAGTTCTACTTGAGGGCACATTAAGGGTTTGCACACAGCATGTGGTAAGACACTTCCCAGGGGCGTTGTAAAGTCAGGTTACAGTAAGAACAGTTGAGCTTTCTCAGCAGGATAGCTAATGGTGATTTAGGTTATTTGTTAAAATAAGACTTACTAAATGCAAAAACTAATTTATGTGATCCAAAAATTTTAAAAGAAGAGATATAGGCCAGGTGTGGTGGCTCATGCCTGTAATCCCAGCACTTTGGGAGGCTGAGGTGGGTGGATCACCTGAGGTCAGGAGTTTGAGACCAGCCTGGCCAACATGGTGAAACCTTGTCTCTACTAAAAATACAAAAATCAGCTGGGCGCGATGGCACGCGCCTGTAATCCCAGCCACTCAGGAGGCTGAGGCAGGAGAATCACGTGAACCTGGGAGGCAGAGGCTGCACTGAGCCGAGGTCGTGCCACTGCACTCCAGCCTGGACAACAAGAGCAATACGCCCTCTCAAAAAAAAAAAAAAAAAAAAGGGATACAGTTTGAAATAAATTTAAGAAAACTACTCTCCTGAGACCTGGATACTGTAAAGTGTCCCCAGGAGACATCCATGACATACACTCTTATTTATTTCTATCCACTGCTCTGCTTTCGCATTCATGTTGTATGAGAAGGAGCCACCAGCCCCTGCAAATGTATTTTTGCTTGTCTTTTACTACTTCAGTGGGTTGATGCCAAGAGAAAGGAGACCCCCCAGATTTGTCAAAACCTCAATCCTTCTGCTACTTAATGGTATTGATTTCCTATCATTCAGTTATTTTATTTTATTATTTGATAAAAATGAAATAAGATCCTGTTACAAGTCCTGAGTCTTATTTAATTTTTAAAGGGAACTATAAACAACCCTTAAATCCAGAAACACACGTATTACTTTTAAATTTAAAAATGAAATCAGCGCAGATGAAAGGCTTTGATTTTATATGCAAAAGAGACCAACATCCTGCACTCACAGTGTACACAAAGTTTCCCAGCAGCAGATAATCCGAGGTTTTCCCATTTCCAAATGCAGTACCTGTACGAAAAGGAGAGAGGCCTATTAGAAAGGAAAATGAGATTCTTTCAGAATCTTTTCAAAGATAAATGTATTCAGAAAGTTTGAACGAAGGAAGGGAAATCAAGGGACACACAATGGAGCCAGAAATGAGGTTAATAAAAAACAAACAAAAAACCCAAACACTCTAAGAAAGAATGTTAACAAAGCTGCTGTAAAGATAGGCCACAAAAGCCAACATTGAAGATGGAAACCTGACTTGTTAATGAATTTTCAGAGTCCACAAGATTAAAAAAAAAAAAAAATCAAATTGTTCAAACAAAGCAGGAAAGGGCATTCTGGATTGTAATAAAGAACTCTGCTACCAATACGGATGAGAGTCATAGGGAATCTTCTTGCTATCTCTCAATAAAGTTGTTGGCATTGGGCCACAAGGGATTCAGAAAAGCAACTCACAGAGGGCCAAGGAGCAGCAGTGTGGTTTCAGGCATGTGGCTCTTTGAGAGTCTGGCTGAGTGCAGGGGCATATTTTGAAGTATTTTGTTATTCTAGTAATGACTAACAAACGTGGCTTTATTTCTATTTATTTATTTTTTTTAGACAGTCTTACTCTGTCACCCAGGTTGGAGTGCAGTGGTGTGATCTCGGCTCACTGCAACCTCTGCTCCCAGGTTCAAGTAATTATCGTGCCTCAGCCTCTGGTATAGCTGAGATTATAGGTGTGCACCCCCATGCCCAGCTAATTTTTGTATTTTTAGTAGAGATGGGGTTTCACCATGTTGACCAGGCTGGTCTCGAACTCCTGGCCTCAAGTGGTTTGCTGGCTTTGGCCTCCCAAAGTGCTGGGATTACAAGAGTGAGCCACCGTACCTGGCTGCCTTCAAATGTGGCTTTAGATGAAGGAAGTGGTGGCTGATGCACAAAAATTTCTAGTACTGATAAAATCAAGTGAAAATAAGAAAAAGCTGAATAATTAAATCATTGATACCACTGAAAAATTTAAAATCCATGATATGTGTAATACAATGATGTATGCACATAGTCAACGTTTATTCAGAGTCAAATATATACGGGCAAAATATATTTGAATAAAGTACGGGATGAAACACAGAGAGTGGTACTAGCGAGCTTTGGAGACACTGAAGCGTAGTTCTATTACTATTAACAGTTGTGTCATTTTGGGTTATTTACAATCAATCCCTACGGAACTCGGAATTCGGTTTAGCTAAAAAGAGTGAAGCTATTTACCCTGAAGGGGTTTTGAAGTGACAATGAAGTTCTGTATGTAAAGCACCAAGCAGTATCAGGTGCAAGGCATGTTTAGCATTTGAATAATTTGGGTAAATCACTCATTCTCATACTTCCTGGTCTATGGATCCCTTTACACTAAAAAATTATTGAGGGTCTCAAAAAGTTTTTGTGTGGTTTATGTCTATCAATATTTACCAAATTAGAAATTGAAACAGAAAATTTAAAATTATGTATTCATTGATCATAAAAATAAAACCTAATACATGGCAATATAAATGACAGGTTTTCTGAAACGTAACTATTTTCCAAAGCAAACAAACAAATAATTGAGAAAACTGGTATTGTTTGGGTTTTCACAATCTCTTATTTCTGGCTTAACAGAAAGCAGCTGGATTCTCATGTTGTTTTGGGTGAAATATAAAAGGGAAATCCAGCTGCACAGTGATATGGAGTTACAAAGGGGAAGAGTATTTTAGTAATCTTTTCCAATACTTGTGGATAGATAGTCTTTGATACTACATCAAGACTCAACAAGTAGCCTCCCTCCCTCCCTCTTTCTTTTCTTTTTTTTTGAGATGGAGTCTCACTCTGTCATCCAGGCTGGAGTGCAGTGATGTGACCTCAACTCACTGTAACCTCTGCGCCCCGGGTTCAAGCAATTCTCCTGCCTCAGCCTCTCAAGTAGCTGGGGTTACAGGCGCACATCACCATGCCCAGCTAATTTTTGTATTTTTAGTAGAGACAGGGTTTCACCATATTGGCCAGGCTGGTCTCGAACTCCTGACCTCAAGTGATCCACCCGCCTCAGACTCCCAAAGTGCTGGGATTACAGGCGTGACCTACTGTGCCTGGCCAACAAGTAGTTTCTCAAAGTGGGAGAGGCAGTTTCTTAAAGGTTGGTTACCAGTGTGGAATTTGAAACTATATCAATCTGAAACTGTATCAACGAACTTTCCGTACTTTATTGCATTAAAATCCATCAGTCTACTTTGTACTTTACCTTTTTTTTTTTTTTTTTTTTTTTTTTTTGAGACAGTCTTGCTCTGTCGCCCAGGCTGGAGTGCAGTGGCACAATCTCGGCTCACTGCAACCTCTACCTCCTGGGTTCAAGCGATTTTCCTGCCTCAGCCTCCTGAGTAGCTGGGACTACAGGCGTGCACTACCACACTTGGCTAATTTTTGTATTCTTAGTAGAGACGGAGTTTCGCCATGTTGGCCAGGCTGGTCTTGAACTCCTGACCTCATGTGATCCACCTGCCTTGGGCTTCCAAAGTGCTGGGATTACAGGCGTGAGCCACTGTGCCCAGCCTACTTTGCACTTTGAATGGATCTTTTACCCATGCATGATTCTGCAGCCTCTGGTTCAATCCAGAAGGCACCATTCCTTGAGACAATCACTGCACTTTGGTATGCAGAAGTGCTTTATATGTATGTTAATACTTCCCATTTTGTCAAATACAAAATATTATTAAGATGGTTCAAGTTTTAAAAAAAGCATTAGTTTTATGGTGTCTTCATGCGCATTCTTAAATGAAACCTAGTGCATGACCGTGAAGAACAGCACAGTGGTACCACTGTTTGTGGATGACAAAAGGTCTTGGATATTCCCAGGGTCTACAGACTACTCTTTCAGAACTGCTAGGCAAAGGAATAAATGAATATGTAGCTACATATTACATAGCATGTGTGAAGTTCTTCAGTATCCCCATCCTTTCAGAAACCAAAAAACAAAAGAATCCTCCCTCCCTAAAAATACTCCTTATTTAAAAATGAAAACAAGACAAAACAACAACTACAAACCCCTCAACATAAAAACCATAAAGTAGTTTATGCTAGATGTCGATTCACCCCTTAAAAAGAGAAAGCAAGTGTTCCCTAGGCTTGGCTAGTTTTGGTCTCTATAAGCAGCACTCCCGTGAACTGCCTTGACTGAAGCTGGATAGCTGTGTGGCTTTCCAGAGAAACATAATGATGGATCTAGGAACTGCTTCTCTGGAAGATGAAGTCACTTGGGAATTCCTTTCAAATCCTGTCATTGCTAAGGTGTTTCAGATGCTATCTGGTTTAAGTGACTTTTGATATTCAATTTCTTTTCTTCTAATTTAGAAGGTTGAAATAGCAGTTTCATAGATGGGCATGCCTTGTCTGTCAAACCTGTATCGATTTTGCGTTTTGAAAATAAATTTTACTTGGAGAGCTTGTCTGAGGTCAGGGTGTCTTGAATTGTACCCTGGACCTCCATATCCTGTTGCTCCAAAAGGTGGAAACAATCTGAAGGTCCATCAACTGATGAATAGATTAAAAAATGTGGTATATCTATACCATGGAATATTATTCAGCCATAAAAAGGAAGTACTGATTCCAGTTGCAACATGGATGAACCATGGTCCCATAATGATTCCATTTATATAAAATGTCTAGAATAGGTAAATCCACAGAGACAAAATAAATATAAATATATAAGTAGTTGCCAGGGTCTGGTAAGGAAGGTGTGGAGAAACAGGGAGTGATTGCCAATGGATATGGGGTTTTGATGATACTACTGGATGATACGAATGTCTGGCATTAGATAGTGGTGACATCTGCATAATTCTGTGAATATACTAAAAAACCACTGAATTGTACACTTTAAAGGAGATAAATTTTATGGTATGTGAATTATATGTCAAAGCCAAACAAACAAGCAAGCAAACTAACTCACTGTAATTTTCCTGGCTTCCTGGGTCAATATTCTACACCTTAATTAAATATTCTTACCATGCTCATTCCATGGCCTAGACACTGAAAAGCATTTACTGTTGTAATTTACTGAGCAATCAATAAAGGATATTAAAATCTTAGCTAGAATATGAAACCACTGGCTTCTTTGCAATACTCACCTTGCTTATGCCACATGCTCTTGGTAATTCATTCACAATTTGCTGAGTGCCTACTACAAGCTACGCACTGTTCTAAGCACTGTGAATGCAATGAAACTGCTAATTACCTGCCCTTCTGAAATTTCAATTCTAAAAGAGGAGAAAGACCATATAAAAGAAACAAACATATCAAAACTTGATTGACAAGTACCATGAAGACATACAGACTGACAAGGGAATAGAGCCTAGGAGCAGTGGGGGCAGGTGGTGGTTGCTCTTTTGGACAGGATGATCTGGGAAGGCTTCTTGAGCACAGACCTGAGGCATGGGCGGGGACAGAGTCAATTCGAATATCTGTTAAGAATGGGGAACAATTTGGAGGTGGAGGATTTTGTTCTAAGTATGCTAAATCTTGATGTACTTCTGAGGAGGGAGGCACCTGGCCCGATTCATGTTTTGCAGGGATCACTCTGGCTACCTATGGAGAGGAGATCAACAGTGGGCAGCAGCAGGCAGCACTCTCTTCTGTTGGCAACCATTAACTGACAGACAGTAGGTATGGCCTGTATTTATAAAGGACTGACAATTCCTTGGGTATACTGTGTGTTGTGTTTTTGATTACCGTAGTATTGAAGCAGGCACACTGAATGGTTGGTGTCTTCCCCAGATCTCAAGGCAAAGTCGGCTCCAAGACAGAGCAGCACCAGCTTAAGAATCACAGGGATCTCTTTTCTAAAGTAGCTATTTAATCACTTTTATGTGTATAGGAAATGCACCATGATCCTCTCTCTCCAAACCGAGAGAATAAAATCACTCCCCTCAAAATAAGCAGAGCTAATACTCCAAGACGAACATAAAAACATATTAAAAACCTCATCCAAAACACTGGCTCAAGTATACTTGAAAATACCAGCATGTCTGATTAGTTTCAGTATAAAGGGCTTGATACAAGCCTCACAGGTATAATAAATAGGCTACATAAAATATTAGCACTTATTGTCCTCAAACTATACATCAACAGAGGGGAAAAAAAGCCCTAAAATTTGACTCTCTGCAACTTTGGAAAACATGAGAAGAAGAAAGGCTTTGCATATATTAAATCACTTTGCTCCCAAAGGAATAATAAAAATCTTCAAAGTGTGTACAATTTTTGGATGCATGCATTTTAGGTTAAGAGAAATATCATACAATGAAACTGCTATACTTTTTAACATACATTGACAATGAGTTATTTTTCTAAAAAAGTAAAAAGTCACCTCTTTGCATTCATATCCCTTCTACTTACCATACTGAAGAGCTTTTAGTGGAAACCAAAACAGAATAACTGAGTGGAAGAGGCCATTTAAACAATGAACCCAGAAAACCTGAGGGAAAACAAAAATCCATGAGAACCATTTGCGATAAACTAGCTCCGTGAACTCTGACCTTTCTTTTTATCTATGAGCTAGATTCACAAAACGTGTTTCTGTCGGGCCACCACTGTGAATTGATAGAACTGACAGACACTTTCTGCCTCTTAGACTTTCATGGGTCATTTATTTATTTTTATGTTTCTCAAAATTCAGCTTCACTTGAATTTTTTTCTCCTTCTCAAAAAAGAAATTTAAATCTCTGCCTGAAAAAGAAAATAAAATTTAAAATAAAAAAATGCAGATTCTGAAATTCCTTAAGTGCGACTATTTCATAATTCCAGAAGAATAGACTTTTAAAAGATTATAATTTGGTGAAATCCCTTTCTTTTCCCCATGTACAACTATAAACTTTCCAATGCTAAAGATGTAATGCTTTCTCTTATCAAGAGATAGAAAGATACTCTATAGTATACTCTGCAGGGTATCAAGATATATACTTGTTATAGCCAGTATAACATTTAAATTATATAATCATACAAATAAAGCACTGTGACTATGGCTTTACTAAAGGCTTTCACAATTTAACACCTGTTAATACCAAGTTTTGTATAATTATAACATCATATAATAGTTATCACTTTTTATATATATTTTATTTTAAGAACAAGAGAGCAAGCATCACGGGTACTTTCTTTGTAACATGGATGTGAAAGATTAAGTTATAGAAAAACTGTTTAGAGTTCTATGGCCCCTCTGAACAGTTGTAGTTTTGTCATTTAAAAGTGCTTCTTGCAAACAAAACTTATGCTAAATAAAATTGGCATGTATTAATAGTTTTAAGCTGTTCAAACAACAGAAATTAAGTTGCCTGCCTCCCAAAATTTTCCACTGTGAGCTCAATCTCTTTTGTTAGTTCTCCCAGCCACACTGGATTGTATGATCCAATTTACGCTCCAATACATTACACATTTGAACTTGTGTTACTCATTAACCTTTGTCTCTTCTCCTCACTATGTCATTAGCACAAGTTTTTATTTGACAGAAAGCACAGGTGGGTGCAAGAAAAATTAGTTCTACTTTTCCATTTTCCTGACTGATACTTATTGTCACATGCTAATCCTTTAACCCCTGTCACGACCTCAGAACCTCCGACCCTTTTTACCATAACAAACGTAAGCATCATCATTCAGGGCAACAATGCTCCCACACTTGGAACCCCCAGCAACTGCTGTGTATACAACTATGCATTTTGTAGCCATTTGTCCCTGAATTTTCAAACACTTATATTAGATTGAATCAAAGACTTTTCACTGAAATCACTAGAAAAATCCATAAACCCTGTAAAACAGGGTTGGCAACTCATGTATATAAACTATAAATACTCAAATGGGTATAGAAATTGTATAACCCTTTCGGGTTGATCTGATGACTTGTCTGAATGCCTGGGCTCTACAGATAATGAAAAACTTTTTTCAACAATAAAAGATACAAGGAATGATGCCCCCACATTAAAACAATATACTACCCGCTATACCCTTTTCCTGGCCACCAAAATGTGTCCAAGTTGCCATGTACAGAAGAATGTGCCTTTGCAGGAATGATTTTGGGTAGTTCTGTGAAGATCAATTTATGTTTTGAAGCAAGAATGGCACGGCCAAGTTTGTGGTTGGAGGCTAACTTCAGAGACAGTACTATGGAGCCCACGCTCTAGTGGGCTGTGGCTAGGCCTGTGGCTGAGGTTGGTTGGTGAGAATTATTGTTAATATACTAGTAGGCCTGGAACTTCCCTAGCTCTCAGATCACTTTTTCAGGGGAACAGAGGCCATAGTCTGATTGTGGCTTGCCATCATTTGTGAATGCCCACCACAAGTAATGAAAAACATTACAGCAATGTGATGAAATTTAATACAAACTGGGTATCACAAATAAATTTAAAAATCAAAAAGTTAAACATTTAAAAATGAAAGCAGAGATACTGCATATTATAAATAGTATTAGTTTTAAGAGAGCCCACTAAAAATACTTTTTGGAACCAATGGCATAAGTTAAATAATCCTTCAGTCTGTCTGTTCTGAGCTAGCCAAATTCATTTATTTAAAACAGTGCCATCAAGTTGTATGCATGTGCACAGCTGGATACATAGGCACAGTGTGTTCATGAAGATCACATCTCAGAAAAAGAATAACGTCTTGTCCATAAACCTAGTGCTATCATTTATGCTGTGAGGTTAAAGGCACCAAAACACCTGTTTCACTTATTCTCCCGGCATATAGAAAATGCCATTGAAAAGCTTTATGAATTCCTAAATATTTAAAATATCCTACATTAACTGTACTAAATTCAAGACACTGAGTTAAGATTATATCTAATTATCAGTAACATGTTAATAAACATGCACTATATTAAACAGAAACAATTCTGTGAAGGTGTATTTTATTTGTTGCTTTCATAACACCAATAAAATATACAAATGTTAGTTTCAAAATGACACCTACTTTGATTGTTGTAATATTAAATTTTTTCCTCCACACTCACATTAAACAAGAAATTGTTACCAATGGAAACACTTTAGAATATATACTTGCAGGAAAGTAAACTACACAGAAAATGATTTTTTTTTTTTTTTTTTTTTTTTTTTGTGGCTAGGATAAATGCTATTGGATTACACCCAGAATGTGATTTTAGATAAACTGTTGGATATTTTATCTTGTATTTTTAATTTTATGGCTTGGAAATACTGAGTACTATTTCCCAGAGACTGTAATTTTAATGCCTGACACAATCGATCCAAAATTCTAATGAGGACAAAGATATTTCACAAAATGGAAAATCAGTTAAGGAACAATAAAATACTTCTCACTCCTTTATACACATAAAGCCAGTCCTTACCAGTCCTAGATGACTAGCCCCTGTGAGGAGTGAGCATGTCACCACAACACTGCAAAAACAGAAGGCGGGAGAACCAAAAGGACAATGATTTTTATACGTCAGGCCAGCTTTACTGCTGCCTTGCAAACCCAAGTGTATTTGGTTACATTTTAACTGTAAAACGCACAAAAAACCCCAAACTCAACCAACCAACAAAAAAACCTTCTCTGCCTGTATCAGAACCTTAAGAAATATGACTTGCCATAGTCAGTACCCTGGAGTTGTCTCAGGCTAGTGTATCCTTGGCCTTGGAAAACCACATACCTCATGTAATGAGGGCGGTAAAAACAGACCCACCAAACATGTCCCAGCCAGGGCACTGCGTCCTACCTTGGTGTTGAAGTCCAGGGCATTCTGAGATGTTTTGTATAATTCAGGGTACTTCAACATATTTTCTTTTCTGCACGATCTCTCAAATATTCCAAGAGTTAAAGGAGGCATTGCTGTAAACATCTAAAGCACACAAACTGGTCATCATGTCAAGCAGCCAAATGCAGGGTGAACCTTTATCTCCAAGTATTCAATGAAACAGGACTTATCAAATGTCCTAAACTTACCACGTTATAAAGACCTATACACCATCTTTCAAAGAGGATCTGTCCAGAAAAGCCATTAACAAAGGCAAACCAGATCTAGGAAAAAAACCCAAAACCCCCAAAATTAGAATACAAAAACATAAATGCATTGCTTAGAATCTGTTGTATACTCAACTGCTGCATAATAGGAGCATTAACATATTATACTCATGACTCTTTTGAAAATGACATTTCTTTGGTTTACTTTCTGATTCAAAGAGATGCTTTCATAGGGTATTTGTTATTTATGTCAGAATTGGTCCTGCTTGCTGAATCAAAAAATAAATATATGAACAGGAAATCACGATTTAAAAATGAGAAACAATCTTGTTTTTCTTAACAGTACTTTTAGAGAATATATGTATATCTCATTAAATTTTTCAGCGTCAATTCCCTTAAAAATATCAGGATGCAGTTATTTAAAGATTGTTTTTTAAAATTATAAAAGTAACACTTGTTTATTTATGAAATAGTTTCCTGCAATAATACAATCACTATTTTCATCTGCACTGGTTGTATAGTTTACTTAAATTCACGAATTTACTTTACTGGAAACCTGCATACAGCGAGTGTCATACTCTTCTCCTCCCCCTTAATATTATGTAATATGCATTTTCTTAAGTTGTCACATGTCCTTTAAAATGATGCTAATGGATGTATAACCTCTACAGTGCAGATGTAACTATTTTGGACATTTAGGTGGCTTCCAGTTGTTTGCTATTATAAATAACTCTAAACTGAAACCATACATATCTCTTTTCCCTTAGGGTGAATTCTCAAGGTGGAATAGGTCAAAGTACATGAGTTTTCTTAACAGTTCTTGATAACCACTGCTGCTGGAATGTTAAATTTGAGTTTATATATTAAAATATTTTACTTAAATTTTATTCATTGATAAAACCTTATCTTGACTAGAGCATGATGTTCTTACATATTTTACAATTCTCTTTAAACCAGAAATCTTAACTTTGGAAACAAAATTAAGGGACAATACGGACAAAAGTTTCTCCAGCATGTTTAAAACATAAGAAAAATTAAAGTGACTATTAGTAAACAATAGTACCTACATTATTGTTTTTAAAAAGTAGACCTGAAGTATAACTAAAAATCAAATGGATCTGGGAGAGTACAAAGCCTGGCCCAGCAATGAGATTACATAAGCACAAATACAAAAACAAAACCTAACAACAACGATAAGGACAAAACTGTTAGAGGACAGCAGTCTTGACATGCGGCTCAAGTGAATTTTTGAATCAGAGTTGCAGGGAATTTGCTACACTTCACGTTTCATTTAACCTCATTATGGAAGCATGAATTGCTACAAATTCACCATTTATCAATATGTACCCAGGCTGGCCTCCCTATGAACAGGTTCTGTACCCACACTGATCTTCCTTTTTATAGTGGAAAGGAATGATTGAGCATGTATAAAAACTAATGTCTGCTTTATAAGATGGAAAAGAAAACAAAGTAGCAACAGCACATTAAAAATAAGTCCAAATTGTGTTAGAGCTGTAACACATATTAACTACAACAATAAAACAAAAGCAGAGAAATTAGAGTCAAATCTGAAATTCTTACTTGCTTTGCTACATGTATTTATGGAAAATTTTTGATAATTTGCCCTAAACAAACAGCCAGATCATTTGATGCATGCAAACTTTAAAAGAACTGAGCATCTTCACATGAAGTGAAGTTTCTTCTTTCCTGGCGAGTATACACAAATTGACAAAACAGACATTAATGCTCTCTATTGTGTTTTCACATTTGGCCTGAGATGTGGATTATGTAAATACCTATTTGGGATACTCAGAGTGATGGGGCTATTTTCCATGAAGACAACTGTGATCTACTGTAGTAATTCATTCTAAAAAGCTCTTTCAGATTTCTTAAGGTATGATGGAAATATAAGGAATTTCAAAACAAACTTTCAATTATAGCCTCTCTAATCTATGAAGACACAGTCTAACCTCTGTTGGTCTGAAGAAAGCCGAAGTGCTCTGCATACTAAATTCGTCTAACGGACATGATTTGGCTCAAAGGTTGTAGTTCTAAATGCATTTGCAATCATCAATACTGTACATTGAGAAGTTTATGTTAGTAAGTTTGTGTGTGGGCAAACATTAGTAAATATGAATGGTCCCCTAGCTTCTTTGTACCTAATATTTGGTGCTGATTCAAAGGCTACTACGAGCTTGAAATTTAAAATCCTCCCTCAAATCATTATTTACAAGTTTCAAATTTGAAATAATTTGCAAGTAAACATGTTTGTTTCCAAAGTGTATTTTAAAATGCATGAACTGCTTTATGCTTTATGGCAGTTTTTAAGTTGAAAGCTATCAACACATTTTTATCATTTTATTTTTCCTACTGAAAGGTAGGTGAACATGTTTTTAGAAATGTACTTCCTGGATTTTTAAGAGTTAATATTTAAATTTATTTTTAAAGAAGAACAAATGACTAGGTAAGAAGCAGAAACTTTGGCCGGGCGCGGTGGCTCAAGCCTGTAATCCCAGCACTTTGGGAGGCTGAGACAGGTGGATCGCGAGGTCAGGAGATCCAGACCAACCTAGCTAACACGGCGAAACCCCGTCTCTACTAAAAAATACAAAAAAACTAGCCGGCGAGTTGGCGGGCGCCTGTAGTCCCAGCTACTTGGGAGGCTGAGGCAGGAGAATGGCGTAAACCCGGGAGGCGGAGCTTGCAGTGAGCTGAGATCCGGCCACTGCACTCCAGCCTGGGCGACAGAGCGAAACTCAGTCTCAAAAAAAAAAAAAAAAAAAAAAAAGAACAGAAACTTTAAATAGGGTACCTTACATTTTCACACCAATATTTTGACATTCAAGTTTACATATCTTAAAGGAGAAAGAGAAGGTCTTTAACAGTGAAAGTCTACCAACAGGCTGATTTCAAGTTAGGCTGAGATTGCAGTTAATATTAGGAACATATTCCATGCAAAATAAAACAACACTTAAATTATCCTAAATACATAAAAGCACCTCCTCTGATTCAACCAGAGCCATGGATTCAGAAAGAAAATACCACTCCCTCTGGGGAGGTGTTTAGGTTATTTAAATTCACAGGGAATTCAACTCCCAGCACCACTTGCTGGGACAGTATCACCTTATTGACTTTTATCAAAGCTTCTGGAAATTAGAAACACAACTTGGTTTTGAGATCTTCCCAGAAAACTTGGATGTGGCCAATCATTTGAAAGAAGAGGTCTTATTTTACGAGGAAGGAGTCAGACATATCAGAGAAATAAAAAAATCTCTCTTTAAAAAGAGCCAATAATTTAAACAAACATCTAGAGCTGCCCCTGGGCAGCTCCTGTAAGAAAGAGCCTTTATACAACCATCTGACAAATCTGTATTCGTCTGGCTGTAATTTTCAGCAATGGAATATTTAGATAGTGACATTCCTAGGCAATATAGCAATGAGAAAAGCAGTGTTTGTAGTTTTAAATCCATAAAACGCATAGTGTTCAAGACTGTTCCTTTATTAGCAAAGAAATTTTAGACCTGCTTCTCCTGGCATTATTTTCTAAATTCCACCTCCCAGTAGAGGCGTGGCAGCTAAAGCTTCACATTCATTTTCCCGATGGAGCATTTCTGCATATTAAACAGCAGCTTACAAATAGTCAATGAGTCCTCTGCTCCCACGCCTGATCAGCACAAAAAACTGAAAGGAGAGATTCGAGACTGGCAGTTGTCCTCACTAGAGACATTCAATGATGTGTTTTCTGTCTATTCATTCACAGTATTGACATGAGCCATTAACATCTGCAGAACTTGTTTTAGCTGGCAAAAGTTGGGTATCTGGGAATTGATTTAAAAGGTCATTTCCAAGACAGTTGAATTATATTCAAAACACATTTCCACAAACTGTTGAGAAAAATAAAAATGAGATTTCAAGTAAAGTTTAGAACTCACTTCCTTTTCAATGTGTAAAGAATTTGATCAGTGTCAAATATCTCATGAAGAGGTTTTAAAATCAAAGGCAAGTGAAGTTTAGGGTTAATCAACCACAAACCACATAATTCTGGGTGTGAAACAGGGCATGAAGATTGTTTTCATTTGAGTTTAATGTTTTTATTTTCTCATTAGTACATAAATTTTGTCTACTTCATTGTTGTCAATTTAGATTTAAAAAGCGACAAGTTGAGCATTCTTATTTTATAAAATTATCTTTTTATAAGCAGATTTATTGCTGGCAGTGGCTTTAAATTCCTGGTATCTTGATAAATCTATGTAAATAAACTGTATAAATTGATATTTGTTTGAATGTCAGTGTTCTGGAATGAGAAGAACATATAAATAGAAAAGCTAGATATATAGAAGGGATTGAGAATAGAAAAATAATTAACTTTAGAAAAGAACTACACATTTATATAAACAACAAAGAATTTTTTTTGGATCTCATAAACTATTTTAGAAGTGCATTTTGCTTCAAAATACAGACTATTCCAGACCAAATCTAGCAGTAATGAACAAGTAAGTTCATTTAAGTACCTTGTTTATATTTCCACGTATTAAGTTATTTTATCTAATAGGTTGTAACCTTTTTAGTGACCATTACACAAAACTGACTGTACATTTCAAAACTAAGTTTCAATTTTACTAGCCTGACTCATAAGAACTATGCTCAGTCAACATTTAACAAGGAGATAAGCATTCTGACAGAGGCACAAAGAACAGGTGAAGCAAATATACACCAACCCCCAATGAAAGTGTCAACATACTGACTTTGTTTATACTGTTACTTCTCAGAGTAAAGGATAGAATATGATTTCCATACAGTAGATGGCTGGATTTTTTTTTTTTTTTTTTTTTTTTTTTTGAGACAGAGTCTTGCTCTGTTGCCCAGGTTGGAGTGTGGTGGTGTGGTCTTGGCTCACTGCAACCTCTGCCTCCCAGGTTCAAACACGTCTCCTGCCTCAGCCTCCTGAGTACCTGGGATTACAGGCGACTGCCACCACATCCGGCTAATTTTTTGTATTTTTAGTAGGGACGGGGTTTCACCATGTTGGCCAGGCTGGTCTTGAACTCTTGACCTTGTGATCCACCCGCCTCGGCCTCCCAAAGTGTTGGGATTACAGGCGTGAGCCACCGCACCCGGCCTGGCTGTATCTTTTTTGACAGATGTGTAGAAACAGTCAACAGATAAAATGGTAAAGTGGCAGGAATAAACATCTATTTGTAAGGGAACCCTCGGCAGATTTATGAGGGCGTGGTGGGTCCTTGATAGGAGTGGGAGATGGAGGTTTCTTAACAATGGGAAGGCCATTGTCATGATCTGCAGAGCTCCAACAGGAACATGAAACTGATAACACCTATAATTATTATAAATATAGCTTCTGACAATAAAAAGGCCACTTTAAAAAAAAGGCAAATAACATATTTATTATGCCTTGATTAATCATTCAGTTCACTTATTTATCTACCATTGCTGTGCTGCCCAGCATGGTAGCCACTAGCCACACATGCTCTTGAACACTTAGATGTGATTAGTCCAAATTGAGATGTGGTATAAATGTAAAATATACTCCAGATTTTTTTTTTTCTTTTTTACAGTGATTACAGGTGACAATGATAATCTTTTGAATACATTGAGCTAGATAAAACATTCTGGCATTTTTTTTTTTTTTTTTTGCTTTTTGCTAATGTCGATTGCATTGTATTTCTGTCGGCAAGTGATACGGTTTGGCTGTGTCCCCAGCCAAATCTCATCTTGAATTCCCATGTGCTGTGGGAGGGACCAGTGGGAGGTAATTGAATCATGGGGGCAAGTCTTTCCAATGCTGTTCTTGTGATAGCGAATAAGTCTCACAAGATCTGATGGTTTTAAAAACGGGAGTTCCCCTGCACAAGTTCTCTTGCTTTGCCTGCTGCCACCCATGTAAGATGTGACTTGCTCCTCCTTGCTTTCTGTCATGATTGTGAGGCCTTCCCAGCTATGTGGAACTGTAAGTCCATTAAACCTCTTTCTTTTGTAAATTGCCCAGTCTTGGGTATGTCTTCATCAGCAGCGTGAGAATAGACTAATACAATAAATTAGTAGCAGTAGAGTGGGGTGCTGCTGAAAAGATACCCAAAAACGTGGAGGTGAGTTTGGAAATGGGTAACAGGGAGAGGTTGGAACAGTTTGGAGGGCTTAGAAAAAGACAAGAAAATGTGTCCAAGTTTGGAACTCCCTAGAGACTTGTTGAATGGCTTTGACCAAAATGCTGATAATGCTATGGACAATAAAATCCAGGCTGAGGTGGTTTCAGATGGAGATGAGGAACTTGCTGGGAACTGGAGCAAAGGCAACTCTTGTTATGTTTTAGCAAAGAGAATGGCAGCATTTTGCCCCTTCCCTAGAGATCTGTGGAACTTTGAACTTGAGAGAGACGATTTAGAGTATCTGGTGGAAGAAGTTTCTAAGCAGCAAAGCATTCAAGAGGTGACTTGGGTGCTGTTAAAGGCATTCAGTTGTGAAAGAGAAGCAGAGCATAAACGTTAAAAAAAATTTGCAGCCTGACAATGCAATGGAAAAGAAAAATCTCATTTTCTGAGGAGAAATGGAAGCTGGCTGCAGAAATTTGCATAAATAACGAGGAGCCAAATGTTAATCCTCAAGACAATGGGGAAAATGTCTCCAGGGTTTTCATGGCAGTTTTCATGGCAGCACCTTCCATCACAGGCCCAGAGGCCTAGGAGGAAAAAGTGGTTTTCTGGGCCAGGCCCAGGGTACTTGTGCTGTGTGCAGCCAAGAGACTTGGTGCTCTGCATCCCAGTCACTCCAGACATGGCTGAAAGGGGCCAACACAGAGCTCAGGCAGTGGCTTCACAGGGTGCAAGCCCCAAGCCTTGGCAGCTTCCAGGTGGTGTTCAGCCTGTGAGTGCACAGAATTCAAGAATTGGGGTTTGGGAACCTCTGCCTAGATTTCTGAAGATGTATGGAAATGCCTGGATGCCCAGACATAAGTTTGCTGCAGGGACTGGGCTCTTATGGAGAACTACTGTTAGGGCAGTGGAGAAGGAAAAGGAAAATGTGGGGTCAGAGCCCCCACACAGAGTTCCCACTGGGGCACCACCTAGTGGAGCTAAGAGGGCCATTGTCCTCCAGACACCAGAATGGTAGATCCACTGACTGCATTGTGCACCTGACACCAGCCTGTGAAGGCAGCTGGGAGGGAGGCTGTATCCTGTAAAGCTACAGGGCGGAGTGGCCCAAGACCATGGAAACCCACCTCTTGCATTGGCTTGACCTGGATGTGAGACACAGAGTCAAAGGAGATCATTTTGGAGCTTTAAGGTTTTACTGCCCTGCTGGATTTCGGACTTGCCTGGGGCCTTTGGCCCCTTTATTTTGACCAATTTCTCTCACTTGGAGTGGCTATATTTACCCATTGCCTGTACACCCATTGTATCTAGGAACTAACTAATTTGCTTTTGATTTTGCAGGCTCATAGGCAGAAGGGACTTGCATCGTTTCGGATGAGACTTTGGACTGTGGACTTCTAAACTAGTGCTGAAATGAGTTGAGACTTTAGGGTATTGTTGGGAAGGAATGATTGGTTTGGAAATGTGAGGACATGAGATTTGGGAGGGGCCAGGGGCAGAATGGTATGGTTTGGCTCAAATCTCATCTGGAATTCCCATGTGTTGTGGGAGGGACCCAGTGGGAGGTAATTGAATCATGGGGGCAAGTCTTTCCTATGATGTTCTAGTGACAGTGAATAAGTCTCACGAGATCTGATGGTTTTATAAAGAGGAGTTCCCCTGCACAAGCTCTGTCTCTTTGCCTCCTGCCATCCATGTAAGATGCGACTTGCTCCTCCTTGCCTTCAGTCATGATTGTGAGGCTTCCCCAGCTATGTGGAACTGTAAGTCCATTAAACCTCTTCCTTTTGTAAATTGCTCAGTCTTGGGTATGTCTTTATCAGCAGTGTGAGAACAGAGTAATACAGCAAGCTCCTGGAGGACAGGAACCACACTTGATTTACTTTGTAGTTGTTGGACTAAGCCTGGTGCCCGGGCTCTGTAGGTGCTACAAATTGTTCACAGAACAAATGCATCCTTTTAAGTGGTATTCCTGACTCGGGTTTTCATTTTTAAAATTATGTTATGTTTGACACATAAAACGGATTATACAAATCCCTTGCTATCCCGACACAGAAACTAAAGATTCTGATAATTTTTAGACAAATTTCTCATCATCTGAACTCTTGCTACTCACCAAACACAGAAATAAAAACAGATCTGGATAGAGAGGGATCCTTGTATATAACAAAGATCTAAGTTTTGAAACATAATAGGAACAATGAGGCAACAATACTAGCAAAGCTACCTGCATATTTTTCCTGATTGCACTACTTTGTCTCCCCTCAGAATTAGAAGTGCTAGCTTAGTTCAATGTTTCCCATTCCCTCACCTTTTTTTAAAAATAGGTTTTCTACATGTGTATTATCCCTCCATGGTGTATTGCTTTCTTCTGTATGTTTTTGAGTTTTATTAAAAATGCAGTCAAGTTTACAGACTAATTTATGCATTAGTAATAATGTAGTTTTAAAATTAAATACATTATTATCTCATTAGCAACTCTAATTCAACACTTCTTATCAAAGCAACATAACATTTTTAGCTAGAATTTAAACATAATTCTCCATGGCTGACAAACTTTTTTTTTTTTTTTTGAAGTGGAGTCTCACTCTGTTGTCCAGGCTACAGTAGAGTGGCACAATCTCAGCTCACCACAACCTCCGCCTCCTGGGTTTAAGTGATTCTCCTGCCTTAGCCTCCCGAGTAGCTGGAATTACAGGTGCCTGTTACCATGCCTGGCTAACTTTTGTATTTTTAGTAGAGACGAGGTTTTACCATGTTGACTAGGCTGGTCTTGAATTCCTATCAAGTGATCCACGTATCTTGGCTTCCCAGAGTGCTGGGATTACAGTCCACCTTTTTGTTTTAATACATTTAGAATTTATAAAAAGTTGGCAAACAAAATATTAATTAAAACAATGAGAAAATGTCTTCAAAGAGGAAATTTCTTTAAATATGTATGCAAATGACAAGGATTTAAAATTTAACCTGCTATTACCTCGATAATATAGAGCACTATATTCTTGTAGAAGCAGTATAAGATGCACTTGGAGACTCTGTTATAGTTCCAGGCACCATGAATCATCAGTAAATTCTTCAAATATTTGAACTAAAACGAGAGTGGGAAAAAATTAGTGTTTTCCTTTTCAAAGCATCAGTTGACTGAGAGGAATGATGTGTTTTGCAGAAATGACGCTTTACCTGAGCTATGGAGTAATCAGAGGAATTAGCTGCCTGCAGGCCTTCATTGCCACTGATACCAACACCAACGTGTGCTGTCTGTATCATGCTGACGTCATTTGCTCCATCACCGATTGCAAGCGTTATGACTTTGACTTGTTTCTTCACCATCTCAACAACTTCAGATTTTTGAAGAGGAGAAACCCTTAAATTGAAACATATTATCAATTACTGTTTTCTGAAAAAAGGAATTTTGAAAGGCCACTGTGTTGAAGGATAAAAGATGCAAAAGACCTAAATGAATAGTTCTCTGAAGAAACCTTATGAAAAAGTTTTAGGTTTGCAAATGTTTACTCATCTGTTAACCTGGTTACCGTATTAAGAAAAATTAAGACAAATAAATAAACCCCTAGGTGACAGCTAGAAGAGAGAATGCTTTGTTAGGCATTAGCCTGCCAGAATGCTTGCATTAATATGTTAAAGAAATAACATTTGAGTTCAGAAATGCCTTTACTTCCTAACAAACATTAGATTTTCTAATTCTTCACTTGCAAATTAAAAACAATGTCATAAATGCTGTCAAACACTGACTAAATCCTATACAGTAGCTGGAAATGAAAAGTTTTGAGCTTCTGCAATCTGATCTTACATAATGGACTATATGCTTAAAACTCTACTTAAATTAATTCTCAGACACCATGGTAAATGCCAAATATCTGATTATGGTTCATGGGCTTCATTTTCTTCCAAAGCCACTAACAGTCAAGTAGAAATCAAGCAACCTCTTATACAAATGCGGACTGGGAACAGAAGACACCAGTATCTCTATTAAAATCATATTTGGTATTAGATTTGGAATTACTTTTCAAAGACTTTTTAAAGCCATTTAAGAAATAAACATTAGGACAAGGGCAGAAGGGTTCAACGACAGAATGCATCAGCATAATACACTGTATACGCTGTATTGGAAACTATAGAGAAAAACAGGAAAACTATACAATAAACTGGTCTAACAAACTGTTAAGCTAATAATTAGACAGTAAGAGATAACTAATGTACATAATGTTGATACAAGAAAAACATCTCAGAGCTACATTATTTATCAAGGTTATGTGGCATAGATGTCTAATAATAAATACCTGCTAAAACATCTGAAAAATCATTTACTATTCTATTTAAAAATGAAGATCATTACTTTGAGACAATCGATACATCTTTGTCCGTTTTCCTGATCATTCCATAGGAAGAATTTTTCGTGGTAGATACTCTGCACAGATACGTGCCCTCAGGAGCCCCACTGCCCCTATGAACTGCTTCAGCCAGAGTAGCTCTGGTTTTTATTTCAAGTCTGAGAATCATTGCATTAGACTGTGAGTTGCTTGTAGAGTTAATTGATCTAGCCTGATCCAAAATAGATACTCAATAAATGGTTGCTATATGAAAAAACTATTTTTAATTTTTCCACAATCTGGCAATAGTACAAAATGACACAACTGTGAACTCAGCAAGGAAATGAATGCCTGCTGAGCCATTAGCAGGCTATTTCACTGTTAGCTTCATTTTTCTTCAAAGCAATTTTCATTTCATTTTCACATTTTATGTAATTTTTCTTACCAGGTTAATATACACTGGTAAGTCCACTGGCTCTAGGCCAATGTTTAAACATGGACTATCATTGACATTTAGTAAATGTCAAAAAGGAATGCTCACCAATAAGCGATCTAGAATGGGAAATGGGCATGAATAGAGAGAAGTATTTGAAAGCTTTATCAAATTCCCTTTAATAGTCTAACAGTATGAATACATTATGAAGTCACACCAAGGGTTCAATGGAACTAGGAAACAGTGGTACTTTTTCCATAAACTAAACCTGTGATTAAGGAGAAATCTCTGCAAGGTGAGCTGATATTAGTGATTTTAAAAAAGCATCAGAAGAGTTAGACTAAATTTAGTTTTCTTTTTTTTTTATTATTATACTTTAAGTTCTAGGGTACATGTGCATAACGTGCAGGTTTGTTACATATGTATACTTATGCCATGTTGGTGTGCTGCACCCATCAACTCGTCAGCACCCATCAATTCATCATTTATATCATGTATAACTCCCCAATGCAATCCCTCCCTCCTCCCCCCTCCCCATGATAGGCCCCAGTGTGTGATGTTCCCCTTCCCGAGTCCAAGTGATCTCATTGTTCAGTTCCCACCTATGAGTGAGAACATGCGGTGTTTGGTTTTCTCTTCTTGTGATAGTTTGCTAAGAATGATGGTTTCCAGCTGCATCCATGTCCCTACAAAGGACGCAAATTCATCCTTTTTTATGGCTGCATAGTATTCCATGGTGTATATGTGCCACATTTTCTTAATCCAGTCTGTCACAGATGGACATTTGGGTTGATTCCAAGTCTTTGCTATTGTGAATAGTGCCGCAATAAACATACGTGTGCATGTGTCCTTGTAGTAGAATAGTTTATAATCCTTTGGGTATATACCCAGTAGTGGGATGGCTGGGTCATCTGGCACAAGACAGGGATGCCCTCTCTCACCACTCCTATTCAACATAGTGTTGGAAGTTCTGGCTAGGGCAATCAGGCAAGAGAAAGAAATCAAGGGTATCCAGTTAGGAAAAGAAGAAGTCAAATTGTCCCTGTTTGCAGATGACATGATTGTATATTTAGAAAACCCCATTGTCTCAGCCCAAAATCTCCTTAAGCTGATAAGCAACTTCAGCAAAGTCTCAGGATACAAAATTAATGTGCAAAAATCACAAGCATTCTTATACACCAGTAACAGACAAGCAGAGAGCCAAATCAGGAATGAACTTCCATTCACAATTGCTTCAAAGAGAATAAAATACCTAGGAATCCAGCTTACAAGGGATGTCAAGGACCTCTTCAAGGAGAACTACAAACTACTGCTCAGTGAAATAAAAGAGAACACTAACAAATGGAAGAACATACCATGCTCATGGATAGGAAGAATCAATATCGTGAAAATGGCCATACTGCCCAAGGTTATTTATAGATTCAATGCCATCCCCATCAAGCTACCAATGAGTTTCTTCACAGAATTGGAAAAAACTGCTTTAAAGTTCATATGGAACCAAAAAGGAGCCCGCATTGCCAAGACAATCCTAAGTCAAAAGGACAAAGCTGGAGGCGTCACGCTACCTGACTTCAAACTATACTACAAGGCTACAGTAACCAAAACAGCATGGTACTGGTACCAAAACAGAGATATAGACCAATGGAACAGAACAGAGTCCTCAGAAATAATACCGCACATCTACAGCCATCTGATCTTTGACAAACCTGAGAGAAACAAGAAATGGGGAAAGGATTCCCTATTTAATAAATGGTGCTGGGAAAATTGGCTAGCCCTAAGTAGAAAGCTGAAACTGGATCCTTTCCTTACCCCTTATACAAAGATTAATTCAAGATGGATTAGAGACTTAAATGTTAGACCTAATACCATAAAAACCCTAGAAGAAAATCTAGGTAGTACCATTCAGGACATAGGCATGGGCAAGGACTTCATGTCTAAAACACCAAAAGCAACGGCAGCAAAAGCAAAAATTGACAAATGGGATCTAATTAAACTAAAGAGCTTTTGCACAGCTAAATTTAGTTTTCTTCATGGTGATCACAATCAAACACTGCTTTTTCTGCTTGATACTGTAATTTTCAACACCCAAATTAAAATTGGCTGAGGATTTTCATTCAATTCTGTATGGTTAAACTAGGTGTTAAAAACAAAGAGTAGGACTGCCATTAGCAACAATGCCCATTTAAGAAAAAAGATTAACGATATAGTGAGAGATCAAAAGTACACTGCAGCTGCTACTAGCCAGAGCATCTGCTTCCATTACCAAGCTTTAACAGTGAATGGCTGGCTGGGCTTGGTGGCTCACACCTGTAATTCCAGCACTTTGGGAGGCTGAGGTGGGCGGATCACGAGGTCAGGAGATCGAGACCAGCCTGGGCAACGCAGTAAAATCCAGTCTCAAATAAAAATACAAAAAATTAGCTGGGCACAGGGGCGCACGCCTGTAGTCCCAGCTACTTGGGAGGCTGAGGCAGGAGAATCACTTGAACCCGGGAGGCAGAGGTTACAGTGAGCTGAGATGGTGCTACCGCACTCCAGTCTGGGCAACAGAGTGGGACTCCATCTCAAAAAAAAAAAAAAAAAAAAAAAAAAAAAAAAAGTGGATGACCGTCTTGGAATAAGATTGAAGACATAATGGATTTCCCTGACCATTAGTGATGTCAAGCATTCATATGTTTGTTGGCCATCTGCATATCTTGAGAATTGTCTATTCATGTCCTTAGCCCATCTTTTGATGGGATTGTTTTCTCTCTTGCTAATTTGTTTGAGTTCCTTGTAGACTCTGGATATTTGTTCTTTGTTGGATATATAGATTGTGAAGATTTTCTTCCACTCTGAGTTGTCTGTTTACTCTGCTGACTGGTCTTTTTGCTGTGCAGAAGCTCTTTAGAAATGCAAATCAAAACCACAATGCAATACCACCTTACTCCTGCAAGAATGGCCATAATAAAAAAAATCAAAAAAGAATAGATGTTGGTGTGGATGTAGTGATCAGGGAACACTTCTACACTGCTGGTGGGAATGTAAACTAGTACAACCACTATAGAAAACAGTGTGGAGATTCCTTAAAGAACTAAAAGTAGAACTACCATTTGATCCAGCAATCCCACTATAGGGTATCTACCCAGAGGAAAAGAAGTCATTACACAAAAAAGATACTGGGACATGCATGTTTATAGCAGCACAATTTGCAATTGCAAAACTATGGAACCAGCCCAAATGCCCATCAATCAACAAGTGGATAAAGAAACGGTGATATGTGTGTATATATATGTATATATGCACATATGTATATGTAAATATATGCAAATATACATGTAAATATATGTTCATATATGAAATATATTCATATATGTAAACAGATGTAAATATATATATGTGTGTGTATATATATACAGATACACACATATACGAATGAGATGGAATCCTACTCAACCATAAACAGAATGAATGAATGGCATTCACAGCAACCTGGATGGAACTGAAGACTATTATTTTAAGTGAAGTAACTCAGGAATGGATAAACATTGTATGTTCTCACTCATATGTGGGAGTTAAGCTGTGAGGATGAAAAGGCATAAGAATGATACAATGGACTTTGGGGACTCAGGGGAAAGGGTGGGAGGGGGACAACAAATTGGGTACAGTGTATACTGTTTGGGTGATAGGTGCACAAAATCTCCAAATCACCACTGAAGAACTTATTCATGTAACCAAATACTACCTGTTCTCCCAAAACCTATGGAAATAAAAAATTAAAACAAGAGACATAATGAAAGCCTTCTTTTCTGATGAATCTGAAATATCAATTGGTTGCTAAACAAAGATATTGGATTTAAGTGGAGATTCATAAAAAATAAAATACACATTCTTAACGTATTTAACTCAAAGTATAAATGTACAAATTGTGATGCAGGGCAAAGAACCTTACTTTGCATAGCGGTCTGCTGTTTGAAACTCTGCATGTTTTTGTAGCAGAAATCTCACTCAGGCATAGTCGATGGTTTGCTTCACTAAAATGGAGACCAGAATGTACCGTTTCCTTTTACCCCAGTTTATAGTTAGCTTACTCCAAAATTCGACAGCAATGTTTTAGCAACTCAAAAAGTCTTTCCAGAGCATTATAACTGGATTTACCAGCAATAACTTTTACTCGATTATTTGGATGAGTTATGAGATATTTAATTAAATGATTATTTCAAGAAGTACAACAGGAATAAGCATACTAGGGAACAAGCCCCACTTACAAAGCACCAAGTCAATTCATGGAAGCCAAAGAGCATGTACACACCTAAGAGCCTCTGGGTGTGAGCATAGCGTGCTGTGAGTACCTGGCAGAAGGCTGTAAGGAAGGAATGTGGCTGAAAGGAATTCAGGTTTGTCAAGCTGAAGTCAGCAAAAAAGATCCACTATTTTTACAGCATCCATTTAAAAAATTGTTCCTTGCTACAAGGGGGTTACAATACAGCAAAAGAAAATTATAAGACATTAAAAATGAGTGTACCATAAAGCTTTCTGATATGATTGCCCCTCTTTGATAATTTCAGAAATCAACATGAGCTTTAAGAGGCCTCCCTTGATAAGTTAGAGTTTGACTTGGCACTGGAAAGGAGAGGAGAATTCACTCAGGTAATAGAAATAGCACATAATAAATTTTAACTTCACATTCAAAATTCTCCAGAATATATTTTTTTCTACTGCTGTGTCTCCACCTCTTAAAAGATTACTCTACTCAGAGTTTATTTACTTTCTTGATGTTGGTACACTTGCTTCTAGATCCATACAATTTCCATATGAGTCTAGAACTACCTTACCACACAACAAGTTAATTCTTCCTATGTCTATCAAAAAATCACATATCCACGGCTGAGAATATCTAAAACCTAAACAAATGCCAATAGTGACTCAACGTATAATTCTGAAACATCATAAAGGCACTGTTTTCTTTCCTGAGATTGTTTTTTTTTTAACCATCTGTGGGTCTGTATCCAGGATTTAAATTATTCACAGTTCTCTTCTGTTCCACTGCTGCTTTTTCTTCTTGGGTAGAAGAGACTCCATGGAAAAAGACTACGTATCAAATGTGTACTGTAAACGTCCCTTTCTCTTCCTTGTGGCTCCACAAACAGAGGGTGGTCCTTTGTGATACAACCTAGACGTGCACTAAGTGTAATATGCTTTTCAGATATTATTTTGGCTGTAGTTTCTGCACATGTTATTCATTATTTTTCTTATTTGCTATGCAGTAACTCTCACTGCCCTGTGAACATTAGACCAGAGCACTGGAAATGTTTACCACTTAAGCTAAGAAATATATAGGTGGTCCATCTTATATGAAGCTTGTTTTGCACTCTTTTGATGGGATTAGCTAAATGAATCACCTTTCTAAATGAAATATGAAGATTATATGTGTATATATATATATAGATAGATAGATAGATAGATAGATAGATGTATAATAAAGGATAATTTAAGAATTGCTTATAGGTAGCCAAAAAGAATACAATAATTTATCCTACTGGATTGTGTTTTGGGATTAATAACCTAAAAAATTCTTACATATACACAAAATTATACTAACACAATATGATCTCAAAGACTTATACTGGAAACTTAAAAATTACTATAAAGTTGCCTTTAGAAGGTAAATCTAGAAAACTTTTTAGGAAGACTATGAAGGAATATAGTATTTTCTAGTTCTCCTGAAATGTTTTATATAGTGACCAAGCCCAGTATTTACTAAATTTCTTTAACTTCCTCAAACTTTAAATTTGAGGTCTGTTCCAGGTGCCTGTTTAGAGGTCAGAATCATTAGTGAGGGGATCTGCTCTGCTTTTCTTTGCAACAAACTTCCTAAGATTTCTCCTGTGAATATCAGTGTATTTCCTACTGACTCATATTTTGTTGACTATTTAAAGAAATTACAAAAGGAGAGAACAACGTAAACTAGAAGATCTTACTTGAATCCTTCTGAAGTAAAATTTGGCAGGTTCATTTATAAAATTTTACATTGAGAAGAAATTAAGATAGAGCAAAAGAAAAAAAACCTGATATACAAAAACTACAAAATATTGTTAATTCACCATCAACTTGTTACTGGAATGAAAACAGCAGCTTACATGGCAAGTGTTAAAAATGATACTTAGCAATACGGTACATAATGAAACATTCAACCACTTTTGGTTAGAAATTGCGCTATTCAAATGACTGATGAGTGAGAGCTCTCCTAGCCTCCAAAACCAACATCTGTTGATGTATTGTGCAGTTGTGGGCATTCAGGAGACCTTACAATATAGGGACTGAGTCTACAGAAATAAAATACAGATAGCCTTTCCATAGGACAAAAAAGGAAAGCAAATTTAAAAGATTTCCTTTCTGCAATGCATTTTAGATATAAAACTTCTCTTTTGTGCAATTTATGTGGTTATAGGTAAACGTACTGCCGTCTGCTTCAATGATTCAGATAAGTAGTTTAAATAGGGACCATTTCTATTGATGGTATTTGATTATAAATATATGTGCACGTGTGCACTAATTAGCAAATAGACCTATGAAAGGCACTAAAAAGGAAACTCCGCCTAGTATAGATATTTATTATGGTATTCACACCAGAAAGCTTAGTTTATCTACAATACTGCTGTTCATTTTCTCTTCAGAAAATATCTTCTAGTTATGTTGAACCTAGCACTGTACTCAGCACATAGCAGATTTAAAAATGGTAGCAGGCTCTTCCTAAGCTGGTGCTTAGCAAGGAGAAGGCCATGTTCAGTTCAAACACCAAGACTGTGAAGCCCAACAGCAAGAAACCAAATGAGTTAGAAGAGTCTGGCATCTTCCAGGCTCTTCTGGAGCTGGAGATAAACTCGGACCTCAAGGCTCAGCTCAGGAAGCTGAGTATTACAGCAGCCAAGGAGCCTAAGTTGGTGGTGGCCTGAAAGCGATCATAATCTTTGTTCCTGTTCCTCAACTGAAATCTTTCCAGAAAATCCAACTCCGGCTAGTACGTGAACTGGAGAAAAAGTTCAGTGGGAAGCATGCTGTCTTTATTGCTCAGAGGAGAATTCTGCCTAAGCCAACTTGAAAAAGCCACACAAAAAATAAGCAAAAGCATCCCAGGAGCTGTATATGACACAATTTTTGAGGACTTGATCTTCCCAAGTGAAATTGTGGGCAAGAGAATCTGTGTGAAACTGGATGGCAGTTTAATTAAATTTAAAAAAGTTTCATAAAGGTTCATTTGGACAAAGCATAAGAGAACAACATGGAATGCAAGGCTGAAATGTTTTCTGGTGTCTATAAGAAGCTCACAGACAAGGATGTTAATTTTGAATTCCCAGAGTTTCAATTGTAAACAAAACTGGCTAAAGTATATTCACAGTTAAAAAAAAAAAAAAAAAAAAAAAGGTAGTGGAACTAAATAAATGGAAATGTTACAAGAAAGACACATTTGGCTGGGCGCAGCGGCTCATGTCTGTAATCCCAGCACTTTGGGAAGCTGAGGTGGGCAGATCATGAGGTCTGGAGTTCAAGACCAGTCTGGCCAACATACTGGTCTCTACTAAAAATCCAAAAAAAAATTAGCTGGGTGTGGTGATGTGCACCTATAATCCCAGCTACTCAGGAGGCTAAGCCAGGAGAACTGCGTGAACCAGGGAGATGGAGGTTGCAGTGAGCCGACATCGCACCATCGCACTCCAGCTCAGGTGACAGTACAAGACTCTATCTCAGAAAAGAAAAAAAAAAAAAAAAAAAAAAAAAGAAAAAAGAAAAAGAAAGAGAAAGTAACATTGCCATTCTCATTCATTTTTGACTATTCACTGTTAAGAAGCAAAATCTGTTTAATAAGGTTCATACCTAGAGTATAAAGGGAACTATGGACATTGGATTCTCCAGGCTCTCTTCCATGTGTAGGGAAGACAGGAAAAAAGTTATTAGGTAGAGAAGGAAACATTCACCTCTTCATGGGAAAGAAGAATGAATTAGGTATATTCAGAATTGGGTATATTCAGAATGAATTAGGGCCAGGTGACAGCATGCCTCTACATGCCACAGTAACAAACTTGTAATGTCGCAGTCAGCTCTAAGCAACAGGAGATGTTAACAGTTTTTGATATAAAAAAAGAGCATGGTTGAGGCTGTTCCTAAAAACGTTAATTTGGATTGCCCAAAGTATGTTTTATATATATCTGAATATGATCTAGGGAAAGGACAATGAAAATGAAAATAAAAACTCAGAGGGCTCCAAATAAAAGTGGCTTCAAAAATGACTCTGAGGTTTCAAATTTGGGTGACTGGGAGAACGAGGGTCTAAACATAAATGGAAAAGGCAAGAAGAATATTGACAGCGGAAAAGTATCAGGGAAGTTCTAGATACTCAGAAGTTTAGACAGTAGTGGGATACCCTAGTGGACTCATTTAAGTAGGCTGACTGAAAAGTTGGAACTGGACTTGGAAAAGACTGCCGAGTTGGGAATGTGCCTTCAGGTGTCATTCATTCAAGTATTTCGTGATCCTTTAGTATGTGATTAAATCTCTGGGGAAGAACAGAAGGAGAAGAAAGCAGATCTCAGGACCTTTCTTCTGCCCCCAAGAGTTATTAAGGACTTTTATTGAGCTACTATCCTGGGAGTTAAATATTGTTAGCCTATATGATAGTAGTCCCTCTCTGTACACCTGCTCTGAAGAGATAGAAATTTTTCCTGTATGGAACAAGGCCATGCCACCTGTTTAGGGAGTCTTGCCAATGGGACTGGTGTGCTCTCAACTGGGAAGCACTTCTATTCAAGAAGGCATAGAGTGCTTCTCCTTTCAGCTCTACCCTGTTGTGACCTTGCTCTCAGAGTGGCCTCCATTCTCTTCCCATTCCCAGTGTGTGACTGGAGCACACACGCCCTGTGATCTCTTTTCCTGTGACTCTGGGGAGGGAAGGAAGGGACAAAATTTTTTTTTTAATTTAAACTGATAAATTAATTTTTTGAGATGAGGTCTTGCTCTCTTGCCCAGGCTGGAATGCAGTGGCACAATCTTGGCTCACTGTAGCCTCAACCTCTTGGGCTCCAGTGATCCTCTACCTCAGCCTCCTGAGTAGCTGGGACTAAAAATGTACACCACCATGCCTGGATAATCTTCTGTTTCTTTTGTAGAGATGGAGTCTCATTATGTTGCCCAGGCTGGTCTCGAACTCCTGGCCTCAAGCAATCCTTCCACCTCAGCCTCCCAAAGTGCTAGGATTACAGGTGTGAGCCATCATGCACGGCCCAGATTGGAAGGTTTAGGTTGGAAGAAAATCAGCTTGCTCTTCTCTGCCTCATGACCTTTCTGTGCTATGTAGGTAAGTTTCTCCAAGGAACCTTCTCTCACCTTAAAAATACCTAGTGGAAGATGGAACAATTGGTAGCACAGACTATTGACAGAAACTAAAATGCAACTCTGAAGATGTCAGGAGTTAAAACAGGAGGCCAGTAAATTTCAGGGTCATAATTATCAACTAAAAATCCAAGAGAAACCTTTGCGGCGATAGGAAGTGGTGAATACTTGGGAGAAGCTGAGCAGCATGGAGGAAAAGAGCGGTGTGCGAGGGATAATGGAAGAACACGCAGATGAGAAGCTTTCTGGCGGCACTGTTCTCTGCCCATAGCACCCTGTTTGAGCTGACCAGCATGAGGGGGGTGAGACTGGGCTGGATGGAGCCTCTCTCATTGCAACTGTCGAGTGTGGCTTAGGTTTGGAGCTTATGAAAACAAACCCAAAATAACATGCTTAAAAAACAAAACACTCCAATTCCAGGAGTACATCCTCAGTGCCCTAAAGCTAAAACTGTAGAAAGAATTCCTACCCATGCCTCGGAACAGGAAAGCCAGATCTTTCTGGTCAACTTGAAGGCGCAGAGCCAGGCAGGGACAGGTACCAATAATATGGCTGTGCTGACAGACCCCCGAATACCACCTCACACAGGGAATGCCATCAGAGGGCAGCTGCCTCTAACAAGAGGAGTGCTCAGGTAATGGAACTAGGGGGAAACAGGAATTTAATAAAATGAGATTGGGCCCTGCCTCCAAATTTACTTAATTAGGACTTAGCTTTTGATGTTCTTCCAAAGGGATATTAATGCCTGTTAGAAACAATAGGGAAAAGGGTCCTTTAGGGAAGCTTTTAAGACAGGAGAGAATCATGAGCGAAAAAGAAATACAACTTACAGGACCTAGTAAAAACAGATATAAGAATTTTAAAAAAGTATAATAACCAACCTTAGAGAGAAACATGAAACCAGGAAAAGCAGTTATGATGAACTAACTGAAAACAGTAATATGAAAATGTAACTGCTAAAATAAAGATGATGCAGCCTGAAAGTTCAAATCAAAAATTTGTCCAAGACATCAGCCAATTAAAGGAAAGATTGTGGAAAAAGGGGAAAAGAGGAACAGAGGGGACTACATGTATACAAATGAGAGTCCAAGAAAAGAATACGAAGGAAAATATAAAAAGTAATGACAAATAATTTTCCAGAAGAAAGACATATATCTTTAGATTGAAAGGGCTCACACAGGGCCAAAAACATAGATAAGAAAATGACACCTATACCTAGACACATTATAGTTAAAGAATAAGAAAAATTTCTAGAAGCTTTTGGAGAGAAAAAGGAGCTTACAAAAATATAAGATCAGACTGACCCTGGATACACACACAAAATCACTATCTACAGTTCCTGTCTCTTTACTGGAGAGGTGGGGGCAGGAAAGGAAGACACACTAAAACATATGGACACTTAAGGGGAAAAATTGGCACAAATAGAGTTACCAAAACACAAGAAATAGAATAAAATATAGTTTCAAACCGGCATAGGAAAATCTGATCTAGAGAGTGAAAGTCAGGGGGAGGGAAAAAAAAATGAAACAAAATTATAATAGACACCAAAATAAATGGGAAGAAATGAGGTCCAAATGGGAAGAAATGAGGTCCAATATAGCAATAATTATAACAGTTAATATAATGTTTATTTGCACCTAACACATTGAATTCTCAGAACAACCCCATAAGTTACTACTGTCACCATTTTAAAAACGAGGAAACCAAGGCACAGATAAACAATATTTATTAAGGTTTAAGGTAAAATGGCAAGTGGTGAAGCTAGGATTCAATCCCAAGCAGTGTGGATTCAGACACAGCATTCTTTTATTTTTTGGAACAGGGTCTCACTCTGTCGCCAGGCTGGACTGCAGTGGTGCTAGCTTGGCTCATTGTAGCCTTGACCTCCGCAGCTCAAGTGATCCTCCTGTCTCAGGACCACAGGTGTATGCCACCACACCTGGCTAATTTTTAATTTTTATGGAGACTCAAGGTCTTACTTTGTTGCTCAGGCTGGACAGACACAGCATTGTTAATCACTATATTATACAGAAGGATTGAACATAACCATTTGGAGAAAAAGCAAAAGACAAGACATAATGAAACAAAGGAAAGCCAGGTTAGCAAGTTAAATATCAGAGGGGAATCTTTATATATGACAGTATATAATATATACTGTCAGACAAAATATACATTTCACGTGAAATGTTCAATTAGGCTATACAAGAGAAAATTAGATATCATTTATAGAGCAACAAACATTTTAATAATAGGTGCCATGTATTAGCTCATTTATTCTTCGTAACCCTATGAGAAGAACAATTTCTATCTCTATTTTAAAGATCAAAAAACCAGGGCCGGGCGGGGTGGCTTATGCCTATAATCCCAGCACTCTGGGAGGCCGAGGTGGGTGGATCACCTGAGGTCAGGAGTTTGAGACCAACCTGACCAACCTGGTAAAATACAGATCTCTACTAAAAATAGAAAAATTAGTTGGGCGTGGTGGTGGGTGCCTGTAATCCCAGCTACTCGGGAGGCTGAGGCAGGCGGATCACTTGAACTCAGGAGGCGGAGGTTGCAGTGAGCTGAGATCACACCATTGCACTCCTGCCTGGGTGACAGAGCAAGACTCCATCTCTAAAAAAAAGATTAAAAAACTAAAACGGGAGAAGTGATCTGTTGTCCAGCTACTAAGAGGTAGAGTCCAGGCTCTGGAAAGTCTGGCCTCAGTTCCTGAGCACTACAGCACAGGGCAACACTAGCAGAGGGAAAAAGAGTGGATTGTTTAGTAAATGCTATTGAAAGAATTTGCTCATGATGCAGAAATGAATAACAAAGGATCACCCCTCCTTCATAGCATATACGAAAATAAACTCCATATGTGTAAAAGACCTACATGAAAAAACTAAAGCTGTAAAGTTAACAGAAGAGGTGGGGTGCAGTGGGTCACGCCTGTATTCCCAGCACTTTGGGAGGCTGAGGCTGAGGCTGAGGCAGGTGGATCTCTTGAGGTCAGGAGTTTGAGACCAGCCTGGCCAATATGGTGAAACCCCATCTCTACTAAAAATATAAAAATTAGCCAGTGCGTGGTGGTGGATGCCTGTAATCCTAGCTACTCAGGAGGCTAAGGCAGGAGAATCACTTGAATCCTGGAGGCAGAGGTTGCAGTCAGCTGAGATTGTGCCATTGCACTCCAGCCTGGGCCACAGAGTGAGATTAAAAAACAAACAAACAAAAAAAGTTAACAGAAGAAAATGCAGGAGTGGAAAGTCCTTTATATCCAAAAAGTGCAAACCATAAAAGGAAAAAATTAATGTAGTGTGACTATGTCAAAGCCAATGATTTCTGTTTAAGGAAGGGTATCACAGGCAAAATTAAGAAGGGAGCCAACCTAGAAGACACTTGCCACATCAATAATCAACAACAAAAAAATCAATGTCCAGAATACACAGAGTTCTCAAACACAAGCAGGAAAAAAGAGAAGAAACCCAACTGAAATTTCAGCATCCCTTTCCCCTCTTCAATGTACTGCTTTTCTTCATAGCAAGTATTACCACTAATTTTATATATGTCTATTTGATATACATCAATTATTACCATTCATATATACACAAACACACACACAGCAATTATTGTCTTTTGAATATTAGTGTGTATACTTATGTTATTGAACAACAGTTATGATGTGAAGGCTGGGATTATTTTTTTCCCATTGTTCACCACTCTATTTCTAGTACTTATTAAGGTTACTGGCACACAATGAGCACTCAAAAAACACTTGCTGAATGAGTAAGTGAATGAATAAATTTCAAAAGCAGAAACTGAGAAAGGTAAATACTCCTGTGAGAAGCTCAATCTCTCTATTAATCAGAGAAATGAAAATCAAAACAACAAGGTGTCATTTCACAACCATCAAATTGGCCAAGTTATAAATTCAGTAATACTATGTATTGTTATTAAGGCAGGGAATCAGCAACTCTGTTCCATGGATCTGGGTTGGCATACTAGTACAGCTGTTTTGGAACTATGTGGCAATTCTGATGGGAAAGAAATATACATATACCCCACAGCCAAGCATTCCCATACCCCCCCACCCCACCATATATAAATATCTCCTAAAAAAAACTCCTGCCTGGGGGGCACAGAGAGGATATACATTGCAGTACTTCTCATGGTAGTAAAGATTCGGAGGAAAACTCTGTGGTATCCCTATGAGAAGAGATAAATAAAATGATGTATATGCATTAGTGTAATAACAAGCAGTGATAAGAATAAACAAACTTGGCTAGGCACAGTGGCTCATGCCTGTAATCACAGTACTTTGGGAGGTCTAGGTGGGAGGATCGCTTGAGCCCAGGAGTTTGAGACCAGCCTGGGCAACAAAGGCAGACTCTGTCTCTAAAAAAAAAAAAAGTTTAAAAATTAGCTGGGAGTAGAGGCGCAGGCCTGTTATCCCAGCTACTCAGGAGGCTGATGTGGGATGACAGCTTGAGCCTTGGAGGTCGAAGCTGCAGTGAGCTAAGATGAGGCTGCACTCCAGCCTGGGCAAAAGAGCAAGATTCTATCTTCTCAAAAACAAAAACAAACAAAAAATAAATTTGTTCTACATATGGTGACATGGATATGTCTCAAAAACAAATAAAGGTAAAAAAATTTCTGGGCGGGCGGCTCATACCTGTAATCCCAGCCCTTTGGGAGGCTGAGGCAGGTGGATCCCTTGAGCTCAGGAGTGCGAGACCAGCCTGGGCAACATGATAAAACCCCGTCTCTACTGAAAATACAAAAACTTAGCTGGGTGTGGTGGCAAACATCTGTGGTCCCAGCTACTTGGGAGGCTGAGATAGGAGGATCACTTAAGTCTGGGGCTGGGGGGTGGAGTAGGTAGAGGTTGCAGTGAGCCAAGATCGCACCACTGCAGTGCAGCCTGGGTGACAGAGACTCCATCTCAAATTTTTTTTTTACTGGAGTATCATTATAAACACAAACCTTTTCTTCAATTCAATACACATGTAATAGATATTTTTCACAGAATCACATATATAGAACTAAAGTACAGCAAATAGATGCGAACATATGAAAGACTCGAGAATATTTTTTCTAAGGTGAAGTAAATAGAATGGGACTGGGGATAAGGGGAATACACAAAAAGCACATAAAAATCAAAGAGCAATTTGCTTTACTTCAAGATTCTAGGGAGATGGCTTGCTTGCACATCTTCTCGTTCTTTTGCTGGCATGTCCTCTAGCACCTTGCTGGTGCTTTCCCTAGAACAGAGGGAAGGCACTGCAGCGACAGAGCAGGGTCAGATATTTATGGCCCTGGGTTTTTCCCTTCTCTCTTGCTGCTATATGTAAATATGTATTGAGACCTTATTGTAAAACAAAATCATGTCCTTATTTTTAGGGATTTTCTTGGTTACAATGGCATGGATAAGTTTAATGGAACCACCAGATTGTGCAGCTGGCACCATAAAAAGAATGTCCGTTTTTTTTCAAGGAATTGTGGAGAAAGGGACACCTGCCAGTGAGGAGAGATGAGGAAATGTTTCAGTTTTTGAGAAAAGAAAGGAACAGTCTAGAAATTACTCTCCTTGGAGAGACTAGGAGACCTTAGCGAGAATTCCATCAGTATTGCAGGAAAGTTCTGTTTTAACTACCTCCCTCCATGTTCATTCACGAGCTACAGACACTTTATTATGGCCCCAGGGCTAAATTTAGGCAACAGCGGTTTTTGTACTTATAGTCTTATTGGAACAAGCCCGCATCCATTCATTCACATATCATCTAGAGCTGCTTTCATGCTACAACTGCAGAGTTGAGTAGCTGTAAGAGAGAAAGCTATATGGCAAAGCCTAAAGATACTTACTATCTGTCCCTTTACAGAAAACATATGCCCCACCCTGCTCAAAACACCAGGCCCTTCTTTAACTTGTCCTAAGTCAAAATGGCTCACAAAGGTTTACTGAAAAGGAGGTAATCACTGGAAACCATCATGGGTTCCGGGAGAACCAGTTACAACAAGCTAACTCTGCTTCCCTTTCCCACACAATGAGGTCTGTAGGCTGACAGGTCAGAGAAATGCCATAGGTTCCACACGTCATGTCCTTAGCAAATCAGAACTGTCGGAGAACTGTACGCAATCTATTAGGTAGATATGTATTTGACTGAAGAATAGAGGAGAGTGCTGATGTACTGGTTTTGTAAAGCTTTCGGGAGGCCTTCAGTAGAAAGCTACAGAGCACTGCATTTAAAATTTACGGAACAGAAAATAATCATCAAGAATTTGGATGTGGTTGTGGAAGGTATATTTGCTTATTCAAAGTTAGTATGAAACAAAACAGAAAAATAGTAAAATGAGCAAGAGGGATGGTGATGGAAATCAAGGTAACAGTTATCTTTGGGAGGCGCCTCAACTAAAGGGAGCATAAGGGGCTTCTTGGGGGCTGGTCCTGTTTGGGTGCTTGTCACAGGAGTGTGTGCACTTTGCAAAAATCCCAAGCTGTGCATTTATACTCTATGTACTTTCCATTACAGGTTACCTATCTCATCAGAATTACATAATCTGCAGTTCTGATTGTGTGTGTGTGTGTGTGTGTGTGTGTGTGTGTGTGTGTACTGGTGATGGGGGCAATGGTGATAGTGGTTTACCTAAAAGGAGTCACACCTAAAACTTTAAAATGTTGAATTACAGTAGGCTTCTGTAGCATTTAGATTTCTTATATATTTTTAGACATTTTATTGTCAAATATCGACTTCTCTGGTGGTGGTCATCATAATTGGCTAACAGGCTATAATATAGCCACTGCAGTGCCTTTAACACTACTCAGTCAAGGTGGAATAGCAAAGGAGATGGGCAGGGCTGAGCAGACGATTATTATGTTAAAGCAAACTATTGGCATTTTATGAAGTTATAAAATTTATTCAGTGTGTCCTCTTTTAGCTGTACACGTATGAAAGAAATATTCTCTCAATATTTCCAACATTTATTCATATTTTCTTGGAAGCAAATATAGGGTTGACATTCATTAACAGTTTGTAAGTCTTTTCAAAGCCAAACATCTGCTTGGCATCCAATGGTGTTCACAAATTTTTTTCTTTAAAGGAATGTCTGTTGAGCATTTATTAGCTTCATTTGTACTTTATGACTACTTTTTAAGTAGAACATATATTTAGAGAAATTCTTAAAGCTAAAGACAATCTCCAAAGATTTAAGAAGTAGATCTGCCTTTATTTAATGCACTCATGCTATGACAGCAAATACTCAGTGTCCCTTTAGACTTCTTGCAGGACCCCTTGATAGGAGTAAGGTGAAAGGTTTTGCCTGGAATGCCACTCCCAAACGACAACACTCACTGAAGTCAAGTGTTTTTTATACACTATGGGGAAAATGGCCTAAAAGGGGGTTAAACTTTGATTAGAGATGTTGCAAGTAGGAAAAAATGCTTACTTCAATTTAACTTTTGCTTTTCAGAAGACATGAGTACATAAATTATGTAGAAGAACGATGATTACTAGACAGTCTAAAAGCTGGAGGCTCTAAGCCAATTTTCAACCAACTGTCACAGAACATAAGTTTCAAAATATGTTTAAACTAAACTGACAACTACAGAAAAAATGTAAGATTCTTTGAAAGGCTGGGTTATGTGAACTGATGAGGACCTCAGAAACCACATGCTATTTGACACACAGTAATACTTCACTGCAACATTCCCACTCTCTTCTGGAGGGAATATCAAAAGAGGTAGAACAGATGCTTCCCCAAATTAAGCTGATCCCAGCAGTAGAAAGACTATTCCAAGCAGAGTGGCCAACAGAAGGAAGGTTCATCCAAAACCTAAAAGGGCTATGAGAGGTCCCTTGGCCAGCAGCTTTCCAGCTGGGACAAGATAACTCAGGAAGGGGGCTTGTGTGTATTTCCCACCCTACTATGACAAAGCTGGTCCACTTTTATTTGCTTTCTACATCCAGGGTCCCCGGAAGATTGGAATCACTGATATTCCAATCTCTTCATTTTATAGGTCACAAAACCAAGGCCAGAGAGATTCCATCAGATATCCAAACTGCCAAAGCAGTAGAGCTAGAACAAGCATTCTGTGAATCTCTAGATAAAATGCTTTAATGCCAATTATACAGGCTGTAAGACCAGAGGGCATAAAGCACTGGTCCCTGAGACTAAGAATTACTTATTTAGTACAGTTACTCCCCAGGATAGCCCTTGATTTCAGTTGTATCCATAAATCTCCATGAGTCTTAGAACAAGCTTTTCTCCCTACGTCTACCTCTCCAAGGAGTTTCAGTGAGTCTGTAAAACCCCTGAAGGGCTTCATGCAATTTTACATGTTTGTGTGCATGTGTGCTTCTTCTGGAGGGAATTGTCTATAACTTTCATTTATTCTCCAAAATTATCTGTGATCACACCAAATCATGAGAATCAGTGAGCTTGAGTGAGGGAGTACAGGGGAAGAAGAACCACAAAGGAGCAGTTTATAAGTGGGAAAATGTATCAGAAACTATAAATTAGATGTCTGATTCCTATCAAACTATTCAAGTTACACAGGTAAATACTCACAATGTTAAAAACAAAAGCTGCACCGTATCTATGAAAGAACAGTACTTGGTCAGGCGCAGTGGCTCATGTCTGTCATCCCAGCACTTTGGGAGGCCGAGTGTGTGGACTGCCTGAACTCAGGAGTTCGAGACCAGCCTGAGCAACGTGACCAAAGCCTGGCTCTACTAAAAATATACAAAATTAGCTGGGCATGGTGGTACACACCTGTAATCCCAGCTACTTGGGAGGCTGAGGCATGAGAATTGCTTGAACCTGGGAGGCGGGGGTTGCAGTGAGCTGAGATTGCGCCACTGCACTCTCCACCCTGGGTGACAGAGTGAGACTGTCTCCAAAAACAAAAACAAAAAACAAAAAACAAAAACAAAAAAAACAGAAAGAAAAGAAAATACAGTGCTTGTTAGACTGATAAGAACAGATTTCATTCTACTTCTTGGGTTTTATATTCTTAAGAAAAATATTTGAGGCATAACATTCAACCTATACTTTGGAAACCAAAACCACCAGGACTCCAGAGCCCTGAATAAATTTGAGGTGGGGGGATTAGTTCTGTCTCTGAAAATTTCCTTCAGCAAACAGTGGTAAGAGAGAGACATAATGTCTGCAGCCTGGGAACAACTGTTTCTTTCAATTCAGCTGAAGACTCTGGAGGGACAACACTCATCTTTATAACTGTGTCAATGAAGCAAACACTAAAAACTGCCTCATTCTGCCGCCTGTGCTGATAGTATCAGGGAAGAAAGTGGCTGACGCAATCCTGACGATGGAATTAATACAGAGACTCTCATTACCTGTTATAGGAAGGCTTTCCCTTCTACTTCCACTCTACCTAGGGCTAAAGAGAAGACTGCAGAGGAAGATCAGATTCTGAATTATCTGCATGTGTGTGGAATGACAAGCAGTAGATTGGAAAATAGTTTAAATTTAAGAGAAAAGCCCATAAAGCCAGCATGAGCATAAATGAGTTTGGGAAACAGTACCGAACTGTATTTTGAAATAATAATCAGTATTTATCTGGAGCGTCTATCTTCTAATGGAGTAAAATAGAGAATTTCCTGAGGCCAGGAGATTGTAATCATTCGAGAAACGAGCAGTGACACTTGGGTTTAATTGGAAAGAATGATAGGCAGAATGGCCCACCTATTCCTATCCAGGGATAGAAGCATTATCATGGAAATTATACTTTGAGGTCAGTAAGCAAAATGACAAGAAGATGATCTGTGCCAATAGTTTAAATGCCAAGAGGCACCAGGCCAAGTAGGTGCACAGACATAAATCTGGCAGTGGCACTGATGTAATTATGGGCTTAGAACAATTCTCAAACATGCCGGAAGCTGAACTACAGTTCTTATGGGAAAAGAGAGAGTATGAAGGTAATTAGAAGAAAAAAGCTGAGGAAAGATATGTGACTTAAGAAAAAAAAAAAAAAAAATCCTTAAAACTTAGAAATAAAACTCAGTGTCTGCATAGGGACCTCATGGTCTTGAAATATGCCTAAAACAGAACCGAGGGAGGAAGGGGCCACACACATCTTTATAAGCTCGGTTTCAGAGCTGAGTCGCACGTGCATGGCAGGGTGTGATTCCCTCCCAGGGGTCTGGGGCCTGGAGAAGCCCAGAGGTCCATGTGACTTGTGAACATCCAGAACAAGGATTCTGGGAGGGAATTCCACAAGCACAGAACATATTTTTTCTCCCTTGACTCTGCTTTCTAGTTTTTCTTTCCCTCTGCTATTGTTTAATTTTGTGGTTCGACTTCTTGAGGAATGGTGGGAGGTACTGTGTTAAGCAATGGTTTAAGAATGAGGCCCCGCTGCAATTACTGCAATATGAAAATTGGCCTCCCACATCTTTCAAACCAAATTGTGATTTGACTTAAAAAGAAAGATACATGAAGGAGAGCAGGTATCAAGTGTTACTCATCTTTTATGTGTTGCACTGTGCCCAGCACACAGAAAGTAGGCACATAACAGATGACTCTAGGGAACTGGCCATCTTATCTAAATACTTCTGTATTCTGTTTCATGTTTCCAACTAGGAGCCAGCAATCATAACACTTTTGTGCTTTTGAGCAATCTTTTGTTGATCCTTATGATCCCATTAGTGAGAGTGATTAAGTGACCAAATCTGGCACAACATTATTCTGATGAAAAGTGTCAAAGTTGAACGTTAGTCACACTTAGTCAAGATATTTGCAAGGAATCAAGCAAAATCACTGTAAAAGTAAGTTTTAAATAGCATGAGAATATCAAAGTAAAAATGAGTCGAAACAATTTCCAATCTCTTTATGATGAAACAAAGAGCCTGATGACTAATATTAAACATCTGTATACTATATTGTCCAAGAACTTTATAGCAATATTATTTGTTAATACATACCACAGAAAAGAAAAGAAATTATATGACTAAAATAATTAGACTCCTGGGAAAGATAAGCAACTCTTAATTCTCTGAATATGGTATAATTTTATAGGCTAACATGATGCTTATAAAGGATATTGAGAATAGTTTAAATTATATTTCAGAAAGTATATCTCAGCTGAAACTTAGGAAATGTCTATAAGGTATGGCTAATTCATAATATCATATACAAAATATTTAAGTGAATAAACCCAGACAAAAAAGGTACAAAAAGCATAACTTTATTAGTAAATGTCTTTTTAAAGAAAACGATAAAAGCACGTAGAATAGTTTTAAAGATAATACCAAAAGCACAGATTCTGAGAAATCTTTCAGAATCCCTGCTAATATTTTATCTCCCAGGAAGAGAAGGCAATTTGAGAAATTGCTACCCTGGATCTAGACTGATCAACTCCTAAGATTCAACAGTGAATGACAAAGGAGAAATCCTCAGTTTTCATGGTGATCAGAAAAGAGGAGCCTGGGCATATTTATCATATTCATGAACCTACTTTAGGTCTTAGGAAGGCAGATTTTAAACCATTTATACATAAATATGGGGAAGATTCCTTGACGAAAAACTCAGGAAGGACTGGAGCTATGTCGTTTACAAAAATGCAGTTCTATGAATTAGGCCTTGATAACTCAAATGAGATTTTAATTTAGGATACAGGCAATTTTATAAATTAGAAGGCAAAGGAATGTATAGCCAATAAATACCTCTCAGGAAAATGCCCAGCTATTTGGAAAATGATTCAGTTTGTACCTTTCATCATGCTATTCCCCCAAAATAAGTCTTAGCAGCTGGATCAAAGATTTAAATACAGAAAACACGACCTTTAAAGAAACGACCCAGGTGGAAATGCAGGTAGATAATGAATTTTAAACAAAGATAATCGTAAGAAACCTGTAGATTCAAATGAGGAACAATACTTGTTAATGATTGTTAGGACTCACTTTTTAAAACTAACAAATTCCATCCCAGTTTGTGAACCTCGGGTCTTGAGTGAAGACGTTAGTAGGTAACCTAACTTTTACAAATTCTGGATTACTTTCATTGACGTTTATAAATCAAGAACTTAGGATGAAGTCACTCCTTACCAAAATTTGACAATGTTAAGGAGAACTTACCGACAGCAAATGACAGCTTTGCATGACAAAGCTAAGTCCAGGAAATACTGTCGTACTCCAAAGGTTAAGGCATATTTGAGGGTTTTCCCATCAATTATAAGAGCAAAATCATTCTCTTTCCGGAGAGCATCACCGAGGGTAGTACAGTGACGGCTGAGAGTTTCCCTTGTTCCCTGGAATATTAAACAAGCAAAAATGCCATCAACATTTACTCCCATTTGTTCTACTATGATGCCTTAAGGATATCTGGCAACTACATTTAGTTATTTTCAGTGCTTTTTATGTTTCAAATTGCTTTCATATACTTCCAGTCATTTGATTCTCACTAGCCCCTCAGAAGCCTGGACAACTGTTATCAGAAAAAGTGAGTTACTTGAAGTCACACATCTGTTCCTAGCACAGTTGGGACTAGACTGTAAGTCCCCTGTTCCTCAGGTGATTCTGTAGTCTTTGCTCATTATTCTAACCACAACTGTTTGAAATGCTTGTTCCCCGGTGCCATAAAGAAACAGCACTTGAACATAAATTTATTTAGTAAGGTCATTTTGACTTTTTGCAGAAAGTAAACACTCGCCAGCAGTTTTGCCACAAGAGTACACTGAACAAAGGAGACAGGGTCGTGTATAACCTGACGCGTTCACCCTACTGCTATGTCCGGTTTCCCTTGGCTGGAATGACCTCACATTCAGTATTTGTCCCGACTGGCTAGCAACTTAGAACCTTTTAAAAGAGGCAAAGGTAAAGGAGAACAAAGGAAGGAGAAAGTAACTTGTGGAATGCTGAGAAAGGTAAAAACACTTTTAAATAAGGAAGAGGAACAGGCTATGACCTAATGCTTGCTTGGACCAGTATAAGCATGCCAGGGCAAATATTTAGGCTAAACTGTGCGAGCTAGGAACATAAAGTACATGATTTCTTTATTACGGCTAGCAGATATTTAAGAATGTTAGCCTAGGTCTTTGAATAAATTTTGCTTTTAACAGAAGTTACTATTTCTTCCTAATTAGACGGGGAGGAAAGTCTTTGAAGAGGAACCTGTACTTTTTACACGACCTTGCAATCACAATACTGCAAACATATTTTCAGTAAATTATTTCGTTAAAAAATTGTGTTAATTTATGAGCTAGTCAAAGTTGCTTCTCCATGAATCAAGGGAAAAAGTTGGGGAATATATGCATCACACAACTATGCTTTGGTCAACAGACTGCAGATCCCATGGTGGTCCCACGAGACTGTGAGACCCTATTTTTACTGTGCCTTTTCTATGTTTAGATATACAAATACCATTGTGTTACAGTTGCCTACAGTATTCAGTACAATAACAGGCTGTACAGGTTTGTAGCCTAGGAGTAATAGGCTATCTCGTGTAGCCTGAGTCTGAAATGGGCAATGCCATCGAGGTCTGTGCAAGTACCTTCTATGATGTTCACACAATGACAAAATTGCCTAATGTCATGTTTCTCAGAATGTATCACTTCATTAAGCAAACTGTAATTTAAATAATTTATGGGCAGTCTTTCAAAAATCCTCAATGCTATTGAATTTAACTCCTAGTAACTAAGAGGAGGAAATATAGAATCTGTAAACTCTTGCCACTTTTATGAACTGGCTTTTGTAACTTTAATCATGATTTCATGATGTTGTATTTTAGTTGGGGATGGTGACCTGTGACTTGGTAATCTTGATGGATCAAATAAAGGAACCCCTTCTATCAATGAAGAGTTCACTTTCAGGGACAATAAAAGCCTTTAGTGTCAAGGACAGCTTTGTTCACCTCAACTATACAGAAGGGATGTATTTCTCTCCCTTTGTCAAGAACTGCTTTCCCAGCTCTTCAAAGGGATAAAGTTTCAATATATTTAGTTTTTCTCCCCACATCCTATAGATTCTTCCTATAACCTAATGGAGCCAATTTCCTATTTCACAAGAACCCTACCATGGTGAAGAAACACAACACTGGCCTGGCACAAGGAAATATAATGAGTAATTCCCCTCCTATCAGATTTCTGTTCTGAGTATTAAGCCTACAGTTATTTATAAAATAAATACAAATATATATTTATATAATAAAATATACCTACAATAAAAACACAGTACCTTTATATAACAATTTTTATTATATTCATGGGATTTACAATTATTGTTCCAATTTAAGCATGTTGTTTTATATATATAGTCATTTTATAGTTATTTCACAGAGAAGCAAAGGCATAGGTAATTAAATTTTTATGTTGGGGATTTTTGAAGGTGTTTTTACATTTGTATGCAAATATGGTTCACACTATATTCTGGAATATCAGAATCCTTTTACCAAAATAACAGAACCAAGTTGTACTATAAGGAAAGACTGCCCAACTTTCCTAATGCTGAAGCCTCACTTAGCAGTTGCCCTGTTCCCCATTACACACAGTGACACAAAGGACCACTATATAACAGCATTCTTTGCAAAATTCTCTGTTCACACTTTACATCAGGGGTGGGGGGAGAGTAGCTGTTTTAATTTACAAGCCTCACCCTCCTGTTTCCTGCTGGAAATTTTTGGCCCAAGAGGACTTGAAGAAGTGAAAAATGCTGGTAATAATTCCACAAGCAAAATTTACTAATGGCAATCTATAACAGATTTCCCCTGGATTATCTTAACAGCAAATTCATATAGAGTAAATGAATAAATAAGTCAGTGAACTGATAAAAAATATTTAGCACATACTACACACTAGGCCTAGTTCTGAGGGCCACACATAGAGATGCAACATTTAAGTTAACACTTGCTACCACCCTAAGCAGGAGGCACTACTGTTATCTCCATTCCGCAGTAGTGACATCAAAGTGAGAATTAAATTTCAGTGGTAGCCTGTCTTTCTCTATACAATCCAGCAAAACAAAACAAAACAAAACAAAACAACAAACCAAACTTCATACAGTACCAGGCACCGCAAGTTAGAAATGGAATGCCCACACCAGTCCCTCTGTTGCTTCCCTCAAGCCCTCATCATCTGTCTCTCATCTTGTCTTTACCGCCAACAGAGATTTCTCTTTATACAACACATTTAAAACACACATCTTGTCTCTTCTTGCTTTAAAAATTTTCCAGGGCTTTCTACAGCTGACACAATAAAGTCCAGACTTCTAAAAATGGCATGTAAGGCTTTCTACATTCTGAGCCTAACTTTCCTTCCCAGTGCCCTTCACAATCTTGGTTCCTTTTGTTTCCCTCTCCCTGGAATGTCCTCCTTTCCAGAGGATCATCCGCTGCCTTCAAAAAGCAAGCTTACCCTGCAAGCCCTCCCGGGTTCTGTCCTTGCTACCAAGTGTAACTCATTCTACTGCAGCAAAACCCTCAGAGTTTCTTGAAAGGAAAGACCGCGTTTAACCTGTTTCCCAGCAACAAAGGCAGTATCTTCAATTACAGATGCTCAGGAAATACATATTTATTGAATGAGACCACTGATAAATTCTGATTTCATCCTGTTGGCAATGCTCCATTTCCCTTTTTTCTGATGAGAGAAAGAAAGTGAGAGAGAGACACACACAGAGAGAGGTCTTCTCTTTGCTCCCTAATTTTCTAGGGAACAAATAATCCATTACTATAACAGACTTTCAAACAAAGGCATTGCTCACTAAAATGCCTCTGTATTTTCTTTTAAGCTATTGCCCAAGTGATTTCTGAGCTGAAAACCTGAAATGAAACCTGAGATGGACCTCAGGAGGACTTCAAATTTCTTGAAAGCTCAGCTACAAAATAAGACTGAAAGTCAAGTAAATCCCAGAACTGTGAAACACCTTCATGAACCAACGTGGGGTATGCAGTCCCGCGGTCCCCACTCTCCCTCCTTTCTAAGGCATTCTCTAACACCTTAAAATTTGTTGAAAATTATCTAAATTCATGACATCAGTACCCCTAGGTTTTGCTGGTGACTATCACACATCTCTGGCAAATCAGAAGGTGTCAAGAGATGTGATAGAAATAACATTTCAGAAGGTGAGTCAAAAACTTCTCACTGTGAGTTCACTCGTCAGCCCACCTAGGGTGCAAGGTAACAATAACAAAAAAAGCTGCAAACATTTTCTCATTTTAGTTTATAGTTTTCTTTTGTAAGCTCTGTTGTTAGCTGTGTGCTGCCAGTTACAAGTTATATTTTATCCTTATTTACTGCTGGGAGTATTTTCAAATTCTTTTATTTATGAAAGTTTATTACTTCTCCCCTAAGTCCAGGAGCCATACTTTATGGCTGCATTGCATTGAAGCTTATCTCCTGTAGCTAAGGATAAATTTATTACTATATTAGCTGTTGTTTTGTTTTTTTTGGCTACTGAAGGGGGAAATTTTTAAATATTGAAACTTAGTGACTTGTGAAAGTGAAAATATAGTAATGAGAAGCTAAATCAGAAAAAGGATCAAAGACCACAGCCTCAATGAAATAAAAGATCTCTATTTCCTTGTTCTGCATATTTTCACTTGTGGGCTGAAAGTCCAGGAGCATCAGACACATTGTAAGGTAAAGGCAATTTGGGGAGATGGACAGGCAAGAGGAAAGGTTGGGGTTCAGACACTCAGCCAGGCAAGGGAGGGATCACAGTGGAAAGTGAGATTCTTGTGCCCCTTCCTTGACCTGCACCCTGTGTGGTCATTCTGGACAACCATTCTGCTCTGCTCTTCCCATACCCACAGCACCACACAGAGCCCAGTGTTCACTGGAAGCCCTTAGCCTGAACCTCCTACCATGCTTTCTTGCCTTGCAAATTCACCATTTAGGCCACACCCAACACAACTTCTCAGTTCTGTCTTGTTAACACAGAAAGGAAAAAGCCACCTCACTGCGAGGGCAGGATCTACTCCAGCTCCCTCTTCTTATGTGGCTGCTCATCACTGCTGGTCTACACTTTTATCCATGCCTAGTGGATTCCATGTTTCCCAGAGGCTACTCCAGACCTTTTCTTCTCTCCTCAAGAATCCACATTTGGCCCCTGTCACTTCAGCAAACATCGGCCTGTTTTACTGATAACATTTATACATTTATAGCAGAAAGAATTCCCTCAACTTTCCTTCCTTAACCTCAAAACTTCCCTTTACCTAATCCCCTCTATTCTTGAGCTGGGGGAACACCTGCCTTCTCACCTTTGTTTCTTTCACTTCTCTTTGCATCTTCATTCTCCCCATTGGCACTATTTCTTTTTTCTTTAAGCCTACTTAAAAGGTCACAATTTTCTTATTCTAAAAATAATGAACAAATAAACCAAGACACATTCCCTTGATCCTACTTTCCCTGAGTCTTCTAGGTGACATCAATACCTCCATCTTTTGGATCCCTGAAATACTTCATTTGCAGTATACTCACACAAGGTAGCATGATGTTGAGTAGCTGATCTATTTATATCTCTATAACCCCTTTGGAACAGAGGTCTTTGATGAACAGGTAATAACAGAATAATCAAATTATTAATGACTAGAGAATATCTTATAGGAAGTTAGAGTGGTTTTCTTGTGTGACCATTTTAAGGATTGTTTTCTGCTGCCTGTAAAACTCCTGTATAATCTTAAATACGCTGATTCATAATAAAGAAAATGCTAATGTGCTTATCTCATAGAGAAAATGAAAAAGAGGTAGTTATGATCTAGCATCTATTTCAGCCTCAAATATTTTAAATTGTCTAATGAATGTAATACAGTGTATATTTAGATCAGCTACTTAGTCATCAACCTTACTTGTAAAACAGTGGGCCAAGGAGAGATAATATTTATTTGGTTTATAAGAAACATGCTTGGGAAAGATGGTTGAATAAGAACAGCTCCAGCCTCCAGCTCCCAGAATGAGCAACACAGAAAACAGGTGATTTCTGCAGTTCCAACTGAGCATCTGCTGCTGATACCTAAGCAAACAGGGTTCTGGAGTGGACCTCAAGCAAACTCCAATAGACCTGCAGCTGAGGGTCCTGACTGTCAGAAGGAAAACTAACAAACAGAAACGACATCCACACCACAATCCCATCTGTATGTCACCATCATCAAAGACCAAAGGCAGACAAAACCACAAAGATGGGGAAAAACCAGTGCAGAAAAGTTGAAAATTCAAAAAATCAGAGCGCTTCTACCCCTCCAAAGGAACGCAGCTCCTCACCAGCAATGGGACAAAGCTGAACAGAGAATGACTTTGATGAGCTGAGAGAAGAAGGTTTCAGTCGATCAAACTTCTCAGAGCTAAAGGAGGAACTACGAAGCCAGTGCAAAGAAACTAAAAACCTTGAAAAAAGATTTGATGAATGGATAACTAGAATAACCAATGCAGAGAAGTCCATAAACAACCCGATAGAGATGAAAACCATGACACAAGAACTACATGACAAATGCACAAGCTTCAGTAACCGACTTGATCAACTGGAAGAAAGAGCATTAGTGATTGAAGATCAAATGAATGAAATGAAGCAAGAGGAGAAGTTTAGAGAAAAAATAGTAAAAAGATATGAACAAAGCCTCCAAGAAATATGGGATTATGTGAAAAGACCAAATCTATGTCTGATTGGTGTACCTGAAAGTGACGAGGAGAATGGAACCAAGCTGGAAAACACTCTGCAGGATATTATCCAGGAGAACTTCCCTAACCTAGCAAGGCAGGCCAACATTCAAATTCAGGAAATACAGAGAATACACAAAGATACTCCTCAAGAAGAGCAACTCCAAGACACATAATTATCAGATTCACCAAAGCTGAAATGAAGGAAAAAATGTTAAGGGCAGCCAGAGAGAAAGGTCGGGTTACCCACAAAGGGAAGCCGATCAGACTAATAGCTGATCTCTTGGCAGAAACTCTACAAGCCAGAAGAGAGTGGGGGCCAATATCCAACATTCTTAAAGAAAATAATTTTCAACCCAGAATTTCATATCCAGCCAAACTAAGTTTCATAAGTGAAGGAAAAATAAAATCCTTTACAGACAAGCAAATGCTTAGAGATTTTGTCACCACCAGGCCTGCCCTACAAGAGCTCCCGAAGGAAGCACTAAACATGGAAAGGAACAACCGGTACCAGCCATTGCAAAAACATGCAAAAATGTAAAGACCATCACTGCTAGGAAGAAACTGCACCAACTAACAAGCAAAATAACCGGCTAACATCATAATGACAGGATCAAGTTCACACATAACAATATTAACCTTAAATGTAAATGGGCTAAATGCTCCAATTAAAAGACACGGACTGGCAAATTGGATAAAGAGTTAAGACCCATCAGTTTGCTGTATTCAGGAGACCCATCTCACATGCAGAGACACACATAGGCTCAAAATAAAGGGATGGAGGAAGATCTACCAAGCAAACGGAAAACAAAAAAAGGCAGGGATTGCAATCCTAGTCTCTGATAAAACAGACTTTAAACCAACAAAGATGAAAAGAGACAAAGAAGGCCATTACATAATGGTAAAGGGATCAATTCAACAAGAAGAGCTAACTATCCTAAATATATATGCACCCAATACAGGAGCACCCAGATTCACAAAGCAAGTCCTTAGAGACTTACAAAGACACTTAGACTCCCACACAATAATAATGGGAGACTTTAACACCCCCACTGTCAACAATAGACAGATCTACGAGACAGAAAATTAACAAGGACATCGAGGAATTGAACTCAACTCTGCACCAAGCAGATCTAATAGACATCTACAGAACTCTCCAAATCAACAGAATATACATTCTTCTCAGCACCACATCACATTTACTCAAAAACTGACCACATAGTTGGACGTAAAGCACTCCTCAGCAAAAGCAAAAGAATAGAAATTATAACAAACTGTCTCTCAGACCACAGTGCAATCAAACTAGAACTCAGGATTAAGAAACTCAAACAAAACTGCTAACTACATGGAAACTGAACAACCTGCTCTTGAATGACTACTGGGTACATAATGAAATGAAGGCAGAAATAAAGATGCTCTTTGAAACCAATGAGAACAAAGACACTACATATCAGAATCTCTAGGGACACATTTAAAGCAGTGTGTAGAGGGAAATTTATAGCACTAAATGCTCACAAGAGAAAGCAGGAAAGATCTAAAATTGACACTCTAACATCACAATTAAAAGAACTAGAGAAGCAAGAGCAAACACATTCAAAAGCTAGCAGAAGGCAAGAAATAACTAAGATCAGAGCAGAACTGAAGGAGATAGAGACACAAAAAACCCTCCAAAAAATCAATGAATCCAGGAGCTGGTTTTTTGAAAAGATCAACAAAACTGATAGACCGCTAGCAAGACAAAGAAGAAAAGAGAGAAGAAACAAATAGATGCAATAAAAAATGATAAAGGGGATATCACCACCAACCCCACAGAAACACAAACTACCACCAGAGAATACTATTAACACCTCTATGCAAATAAACTAGAAAACCTAGAAGAAATGGATAAATTCCTGGACACTTACACTCTCCCAAGACTAAACCAGGAAGAAGGTGAATCCCTGCATAGACCAATAGCAGGCTCTGAAACTGAGGCAATAATTAATAGCCTACCCACCAAAAAAAGTCCAGGACCAGACGGATTCACAGCCGAATTCTACCAGAGGTACAAAGAGGAGCTGGTATGATTCCTTCTGAAACCACTCCAATCAACAGAAAAAGAGGGAATCCTCCCTAACTCATTTTATGAGGCCAACATCATCCTGATACCAAAGTCTGGCAGAAAGACAACAAAAAAAGAGAATTTTAGACCAATATTCCTGATGAACATCAATGCAAAAATCCTCAATAAAATACTGGCAAACTGAATCCAGCAGCACATCAAGAAGCTTATCCACCAAGATCAAGTGGGCTTCATCCCTGGGATGCAAGGCTGGTTCAACATATGCAAATCAATAAACGTAATCCAGCATATAAACAGAACCAAAGACAAAAACCACATGATTATCTCAATAGATGCAGAAAAAGCCTTTGACAAAATTCAACAGCCCTTCATGCTAAAAACTCTCAATAAATTCGGTATTGATAGAATGTATCTCAAAATAATCAGAGCTATTTCTGGCAAATCCACAGCCAATATCATACTGAATGGGCAAAAACTGGAAGCATTCCCCTTGAAAAGTGGCACAAGACAGGGATGCCCTCGCTCAGCACTTCTATTCAATATAGTGTTGGAAGTTCTGGCTAGGGCAATCAGGCAAGAGAAAGAAATCAAGGGTATTCAGTTAGGAAAAGAAGAAGTCAAATTGTCCCTGTTTGCAGATGACATGATTGTATATTTAGAAAACCCCATCATCTCAGCCCAAAATCTCCTTAAGCTGATAAGCAACTTCAGCAAAATCTCAGGATACAAAATCAATGTGCAAAAATCGCAAGCATTCTTATACATCAATAACAGACAGAGGAGCCAAATCACTAATGAACTCCCATTCACAATAGCTTCAAAGAGAATAAAATACCTAGGAATCCAATACACAGTGATGTGAAGGACCTCTTCAAGGAGAACTACAAACCACTGCTCAATGAAATAAAAGGGGACACAAACGAATGGAAGAACACACCATGCTCATGGATAGGAGGAATCAATATCGTGAAAATGGCCATACTGCCCAAGGTAATTTATAGATTCAATGCCATCCCCATTAAGCTACCAATGACTTCCTTCACAGAATTGGAAAAAACTACTTTAACGTTCATATGGAACCAATAAAGAGTCCACATTGCCAAGTCAATCCTAAGCCAAAAGAACAAAGCTGGAGGCATCAAGCTACCTGACTTCAAACTATACTACAAGGCTACAGTAACAAAAACAGCATAGTACTGGTACCGAAACAGGGGTACAGACCAATGGAACAGAACAGAGCCCTCAGAAATAATACCACACATCTACAGCCATCCGATCTTTGACAAACCTGACAAACACAAGAAATGGGGAAAGGATTCTCTATTTAATAAATGGTGCTGGGAAAACTGGCTAGCCATAAGTAGAAAGCTGAAACTGGATCCCTTCCTTACTCCTCATATAAAAATTAATTCAAGATGGATTAGAGACTTAAATATGAGACCTAAAACCATAAAAACCCTAGAAGAAAACCTAGGCAATACCATTCAGGACATAGGCATCGGCAACGACTTCATGTCTAAAACACCAAAAGCAATGGCAACAAAAGCCAAAATTGACAAATGGGATCTAATTAAACTAAAGAGCTTCTGCACAGCAAAAGAAACTACCATCAGAGTGAACAGGCAACCTGCAGAATGGGAGAAAATTTTTGGAATCTACTCATCTGACAAAGGGCTAATATCCAGAACCTACAAAGAACTCAAATTTACAAGAGAAAAACAACCCCATCAAAAAGTGGGCAAAGGATATGAACAGACTCTTCTCAAAAGAAAACATTTATGCAGCCAACAGACACATGAAAAAATGCTCATCACTTGCCATCAGAGAAATGCAAATCAAAACTACAATGAGATAGCATCTCACACCAGTTAGAATGGCAAGCATTAAAAAGTCAGGAAACAACAGGTGCTGGAGAGGATGTGGAGAAATAGGAACACTTACACTGCTGGTGGGACTGTAAACTAGTTCAACCATTGTGGAAGACACTGTGGCGATTCCTCAAGGATTTAGAACTAGAAATACCATTTGACCCAGCCATCCCATTACTGGGTATATACCCAAAGGATTATAAATCATGCTATAAAGACGTGCATGCCATAAAGACGCATGCACACATATGTTTATTGTGGCACTATTCACAACAGCAAAGACTTGGAACCAACCCAAATGTCCATCAATGACAGACTGGATTAAGAAAATGTGGCACATATATACCATGGAATACTATGCAGCCATAAAAAAGGATGAGTTAATGTCCTTTGTAGGGACATGGATGCAGCTGGAAACCATCATTCTCAGCAAACTATCGCAAGAACAGCAAACCAAACACCACATGTTCTCACTCATAGGTGGGAACTGAACAATGACATCAATTGGACACAGGAAGGGGAACATCACACACTGGGACCTGTTGTGGGGTGGGAGAAGGGGGGAGGGATAGCTTTAGGAGATACACCTAACGTAAATGATGAGTTAATGGGTGCAGCACACTGATATGGCACATGTATACATATGTAACAAACCTGCACGTTGTGCACATGTACCCTAGAACATAAAGTATATATATATTAAAAAAAAAAAAGAAACATGCCTGGGAAATAAAAATAAAGAAACATGCTTGGCAGATAATGAGGCCAAGTAGAACTCCTCACATTGAATCATTAAGGTATAACCTGGCCAAACAGGTAATATGTTCATATAATACACTCCAATAAAATAATGTAACAGCAATCTTTAAGAAATCAGAGACTAGCAGCTTTATGGCAATCTTTTTCATTACTTGTTCATGATCTATATTGAGGAAACCCTTGATAAAAATCCCAGAGGGTGCACTAGACAATGAAATCTGACACAGTTTTATGGTGAAATAAATCCCTGATTTGTTTGGAAAGCATCATAGTATGCAAGTTGTCATTTTCATTTTGGCAAAACTCTGCTTGGAACAGGCTAAAGAACCCACAGGCCAGATATGCAAAGAACATATGAGGCCACCTAAGAACTGTGTTTTTGATGGCCCCAAAAGTAATGCTTCAGAAAGCACCTGCATAAAAATGGTCCTTTTCAGTTTTCTAGCCTTTTCTCCCCCGATTCCTTTCAGAAGTTTACAGGAAAGACAGTATTACTTAGGAACAAATCCAGGGAACACCCTAGTAGAGAATGTGGAAACATCCCTAAGGAAAGGAAAAGCAAAGCCTCTACCTTTTGAGTCGATGACTGGTTAGCCAGGGGTTCAGAGAGCAGAGACGAGGTGAAGATTATGGGTAAATAGTCCAACATGAAGCAGCTAATGGGAGTGGCTTCCAGATCTTGCTCTGAGGCTGTAATTACTTATTTGTGGCTTCAGTAACTAACAAGTGATCTCTCATATATGTCCCAGAGGGTCTATCAGCAAGGCTAACCCCAAACAAAAAAGTTAAAGGAAAAAAGCCTGTTTATACTTATTTAAAGTATACTTTGGCATTTAGGTCCAAATACAAACAAGTTTCCAGCATCTACACTTATTCTAGGAATCTGTTAAATGTGTGCAGGTCAAATGATAAACTTATGTTACAAGAAGGATTCTATTCCCAGAAAGGAAAAAAAAATGTCAAAATTCTGCATTATACTTTGAGTTTCAGACATATCATTTAATAATGTATTTCTATTACGGAATGAGGGTCTATATCTCACCAAAATTTTTATGTTGAAATCCTAACTCCTGTTTTGATGGCATTAGGAGGTAGGATCTTTGGGAGGTGATTAGGCCATGAGGGTGGAGACCTCATGAATGGGATTAGGGTCCTTAAAGCATTTCTGGAGAGCTCCCTTCTTCCATCATGTAAAGACACAAGAAGACACTATCTATGAACCAGGAAGAAGGCTCTCAAGAGACACCAAATCTGCTGCCACCTTGATCTTGAATTCCCTGATCTCCAGAAATGTGGGAAACACACTTGGTGTTTAAGCCCCACAGTCTATGGTGCTTTTGTTAGCCTGAATGAACTAAGACAATTTTGTTATTCTTGGATTTGTTGTTTTTCTTCATGAGTTTACCACCAGTTAAGCAAATGAGCATATGATCGGAACTAACAACAAATCACTTTTGGAAGATATACACCTTTCACCTTTGTCAGGATGAACGTAAGGTCAGGAAGCCTGCGCTTCCCTTTATAATATCAGCAACACAAGTTTCTGTTTTCACTTCCCTTCCTTAGAGAGGAAAAAATGCAACAGAATGTTATAACACCTGCAGTAATCTTGCTGAACAAAGATGGTGACTCTACTGAAACAAGGTAACTGTCTGGAGGTAGAGCCACTGTGACACAACTCTTCATAGCTGGTCAGCAGACACATGCAAATTACCAAAGTGTAGAGAAAGCAGTGGTCTGCAGATATCGTACAAACGTGCAGCCATGAAAAAGTGAGATGTGAGAAAGTCCAGGCTGGCCCGGAGAGTGCATACAATGGTTCTGGACACTGGTAACATTTGAAATAAAATGACGTCACGCTGTAAAGAACTAGGTTCCAGAAGTTGAAACATACCCTATGGCTCAGAACTCCAGGTTTTCCTCAACTTCTGGTGGATGTTGAGTATGATAAAGATAAGCTAATCAAACATTTTTCACCTTCTTGGAAAAGGGAAAATTAAATGTTACTTTGAAAAAATTCCCTAATGAATGATGAAAGTTAAACAAAAAATAAGAAATATTTCAACCACTTAAGACAGCAAGAACTCCAAAACCCTTTTGGATCTTGGGTAGCTACGTGGGCTCAGAGTTCTAGAAAGGATTATACCACACATATCAAAAAGTATTATGGGTAAATTCATTTCATGGCCTATCATAAACTCTTCGCCAGAGGTATGTATGTATTTCAATGTACCTCTTCACGATTTTATGTAATTTTTTTGGTTTGACTGACTCTAGAAGGCAACTGTGTGGTATCGGAAAGGCTTCCTCCGAATCCTTGCTCTGCCGCATACTGGCTGTCTTTCCTCAGGCAGGTGACTTAACTTCTCTGAATCACATTTTTCTCATTTATAAGATTGGATTACTATCTATTTTGTAGAGTGATTATAGTGATAAGATGTGCTAACTCCTTTATTTGTGAATAAAGTACCCTGTCCAGTGCCTGGCATGAAGTGACATCCAGGAAAGGCTAGTTCTGCTGTTCCTCTGGTATCAGGTCTAACAGAGGTACTAACACGAAAAGGGTCAGGTGCGGTGGCTCCCACCTGTAATCCCAACACTTTGGGAGGCTAAGGAAGGCAGATCACTTGAGGTCAGGAGTTTGAGACCAGCCTGGCCAACATGGTGAAACCCCATCTCTATTAAAACAAAAAAATTAGCCGGGTGTGATGGCACATGTCTGTAATCCCAGCTACTCAGGAAGGTGAGGCAGGAGAATTTCTTGAACCCAGGAAGCAGACGTTGCAGTAAGCCGAGATCACGCCACCGCCCGCCCCCCGCTCCAAAAAAAAAAAAAAAACCAGAGGCCAGGCTTGGTGACTCATGTCTGTAATTCCAGCACTTTGGGAGGCCAAGGCGGGTGGATCACCTGAGGTCAGGAGTTCGATACCAGCCTGGCCAACATGATGAAACTCTGTCTCTACTAAAAACACAAAAATTAACTGGGTGTGACAGGCACCTGTAATCCCAGCTACTTGGGAGGCTGAGGCAGGAGAATCGCTTAAACCTGAGAGGCGAAGGTTGCAGTGAGCCGAGATCGTACCACTGCACTCCAGCCTGGGCCACAGAGTGAGACTCCATCTCATATTGCTGGGATAATTTTAAGTTTTCTTATGAAATCTCCCAATGGCAATTTTATTTCAATTTACCTTTTCACTGCCAACATTCAGTACTATCAGCTACTTCTGGAAACATGTCTTCTCAAATCTGGGAAAGATGGCATTATCTAGTCTCATGTGACATATAGTTCTTGGTACATGATAGGAGGATAAATATTTATATGACTAACCACTGATTTTCTTTATCTCTTAATGTCTCCAACCTGATATAATTCTTAACTGAAAATAACTGGAAAGCTATAAACTGATGGGCATTTCTCTTTTATTATCTGTCTAGTTCTGCATAGGTGACCACATCAATGTATGTATTTGGTTTAAAATAATTAATTATAAAGATGACACCCAGGGCTTGTTTTGCTGACATGTTCTTCAGACATAACACCATCAAGTTAATTCTTAGGTTTTGTTTTTAAAGCAGAGAAATAAACGTTTACTGGGAGTAAAAAACAAAACCACCACCAGCATCTTACTTTAGTTTGCTAAGGATCTACCTTTTAAAATCTACTATAGATTAATTTAAAATGTCAAATAAGAGGATATACATAATAATCTTAAACTAACACATATTTTATTAGCTGTTTTGGCGGTTTGTGGCCCTACCTCATCATCATTTAAGACATGAGGTATTTACAAATTTATGGTCAAATAATGTTTCATTCTGTCTCTACTCTTACACTCTCCAAGTGTTCACACTTTAAAACTATGAATTAACGGAACATTCTAGGAACATTCTTAATAATACATTATGACCATATCAAGTATGGACAATGTTAGCACGTTCTTAAAGAGTGAGTTATGGCTCCCATAATAACACATGGATAAACCATTGGGTATTACTTGCTTTTCTACAATGTGTTATTGATTCAGTGGAACACTGGGCATTCCATATACTCCTACGCAACACATATATCAATACTCCAGCTACTGCAGGCGGTAGTAAAAGAACATATGCCAGAGAGTAGGGAGAAACTACATTTATGTACAACTGGCCCATTTAGTATTCATCCCAGTCAGGATCACTAGCTCTCTTTGACATAGTTCCCCTACAACCCCCAACACATTATAAAATTAAAACTTATTTTAAAAAATTATATTTATTAGGGTTTTTTTAAATGTAGTTTTTGATCAAAAAGCTTTGGTGTTTCCAAACTCCTAGCCTGTACTAGAACATAATGTTGAAAAACATATGTGTATAGAATCAAACCAATATAAAGTAATTTTTCCAAAATGGGTAAGGCAGACAGGTGAAGTCATTAAAAACACATGGTCAAAGAGGTCCTCCAAACAACTTAGTGGAAGGCGGCCAAACGAACGCATTTAATCAATATATATTGCTAAAGATAATGGGGAGAGGAAAAGAGAAAAAAATTCCATGCTTTGCTGATACACAAATATAGGTTTCCCAGGACAGGGGTAGATATGAAATACTGTAATTGAGGAAGTGGTCCAATCTCCCAGAAGGGCCATGCCATCTGAAAAAGGTCAAGGGTCACAAAATGGAGGCAGGTAAGAAGAGGAAGTTGTAGTGCTGGGTAAATTGCTCTTGGTCCCTCAACAGAGGTTTGAGATTTGAGATTATGATAGGTTCCATTAGGCAAATAACTGCTTGCGAGGCATCTAGTCTCACTTAGGGTACAATGCAGAGAGAGGCAGCAAAGTGCTGAATCTGTGTGCAGTCTGTGTTTTAGCAGGGGGTGGGGACATGTAGCAAAGACAGACAAATCCAGGGAAAGGAAGGAAGAGTGGGATAAGGGATATAATTATATAATTTAAAGAGTTTTACAGATAAAGGCTTTTACCAAAGCCCCCATGGTTATTATTTTAAATCACCACTGAAAGCCTCCTAAACACTTATTTTGACTTCGTTATTAACTATTCTCCAGTGGCAGCAGTGAATGCAGAAGGAAGCATGCTGGGAGGAACTGGGTCGACAGACATCCAGTCTCTCTCACTGCCTTCAATTCAGCCAGGAAGAGGCTGCTCAGAATATATAACCGGCTTTCTCAAAATAAGCAAATTACAAATCAATGGTTTGGAGAAGGTAACAACTAGGGCCTGTGAGAAATTGTTACCCAGAACCACAGAGACAGCTAATGTTGGGTCCATTTTCTAAATGATTTAAATTAATTAATGTAAGAAAACGGAAGAATCATTATCTGCCGTATTTCCACAGTGCAAATCCCAAAGGCACACAATTTCCATTATTTTATATAGACATATATACACACACACATATGCACACATATATATACCCCCACACATATATATGCACATATATACACATACATATATATGCACATATACCCACACACCATATATATGCACATATACCCCCCCACACACATATACGTACATATATACACACAAAGAGTCAATAATATCTTATGTACAGTTGTATTAGCGAAATTAAATATGAGGTCTTTTCAGAATTCCATTATCACAAGATTTGGGCATTGCCATATTCCAGAAGAGCCTCCCTCTTTCAGGGGTTCTGTTGTCCTGGTGGTGAGTGGTAAAGGAGGTGGGAAAATGGGAAAGGGGGATAAGGGTTGGGTGGATAATGAAAATGAAACAAGTTAATATGTTTGGGAGATAGCTGCTAGAATATTTGTTTCTGCAAATGAGTCACTGCTGCCACTGGAGAAGGTATGGTTATTTAAAACCAAAATCAAACAAAACACACTTTGGAACTTCAAGCAATCAAGGTTTACATGTAAGATTCCAGCACTTGCTAGCCATGGGAACTCAAAGTCTCTATCTGGAATTGAGACAAACACCACCAGCCCTACAGGAGCACAGTTTACGTATGCCGATACACCAGGTATACTGGCACACAGTAGGTTTCCTAAAAACTGTCATTTTATGGGTGTGCTGACTCATCAGAAGGTGTGGGTGGCAGAGATGCAAAGAGGGCACAAGGCATGGCGTACTCCCCTCAGAAATGTCAACAAACTTGTGGGGGAGAATGGAAAGGGGGCAGACTACTTAGAAAGCATTTATCTGTAATTCTAGGTCTCAGGGAGCTCTTGGAAGAGTTCAGACATTTAGCCAAAAATGAGGTAAAGAATATTCAGGGTTGAGGGGAGGAAGAAGTTCTCAAAACAGACACACTATAAATTTGTGAACAACCTCACTTAAGGTTCTCAGCACAAGCCAGCCTCGCTGAATTCTGTTTAAAAAAAAGGGACACATTTAATTCTATGAGCCCAAACAATGGGTTTGATGGAAGTTTTTCAACTACATACTTTGGCTTGCAGCAGACATTGTCTAAATCCAGGAAAAAGAGAACAGATTATTTGTTCATATGTTATTTTCATTTTTTGGTAATGTTTACAGTTTTTACTAACCCATTTATTTCAAATGTAACAAAGTTGGCTTTCTTTACTGAGAGCTACTTAGAGTAAGCAGTGCGCCACACAATATTTGAACAATCTTTTTGAATTAGGACATTATAAAAAAGTATCTTTGCTTCTGATAGGGGTACATTAACACCTTCAAAGTTAAACTTTGATCTTAAAATTTCAAGCCAAAAAGCTGAAACAGCTTTGCTAATGGTAAAAGAAAATTCACAGTACTGAAGCACCAATGCTGGCAGTGGAGGAAAACTCATTGTGGTTTAAAACTTGCCTAAACTATTTTCAAAGCAATACAAAACACATTGTATGAGACTCATGGGACATATCAAAACAAAACCTGAAGTAGCCCAAATTCTCTTTTTTCCCTTCTTTTCTGGAGTAGAGTCAATAACTTGCTTATTCTGGATTTCTTTCAGAAGCCATTCAACAGTGGCCTGTTCCCAAAACAGTGAGGTCTGTCTGCATAATACATGTAAGTTGAGCTTAAAAGGGTACAGATGACAACTTCAGCCTTTATGTCCTGAATGTCCTATAAGTTATAGTAAAAACTTACATGGTGTTAGAATGTCAAATTCAGCTAGAAAAAAATTAGCAATTCCATGAAGGGTTTTCTTTTACCACAGCGTTGAAAAATATATATTCTAACGCTTGTTAACTTAATATCCAATGTGGCTAACAATTCATTTTCTGTAAAATATATAAGTGAAGTGAAACACTGGTATCCATAATCAAACCTACAGCTGGTTTGGGGTCATATTCTCAAGCAGAGAACTTTAAGTAATCTAAGAGCAGAATGGCTGTTCAAAGTTATCTGTTACAGCAGCTAGCTGTGAAGAACTCTCCTCTAGAAATAATAATACTAAAAAAAAAAATGATGATGATGTCCAGAATTGTTTCTAAGTACTTAACGGGTATTGTTGTGTTTAATCCTTACAATCCCACCCCTAAATGAGATGGACATTTTCATTACTCTTGTTTTACAAATGTAGTAGATGAAGGCTAGAAAAACCTATTTGCTTCCCGCACTTTGGAATCAAATGCCTTAGATATATCCCCGAGTGCCACCGAGCTACCTGTGCTCAGTCCAGTTATCCTTTCTAGATTCTTTATCCATAAAATGGGCATAATAGTATCTGCCTATAACATATAAATTAATAGTTTCAGGTATAAATGTGATTCTCCCTGTAAAGTCCTCAAGCCAATACCTGTTACAAAATACACAGAAAGCTGCATTTTCCTGCAGGATCCAAACATGACTTCCCATACATTAGGTAGTGGCTCCCAATCAGGCTGAAGGTGAACATCAACAACAGCAGAGACAATCTAGAAAAACTGCCAGGATGATCAGAAGGAGAAGTGGCAGGGCTTCTCAGAAGTTAAGCTTGGGAACACTGACTGGAAGCTTTTGAGGGTAGGAAATTTATGTTTCCAAACATCATGCCTGTTGATTGAATAAATGTATAGTGTATATTTTCCCTTTCTATGCCTTTTCTGTTTTCTAGGAAAGCCTGGCAGTACAGAAAGGGGGATGAAAAATAGAAAAAATGGATTTGAGATGTAGCTGCACCTCTGGGGACAGATCCCACAACTCCTCATATAAAAGAGATGCCAGAAGGAGGAGAGATCAAGGTTAAGGGTATATCACGAGAGACTCAACACAGTCAATTTTGACACTCCTAAGAAACCTGTTTAAATCACACAGTTAATGGCTTAAAAAGTGATGGTCCCTCCCACCCACTCTGGATTTAGATGAAATTGTGGTGAAATCCTGAGCTATCTCAATGAAACATGTCTTCAAAATTTTTCTCCCATAAGAGGAAACTTAGACCAAACCTATACAAAAACATAATATGTTAAGTTGCCTGAAAGTATTTCCAGAGATTTGGAGTTGATGTGCCATGGAGGATATAAATAATATCGCAGAAACCCAATCCTTCCACAACTGTTTCAGTGCGTTTTGAAAGAATTTAATTAGAAATTGGGAGCCAAAGATGGACCACAGTATGAGATTCTCTAGTGCTTAGCTCATATTCTAGATGTTTCCGGATTTAACAGACAGACTTTAAAAATTTACTTTACAACAAAATAAAAAATATAAAAGAGATGCAAAACTATCACTAGGTATAAGGGTTTATCATTAATTAGAAGTCTGTGGGACATTTCGTGGGCATTGCTGTGGAGGTAGAGAAGTAAAATATTCCCCTTTCAAGTCAGTATTTTGAAATTCTGCCTTTGCAGATGCTTAAAGAAATGTCTCAGGCGGGCACGGTGGCTCACGCCTGTAATCCCAACACTTTGGGAGCCCAATGTGGGCGGATCAGTTGAGGTCAGGAGTTCAAGATCAGCCTGGCCAACATGGTGAAACCCCATCTCTACTAAAAATACAAAAATTAGCTGGGTGTCGTGGCGAATGCCTGTGATCCCAGTTACTTGGGAGGCTGAGTCAGGAGAATCCCTTGAACCCAGAAGGCGGAGGTTGCTACTGTACTCCAGCCTGGGTGACAGAGCAAGACTCGGTCTCAAAAAAAAAAAAAATCTCAATATGAGAACACAATCAAATACTAATAAAGTAGTTCAAAGTAGTACTACAGAAAGTTATTCAAATTAAAAAAAAATTTATTACAAATACCTAATAGGTTTTGGTCAACTTTAGATGATTCTTAATTACATTTATCCATGAAATTTTTTTCTAAAAAAAAAAATCAAGCTTTCTGCCCAACTCTTTTGCTGATCCTGGCAATTTTACAAGAACCTGGTGGGTAACTGGGTGACAACACCTGGCTTTGCTCTTGGACAACATTCTAGCTGGGGCCGCTGCTCTTACTATGAAAAGAGTCAAGAATGAACCAAGGCAGAAAGACCTGTCAGGTTTCCCTATCAGGTCTGTAGAGCGAGACTTCCATTATGATTGTATTTTCAACTGTAGTTTGGTCTTATGTATTTATTTAAATGTTTTTAAAAATGCTGAAGAGCTTTTTTCTTTTTTTTTTAAGAAGGATGCTCATAGTGAAACTCAAAAAGAAAAAATTAGAAAGCCCAGTGGAATTTCTTTGGTGGTGATCTAGATTATGGAAGACAAAGATTTCCATCATCATGATCACTAGGAGAAAGGGTTTTCTATCTGAAATTTTAAGAGCTCCGAATATGATACATTATAAAAGTTCAACGCAAGAAAAAGAGATTCAGCTTCTGAATTTTATCAGCTTTAGGAATAATATTTTAGTAGAAAATCTGAATAGAAAAATGCTCAATATGTATCAGTCATGTGAAAGAGAACCTACAGTTGTAACTTGCCACCTTAGCGAAAAAAGTAAAAGATAGAGGGAAATAGTATTTTTTAGTAACAAAAATGATCACTATGCAAAACAACTTATAAGCTATTGAAGTTATATTTTTTCTACAAAATTTTATAACATCTCATTTTTTCACATGTGCCATGTACTGTGCTAACTATGCTAATCCTATGCCAAAGGTTACATTCTCCTTACTTTCTAGGCAGCAAAAGTGGCTCAGAGAAGCTGATTTTAATTTGCTGAAGGTCCCACAGTCAGATTGGGACACAGTCACACTGGGACTGTGCTCTTCACCCTGTGCTATTTCACAGAATGATTTGAGTACACTCATTAAAATTGTCACTTGACAAAACACACATTCACATTTCCTAAGACATTATATTCCTAAGTTCATTACTTAAATGCTAATTATTCTTTGTGCTAATAAAATAATTCTATTCATTACTGATCAGTACAATTTGAACACAGATTGGATGCTTTTCTTTTCCATATCAATGAAAAAATAATGATTTACCTACAGGCACTCTAGCACATCTAATGATTTGCCTGAAATCTCAGCCATGGGTTTTATGACACAAGATCGGAAGGAGCTATGCAAAGTGATGTTTCCTTTCCTGCTGAGAAACAAATGAGTGCACCGCAGCAGGTCTGACCCTAAACAGTCAGATTTGTAAAGTCACCACTTAACTCCCTGGGAGAAAAGCCTTCCCCAGACAGCAGTGTTAGAATGCCTGGCAGTCTGGAGCTGGACAAATTAGTGTTAATCCATTCAGCCACAGTGTTTGCCTGTGATCTTTAAACTGCTATTTGAACTGCTAAGGAGATTTTTAGCCACTTTACTTAAAAAATATCAGATATGATCAATGATAACCAAATTTAAAACTGATATACTTTTTTTTTTTTTAAAGAAGCCCTTAATTAAAAATTACTCAGTGACTCATTTCTCAACTATTTATAGTGTACTTACTATGTGCTAGGCCATTTGCAGGGCACTGAAAAAGAATGATAAACCAGAAAAGACAGACATAGTTCTTGCTTTTATTGAAATTTAGTATTCAACTTGAAACTCCTATCAATGTTTGCTCTGGTAGAAACAGGTAGTCCAAGGATCTTTGAAGTGTTTATTAATTTTGAGTTACCATCTTAGAAACCTCAAAATGAAAATAAATGCCACTGTCTTAACAACACACTGGTACAATACAACGAATATTTTTGGTATTTCACTTCTCTAATTTTTCTTAAGATTACTATTCACACTGCTTGATACTTAAAACATTTAAAGAACATGCTTATCCAAGAATTGGAGAAAGATGATGGCAAGAATAAGACAAAAGAAGCAAGGCTACCATATGCTACGGAAGGTCAATGCCCAAAGCCAGACAGAAAGGATACCATATCAAAGGAAGCGTGGCTTGCCCTGCTTTTGCTTCCACATCACAGGGCCTGTCTCTAATTTCTTTCAGGTATAAGAAAAACTGTGCACCACCTGTAACCCATGTTACTGACAAAGGCATCAACACCATCCCTTCTTCAGTCACTGCTTCACCATCCCTTCCATGCATGTGGCCTCTCAGCTTCACCAACAACCCTAATTACCAAGGTTTTCTCTGTTCTTTGCATCATAATGACTATTTTAAGAAATTGTATAATCACCTCTACTGCTCTGTCTTCCACCTAAAATTACAAATAGTCTCCTTTACTTTAAACTATTAACAGGTCATTTGACCTACATATTATTTTGCTAACTATTTTACACTGTATTCCTAACAAATCTTTCCTCATTTCCCCAATATGACATCAAGTGATCACAGCCATGAAAAAAGACATCCTAGGAATTTATATTTCATTCCAGAAGTTAGGACATTAAAGAAAGTCTGTCTTACTAGGAATGGTTGTTTTGTGTTGTTCAATAGCTTCCACATTTTTTAAAAAAGAGGTAAAATATATATTAACACTGGAAGTTAAAGCAGATATAAAATGTTTAATATACAGAATACTTGGATATGAGCAAGTTGCAGTCACTTAGCAACCTCTTGACATAATGCTTTTGTAAAACAACTTTTCTGTCTCACAATATTACGCAAATCATTTTGCAATTTCTTTTAGCTGTCACAGATGTAAAGCTTGAATCAATTTACATCAATGTGATTCAAAACAGAGTACATTACATTAAAACAGAACTACAGTGATAAGGTACCTTTGAACCTCAGGAAGATAAAATATTTCCACAGCTATCTGAATATAAAATAAAATAACATGAATACATTTTTAAAGGAGTTTTAAAAATACATGATTTTACTTACATCAAGAGAGCCTTCATTTATAACAATCATTCCCATGTTCTTCTTCAACAGTTTGCAGGAGTGTCCTGTATCCAAACATAGAGTATATTAATTGATAACTAATTTCTCCAGATAATAGGTAAAGATGTTAAAACAATGATATGTACTATGAAAATACCTAAAGATGATTTTACAAGGACTGAGGGCAACCAGTTGTTTTCCAGGTTTGTAGGAAGTTAAAAATGAAATGCTCTTGCTTGCCATAGAAGGGATATGCAACAAATACATCTGGCCTGTTAAGGCTACAAAGACATCTGGAAAGAGATGGTGGTAAGTATTCTTGATGTCCTGAAAACTGACAAATGGATTTGTAATACCCTTCATGATGACCAACATGAAGAGCAAAAGATAGGCCAATGATTGTTTCTAGAAAATAGAATAACAGAACCCTTCTCTAGACACCTAGGGAAGGTGCAGGTGGCTGCCTCTTGGATCCGCTGATCCCATCACCGTCTCCTTTCCTGGGAGAATCAGTACATCCTCTACTTTCCTGCCTTCTCTTGCTTTGTTATACTTACTGCAGGGCAAAAATCCCCCCTTTGTTAAATCCAACTTGGCCTACTCTGTACCTGTTCGCTACAGCTGTGTCTGAAGAAGAGGCAACTCTGCTGATGTCACATTTTAAAAATACCATGCTATTTAAAATAATTCCATCTATACTCACATGGCCTTTGTGATCTCATTCCATCTCATGATTTCATATATCATCCAAATGTCGACCATTCTGAAACTCCTAAGTTCCACTCAGCCCTCCTTCCTGAACTCCACACTCTCATATGCAAGTGCTTACTTAACTGCAGACACTTAGGTAGGAAGTAGGCATTTCCATCATCTCAAAGTCAGCCTACTCAAAAACCAGGCTCCTGACCACACTCCTCCAACCTCCATCAAGAAAACCTACTTTCCCTTCAGTTTTCATCATTTGGGTTAATGGTAACTCCATCCTTCAGATGCTAAGGCCAAAAACCTTGAAGGAACCTGATCTATTTCTTTCTCTCATACTCTACATCTATCAATCTTGTTGTCTCTACCTTTAAAACATATTAAGAACCCAACCACTTCTTACCATTAAAACACATCAAGAACCCAAACACTTCTTACCCTTTCCCTTGTTACCACCTTGGTCCAAGCCTCCATTATATTTCCCCTGGATTAATGTAATAGCTTATTTCCTGGTCTACCAGCTTCTACACTTGCTTCCCTCTGAGTCCATTTTCAGCCTAGCTGCCAGAGTGACTGTTTTTACAGGAAAGTCAGAGCATGTCTTTCCTCTGCTGAGAACCATCAAGTGATTTCCCTGTTTACTTGGAGTAAATGCAGAGTCCTGACAGTGGCCTGGGAGGCCCCATCCACCCTGGACACTGCTATGCTGAAGATCTCTTCTACTACTATTCTTCCTTTTGCTTTTGTGCTGTTTCTGTAACAGAAGACAGCTTTTCTCTAATCATCACGCAACAAGCTCCCTCTCCTCTTTTAGGTCTTTCCTCAGATGTCACCATCTCAATAAGTTCTTCCTGACTTCACTATTTAAAACCAAATCCCTCTGTGCAATGCCCTGTGTTTCCCTCCCATTTCAGTTTTCTTTATAGCGATCACTAATATCTATTATACTATGTACTTTTCTAATTTACTTTATTGCTGTGTTTCTCTGACTAGTATCTGAACTCCACAAGGGCAGAGATTTTTTTGGGTTATTTTGTTTCCTGCTCTCCTCCTTGCACTTAACTGGTACCTGGCACTGTAGATACCACAATTATGCTGAATGGGTGAATCTTCCCTACCTTTTTCTAGGAACCAATCATGGCTCAAGATTCTGAATGTTAAATGTTGCCAGAAACCACTACCATATTCTTTTTTCATATGAACATCTACAATAGTGAACATATCCTGAACTACTGGTACCCTTGACTGCCTATTTTCCACATTACCGCCCTTTATTGTCATATATTTTCTATCTGTAGTCTGTCTTACCATATTTGTGTTTTTAGGTCTCCCAATTTTAATACATTCTGCATTTCACCATTATTTTCCTTCTCATACATCTTCTTTCCATTTTCTAATAACAGCAATAATTTTTACAATCAAAATTAACAACTTGTGTGGTTTGTAAAGTTCTAGTTTTTTAAAGAACAAATGAATTTTCTATTAATAACATCAATTTGCTATAAATTTGAAGTAGAGTTTTATATTTACAGGATATGTTAGGCTGACTGCTAATACTTCTAAAATAAATACTAGCTAAAATTTTTAAAAATACAGAATATTTTAAAATGACATTCTAAAAATGTGGTTTCATGCTGTGAACTCCCCTAAAATACTTCCTTCAACTTGGGTGGAATTTTTTATGTAATATATATGATTAATATCAAGAGGCTAAATCTATGTCAGGGTTTATAGTGCTCAAGCTACCTACTTTTACTAAATTTGGGGAAAAAACATTTTTTTTTTCTTTTTTGGCATATTGCTGGTACTACAGGCTTCTAATCCCAAATAACTTTCCCTGCGTAAGACCTCTGTTAGGGACTCAATTGTTCTCCCCACCACCACTCATCTCAATTCCTATGCTGAACTCCTAACCACCAGTGACACTATATTTGGACATAGTCTTTAAGGAGGTAATTAGGGTTCAATGAGACCATAAGGGTGAGGCCTGCTATGGTCTGAATGTTTGTGCTCCCCCAAATTCATATGCTGAAACCCAATCACTAGTATGGTGACAGTAGGAAGTGGGGTCTCTGGGAGATGATTAGGTCATGAAAGCAGAGAGCTCATGAATAGGATTAGTGCCCTTATAAAAGAGGCCTCAGAGGGCTGCCTTGCCCCTTCTGCCATGTGAGAACACAGTTAAGAAGGTGCTATCTATGAACCAGAAGGCCAGCAGTCATCAGACACCAAATATGCTGGTGCCTTAACCTTGGGCTTCTCAGCCTTCAGAACGATGAGATATAAATTTGTTGTTCATAAGCCACCCAGCTCATGGTATTTTGTTATGGCAGACAGAATGGACTAAGACAGTGCTCTAATGCAATAGGACTGGTGTCTCAGGAGGAAGAGACATAAGGAGTAGTATACAGAAGAGGAGCCACGTGACGACAGTCAGGCAGAGAGGCCTTACCAGAAAACAACCCTGCAGGCACCTTGATCTTGAACTTCCAGATCTGAAGCTTCCAGAACTGTGTGAAAATAAATTTCTGTTGCCTGAACCACTTGGTGTGTGGTATTTTCTCATGGCACCCTGAGCTACTATAAAGTCTTTCCAAAAAATGGGATTAACATAGTACGAATACAAACTGGCAATCTTCTTCTTTCCTATTATCTTAAAATAACTTTTGGTCACAATATCAAGTGTCAATACATAAATATTCCATAAGCCCAATTTCCAGACAACTGCAGAAATGTTATCCACATGTGCCACTTATGGATGGAATGTGTGGGAGGCAGAGATGCAAAGGTGAAAAAAGATTGGAATATTCCAATCTTGACATATCAAATCTTTTGAATCTTGAAATGTCTCAAATCCATCTTCTAAAATATATCAACTTATTAAAAAGCACCAACACGTAAAACTTGAACTAGGTGAATTACCAATGTTAATGGCAGTTTCTTGCTTGTCCCCTGTAAGGATCCAGATTTTGATGTCTGCTTTCATTAGCGTTTCTATGGTTTCAGGCACTTGATCTTGTAATTTATCCTCAATGGCTGTTGCTCCAAGTAGTTGAAGATTCTGAAAAAAATTAGTGGTAGAAATCAAAAAAAAAAAAAAAAAAAAAAAAAAAAAAAAAATCCACTCACATTCTTCAAAAACAAAAAATTGAAGTGTGTATATGTTTTAAAATCAGAGACTAAATGATAATTCACGGACTTTGGTGCAAATTCCAACTATCCCATTGAGTTTTCTCTCGGAAATATCCTTGACTTTCATCCAGTCTTTAGGCATTAGACTGAGGCTCCCTGAAGCTGTCTAACGTAACCCCTAAGGTAAGGAACAGATTCTAAAATAAACTTGCATAGAAGGGGAGTAAAATCCAAAATCAGTTAAAACCAGCCTGGGCACGGTGGCTCACGCCTGTAATCCCAGCACTTCGGGAGGCCAAGGCGAGTGGATCACTTGAGGTCAGGAGCTCGAGACCAACCTGGCTAATATGCTGAAACCCCATCTCTACTAAAAATACAAGAAAGTAGCTGGGCATGGTGGCATGTGCCTGTAGTCCCAGCTACTCGGGAGGCTGAGGCAGGAGAACCTCTTGAACCTGGGAGGCAGAGATTGCAGGTGAGCCGAGATTGTGCCACTGTACTCCAGCCCGGGCGACAGAGCGAGACTCTGTCTCAAAAAAAAAAAAAAAAAAAAAAAAAAGTCAGTTAAAAAGGATAGGCATTCTAACACACACACACCCCTATGGGAGACCACCACAGTGAAGACGCAATCTTGTTGACCTGTTTGAAAAAGAGTAAGGTTACCTGTTAATACTATTAAATTGCAGTTTGATGCAGTGTCAGAAAATGTATACACAACAATTAGAAACCATGAGGAAAAGAACAACAAAGTGATATTAGTCTCTACAAGGAAGAACAAGTTGGATGTTTTTCACATAGTTCCACATTTGTGTAGCAGAAGATCGGACTCAAATATCTCTTGCTCATTAGATATCATGTCTTTGCTATAAGAACAAACACAACCAATGGGCTCTGGGGAAAGCTGTTATTTTTATTATTTATTTTGAGATGGAGTCTTGCTCTGTTGCTCAGACTAAAGTACAGTGGTGCCATCTTGGCTCACCACAACCTCCACTTCCCGGGTTCAAGTGATTCTTCTGCTTCAGCCTCCAGAGTAGTTTGGATTATAGGTGTGTGCCACCACACTGGGCTAATTTTTATATGAGACGGGGTTTCATCATGTTAGCCAGGCTGGTCTCAAACTGCTGGCCTCAAGTGATCTGCCCACCTTGGCCTCCCAAAGTATTGGGATTAAAGGCATGAGCCACCACGCCCAGCCAAAAGCTGTTTTAATTTCTCATGAGAAAGAATGGTTTCTACTTCCATCTTCTTAAACGGAGGTGGTAAGGGGGAGAGAACAATGTCTTGGCTGTGAGGGAAACCTGGTTTGCCAAGTGGACATAGGTAATGCTGTTCTTGGTCCTAAATACACATAAGAATGCAGTGATGGATTAAGATATAAAATTTTATTTCCATCACGTGCCTAGGCACTGTTGCTAGTGGGGTACCCTTCCTAACAGTGCTTGGCAGGCCGCAACCAACTGATTCTCAGTCTTGCCCTGTTTCAATCTCCAGCGTGATCCTCGTCAGCAATTATCTTTCTTCTCATTTTCTCCTCTCTTGCCTTCATTTTTTTCCATTTAAAATATAGCTGAGGGCAGAATGAATGCAAGGGAAAGTAAGTATTGAGGATACTGCCAGAAGTGGTGATAACAAAGAAAGCCATTTTCTACTTTTCCTTATTTTTCACCAAAATTGAAGTCTAAAATTAGTCTCAAGCTTTGGTTAGGCAAGAAAAATAAGTTAACTATATATATAAATATACAAGTGAGAGAGAAAGTGTGTGTGTATGCATGCATGTAATTTATACCTGCATTAGTTTGGAATGCTTTTGGCTGCAAGTAATAGAAAAATCTAACAATGGCTTAAATAAATTAACTTTCCTCACTTAAGTAGTACTGAAGTGTGCAGTTGTGGACATTAAATTTGTAGCTCGACCATATGTCAACTAATTCTCCTGACCTCTCCCAATGTCCCAAGGTATAATTATAAAGGCCATATAGAAGACAAAAATACCAACTGTATCTATCTCTTATATGAAAAGCAAAGTGTTTTTGAAAAGCCCTCAGCATATTTCCAAATACTAGTTGGCCAGATAGTTTTACAAGGCTAACCCTAACTATTTCTATTTAACTTTTCCAGGCTCCATAGTAGAGCTGTTGAGGAAGAAGGGGGATGGGAATGAGTGCTAAATTGCCCAGGCAACAGTCCCTGCTATAGTGGCCATACAGGATGGGCATGCATATGCATAGTGCTTGTCTGTGTATACATAAGTATGTATATCTAAGTAGATACACACACGTCCCCCATTGCCTTGCCTAGTGAAACTTGGTTCCTCCTACAAAACCAAACTCAAAAGTTATTGTTTCTTTTAAGCTTTCCTTTATTTCTTAAAACAAAATTTCCCCTCTGCTGTTCTCCTACAGAACTTTGCTCATCTTTATATACCTTACATTAAGAGAAGTGTAAATGCAAGAGTAAGGTATGTTTGCTCAAAAGTAGGGACCATGTCTTGCTCATCTTAATGACTCCACAGCATTGAATGTCAGCATTTAGTATGTTTGCTAAGTGAGCTAATGACAAGAGCAAAATCCAGAAATTATAAAAATACTGCTGCAATCTAGATCATTTTATTTTCAATATATTCCAAATAATATGGATAGTTATTAGACACACTTGATGCATGACTTCTTAGTATATAATATATGATACAGGAAGGCAAATTTCCTTCAAGAAGATAGTATTATTTTATTTCCTTTAATGGGAAGCAGACTTGAAATCTACCATAACCTGATGAATAATTATCATCAAGAAGTTCAAGAAAGGAAATGAAGAAAAATTCAGCATCAATGATGCCAGCATCGTAATTATTGAATTTAAATGTTTACACAATGATTCTTTCAAATCTTCTGCTACTTTTAGGGCATTTGCAGTTAAATCATTCTGGCTCACATCCCAATGAAGATCAGGATATAGTTGTGTTCAAATTTTAAGTATTTTACCCAAGACATGATAAGGTTTTTTTTTAGTGATCATGGGGACAGTTTAGTAATACAAGCCCTCAAAATTTCCTGCAAAAATTTTTTTTGCAATATGTTTCCCAAAACACTGGGGTAACTAGATAATGTGGGAGCCAAGATATGACCACATTCATTAGAAATATATAAACAAATATTTTATATATTTTCTGTGTCTAAGGGGGAAAATGAGCTCAGAAAGTATACCAATATAATATACACTACCACTCACATACCTATAAAAATAAAATGACTTCACTGGAGAGATCACATTGAAATCATTTGAAAGAAAGAAGGCATCTAGTTTTGCACAGGTAAAAGAGAAACATTTTCAAAGCAGGCACAAATAACATAAAGGATCAAAGATGTAGGGCCAGCAAGGTATGCTGAGAAAAGTCACACAAGTAGGTTAACATGGAGTGTTTTGGTGGTTTTAACACAAATCCTTAAGAAGAAGAATAAAACATTTCTGAATATTCAGCAAAATTGTAATGGTGCTACTTTGATGCCTATGAAGGAAACACTGTACTCCAAAAGCGTATTAATTTTCCCTTTATCCTAAGAGCTCCTTGAGAACAGCACTGGTTAATTTCAGCAGAAGGCTCTGCAGACTCCTTTCCTTTTGCCCTGGTATCATTTATGATGAGATTAGAATCTTGAGTGATAGGCTGTTCTGCTTTTGTAAATTAATACTGTTAGCTATATAATGATCATTAGAAAAAAAGATTTGAACTTTGCGTGCTTTTCCTGATCATAACACAAGAGTGTTTAGGCCGTAATCAATTTCATCCCAAATATGTATTACCTTACACAGATGGCCACTAATGGGCACTAGGGGAATTACATATTCAGCAAGTGTTGAAATGCGATAAAATTCCCATGGCATTTATGGAATTAAAAAAAACCCCAAACACTAATTTTACTTTCTAAATGTCACCATGCTAAATGTTATAAAGGCTCAAGGTTGATGACTCTTTGATATAATATAGATTTAGTTATCACTGAAAAAATCATAAAATAATGTTTATTCACCTAGTAAAGCCTCCAGTAATCTTATTTTCTCTTTCAGATGTTCCTAATGTATGCAGAATTTTTAAAAAGGCACATAAATGTAACATTTCTACTCTAAGTGAGGACAGAAAGCTTCAGGTAGAGACTGGTAAAATGTATTATGATAGTTTTAGAAATTATGGTTTTTCCCCAATACCTATATATTTTGCGAAATAATGGAACCTCAAAGTGACCTATTCCCATATTAGCAAACATTATGTCAGTGCTTAGATGATGTCATATTTTTTAAAAGTTTGTGATGTGCTCCTAAATGAGAAAAGTATAATAATCAAACTCTTATCAACCCAGGCTTCAGATTACAACATGGGCTATTTGGTAGCAATGTCCTTAAAGACAAAGTAATATTATTAAACAAAATTGTACCATTGGAGTAAATGTGCATAAATACTAGTAAGATTTATTTCCATATGAAACAAGATTATGACTAGGAAGATGTTGAAGAGGAAACCAGCATTTCATGAATAGAAAAATTGTACCAGGCACGGCTAAGTGCTTTACACTTATTAATTCAGTTAATAGCTTTGTGGAGATGGAGTAAATTGTCTAAGGTCAACTAGAGGCACAGCTGAGCTACCACCGTAAGGACAAAACACTAAAAACTAATGCATACCCAAGGAAGCAAATGGGATGTAAAACTGAGATCAGATGAAAATTAGAATTTTGTTCAAATCATCAGGTTTTTAAACTTTTGTGTCTGTTCTTGGTCTTCAATAATACTTCATTTCTATGGTGGGTTTCAGCCTCAGTCCTGAGGCACCCCTGTCAGGTGTACCTATTTCCCTATTCCTACCTGCAGGCCTCAGGGTCCTATTTCGGGATTAGCTCCTTTGCAAGCACACACGCATGCCTGCATTCATTCACAAATATACCCTAAGCAGGTACTTCTGGGCAGGTACGTGTGCCGGGGATACAATAGTGAGTTCCTTCCTGCATGAAATTTTTATTTCAGAAAGCTTCGTTAGAAACTCTCCTTGGCTTCCTGGCTGCCTCGTTTTCTAATTGTACCTCCTTGCCTTACTGGTGTTTCTCCTAAACCCTGACTGCCTGGTTGTCATTAAGTCCCAAGTAATTAGCCACTGGGCCAGAAATCTAGATGGTGCTTTTCAAACTTTAATTTTCAGAATCACCCGAAGAGCTTATTAACACAGATTGCTGGGCCCTACGTCCAGAATTCCTCACTTGAATAGGCCTATGGTGAAGCCTGGAAACATGCAGTGGTTGCAAAGCTGCTGGTCTGAGAACCTAACTATGAGAATTGCTGATCTACAGCAGGGCTGACAAGCTTTCTCTGCAAAAGGACAGATGGTGAATATTTTAAGAGTTTGAGGCCCATATATTCTCTGTTGCAACTACTGAATTCTGCTGTGGTAGCATGAAAACAGTTAAAGACAACATGTAAACAAATAGATGTAGCTGTGTTCCAATAAAGCTTTATTTACAAATAGGCAGTGGGTGGATTTAGCCCTTGGGCTGGAGTTTGCAACTCCTGATGTAGAATGCTTGTGAGCGTCCTATCTTTGCACCTGGGTCCAGCTTCTCTGATCACTACAGACATCCCCATGTCCAACTCCTACCATTTTCCCTTAGCCTGGCCTTAGACCCTCAGGTACCAATTCTCTTTCTTTTCCTTGCAGTTTCAAACTACAATAAACTATAATACAGGATTATCATCGGAGAGAAACAGTGCTCCCCTGAAAGAATCACATTATATGTTACACCCTATCTTAAAAAATGTTATACATATTGTATGTTATACGCTATATATGTACTTTTGTGTGAGTACAAAGATAAACACAGGAATGAGGTATTATCTTAGTCTGGATGGCTCAAAAAAAAAATCTATCCATGAGCTGACACTTGACTTTAAATCCTAAACAACGAATTAAGGTTTAGCCAAGAAATGGGGAGAGGTGGGGAAGGATAAGGGAGGCAATTCCAAACGAGAAGAAATCACACGTACAAAGACAGATGTATGAAAAGACATGTAATCTTTGAGAAGTTGCCATTTAGTCAGTATGGAAATGATAGACGAAGTGAGGTATGGCAGTGAGGAAGATGAGGCTGGAAAAGCCAGCAGGGAATGGAAATGGAAAGGTCTGTGTGTGATGCTGACAACCCCAAAGGCAAGGGACCCCTGGCAAATTTTAGAAAAGGAGAGACAGGATCAGATTTACATTTCAGAAAGGTCACTAGCAGCTGTCTGGGGTTGGATTAGGACAAAAGAAGCCTGCATGATAAATTAAGAGGCCACTGCAGTCACCATTCTCTTGAGGTTTAAAATACGTTAACTCTGGAATTAGGATGTGCTGTGGGATTCTCAGAGCCATTCTATAACACTGGTTCTCAGAGGCTGCTGGGCTCCCCTGTGTTCTGCATTCCACTGGGTATCATCCTTGTTTTAAAGAGACCTAACGCCTTCTTTCCTTTCCCTTTAATCTGGTCTACAGTACTAAGACTGACAGCATTGGCCGGGCGCGGTGGCTCAAGCCTGTAATCCCAGCACTTTGGGAGGCCGAGACGGGCGGATCACAAGGTCAGGAGATCGAGACCATCCTGGCTAACACAGTGAAACCCCGTCTCTACTAAAAATACAAAAACTAGCCGGGCGAGGTGGCGGGCTCCTGTAGTCCCAGCTACTCGGGAGGCTGAGGCAGGAGAATGGCGTAAACCCGAGAGGCGGAGCTTGCAGTGAGCTGAGATCCGGCCACTGCACTCCAGTCCGGGCGACAGAGCGAGACTCCGCCTCAAAAAAAAAAAAAAAACAAAAAACAAGACTGACAGCATTAAGTCACTAAACCATTGGAATGGCTCATTTGCCTGCTTCTGGAGAAATCATTCAACTGGTTAATTTTTCTAAGGCCAAGAAATAGATTTTAACTTGGTGCTTTTCAAACCTTAGAAATCACATTTGAACTCACAAAGCCAAGGGCTTAGTTATAAGGCCAGAATTCACACACCCAGCTGACAGGAATCAGGATATGAGAGGTGACTGGGTGTAACTTGCAAAAACAACATATCCATCTTATCTGAGTGAGAAGACAGCAATACCCAGGGTGGAAAATCTACCACGAAGCATTCATAAGAAGGAACCTATCATACCAGAAAGGAGGAGCATGTGATTAGAGATCTAAGGAAATCTTAAGTACTTTAAATAAGAAGATTCTAATGGCCAGTTGAGGGAAAATCATGAAAAACATATTTCCATCTTATTTTCAAGGAAAATGGAATACAGCATATAGAGTACATAGAGGCTGCCTCACTAAGTCATCGAGTCCCAAACAGGCCAGTGACTCCCATTTCCCATCCTGAGTGCTGATCTAGTGATTATGCAACTGCACAATTGATTTCATTTTATTTTTCAAGTCTCCAATATTTTGTACACATTCTTACTTTCTTCGAAAGCAAGTTGGCAACATAACTTACAGATTATTAACATGGGATCTGGAATTAAGACAGAACTGGGATTTGCATCCCTGCTCTGCCAACCACTGGATATGGGTCCCTCAGCAAGTAAGTAACTTAACTTACCAAAGAATCAACTTTCACAACAGCAAGATAAGCCTAATAACATACTTTAATAAGGATGTTCTGCAGATGAAATTACATCAGTTATCACAAACATTTTTGAGTATATTAGAAAAAAATGTTGAATACATACTTATGACAGTTATATTTTTGTAAAACATTAAAATTAATAAATTATGCATATTATAAAATGCAAAAACTAAAAAAGATGAGACAAAACAAACAGAAGTTCTAACATTTTCTTGCTCACCCCAGTGGATCATGTTGTGTATCATTTTAGAGGCCCTCCCACTAAATAATCAGGGTGAAGAGTAGAAGATGTGGAGCTTAGTAAATGCTCAGAAAGTGGCAGGTCTTATTAAATGAGCTAACTACAAATGTTCTTAAGCAAATAGAACAGGAAACTACTGGAATTTTAAACCATGAAATCACCTGTACATCACGTAAATTTTCATTTCGCTTTCAGCACAAATGAAAGTGATATGTGCAGCTACTAAGAATAGATGTGGTAGTTTTATCTGAAAAAGCATTCCATTCTAATACAGAAGTTACTGTGAACTTCGCAGTCATGAATGCTCAAGAAAAGTCCTGTTTTCCATTAAGTTTTATATTTCTCTAGGAATCCTCTAAACCATTTGTTGCCATATGTTGCAAAGGGCGCTAAATTGTTGTTTAGTCACACTGAATGTAATGGTTGATCTATATTATGCCACATTAAGGGACTCTTTAACCATCCCCCAAATGCCAACCACGTTTTGAGCAGTGGTAAAGGAAATAATGTAAAAAAGGATCACTACCTCACTGTTCCTATCTTAGTGCCTTATCTCAGTGCCCAAGGCACTAAAGCCTGTCTGGAACGATGTTGTTTTAGTTTACACATTCACTACCTATCTCCCAACACTGAAACAAAAGGCAGAAATTCTTCTATCCTCTCCCTGCTGAGCCCCAGAGCCTAGAACAGAGCCTGCCACGCAGTGGTGCTCAGATATTTGTTGCTGAATCTTTCCAACCCATGATTTTCTCACATTTATATATTAAGCAACTTTGAAGACAGGTTTTATAAATGAACGAGTCTAAATTTCTAAAGAATGCCTTCTGTAAAAGTCTTGGCTTCTTTTCTAACATACCCCTAAATTAATCCTTAGTGATAGCACATTTGATACCAGTGCCTTCAATGCGTGGAAAGCATGAACTAGATTTGTTAATGGGGGCAGGCTTTCATTAAGCAAGCACTTATTAAGCTCCAACTTCTGAATTAATTATTTAAATGAATAATTCATTTAGTCATCAAATATTTATTGAGTGGTTAACATAGGCTAGTCAGTCAAGCGCTGGAGACACAGTGATAAATATGATAAACACAGTCCCTGCTTTCGTGAAACTTCCATCTAGTGGATGACATACATCAATCACAAACTACAAAATGCACATAAAACACAACACTGCTACCTGATCAAAAAAGGCTTGACAACAGAATTACAGTGTTCTGAGTTTACTCTTAAGCTCAGAAATGATCCTCTAACCCATAACCTATTTCAGAAGAACTTGAACAGATGAAAGCATTGGATAAGTTCCATTTAAAAAGTTTCCAAATCCATGCATCGTAATAAGAGAAAAAGCAAAATCTTATCACCAGGGAAATCTGCTTTAATCAGTGATGAATCTAGGCAGGTATTATATAGCTTACACTGTTTTCTGTAATGCTCAAGATAAATGATTTGCTTTCAGAAACACAGAATTTATTAGTAGGTAATCTATGCAGTACTAAAGACATAATTGCATTTTTCTGTTGAAGCAGATAAATATTAAACATTTTCAAAAAATCATGTATTCCACGAAGGCACACCTTCATATTTCAAACAATGGTTTAATTATAAAATAAGGAAGAAAGATCAGACTTCTGTACTACTAATTTTCAAAGGAATCTAGTAGCATAGTATGAATATGAGACAAAACATAATTTATAATGTCTTAGAAATAAGTTAGAATAAAAGTAAATAAATTTTAATAAAGAATAGAAGCTCAGACCAGAAAGAAGTGATATCACCCTGGCTCCTGATATATTAAAGTGACAGATCAAACGTGAGAAATAATCAGAGAAACCCCTGCCAATGAAACATAAAACTTCATAATTATTCTGTTATTTACAATTCTTCTTGAGAAAATACAAAATTTTAATTTTAAAAATCTGATTTAGACCAGGGATGGTGGCTTAGCCCTGTAATCCCAGCACTTTGGAAGGCTGAGGTGGGTGGATCACAAGGTCAGGAGATCAAGACCATCCTGGCCAACATGGTGAAACCCCATCTCTACTAAAAATACAAAAATTTGGCTAGGCGTAGTGGCGGGAGCCTGTAGTCCCAGCTACTCAGGAGGCTGAGACAGGAGAATCGCTTGAATTCAGGAGGCAGAGGTTGCAGTGAGCCGACACTACATACTAGCCTGGAGACAGAGCGAGACTCCATTTCAAAAAAAAAAAAAAAAAAAATCTGATTTAAAAAATATAGGCTGACACTGTAAGTGGTTTCCCAATCTAAAATTATGAGTCCAAATATGTTGACTACCTTTCAAAAGAATGAGGGTGAGATAAAACAGTTCAAGTTTGTTGTCTGAAAGAATGAGACTACTGTAAATTCTCCTAAGTGGTGACAAAAAGAGACTAAGAGGTGTTACTGTCCACGATACCCACTATGAACCTGCAATTCTCCTTAGCAAAGTGGGTCCAGACAACTGAAGTATCCAATATGATAGTCCCATTTGCATTTTAACCATGTGAGCTTTCTTATTCCTGAACAAGTTAGGCCTTCCTAGTAATCAGTGTCACCTCTTGATTTATTTAGTAACAGCAAAAGAAAAAACAAAGGAAAAAGCTGTGTCGGCAACTGATGGGTGAAACAACTCTCAGCATTACAATTTTCAGAAATATCCTGAAAAGCTTACCATATGAATGCAAGTACTGGATCTCAAACAGTACAGTTTTGGAACAGAGCTGATAATTATATTTTATAGATAGATTTAAAAGTCCCAAATCCTCTCATCTCAGGATGACTGTCAATAGGGATAACAATACCCAGTGGTCTTTTTCAAACTTTCCATATCCTCCTTCCCGTAGTGTGCCCTGAGAGTGAAGGCAGCACATTCTAGCACTCATTATGCTGGGTAGTAACATACCTGAGTAACTAAGCATCACAACCAAAGGACAAATGCCTTCTTGTATATTTTCGGTCTCTTTGGATATTTTTTTCAGCTTATGCTACGAGTTACAGTACCCAAAGGAATAAGGATTTAACTTAATCTTAAAAACTGAATTACCAGTTTGAACAAACGTCGGAGGGACAAGAGGGAGACAGCAGGGTTTAAAAGTACAACCTTAATCCTATTGTAACATTTCCTCTTATTTTGTACTAAAATATTATTTTAGGAAAAATTTTACAAATCTTTTATATTTTGAATGTTGTGAATGTAATACTACCATTAATGTGGCAATGACATATCAATTCAAATATGTTCAGAAACAGCTTGCATATGGGCACAATGATGTTCTCATCTTTTCTGGAATTCGTTTTCTAAAAAGTCCACATACAAATGTAATATATGGTTTTCAAACTGTGCTTAGTGGATCCTCAGAGTCACAACAAGCCCCGCCTGGAGCACCCATGAGGGCAAGGTAGAGGCCGAGGGGAAAGCCAGTTTGGATCTCCTCTCTACTCTTCCATTCCAGCCAAAGCAGCCCTGCTTTCGTCAATTATATATATTATGATTTAGGCAGTTTGTTTGGAAAATTCTGTTCTAAAAAAAAAAAAAAAAGTGAAAACGACCCTCACAGTTTAAAAATTCACTGTCTGATATGCTAAGTCCAATAATGACATGCTAAGACCAATATTATGGTCTACATAAACATGGATTCCAATCACATAAAAAATAAGTTACATAAACGGCATGTCTCAGTTAAAGTAGATAAGGAAGAAGACAATGGATGAACCCTAGGACTGTATTTGCTCAATTTAAAGCCAGGGTAACATGCTGGAAGAATCTGTGGTCTGACATGCTGAAACTTGCCTCACTAGGTGGTTTTAATGGCAGTAAATCACAACTTCTGAACACTCATCCCAGCTGATTTTAACAAAGAATAGAATCTGAGACCAAAAAAGAAGTGATATAACTCTGGCTCTCTATATTAAAAATCCTACAGCCCTCCTATGATTGCAGTTAATGGAAACACTTCAGAAAAACAGCTTGGTCACAAAGATCCCTGTGTTATTTTATCTTTTTTTTTTTTTTTTTTAATTTTATTATTACTTTTTTTTAACCTTGAGACAAGGTCTCACTCTGTCACCAAGGCTGGAGTGCAGTGGTACTTTCACAGCTCACTGCAGCCTTAGCCTCCCGGGCTCAGGCAATTCTCCCTGCCTCAGCCTCCTGAGTAGCTGGGACCACAGGTGCATGCTACCACATCCAGCTAATTTTTAAAAATTATTTGTAGAGAGAGCGTCTCCCCCTATGTTTGCCCAGGCTGGTCTTAAACTCCTGGGCTCAATGATCCTCCCACCTTGGCCTCCCAGAATACTGGGATTACAGGTGTGAGCCATCACATCTGGTCTATTTTGTCTATTCTTTTTCCCTAAAAAGATGTCTGCTCTCCTCTAACTGGTAAAATAATCCTTGGAGGCCCATTTCAAAAGTTACCACCTCTCCAAAAGCTTCCTTTGGATCAAATTTGTGGGTCACCTTTCTGGGTTCCTCCAGATTTCTTCATTTGGGGAATTTGCTCAGACTGTGGTACCCAGAGGGCCACGGCCTCATTTGCCTGTGCATGAGCATGTAAACATGAACTGCTTGATGAAAGTTATTTAAATGGATCACCAAATGAAGCTCCGGTTTCAGGAGTAGAGATGGACACAGAATTAGTCTTCATTTGGAGCAGGTTGGCCGAGTAAATGACCCAATCTCTTAATCTTTCTGGATCTTAGATTTTCAACAATAGAGGCATGGCTTACTATGAAGTAAAGACAAATTACTTATAAATTCCCGTTTTCATGTATTTTAGGTAAAAAGCAGCCATAAAGGAGGTTTCTATCATCTGTAAACTATAGTTTATATAGATGCATATAGACACATATATAGATGTGTGCGTATATGTGTATACACCCCCCCCCCACTTTTAATGGATTGCCTGTCAACTTAAATTTTTAATGTAGCTCATGATCGCCATCTGCTGGGAAAACGTTGAACATCTATTTCAGTTAAAAGCTGGAGGTTGCAAGGCTTTTAATCAGTTATTAAAAGAACAAGAAACGTAACTGTTAAACCTAGAATATTTAATCTATAAAAAACTCTAGGACATCCAGAGAGTAAGGATATTAGGTGCATTAAACATTCAACTCTAGAACTGAAGTTGTGCTTCAAGTGGAAACAACGTAATATGTTTAGAATCCATTTTCAAATATATATTTTTTATTCTGACTTATTACATACTAATTCTGTCTCATGAGGATGGGAGGCAAGGCTGCCTTACTTACATTCAGAGACAGGAAAAAAATCATTTCCAACTGGATTTTTTTTTTAAATTCTTAAAAAAGTAAGGGAAGCAAAGATTAAAAATCAATAGCACTAATGCTTTAAGATATATGACTTTAGCTAGGCAGATTAAAAGAGATTATGATTATGGCTTCAGATTATTTTATTTCACTACATAAATACCCCAAAGACACGATCATATATAAATATGTTAGGAAGTGGAGAGAGAGAAGGTGGAGGGAGGGACGGGGGAGGGAAGGAGTGGGTAGGGAAGGAGTGGGGAAGATAGGCGAGAGACACATTGAAATAAGTCAATTGATAACAAGCCCCCTGGTGTGTGTATACCTATAAAATTTAGGGTGCGAGTATCATCCTGGAAGACACCACACATGCTATTGCATGTCTTCTTATAAATAAGCAGAATAAAAAGTTCAAATATAAGGAGGAGATATCTAGATATATCTACATATCTATCTCTATATATACAGGTATGATATATGTGAGCTTATATTTATATTTAGGGATCTTCCCCTTACAAAATATAAAGGCTATATGGGAAACAATCACCTTCCATAAAAAGTGATAATCTGTTGAGGAGACAGGAGACCAATATCTCCAGTTGCATATGGCGACCTTGTGGAAAAAAGAAAACCATCTGCAGCTAGAACATGGTATCCCCATACTACATAAAGGGAGGGGAGGTGAGGAGCAGAGGGGGAAAATAGTCCAGGGAGGTACTGGTAACACTAGCCACTTCTCAAGACAGAGGCACAAGGAAGTACACAGTTTGAGAGAGAGGAAAGAAGAACAAAGTTATCAGTCTTTACTTACCTGGAGAAAAGATCAAGTAAACTGCAGCAGACAGGCTAGTTTGATTCTATGCAACACAAACATGAGTGCTATTGAAGAGTTATCTAGTGGCAAGCTAGAGGTTAGAATGAAGACACTTGAGTGATTCAGAGGATGAATATTGGAGGAAGAGTGAGGATTCTGGCTCCCCCTATTAGGAGCTGTGTACTCTCAGCCAAATTACTTAATCTCTCTGTTACCTTGGATTCTTCATCTATAAGATAGGAATAATTAGCATCTGAAAGGGATGTTGTGAGGACTGACTAGATTAATAGATGAAAGTGCTATGAACAGCACCTGGCAGACAGCAAGTGCTACACAAAAATGTTTTCCTAATTAAGGAAGCAAGATTCTTGCTATTTATACAGTATCAATCAAAATGTATCCATCACTTTCTGGCTTAATAGCCTTGGTTTCCTTATCCGTAAAATGAGAACATTTACGGCTGTCACAGAAATAATACAGGCGTATGTTTGTCACAATGACTGGGCAAGTGTAAGCACTGGATTACTCTCTTATATATTATTATCAGCTATGCAAGCTGTGTGATTACAGTACTATTTTACATTGTATTGCATATTATATTATTAACTCAAAGTACACATGTCATGTACGTAATGTGTGAGTGTATGTGGGGGCACGTTCCATATCCTCAGAGATCCAGAAACTGAAATATGTTGGCAAGGAGATTGCTAGACTGGCCAAACCTTGATCCAAAATTGTGAAAAGGGTGAAGATCTATACAAAATAATATCTAACCCCAAAGACTTCTCAGCAACATTTTAACGCATATTAAGATTTGTTAATGCTTAGATGATGAGACGGTATTCAGTAGTGAATGGTATGTCAAAATATATTTTGACTTTTATTCCATTGGTTCCTTGAATAAAGATCGAAACTCTCTGGAAACCAAACCCCCTGTACGATCAACAGAATCATCCATGTACCTTTTCAATCAACTCGTAGCTCTCTTCGAGTTTGAGCAGCCTGTTCTGCACGGATGTAGATGCTCGCTGATAGACTGCTCGCCACTCCTGAAAGTCACTCTCTGAAATCTCAGCCACAGCAAAACATAAAGTTCTTAACCCTGAAAAAGGTAGCATACATCACCCCAACACATCAAAGAAAATTTTGTTCAGAAGTCTGAGGTTTCTGTTTTTATTTCACAAAGTCTCATTTTGAAAAAAGTGATTCCATACAAACAATATGCTGAAGTCCAATTAAATTATGACAAAAACTTAGTATAAACTGTAGATTAATGTTCCCCTGGTCTTTAAAATTGGTACCCTGCTTCTAATACCCAACCCTTTAATCCATCTTCCATGCCTAGTGTGGCATTTCTAAAATCCTAATCTTATCAAGCAATTCTTTTGCTTTGAATCTTCCAATTTTTCCCCAGGACAAAATTTAAGCCCCAAAGTACGCTTTATATATGTTTCATCAGGTGCCTTCACTCTCATTCCCTGCAATTCACTTCCCACACACAGGGGTCTTTGCACATGCTGGTAACTTTTTCTCCATTCTGCTTTCCCAATGACTGCCCATTGTCTGCCTTGCAAGTAGTTTAAGACTCAGATCTGCAAATCATCTCTTTGATGTACCCTCCTCTCACCCAGATGCCAAAGGCAGAAACACTCTTATGGCATGAGTGACAATGTTTTAGAGTTTTTCTTGTGTGTCTCCTCTATTAAAGCACTTGGAAAGCAGGGACCCAGAGTTCTTCAGAGTAACTCAGTACCAAGCATAGTGGCTGACTTCTTATAGTGGCCTCACAGATGTTTACGAAGGAAGAGAGACCCCGGTGGGGTCTACTGGGAAAGCCACCTTCCTCTTACTAGGATATATGACTGCATTTATTACTATTCTTTGTCACCATAAATCTGTAGTTTAAAAGTCTAAGTGTAGTTGAGGGATAGTGGCAAAAAAGAACTGCCAGCAGATACATCCCGGGAAAACAATCAAAGCTGATATTTAAAGTGACCCGCCCCTGTGCCTGGTGCCTGCCAATTTCATAACTCACATCTCTCTCAGCCAGAAAAATGTAGATGGATTGGAAGAAAGGAGAAGCCAAAGCACTCGTCAGCTACGCAAGGAAGCAGTTATTTAGGTTCGCAAGAAGACACTGCCCTCACTCCAGGTCATTTAATTGTTAGAATGACTAGGACCAGATGCTAGGCTTAGTGATCTCAAGACAAAACGTGTCTAAGGGAACACGTCAGAAGAAAGAAGCAAGGAACATACAAAGTTCCCAGAGAACTCTACCTTCCAAGAAAGGGTGGTCTATTGCCAGATCACTGAGAGTGGAACTCAAATCATGGGGCCATCTTAGGACATGTTTTTCTCTCTTGGAAACTTGGCTGGAAAACTTACTGGAGGGTAGTCATGGGGAGAAGTGTCATCCAGCCCAGGGCCAGAAAGAATAGGGTGGAGGTGTGGTCCAAACCATTAAAATCTAAGAGTGGAGTATCTTTAACATCACATCCAGAGAGGAGAAAGATGCCCTCAGTTCTCCTCCAAAACAAAAAGAATCTGTGTTGTATGCTGGGTTGGTTGTACCTGCCAAGGTCTGAGGCTGGGCCTTAAGGAATCTGAATTCTATGAATATATATGTTTCCATGCTTTTACATTTTGAAGAACCATACAGAGGTTTTTCAAAAGCCATCTTTTTGTTTGTTTTTGCCTAGTGTTTTAAAAAGCATTCCTATCTTTTCTCTGCCTGAATTAACAGAAAAAAAGTATTTGATCAGGTCAGTTTGGTGCCACTGGCAATAGTTTCAGCTGAAACAGATAGGAGTGAAAATTGAGACTGGAGATTTAGATTCAGCTATAACTACCATTGTCAAGTATGAGATAAGACTCTACAAATTCTTGTAGTAACTGACTCTCATGTTTAACAATCCTTGCTGCCTTTCATCTAACCTAGATCCTCTCTCTAGACTAGGTACTGCGTTGCCTTGCACATAATATATTTCAGGAGGACAGAGAGGCAGGGCAAAGCTTGATTATCTTATTTTGGATTCTCAGGCTTCACACAGAGCCTGGCTTGTGGTAGGGGCTCTCTAAAAAAGCCTTGAGTTGCAATACACTGAATAACAATTTTAATAGCTACATAAGTTTTTAATAGAAAGTCTTGAGTTGAAATATATGATTTCCTTTTAATCATGCTTTATTGCCGAATTATACTTACCTTCTGTAGCAAACTGCTCTAAATGTTTTAGGGTAATTTCTTTGTATTTTGATGTCTCTGCCAGTCGATCATAAATTACAGTGTCCTGGAAAACAAACAGAGGGTAAAATGACTTCATTAAGCATTCTGAGTTTAATAAAGTTGATGTTGGTAACAACAGTAGAAGGAAATCAGTGTAACAACCACCAATCTCTTTTAGCATTCATTTTAAAGAACAAGATATTTTTGTCTAATAATACTATTTCCCTAGTGACATTAAGTAATAAGTCTCTAGTCTTGCATCTTCATCTTTCCTTTCTGAATAAAATTGTAGTTATTCCCATGTTCATATCTCATATTCTACACTTCACTTACCTTCCACATGCTGCAAGATCTACCCCAACCTAGAAGGTTTTCCAGAACACCTTCATAGGTGTTCATAGGTGCTGCAAGGAAGAACAGTCCAGAACTCAAGTAAGTTTGGGAAACACTGGACTGAGCAAAGCAACAGAGCTTGTCTTGCTGTAACAATCCTTGGGGACTTTAAAATGCCAGTGTGCACAGTGGATCTTGAAGGGGCTACATGATATGTGCCCCAAACTCGTTGAACCACAGAACTTTTCAGGGTTTAGAGCATGTTTATGAGACCAGTGCTCACAGAAGAACAAACTTTAAGAAATACAGGACTAAATCCACTGAAAGGGCCAGTGGGTATTGTCGGGAGAACCTTGGACAAATCTCGAAATGCCTTAAATAGCCATATATTTCTGATTGCATCACTTTAGCTTTAAGACTCAATTTACTTAATCTGTAAAATTTGGTTACCGGATTATGTTTCAAGTTCTTTTCAGCTTTAACTTCATGTACCACTTATGCTTCTCTAGTTTTTGCTGTTTTATAAATTGCCTATTATTCCTTTAGTTATTATGCAGCTTTGGTTTAGTGCTTTAAGAATTTTCGTATTCAACCTTCATGGTTTTATTAGACCAGGAAAAAATAAATCATTTATCTGCAATTACTCTCTCAGTGGTATTACCCATTTTGGGGTCTCCAGTCTCAGGGCTATTTGGAAGCAGACTAATGGAGTATGATTTAGAACCCTTGAGAGAAACAGAACTTAGTGACCTCAGAACAGATGGAGTATTCCAAGCTGCAATTATGAATTTCTTTTCATTTTTTCAGTGATGGAATGGGAAAGGCGGTAAAGCACAAGGAAATGATAGCTTCCCCTCATGGCTCCTTTCTGAGAATGAGAAGAATAATTTATAAATTCTTCTTTTAAGAATTTTAAAATAATATTTTCAATGATGTTAATACAGTCCACTCGAAAACTAATATTTGAAAACATTAAAATCATGAAAACAAAAGTGATAAGTAATATAGTTAAAAGGATTAAATTATGTAGTGTATCCAAACGTTCTAGTGGAAGAAGTTGACGTTTAGAATGGGAAAAAATAATTTTATACGTTCTTTATAGTGTTGAGAAAAAGCAGAAGAAAGACGTGGCCTTCTGCATTAAATGTATAGTACGTTTCTAAAACGACAATCGCAATCGGCTGGCCATGCCTACACTTGAAAAATGAATAAACATTGTGATGGTTAATACTGAGTGTCATCTTGATTGGACTGAAGGATGTGGTGTGTCTGTGAGGGTGTTACCAAAGGAAATTAACATTTGAGTCAGTGGGCTCGGGAAAGCAGACCCACCCTTAATCTGGGTGGGCACAATCTAGTCACCTGCCAGCGAATATAAAGCAGGCAGAAAAACATGAAATGGCAAGACTGGCCTAGCCTCCCAGCCTACATCTCTCTCCTGTGCTGGATGTTTCCTGCCCTGGAACATCGGACTCCAAGTTCTTCAGTTTTGGAACTCGGACAGGCTCTCCTTGCTCCTCAGCCTGCAGGTCCCACGGCCTATTGTGGGACCTTGTGATTGTGTGAGTTAATGCTTAATAAACTCCCCTTTATATATATGCATTTATTCTATTAGTTCTGTACCTCTAGAGAAGCCTAATACAGATTTTGGTACCAAGAGTGGTTCTAGAGGAACAGAATATTAAGATGGAGTTCTTTCATTGGTTTCGGGGTTTCTGGCTGCTTAATATGATTAGAACCCAAAATGCTAAGGACTCTTACTTCTAGTAGTATGCAGAACACTGATAGTCTTTGGTGTAAACTGTTTGGAGAGTTATGTAAAATAAAGGCATTTGACATTCCTGATTCTTCGTTCATGAGAGGCAATGAGTTTAGTGACTCTATACATAATACCTTTGGCCATGTGTGGAGAACCAAGGAACATAATGAAGCTGGTTGGTTGCTCCTAATTTCAGTGGACAAAGTAATGAAAGAAAATGATGAACTCAGGGATTCTATCTCCTGGCTTCAGAAGCAGATACTGAGTCTCAAATCTGCTAAGATTGCCCTGAGTGAGAGTCTTACCTCCTGCAGTGAAAGAACTGAAGTTGTGGAAAAATAGACACAAGCTGTTATTATGCGAGTGGCTGACCTGCAACGAAAGATGCATGAACAGCCTCTACAGGTGTCTACTGTTAAAGTGAGGGCATTGATTGGAAAAGAATGGGATCCTGCAGGGACATGTGAGAGGACCCTGATGAAGCTGCGGACACTGAATTTGTAAACTCTGATGAACCTTTTTTTGCCAGAAGTAACAGCTTCCCCATCCCCAGGAGTGGCAACATCCCCTCTCTGAACTATGCTGCCATCAGCCTTTCCACCTCTGTCTGAGGAGATAAACCCTGTGCTGCCTGCGGTAACAATGATGTCCTCCCCTGAGGCAGTTGCCAGGCAAGATGATGTTGATTCTCTTCAGGAGCCACCCCCAACACCCCTGTTTGCTTCTAGACTATAACTAGACTAAAGTCCCAGCGGGCCCCTGGAGGTGAGGATGAGAGTGTGACTCATGAGTAGATGCGCTACACTAAAAAAGAATTGCCTGAGTTTTCCAATTTATATAAGCAGAAAACTTCTAGGTCAAATGGATAAAAGACTAATTTGAATTACAAAAACCGAGAATCACAGCCTCTCAATCAATTTCCAAACTTGAGCCAGTTTACAGACCCAGAACCCCCTGAATGAAGGGGAGGCTGGGTACCCTTGAAAAAGGACCCCACTGTAGTACTGACAATTTATGCTGTTAATCTTTCTCCCATCCTTCCCCAAAGAGACCTCCGGCCTTTTACCAGAGTAACTGTGCATTGGGGAAAGGGAAATGATCAGACATTTTGGGGACTACTGGACACTGGCTCTGAGCTGATAATGATTCCAGGGGACCCAAAATGTCACTGTGGTCCTCCAGTTAAAAGTAGGGGCTTACGGAGGTCAGGTAATTAATGAAGTTTTAGCTCAGCTCTGACTTAGAGTGAGTCCAGTGGGTCTCCAGGCTTATCCTGTGGTCATTTCCCTGGTGCCAGAATTCATAATTGGCATAGACATACTTGGCAGCTAGCAGAATCCCCACACTGGCTCCCTGACTGGTAGAGTGAATGCTATTATGGTGGGAAAGGCCAAATGGAAGCCATTAGAGCTGCCTCTACCTAGAAAAATGGTAAATCAAAAATGGTATCATATCCCTGGAGGGACTGCAGAGATTAGTGCCACCATCAAGGACTTGAAAGACGAATGGGTGGTGATTCCCACCACCCCCATTCAACTCTCCCATTTGGCCTGTGCAGAAGACAGATGGATCTTTGGGGAATGATCCGTGGATTACCATGAGCTTAACCAAGTGGTGACTTCAACTGCAGCTGCTGTACCAGATGTGGTTTCATTGCTCGAGCAAATTAACACATCTCCTTGCACCTGGTATGCAGCCACTGACTTGGCAAATTCCTTTTTCTTCACTCCTGCCCATAAGGCCCACCAAGCAATTTGCCTTCAATATACCTTTACTGTTCTAACTCAGGAGTATATCAACCCTCTGGTTTTGTGTCATGATCTTATTCAGAAAGCCCTTGATTGCTTTTCATTTCTGCAAGATATCACACTGGTCCATCACACTGATGACATACTGATTGCATCCAGTGAGCAGGATGTAGCAAACACACTGGACTTACTGGTGAGACATTTGCATGCCAGAGGATGGGAAATAAACCTGACTAAAATTAAGGGACCCTCTACCTCAGTAAAATTTCTAGGGGTCCAATGGTGTGGGGATTGTTGAGATATTCCTTCTAAGGTGAAGGATAAGTTGTTGCATTTGGCCCCTCCTACAATGAAAGGCACAGTGCCTACTCGGCTTATTTGGATTTTAGAGGCATCACAGTCCTTATTTGGGTGTGTTACTTTGGCCCATTTATCAAGTGACCCAAAAGGCTGCCAGTTTTGAGTGGGGTCCAGAACAGGAGACAGGTCCTCTATGAGCTGCTCTGCCACTTGGCCCATATGATCCAGCAGATCCAATGGTGTTTGAGGTGTCAGTGGCAGATAAGGATGCTGTTTGGAGCCTTTGGTAGGCCCCCATAGGTGAATCACAGCGGAGGTATCTCGGATTTTGGAGCAAGGCCCTGCCATAATCTGCAGGTAACTACTCTCCTTTTGAAAGACAGCTCTTGGGTCTTGTTACTGGGCTTTGGTGGAAACTGAACATTTGACCATGGGTCATCAAGTCATGGTGCGATCTGAACTGCCTATCATGAACTGGGTGCTTTCTGACCCATCTAGCCATGAAGTGGGCCGTGCACAGCAGCATTGCATCATCAAATTGAAGTGGTATATATGTGATGCGGCTTGATCAGGTCCTGAATGCACAAGTTACGTGAGGAAGTGGCTCAAATGTCCATGGTCTCCACTCCTCCCACTCTGTCTTCTCTCCCCCAGCCTGCAGCAATGGCCTCAGGGGGAGTTTCCCCTATGATCAGTTGACAGAGGAAGAGAAGACTAGGGCCTGGTTCACAGACGGTTCTGTACAATATGCAGGCACTACCCAAAATTGGACAGCTGCAGCATGACAGTCCCTTTCTAGAACATCCCTGAAGGACAGCGGTGAAGGGAAATCTTCCCAGTGGGCAGCACTTCAAGCAGTGCACCTGGTTGTGCACTTTGCATGGAAGGAAAAATGACCAGATGTGCGATTATATACTGATTCATGGGCTGTAGCCAATGGTTTGGCTGGATGGTCAGGGATGTGGAAGAAGCATGACTGGAAAATTGGTTACAAAGAAATCTGGGGAAGAAGTACGCAGATGGACCTCTCTGAGTGGTCAAAAGCTGTGAAAGACATTTGTATCCCATGTGAGTGCTCACCACCAGTAGGTGACCTCAGCAGAGGAAGATTTTAAGAATCAAGTGAATAGGATGAACTGTTCTGTGGACACCACTCGGCCTCTTTCCCCAGCCACCCCTGTCATCACCCAGTGGGCCCATGAACAAAGTGGCCATGGTGGCAGGGGTGGAGGTTATGCATGGGCTCAGCAACATGAACTTCTACTCACCAAGGCTGACCTAACTACGGCCACTGCTGAGCCCAATTTGCCAGCCGCAGAGACCAACACTGAGCCCTTGATATGGCATCATTCTTTGGGGTGATCAGCCAGCCACCTGGTGGTAGATTGTTGCATCATGGAAAGGGCAGAGGTTTGTCTTCACTGGAATAGACATTTACTCTTGATATGGGTTGTTGCATCATGGAAAGGGCAGAGGTTTGTCCTCACTGGAATAGACATTTACTCTTGATATGGGTTTGCCTATCCTGCAAGCAGTGCTTCTGCCAAGACTACCATCTGTGGACTCACGGTCTTCCACAAAGTACTGTCTCTGACCAAGGCACTCACCTTATAGCTAAAGAAGTGTGGCAGTGGGCTCATGCATCCACCGTCACAGTATTCCACACAGCACTGCCTCTGACCAAGGCACTCACTTTACAGCTACAGAAGTGTGGCAGTGGGCTCATGCTCATGGAACTCACTGGTCTTACCATGTTTCCATCATCCTGAAGTAGCTGGACTGATAGAATGGTGGAATGGCCTTTTGAGTCACAATTACAATGCCAACTAGGTGACAACATTTTGCAGGGCTGGAGCAAAGTTCTCCAGAAGGCCGTGTATGCTCTGAATCAGCATCCAATATATGGTACTGTTTCTCCCATAGTCAGGAGTCAGGGGTCCAAGAATCAAGGGGTGGAAGTGGTACCACTCACCATCACCCCTAGTGATCCACTAGCTACATATTTGCTTCCTTTTCCTGCGACACTATGTTCTGCTGGCCCAGAGGTCTTAGTTCCAGAGGGAGAAACACTGTTATCAGGAGACACAACAATGATTCAATTAAACTGGAAGTTAAGATTACCACCTGGACACTTTGGGCTCCTCCTACCTTTAAGTCAACAGGCTGAGAAGGGAGTTACAGTGTTGGCTGGGGTGACTGACCCAGACTACCAAGATGAAATCAGTCTACTGCTCCATAACAGAAGTAGGGAAGAGTATGCATGGAATACAGGAGATTCATTAGGGTGTCTCTTAGTATTGCCGCACCCTGTGATTAATGGGATCAATGGGAAACTACAACAGCCCAATGCAGGCAGGACTACAAATGGTCCAGATCCTTTAGGAATGAAGGTTTATGTCACTCCACCAGGAAAAAACCCACAACTTGCTGAGGTGTTTGCTGAAGGCAAAGGGAATACAGAATGGGTAGCAGAAGAAGGCAGTCATCAATACCAGTTATGACTACATGACCAGCTGCAGAAACAAGGACTGTAACTGTCATGAGTATTTCCTCACCAATTCCCCAGCTAACATCGTACTGAATGGGGAAAAGCTGAAAGCTTTCCTCGAAGAACTGGAACAAGATAAGGAAGCCCTCTTTCATCACAGCTATTCAAAACAGTACTGGAAGTCGAGGCCAGAGTAATCAGCAAGAGGAAGAAATAAAGGGAATACAAATTGGAAAAGAGGAAGTCAAATTGTTCCTCTTTGCTGATGATCTTATATCTGCAAAAACCTGAAGACTCTACCAAAAAACTTAGATTTTGATAAACAATTCAGTAAAGTTGCAGGATACCAAATCAATGTACAAAAATCAGTAGCACTTCTCTATACCAATAATATCTAGATGAGAAAGAAAGAAGCCAATCCCATTTACAACAGTCATAAAACACCTGGGCCAGGTGCGGTGGCTCAGACCTGTAATCTTAGCACTCTGGGAGGCTGAGGTGGGCATTCAAGACCTGCCTGAGCAACAAGGTAAAACCCCACCTCTACAAAAAATACAAAAAAGTTAGTCAGGTGTAGTCATGCATGCTTGTAGTCCCAGTTACTCGGGAGTATGAGGTGGGAGGATCATATGAACACAGGAAGTCAAGGCTGCAGTGAGCCATGATCCTATCACTGCACTCCAGTCTGGGCAGCAGAGTGAGACCTTGTCTCAAAAAAATACACACACACACACACACACACACACACAAATACATAGGAATAAATTTAACCAAGGAGGTGAAAGATCTCTACAAGAAAAACAAAACACTGGTATAAGAAATTGAAGGCCAGGTGTGATGACTCACGCCTATAATCCCAGCACATTGGGAGGCCGAGGCGGGCTGATCACCTGAGGTCGGAAGTTCAAGACCAGCCTGGCCAACATGGTGAGACCCTGTCTCTACAAAAAATACAAAATATTAGCTGGGCATGATGGCAGGTGACTGTAATCCTAGCTACTCAGGAGGCTGAGGCAGAAGAATCACTTGAACTCAGAAGGTGAAGGTGAAGGTTGTCGTGAGCTGAGATCACGCCACTGCACTCCAGACTGGGCGACAAACTCCATCTCAAAAAAAAAAAAAAAAAAAAAGAAAAGAAAAGAAATTGAAGGTGACACACACAAAAATGGAAAACATCCCATGCCCCACTGGACTGGAATAATATCACTAAAATGAGCATATTGCCCAAAGCAATCTATAGATTCAATGCAATCCCTATCAAAATACCAAGGCTGAAAACAGCAGATAGGAAGCAGGACTAACTTGCAACTCCCACTCAGATGGCTGAAGCAGCGTGGAGACTCATATTGTGAACTGTCAGGCCTCTGAGCCCAAGCTAAGCCATCATACCCCCTGTGACCTGCACGTATACATCCTGATGGCCTGAAGCAACTGAAGATTCACAAAAGAAGTGAAAATAGCCTTAACTGATGACATTCTACCATTGTGATTTATTCCTGCCCCACCCTAACTGAGATACATTCTGCCCCACCCTTAAGAAGGTACTTCCTAATATTCTCCCCCGCCCTTAAGAATGTACTTTGTACACCTATCCCAAACCTATAAGAACTAATGATAATCCCACCACCCGCTGCTGACTCCTTTTTTGGACTCAGCCCGCCTGCATCCAGGTGAAATAAATAGCCTTGTTGCTCACACAAAGCCTGTTTGGTGCACTCTCTTCACACATATGCCTGTGACATTTGGTGCCAAAGATCCGGGACATGAGGACTCCTTTGGGAGACCGGTCCCCTGTCCTTGCTCTCACTCCATGAGGAGATCCTCCTATGACCTTGGGTCCACAGACCAACCAGCCCAAGGAACATCTCACCAATTTCAAATCACGTAAGCGGTCTTTTCGCTCTTCTCCCGTCTCTCTCGCTACCCTTCAATCTCCCTGTCCTTCCAATTCCAGTTCTTTTTCCTCTCTAGCAGAGACAAAGAAGACACATTTTATCCATGGACCCAAAACTCTGGTGCCGGTCACGGACTCGGGAAGACAGCCTTCCCTTGGTGTTTAATCACTGTGGGGACACCTGCCTGATTTTTCACCCACATTACATTGGTGTCTGATCACTGCAGGGATGTCTGCCTTGGTCATTCACCCACATTCCCTTGGTGGCAAGTCAACTGTGGGGATGCCTGCTTTGGCTGCTCCCCACCTGCCTTCTCTGTGTCTCTACCTTTCTCTTTAAGCTTACCTCCTTCACTATGGGCAACCTTCCACCCTCCATTCCCCCTTCTTGTTCCTTAGGCTGTGTTCTCAATAACTTAAAGCCTTATCAACTCACACCTGACCTAAAACTTAACTGCCTAATTTTCTTCTGCAATACTGCTTGGCCCCAATACAAACTTGACAGTAGTTCCAATAGGCCAGAGAATGGCACTTTTGATTTGTCTATCCTACAAGATCTAGATAATTTTTGTCAAAAAGTGGGCAACTGGTCTGAGGTACCTGACGTCCAGGCATTCTGCTACACATTGGTCCCTCCCTAGTCTCTCCTCCCAATGCGACTCATCCCAAATCTTTCTTCTTTCTCTCCTGTCTGTTCCTTCAGTCTCCACCCCAAGCTCTGAGTCCTTTGAATCCTTCTTTTCTACGGACTCATCTGACCTCTCCCCTTCTCCCTAGCCTGCTCCTTGCCAGGCCGAGCCAGGTCCCAATTCTTCATCAGCCTCTGCTCCCCTACCCTATAATCTTTCTATCACCTCCCCTCCTCACACCCGGTCTGGCTTACAGTTTCATTCTGTGACTAGCCCTCCCCAACCTGCCCAACAATTTCCTCTTAAAGAGGTGACAGGAGCTAAAGGCATAGTCAAGGTTGATGCTCCTTTTTTCTTTATCTCACCTCTCCCAAATCAGTTAGCATTTAGGCTCTTTTTAATCAAATATAAAAACCCAGCCCAGTTCATGGCACATTTGGCAACAACCCTTAGATGCTTTACCACCCTAGACCCAGAGGGGCCAGAAGGCCACCTTATTCTTAATATGCATTTTATCACACAGTCAGCTCCTGACATTAGAAAAAAGCTTCAAAAATTGGAATCCAGTCCTCAAACTCCACAATAGGAATTAATCAACCTCACCTTCAAGGTGTACAATAGAGAGGAGGTAGCCAGACAGCAACGTACTTCTGAGTTACAGCTACTTGCCTCTGCTGTAAGACAACCCACAACTATGTCTCCAGCATACAAAAACTTCAGAACATCCAAGCCAGGGCTCCTTCAAAACATCCTCATGCACCTTGCTGCAAATGCCAAAAGCCTGGCCACTGGGTCTCAGAATGCCCGCAGCCTGGGATTCCTCCTAAGCCGTGCCCTGTCTGTGCGGGCCCCCACTGGAGGCTGGACTGTCTGACTCACATTGCCGCCGCTCCTAAAGCCCCTGGAGCCCAAACCCAACGTTCCTTGGCTGACTCCTTCCCAGATCTCCTTGGCTTAGCAGTTGAAGACTGATGCTGCCTGATCGCTTTGGAAGCCTCCTGGACCATCACGGACGCTGAGCTTTGGGTAACTCTTAAAGTGGAGGGTAAGTCCATCCCCTGTTTAAGTGATACGAGGGCTACCCACTCCACATTACCTTCAAGGGCTTGTTTCTCTTGCCCCCATAACTGTTGTGGGTATTGACGACCAAGCTTCAAAACCCCTTAAAACTCCCCCACTCTGGTGCCAACTAGGACAACATTCTTTTATGCACTCTTTTTTTAGTTATTCCCACCTGCCCAGTTCCCTTATTAGGCTGAGACATTTTAACCAAATTATCGGCTTCCCTGATTATTCGTGGACTACAGCCACATCTCATTGCCACCCTTCTTCCCAACCCAAAGCCTCCCTCGCATCTTCCTCTTGTATCCCCCCACCTTAACCCACAAGTATGGTACACCTTCACTTCCTCCCTGGCAATCGATCACATGCCCATTACTATCCCATTAAAACCTAATCACCCTTGTTCTGCTCAATGCCAGTATCCCATTCCACAACAGCTTTAAGGGGATTAAAGCCTGTTATCACTTGCCTGCTACAGCATAGGCTTCTAAAACCTATAAACTCTCCTCACAATTCTCCCACTTTATTCAAAAACCGGACAAGTCTTACAGGTTAGTTCAGGATCTGTGCCTTATCAACCAAATTGTTTTGCCTATCCACCCTGTGGTGCCCAACCCATACACTCTTTTGTTCTCAATACCTTCCTCCACCACACACTATTCCATTCTTGATCTTAAAGATGCGTTTTTCACTGTTCCCCTACACCCCTCATCCCAGCCTCTCTTTGTTTTTACCTGGACTGACCCTGACACCCATCAGTCCCAGCAGCTTACCTGAACTGTACTGCCGCAAGGCTTCAGAGACAGCCCTCATTACTTCAGCCAAGCTCTTTCGTAAGATTTACTTTATTTCCTCCCCTCCGCTTCTCACCTTATTCAATATATTGATGACCTTCTGCTTTGTAGCTCCTCCTCTGAATCTTCTCAACAAGACACCCTCCTGCTCCTTCAACATTTATTCTCCAAGGGATATTGGGTATCCCCTTCCAAAGCTCAAATTTCTTCTCCATCCATTACCTACTTCAGCATAATTTTTCACAAAAACACATGTGCTCTCCCTGCCAATCATGTCTGACTGAACTCTCAAACTCCAACCCCTTCTACAAAACAACAACTCCTTTCCTTTCATGGTTGGATACCTGGTTTTGCCATCCTAACAAAAGCATTATATAAACTCACAAAAGGAAACCTAGGACCCCATAGATCATAAATCCTTTCCCCACTCCACTTTCCGTTCCTTGAAGGCAGCTTTAGAGACTGCTCCCACACTAGCTCTCCCTGACTCATCCCAACCCTTTTCATTACACACAGCTGAAGTGCAGGGCTGTGCAGCTGGAATTGTTACACAAGGACCAGGACTGTGCCCTGTAGCCTTTTTGTCCAAACAACTTGACCTTACTGTTTTAGGCTGGCCATTATGTCTCCATGTGGCGGCCACCACTGCCCTAATACTTTTAGAAGCCCTCAAAATCACAAACTATGCTCAAATCACTCTCTACAGTTCTCATAACTTCCAAAATCTATTTTCTTCCTTACACCTGACATGTATACCTTCTGCTCCCCTGTTCCTTTAGCTGTACTCACTCTTTGTTGAGTTTCCCACAGTTACCATTGTTCCTGGCCCAGACTTCAATCTGGCCTCCCACATTATTCCAGACACCACACCTGACGCCCATGACTGTTCTCTCTCTGATCCACCCGACATTCATGCCATTTCCCCATATTTCCTTCTTTCATGTTCCTCACCCTGATCACACTTGGTTTATTGATGGCAGTTCCACCAGGCCTAATTTCCACTCAACAGCAAAGGCAGGCTATGCTACAGTATCTTCCACATCTATCACTGAGGCTGCTGGTCTGCTCCCCCCCTATTATCTCTCAGCAAGCCAAACTCATTGCCTTAACTCTGGCCCTCACTCTTGTAAAGGGAATACACATCAATATTTACACTGCATCTAAATATGCCTTCCATATCCTGCACCACCATGCTGTTATATGGGCAGAAAGAAATTTCCTCACTATGTAAGGGTCCTCCATCATTAACACCTCTTTAACAAAAACTCTTCTTGAAGCCGCTTTACTTCCAAAGGACGCTGGAGTCATTCACTGCAAGGGCCATCAAAAGGCATCAGATCCCATCGCTGAGGGCACTTATGCTGATAAGGTAGCTAAAGAAGCAGCTAGCGTTCCAACTTCTGTCCCTTGTGGCCAGTTTTTCTCCTTCTCATTGGTCACTCCTATTTACTCTCCCACTGAAGTTTCCACCTATCAATCCCTGTCCACTCAAGGCATATGGTTCTTAGACCAAAAAAAGAAAAAAAAAAAAAAAATCTTCCAGCCTCACAGGCCCATTCTATTCTGTCATCATTTCATAACCTCTTCCATGTAGGTTACAAGCTGTTAGTCCACCTCTTAAAACCTCTCATTTCCTTTCCATTGTGAAACTCGATCCCCAATCCACCACTCTTGACTCCCTCTTGGAGTGGACAGATGATCTTTGCTAGGGTACACTCCAATACTTTCACCCTGATGAAGTTCTATTCTTTACTTTTATATTCACTCTTATTCTCGTTCCCGTTCTTAAGCCTCCCTATACCTCTCCCCAGCTATCTCCACCACACTATCTCACTCACTCACTCTCTCCAGCCGTTTCTAATCTTTCTTTAACAAACAATTGCTGGCTTTGCATTTCTCTTTCCTCCAAAATCGCTGAGGTCTCAATTTACTCACTGCTGAAAAGGAGGAATCTGTATATTTTTAAATGAAGAATGCTGTTTTTACCTAAATCAATATGGCCTGGTATATGACAACATAAAAAACTCAAGGATAGAGCCCAAAATCTCGCCAACCAAGCAAATAATTATGTTGAACCCCCTTGGACACTAATTGGATGTCCTGGGTACTCTCAATTCTTACTCCTTTAATACGTATTTTTCTCCTTCTTTTATTTGGACCTTGTGTCTCTCCTTCTTTCATTTGGACCTTCTGTCTTCTGTTTAGTTTCTCAATTCATACAAAACTGCATCCAGGTCATCACCAATAATTCCAAACGACAAATGCTCCTTCTAACAACCCCACAATATCACCCCTTACGTCAAAATCTTTCTTCAGTTTAATCTCTCCCATTGTAGGTTCCCATGCTGCTCCTAATCCCACTTGAAGCAGCCCTGAGAAACATCACCTATTATCTCTCCATATCACCCCCAAAAATTTTCGCCGCCCCAACACTTCACCACTATTTTGTTTTGTTTTTCTTATTAATATAAGAAGACAGGAATGTCAGGCCTCTGAGCCCAAGCTAAGCCATCATATCCCCTGTGATCTGCACGTGTACATCCCGATGGCCTGAAGCAACTGAAGATCCACAAAAGAAGTGAAAATAGCCTTCACTGATGACATCCCACCATTGTGATTTGTTCCTGCCCCACCCTAACTGATACGATATACTCTCCCCCGCCCTTAAGAAGGTACTTTGTAATATTCTCCCCCACCCTTAAGAATGTACTTTGTATGCCTATCCCAAACCTATAACAACTAATGATAATCCCACCACCCTTTGCTGACTCCTTTTTTGGACTCAGCCCACCTGCACCCAGGTGAAATAAACAGTCTGTTGCTCATACAAAGCCTGTTTGGTGGACTCTCTTCACACGGACGTGCGTGACATGAACTTTTGCTCCAAGAACTACCACATGAACATACCAGGAAAGCTGAGAGAATCCACACTTTTTGAAGGAGGTAGACTGCCACTGTGGGTTTCATGGGACAGCTGAGGAACTGTGAGTCACAGTTTGCTTTCTCAGCTAGGAAGCTTGTAGCTGGGGCAAGTTCTCAGCCTTGCTCACCGGCTGCTTGGAAATAAACTTGGTGCTATTGGGGGTGCACAGTGGGAGTGAGACCAGCCTTTTGGGCTGTAGGCTGCATGGGTGCTGGGTCAAGGCCTATGGCTGCCAGCTTTCCCTCACTTCCCTGGTGATGTGTGTGATGCAGCAGAGGCAGCCATATTCCCCCTGGGAACATTACTCCATTGGCCTAGGAACCGCACCCCCATCCCCCACAGCAGCCTCAGCAAGTCCCACCCAAGGAGAGTCTCAGCTCAGACATGCCTGACTCTGCCCCTGCCTGATAGTTTTTGTTTACCCACACTGATAGCTGAAGACAAAGGACATCTCTTGAGAGCTCTATCGCTTCACCTACTGCCTGACCCTAGGGCAAGCTTGCATCCTCCCTATACTACTGCAGTTGATGAGTTCTTGAAAGTGCCACCTCCTGGCTAGAGGCCAACCAAAACAAAACCAGTTCACTTAACAAAAATACAACCAAGGACCCTCTCCGAGTCCACTTCACTCCCCTGCTACCTCCACCAAAGCAGGTGCTGGTATCCACAGCTGAGAGACCTGAAAATGGATCATATCACAGGACTCTGTGCAGACACTTCCCAGGACCAGTCCAGAGCCTGATATCTCTGCTGGGTGGCTAGATAAAGAAGAGAAATAACAATCACTGCAGTTTGGCTCTCAGTAAGCCCCATCCCTAGAGGAAGGGGGAGAACACCAAACCAAGGGAGTACTCCATGGGCTGAAAGAATCTAAACATTTGCCCTTGAGCCCCAGCTCTTCCCTCTGCCATAGTCTATCCAAATGAGAAGGAAACAGAAAAACATTTCTGGTAACATGACAAAACAAGGTTTTTTAATACCCCAAAAGATCATGCTAAGTCACCACAATGGATCCAATTCAAGACGAAATCCCTGAATTGCCAAAACAGAATTCAGAAGGTCAATTATTAAGCTAATCAATGAGGCACCAGAGAAAGGTGAAGTCTAACTTAAATAAATCCAAAATATGATATAGGATATGAATGGAAAAATCTCCAGTGAAACAGATGGCATAAATAAAAAACAATAACAACTTCTGGAAATGAAGGCCACACTTAGAGAAATGGAAAGTCTCAACAACAGATTTGAACAAGTAGAAGAAAGAACTTCAGCGCTCAAAGACGAGGCTTTTAAATTACCCCAATCTGACAAAGATGAAGAAAAAAGAATTAAAAAAAAAATGAACAAAGCCTCCAAGAAGTTTGGGATTGTGTTAAACGACCAAACCTAAGAATAACTGGTGTTTCTAAGGAAGAGAAATCTAAAAGTTTGGAAAACATATTTGAATGAATAATCGAGGAAAACTTCCCTGGCCTTGCTAGCGATCTAGACATCCAAATACAAGAAGCTCAAAGAACACCTGAGAAATACATCACAAAAAGATCATCACCTCAGCACACAGTCATCAGATTATCTAAAGTCAAGATGAAGAAAAAAATCTTAAGAGCTACAAGGCAAAAACATCAGGTAACCTATAAATGAAAACCTATCAGATTAACAGCAGATTTCTCAGCAGAAACCCTATAAGTTAGAAGGGACTGAGGTCCTACCTTAAGCCTCAAGCAAAACAATTATCAGCCAAGAATTTTGTATCCAGTGAAACTAAGCTTCATAAATGAAGGAAAGATACCGTTTTTTCCAGAAAACAAATGCTCAGAGAATTTGCCACTACCAAGCCAGCACTACAAGAACTGCTAAAAGCAGCTCTAAATCTTGAAACAAATCCTTGAAATACACCAAAATAGAACTTAAAGCATAAATCTCAGAGGACCTGTAAAATAATAACATGATGAAAAAAAAAAGTATTCAGGCAACAAATAGTATGATGAATAGAATAGAATCTCACATGTCAATACTAACATTGAATGTAAATGGCCTAAATGCTCCACTTAAGAGATACAGAATGGCAGAATGGATAAGAATTCACCAACCAAGGCTGGCCGCGGTGGCTCAAGCCTGTAATCCCAGCACTTTGGGAGGTCGAGACGGGCAGATCACGAGGTCAGGAGATCGAGACCATCCTGGCTAACACGGTGAAACCCCGTCTCCACTAAAAAAATACAAAAAATTAGCCGGGCGTGGTGGCGGGCGCCTGTAGTCCCAGCTACTCCAGAGGCTGAGCCAGGAGAATGGCGTGGACCTGGGAGGCGGAGCTTGCAGTGAGCCGAGATCACGCCACTGCACTCCAGCCTGGGCGACAGAGCAAGACTCCTTCTCAAAAAAAAAAAAAAAAAAAAAAAAAAAGAATTCACCAACCAAGTATCTGCTGTCTTTGAGAGACTTATCTGACATATTAGGGCTCATAAAACTTAAGGTAAAGGGGTGGAAAAAGATATTCTATGCAAATGGACACCAAAAGCAAGCAGGAGTAGCTATTCTTATACTAGACAAAACAAACATAAAGCAACAGCAGTAAAAGACAAAGAGGGACATTATATAATAAAAGGACTAGTTCAACAGGAAATATTACAATCCTAAATATATATGCACTTAACACAAGAGCTCCCACATTTATAAAACAATTAGTACTAGACTTATGAAAGGAGATAGCAGCACAATAATAGTGGGGGACTTCAAATACCCCAATGACAGCACTAGACAGGTCAAGACAGAAAGTCAACAAAGAAACAATGTAAATTATACTCTAGAACAAATGGACTTAACAGATATTTACAGAACATTGTACCCAACTGAATATACATTCTATTCATCAGCACATGGAACATTCTCCAAGATAGACCATATGATAGGCTGCAAAACAAGTCTCAACAAATTTAAGAAATTCAAAATTATAGCAAGTACTATCTTAGACCACAGTGGAATCCAATTGGAAATCAACTCCAAAAGGAAACTTCAAAACTATGCAAATACACGAAAATTAAATAACCTGCTCCTGAATGATCATTGGGTCAACAATGAAATCAAGATGGAAATTAAAAAATTATTTGAACTGAGCAACAGTGACACAAACTATCAAAACCTCTGGGATACAGCACAAGCGGTGCTAAGGGGAAGGTTCATAGTACTAAATGTCTACATCAAAAAGTCAGAAAGAGCACAAATAGACAATCTAAGGTCACACGTCAAGGAACCAGGGGAACAAGAACAAACCAACCCCAAACCCAGCAGAATAAATTACCAAGATCAGAGCAGAACTAAATGAAATAGAAACAACAACAAAAAAATACGAAGTATAAATTAAAAAGTTGATTCTTTGAAAAGAAATAAAATTGATAAACCATTAGTGAGATTAACCAAGAAAATAAGAGAGAAGCTCCAAATAAGCTCAATTAGAAACAAAACAGGAGATATAATATAACCAACACGACCAAAGTACAAAAGATCATTCAAGGTACTGTGAACACTTACATGTGCATAAACTAAAAAACCCAGAGGAGATGGGTAAATTCCTGGAAATATACAAGTCTCCTAGATTAAACCAGGAAGATATAGAATCTCTGAACAGATCAGCAGCAAGATTGAAATGGTAATTAAAAAGTTACCAACAAAAAAGATCCAGGACCAGACGAATTCCCAGCTGAATTCTATCAGCCATTCAAAGAAGAATTGGTACCAATCCTATTGACACTATTCCAAAGATAGAGAAAGAGGGAATCCTTTCAAAGTCATTCTATGAAGCCAGTATCACCCTAATACCAAAACCAGGAAAGGATATAACAAAAAGAAACTACAGACCAATATCCCTGATGAACATACACACAAAAAATCCTCAACACAACTTGCTAACTGAATCCAGCAGCATATCAAAAAGATAATCCACCAGCATCAAGTGGGTTTCATAACCAGGGATGCAGAGATGGTTTAACATCTGCAAGTCAATAAATGTGATACACCGCATAAACAGAATTAAAAAAAAAAAAACCCACATGATCATCTCAACAGATGCAGAAAATGCATTTGACAAAACCCAGCATTGCTTTATGATTAAAACCCTCAACAATATCGACATAGAAGAGACATACCTTAAGGTAATAAAAGCCATCTATGACAAACCCACACTCAACATTATGCTGAACGGCAAAAAGTTGAAAATATTCCCCCGGGAACTGGAAGAAGACAAAGATGCCCACTTTCACCATTTTTATTCAACGTAATACAGAAGTTCTAATCAGAGCAATCAGATAAGAGAAAGAAATAAAGGGAATCCAAATTGGCCAAGGGGAAGTCAAACTGTCACTGTTTGCAGATGACATGATCATATACCTAAAAACTCCTTCAAAAAGCTCCTAGAACTGGTAAATGAATTCAGCAAAGTTTCAGGATACAAAAGTAATGCACACAAATCAGTAGCTCTGCTATACACCAACAGTGACTAAGCTGAGAATCAAATCAAGAACCCAACACCTTTTACAAGAGCTGCAAAAAAATTAAAATACTTAGGAATATACCTGACCAAGGAGGTGAAAGACCTCTACAAGGAAAACTACAAAACACTGCTGAAAAATCATAGACAACACAAACAAATGGAAACACATCCCATGCTCATGGATGGGTACAATCAATGTTGTAAAAAGGACCTACTGCTAAAAGCAATCTACTAATTCAACGCAATTCCCATAAAAATATCACCACCATTCTTCACAATTAGAAAAAATAATCCTAAATTTTGTATGGAACCCAAAAAAGCCTGCAAAGCCAAAGCAAGACTAAGCAAAAACAACAAATCTGGAAGCATCACATAACCTGACCTCAAACTATAATATTATATAAGGCCATGGTCCTCAAAACGGCATGGTAGTGGTATAAAAATAGGCATATAGACCAATGGAAGAGAATGAAGAGCCCAGTAATAAAGTCAAATACTTATGGCCAACTGATCTTCAGCAAAGCAAACAAAAATAGAAAGTGGGGAAAGGACACTGTTCAACAAATGGTGCTGCGATAGTTGGCAAGTCACATGTAGAAGAATAAAACTGGATCCTCATCTGTCATCTTATACAAAAATCAATTCAAGATGGATCAAAGACTTAAATCTAAGACCTGAAACCATAAAACCTCTAGAAGATAATATTGGAAAAACCATTCTGGACACTGGCTTAGGCAAACACTTCATGACCAAGAACCCAAAAGCAAATGCAACAAAGACAAAGATAAATAGATGGGACTTCATTAAACTAAAAAGCTTCTGCACAGCAAAACGTATAATCAGGACAGTAAACAGAGAACCCACACAGAGTGGGAGAAAATCTTCAAAGTATGCATCTGATGAAGGACTAATATCCAGAATCTACAACGAACTCAAACAAATCAGCAAGAGGAAAATAAACAACCCCATGAAAAAGTGGGCTAAGGACATGAACAGACAATCCTCAAAAGAGGATACACAAATGGCCAACAAACATGAAAAAGTGCTCAACACCACTAATTACCAGGGAAATGCAAATCAAAACCACAATGTGATACCACCTTACTCCCGCAAGAATGGCCATAATCAAAAACTCAAAAAATAACAGACATTGGTAAGGATGTGGTGAAAAGGGAACACTTTTACACTGCTCGTGGGAATGTAAACTAGTACAACCACTATGGAAAACAGTGTGAAGATTACTTAAAAGAAGTAAAAGTAGATCTATCATTTGATCCAGCAATCCCACTCCTGGGTATCTACCCAGAGGAAAATAATTCATTATACGAAAAAGATACTTGCACACACTTTTATAGCAGCACAATTTGCAACTGCAAAAATATGGAGCCAGCCCAGATACCCATAAATCAACAAGTAGATAAAGAAAATGTGGTGTATGTATATACCACAGAATACTACTCAGCCATAAAAAAGAGTGAAATAATGGCACTTGGAGCAACCTGGATGGAACTGGAGATGATTATTCTAAGTGAAGTAACTCAGAAATGGGAAACCAAATATCATGTGTTCTCATATGTGACTGCTAAGCTATGAGGATGTGAGTGAGGGATAAAACACCACATATTGGGTATCATGTACACTGCTTGGGTAATGGCTGCATGGAAATCTCTGAAATCACCACTGAAGAATGTATTCATGTACTAAAAAGTAAAATAAAATATCCCACACCCCCAAAAACAAAATACCAATGTCATTCTTTACAGTTAGAAAAAAATAATCCTAAAATTCATATGGAACCAAAAGAGCCCAAAAAGCTAAAATAATCCTGAGCAAAAAGGACAAAGCTGGGGGCATCACATTACCCACATTCAAAATTTATTACAAGGCTACAGTAACCAAAACAACATGGTATTGGCATAAAAATAGACACATAAACCAACGGAACAGAATAGGAAACCCAGAAATAAAGTCACATATTTATAACCAACTGATCTTTGACAAAGCTGACAAGAACCTACACTGGAGAAAGGTCATGCTTCTTCTGTAATAAATGGTGCTGGGAAATCTAAAACCCATCCTAAATAAGAATGAAACTGAACCCTTATCTCTTGCCATATACAAAAACTCAAAAAATCAAAATGGATTAAAAACAAACATAAGACTCAAACTTATAAAAATACTAGAAGAAAACCTAGGGAAAACTATCCTGGGCATTGGTTTAGGCAAAAAATGTATGACCAAGATCTTGAAAACACAGGCAACAAAAACAAAAATTCACAAATGGGACTATATTAAACTAAAAAGCACAGCAAAAGAAACAACAGAGTGAAGAGAATCTGTTGAACAGAAGAAAGTATATCTGCAAACTATTCACCCTAAAAAGGACTAATAGCCAGAACATACAAGAAACTGAAACAACAGGAAATAAGTAATTCCCTTAGAAAGTGGGCAAAGGACATGAGTAAGCAGTTCTCAAAAGAAGACATACAAATGGTCAACAAGTATATGAAAATATGCTCAACATCAGTAGTAATCAGAGGCAAATCAAAACCACAATGAGATGTATCTTACCCCAGTCAGAATGGCTATTGTCAAAATGACAACAAATAACTGATATAGGCGAGGATGTGGAGAGAAAGGACCTCTTACATACTGTTGGTGGGAATGTAAACTAGTACAGCCACTATGGAAAACAGCATAAGGAGTTCTCAAAAAAACTAGAATTACCATTCAATCCAGCAATCCCACTACTGGGTATGTACCCAAAGGAAAAAAAAATCAATGATCAAAGGGATATCTGCACTCACATGTTTACTGCAGCACTATTCACGTTGGCAAAGATACGGAATTAACTTGTGTCCATCAACAGACCAATAGTTAAAAAAAAAAGTGTATATACACACAATGGTATACTATTCAGCCATGAAGAATAATGACATCATGCCATTTGCAGCATCATAGATGAAACTGGAGGTCATTATCAAGTGAAATATGCCAGGCACAAAATGACAAACACTGCACATTCTCACTTACATGTGATAACTAAAATAATATGATCACATAGAGGTAGAGAGTACAAACACCAACAGGGAAGGGTGAGACACAGGGAGGAGGAAGGAAGGAGGGAGGATAAAGAGGACGGGGTTATAGAGTACAAACATACTGTGTGATAGAAGGAATCAATTCAATGTTTGATAGCAGAGTAGGGTGACTATACTCCACAAAAAATGTATTGTACTAAGCTGACGGACACTCTAAGTATCCTGGCTTGATCACTCTGCATTATATACATGTAACAATTTCTCATGTACCCCATAAATTTGTACAAGTAATAAAAACAAGACTGAGACAGGAGGATCACTTGAGCCCAGGAATCTGAGGTTATAGGTTATAATGCGCTATGATCACGTCACTGCCCTCCAGCCTGGGTGGACAGAGTGAGACCCTGTCTCTAAAATTTAATAAATAAATGAATAAAGAAAATTAAGGAATAAAAAAGTAACTACAAGAAAATGAAGAACCAATTTAACAATGGGCAAAAGATCTGAAGACACCTCATCACAGAAGACATATAGATGTTAAATAAGCATATGAAAAAATGTTCAACATCATATATCAGGGAATTGGAAATTAAGCCAACAATAAAATACACATCTATTAGAATAGCCCAAATCCAGAACACTGACAACATCAAATCTGGGTGAAGATGTGGAGCAACAAAAGCTCTCATTAACTGCTAATGGGAATGCAAAATGGTATAGCCACTTGGAAGACAGTTTGTCCGTTTCTTACAAAATGAAACATACTCTTACTGTAAGATCTTGCAATTATTCTCCTTGGTATTTACCCAAATGAGATGAAAACCTATGTTTACACAAAAACATGCACATGCATGTTTACAGTAGTAGCTTTATTCATATAATTGCCAAAATTGGAAAGAGACCAAGACGTCCTTCAACAGGTGAATGGATCAACTGTGGCACATCCAGACAATGGATTATTCACTGCTGAAAAGAAAGGAGCTCTCAAGCTGTGAAAAGACATGGAGGAACCTTAAATGAATATTACTAAGTGAAAGAGGCCATTCCAGAAAGGCTATATACCATATCATTCTAACTATGTGACATTCTGGAAAAGGCAGTAAAAGGAACAGTGGGGACAGTAAAAGGAACAGTGGTTGCCAGGGCCTTGGGGGAAGAGATAAATGTCTAGGTGGGGCACAGGGGATTTGTAGGGCAATGAAAATACTGTATATGATACCATAATGGTAGATACATGTCACTACACATTTATCCAAACCTATAGAATTTAAAATACCAACAGTGAACCCTCATGTACAGTCTAGGGTTTGGGTGATAATGATGCGTCAGTGTAGATCATGGATTGTTACAAATGTACTACTCTGGTAGGGGATGTTGATAATGGGGAGGCTACGTATGTGTGTGATGGCAGGGCACAAACGTGAACTCTATCTTCTGCTGAATTTTGCTGGGAACTTAAAACTGCTATAAAAATAAAGTCTATATAAAATACATTAAAAATTTTTTTTCAGAACAGCAAAAATATATGCAAGCTAATTCTATGATTATTAAAAATGGAAGTCCAATATTTTTATTTTTTATTCAAAGCTTTAACTCCTCAAACAAGTTTCTAGGTAGAAGATGATTCTGAACTATACAAGAAAGGATGTGATTTGGGTTTTGTAAACTGGACATTTATCAACCATTTAAAGTGGAAGGTCTTAAAGGTCTCTTTTTTAAAAAAAAATATTTATTTTGTTATTATACTTTAAGTTCTAGGGTACATGTGTACAACATGCAGGTCTGTTACATAGGTATACATGTGCCATGTTGGTTTGCTGCTCCCATCAACTTATCATTTACATTAGATATTTCTCCTAATGCTATCCCTCCCCCAGCCTCCTACCCCACAACAGGTCCCAGTGTGTGATGTTCCTCTTCCTGCATCCATGTGTCCTCATTGTTCAACTCCCACTTATGAGTGAGAACATGTGGTGTTTGGTTTTCTGTCCTTGTGATATTTTGCTGAGAATGATGGTTTCCAGCTTCATCCATGTCCCTGCAAAGGACACGAACTCATCCTTTTTTATGGCTGCATCATATTCCATGGTGTGTATGTGTTAAAGGCTCTCTTTATTCCCTTATCACGAATATTACTCTTGGAATGTGGAACACCTTTACAGTACACTTTAAAATTGTATCCTAATCTTCTTTTTATTTAATATTTCTCTAACTAGTCTAAGCTCCTGACAAACGTTAGGTCTTATCTTCCTATCTCCAAAATCCAATTCAAACTGTGACGGTAGAATGCATACAATGAATAAATGTTAGGTGTTTGAATCGATGAGAACACAAAATCAAAGGAATGCTAAAACTAAATTCATGGGACATGATGAAATAATTCTACCAAAATGTTTTAAAATCAAGGTATTCAAAAACTGCTCATTGTCTTTAAACCAAGGCATTTAACATTCTCAAAATGAATTTAAATAATAGGCTTGAGCTTAAGTTCAGTTTCCAAGTTTCTATGCGATAAAGCAAGGTTGTTCATTCTATTTAAAATAGGAATGTTTCAAGTTGGGAAGTTTATAAACTAGGTAACTGGAAAGAACAGTTCAGAAGGAAAACACTGACTCATCTCAATAAAAAAAAGGGCCCTGGTCAGATTTCTCATTTTACCATGAGTATAAATATATTTAACTTGAAAAATTCAGTTAGAATAACATATTACTATTTCTGTCAACATAAGCTGCCAGTATACCAAAGTCAAGTCAGAAATTGTTATAATTAAAACAATGTAAGACAAACTAATCACATAATTATCGTAGTAACTGTGATCTAATTTTCTCCCATTTCTATGTTCTTTAAAAAATTAGATTCAAACTAGAATCACATTCTAATACAATTTTTAAATATTTTCTGTATTTAACTGTCTTCAGTTTATATAGTATAAACTTCAAAAATTATGTATCAAAAATTGAATTATAAAAATAACCTAGGCCAAACTTTTTCAAAGCACCAAATTTACCCAGAAGGAATTCCACATTTCACCAGAAGAGGCTGAACACTATTACTATAAAACACCAACAAAAGTGTATGTCAGCAACTTTATGTTAAACATCTGTGTTACATTTCCATAGAATGCCTAACACGTACATTATAAACCATCATAAATCAAAACTGTAAAAAATAAAAATAAAAACTTACAGCTCCTTTGCAGTAGAGTCGTAACTTCCCAGATGGAGTGCGAACAATCACTGACATTCTTTTTCTAGCACTGAAAGAAAGAGGTTTTGCATAATGTGTCATAGTACCAAGGATATGCATCTATATGTTTGTCATGCCTCACATATTTAATATTCACAGTAACAAAAATAAATCTGACAAAATCATGAGGCCTAACCTTCCACATATACAAACTATCCCCTGGGTGAACAGTTGGGCACCTGTAAAAGGTGCTTTACGCTTTTGAAGGCATTTTTTATGCTTTTTGAGACATTATGCTTTTTAAGGCACCAGGGTACCATCTACTGTTCTAGTGGAATAGTTGACAAAACAGTTCCTAAGAAACCTGCAAGAGCTCATACCCACCAGAGTAAAGTCCTAGTTCAAGGTTTTCGGATGTGAAAAATATTTAAGTTGGTTTCTTAAAGGATAAATTATGTTATAGTTTTTATTAAAAATAGAAATATCAATACAAATCAATTTTTATTAAAAATAGAAATGATAATCAGTGACACCCCATCACACATGAAGGCAAATACTAGTACTTTAAAAAACAACGTAAGCATTCACAACTATTGTTCTTCAATGATGACTAGCAAACCACTGGCGTCATGTTAAAAACCTGTTTTATGCAGCAAAATTAAGCTAATGAGCACAAACATTTTAATACTGTGTTGGTGACATCGTTTAAAAAGAACTGTCTGTCAAATGTACATCTTTCAATGCATTAGTAAAAAGAGAGAGCAAATAACAGTGAATGGAAGAAACTGGGACAGCATTACAAAGGATAGGACTCATTTGGACCATGAGTGTATAAGCATCCTCCCTCAGAACTGAGGGCAGAAAAGGACTACTCAAATGTATCTATTTGTTTTACCTGCTAAAAAACTGAGATGAATTCAATATACAGCAGCAGTCAGTTATGGTATCATAGTGTACAGTCAGGAGTTTCTTTCAGAGGTATTCAGAAATATTTAAGTTCCCAGCTGGGCATGGTGGCTCACGCCTGTAATTCCAGCACTTTGGGAGGCTGAGGCAGGCGGATCACGAGGTCAGGAGTTGGAGTCCAGCCTGACCAACATGGTGACACCCTGTCTCTATGAAAAATACAAAAATTAGCCAGGCATGGTGTCGTGTGCCTGTAATCCCAGCTACTCAGGAGGCTGAGGCAGGAGAATCACTTGAACCTGGGAGGTGGAGGTTGCAGTGAGCCGAGATCGTGCCACTGCACTCCAGCCTGGGTGACACAGTGAGACTGTCTCAAAAAAAAAAAAAAAAAGAAAAAAGAAATATTTAAGTTCCCTCTTTCTTCATCCATAATGCTCCTGGTATTACTACCCCAATCTCTATCCCTGTACATCAGGAATACATTTAATTGGGCCTTCCTTTGTAATGACACTTATACATTCTACATTAGCCCTTCCTGATTCATGCCTCTTTTACTCCAGCTTTGATAACGTGGTCCCAAACTTAACTTCTTGCTCTTCTCTTTTCCTGGTGAAACCTCCAAATACTGGGTGAATGAGAACTCTCTTTTGTGGTACATCAAAGTAAGTAGAAGTTGCCGAAGGAAAGTTACCCGGCCATAGGGATTAGCAAATACATGATATACAACACCAACTGGGTGCTCCTTACTGCCCAGTAACCCATCACATTCCAACAAGCTTGCTCTCTCGCCCTGTGCAGGGCTACAGCATACCGTCTCCATTCTCCAAGTCTCTCATGCTCCCTCCTCACCCCAAAACCTTGAAAAAAATCACCTTGATGAAAACTTCAGATAAGAAATCCCTTTTTGGCTGGGTATGGTGGTTCACACCTATAATCCCAGCTCTTTGGGAGGCTGAGACAGGGGGATCACTTGAGGTCAGGAGTTCGAGACCAGCCTGGCCAACATGGTGAAGCCCTATCTCTACTAGAAATACAAATTAGCCAGGCGTGGTGATGTGCACCTGTGATCCCAGCTACTTAAGAGGCTGAGGCACGAGAATAGCTTGAATCTGGGAGGCGGAGGTTGCAGTGAGTTGATACTGCACCACTGCACTATAGCCTGGGCAACAGAGTAACACTCTGTCTCTGTTTTGGGGGTGGGAAGAAATCCCTTTTCTTTCTGCCATTAAAATGTGCATATCCATGTGTGCACCATCCCCTCCATCTTTTTTCCTGAAATGATGGAAGAAACATTTTCCTCCTATCAGAGGCCTTCCTTCCACATGTCTGTGAACCTCCTCTCACTTTCTCGGTAACCTTGGTCCAAAGGTTATGCTTTTCTCCCCTGAATCTGCCTCTTCTCCTTTTGTAAGGATCCTGTTCATAAGCATTTAAGCACACTCTGTTCTCTCCCCTACAAAACTCACCCAATGCAACAACCCCTCCATTAAGCCACATCCCTTTTCAACTCTTTCACATTTCACCTTCTCTAAACCATCACTACATACAGTGTCTTCACTCATCTACCCGCTTCATTCCTAGTCTTCTCCTTTTTCTTCTCTCACCATTCCAATGAATAGCTACATCCAACAAATACTTCTCAAACTTCTTACCTAACCTTGCAGCAGTCTCCGACACAGATGACCACTCTCTCCTTGAACCCTGTTCTCCTGGCTCTGTGCTATGACCCTCTCGCTGTCCTCTACATCTTTAACAACAAGGTCATCTCTTTTGCTGATTCCTCTTTTTCTAATCAACCCTTACCCTCATGGCTTAATCATCAGCCTTCCATTTTCCCCTCATTTTATATCTTCTCTTCAGGAGATCCCATTCAGTTTTATGACTTCAAATACCATTTACCAACCACTGACTGCCAAATTGCTATTTCAGCCACAGACTTGTTTCAGGCCCTTATATTCAACTGCTTACCTGACACCTCCGTTTGTATGTCTCACAGGCATCTAAAACCTAAAACTTTAAACATTTCAACCTCCACATCTATTGCTATTCCCACTTCTGCCATCTGTGTAAATGGTACCTCTATCTACCCAGTTGTTCATGCCAGAGAACCTAACGCCTTCCTCTTTTCGCCTTCCACTGCCAATCCCTCACAAAGTCCCTCAGATATTCCTCTACAAAGTACATGAATTCTATTAACTTCTTTGTATGTTCACTACCATCATCCTAGTCTAAACCACAAATGTCTTTCATAGGGACTATTTTAACAGCATCATATTCACTTTTCTCATGTTAATTCTTAAACCCACCTTCATCAGTGAATCCTGAAAGAACGGAAACTCCCAACCCTGCTTTATTTTTTTCTTCATGGCACTCATCACCTAGCATAGTGCTAAGTGTGGTTTAAAAAACGTATCTAAATGGCAATTAACAGACTACTTAATGACAGTCTACAGATACAATACAAATAAGCTTGGGAAAAACAATCACTTTGACATGAAAAGAAAGAGATGAGGGGTGCACTTTGAAAATACTCCATTCGGTTTATTCAATGTATTCATCTTCTTTGGACTTTTCAGAGCATATAAGTTAAAAAAACTTTAAATAATAAATCAGACAGACCCCATTATTTTTGTTATTAACCACTGGCATGTGGTCACTCCCAATCAAGAAGCAACCAAAATTTGCATAGAAAGAGAAATGCCTTTCCTAAGCAATGTACAAGTTTGCCTTATGCAGAAGAAAGTTCAAGAAAAATGATGGACACTTATTTCCTTGAACAACAGCATTGCTTCCTCATGGCCTTAATTCTGTGAAGTGTCCTGTGAATGGTGATGTAGTCTTTAAAGACCCTGCAGCAAGGGCCTCTCTGCCTCAAGAATGCAGGTAAGCAGGTTACATCGTCATGTGGGAGTAAAAGGCTGAACACTCATAGATTTATCACTGATTATAACCGAAGGGATCTATTATTTGACCTTAAGAAATAAAATAAGTAGGACAATCACTTTGCTTTCTATTCTTTCTTAATATATGGTAACTGGTCTTATACTTAACAGAGACACGAATATGGTTTCCCAAATCCTGAAGACAATTAGATATAATGAGCATATAATTAGAATGCTGGCTTCCTGACCCTGACTCATCTCTACCCCACATAAATCTGATGCCTCTAAACATAACTGTGTTTCCAGATCAGCAGCCACAAGACGCCTGGCCATATACCCTGGGCTTGTGAATCAGGCAGTTATATTCCAAAAATATTTCTTTTTCTAAATTTGAAAATTGATACATAGTATTTGTACATATTTATGGGGTATATGTGATATTCTGTTAGATGCACAGAATTTATAATGATCACATCAGGGTGTTTGGAATATGCATGATCTTGAGTATTTATTACTTGTATGTCTGGGAACATTTTAAGTCCTCTCTTCTAGCTATTTTGAAATACACAAAACATTGTTGTTAACTATAGTTATCCTATTTTATTATCGAACATCAGAATTTACTTCTTCAACATAACTGTACGTTCATATCCATTAACCAACCTCTCTTTATCCCTTCCCCCCCACCCACACATCCTTCCCATCACCTGGTATCTATCATTCTACTCTCTACCTCCATGAGACCAACTTTCAAAAACACTTTAAAACTGCTACCAGTAGTCATGCATTGCAATACTCTGAAGAAAGTGGTTTGTGATTTATCTACAGATAATGAGAATCAAAAATGTACTAAAGATTTTGATTTAATATTTTGTCTAAACAAATTTAGTCAAATAAAAACAAAGCACACTTTCTAGTTATTTGAAAGGGAAAAAATAAAAATGGATATAAATTTGTCTTATCCATACAAATAACTGAGCAGATGTTTTACCTGGTAAACTCCAAGACATTGAGCAATTCATATCTTTCTTCCTGCCCCAGCTAAGAAGTAAAGGAATATATAATTAAATACAGTTGGAAATGTCTTAAGCTTCTTGGAAATAAATCCTAGTTATAAAGTTTTACTGCAAAAAATGCCAACATGAACACATTTTCCCTACTGAAATATGGAAGGGAGCTTACTAACTTTTACATTAACTGAGTTACAGGAAACAGAAAATCCAAAACAGGAGAAAACCAAAAGGAATTCAAAGTGTCGCTGAAGAGTTCTTAGAATATAACCTGCCCAGACAAGAGAACGGAGGGCTTCAAAAGGGATGTGGAAAGGAAAGAACTGCCAATGAACAGGTTATATGGTGTGATTGTATTGAGAAAAGTATACTAGAAAGTATGGGAACAATTAATATAGATAATAAGAATAAAACAGGGAAGCAATGGAACAAACGGGTAAGAGATTTATCTTTAGAAAATGATGGAAAAAGTGCCCAGGTCCAGTGGCCGTGCCTGTAATCCCAGTGCTTTGGGAGGCTGAGGTGGGAGAATCAACTGAGCTCAGGAGTTAAGACCAGCTGTGGCAATACAGCAAGACCCCATCTCTATTAAAAAATAAATTTAAAAAAAAAATCAGGTGTGGTGGCACATGCCTACTATAATCCCAGCTATTTTAGAGGCTGAGGCAGGAGGGTCACTTGTGTCCAGGCGTTCAAGGCTACGGTTAGCTATGATTGCACCACTGTACTCCAGCCTGGGTGACAGAGCAAGATGCCATCTCTAAAAAAAAAAATTGGTGTTGGAAAACACAAAATTTAAAAAACAAAAAAAATTATCAAATACAACAATGTTCAGCTATGAATACCGTACAGGTAAAAGAGAAGGCAATACTACACAGAAACTAAATAAAAATTTTTTAAATGAGACATAATTTATATATAATAAAATGCATAGACCTTTAAGATAGAGTCAAATGAAAATTGTATAGTTTGGTAATTAGCACCCCAATCAAGATACAAAACATTCCCACCACCCTATAAATTCCATTGTGCCCTGTTTCAATCAATCTCCTCCCTGCCCTGAGGCAAACGCTGTTCTGCATTCTATCACCATAAATCACTTTTTCCTGCATCTTGAGCTGCATAAAAATGAAATTAAAAAGGATGCACTCCTTTGTGTCTGGCTTTTTTTTTTTTTGCTCGGCATAATGTTTTTGGTTGTTTTGATTCATTTTTCATCCATGCTGTTGATGAATCAATAACTCATTCCTTTTTATTGTTTAGATGTTCCATCAAGACTATATCACAATTTGTTTATCCATTCTTCTATTGATGGGCATTTGGTTTGATTTCTAGTTTTTGGCTACTCTGAATAAAGCTGCTATGAGCATTTTGTTACAAGTCTCTTTAGAAACAGAAACTTCCATTTCCGCTGTATAACTGTGAGCACAATTGCTGGCTCAGGTGTAAGTTTACCTCAATTAGACAACTCTAAGATTTTCCAAAGGGACTGTACCGCTTTATGCATCTGCTAGCAGTATATGATTGCTCCACTTGTTCTACATACTCATTAATATTTGGTGCTATCCATTTTTAAATTTTAGTCTTTAGAAAATAAGAGAAAAAGTGGTCAGGTGCAGTGGTTCATGCCTATAATTCCAGTGCTTTGGGAGGCTGAGGTGGGAAAATCACTTGGGTAGGTATGTAGTGCTATCTCATTGTGGTCTTAATTGTATCTCCCTAATGACTAACAATGTTTTCTCACATGCTTATTGGTCATCCATATAGCTTCTTTTGTGAAATGTCTGCTCAAGTCTTTTGCCCACTTTAAAAATTGGGCCTCAGTATTTAACTAATTGGAATAAAATCATAATAATTTTGGAATATGAGGAAGGATAAACAAAAAGGATGATGATTCAAGAGATACACCCTCATGTAACAGAATCAGAAGATACATTAAAATTGAAGAGTCAAAACATGTATTAATAATCACCATTTTTTTTTTTTTTTTTTTGAAAATACGAGATTGTATAAATGCCTAAAGAAATAGCTAAAAGAACACCCAGTGGTTGCTTCTGGAGTGGGGAACTTCTATTTTATTATAAGCTTTTTGGTATTACTTTATCTTTGAAGCTATGCAAATGTATTACTTGCATTAAAAAGAACCTTAAAAACAACTAACTTACTGAATCTATAATCACCGAGTCGGGTGTTCTTCCAGTGAAAACAAAATTCAATTGCTTGGCTGCTCTGACCAATGCTCCCTCATCTGTTTTAGAAAAAGAGGTAAAAGCAAATACATGATTGAAAAAAAAATATTCTTAGTACAAGAGAAGTACATTAAGGTAATATAATTTTCTGTTTAATTAAAGTTCTTTTTATTCTGGCTCCTGTTATTAATCTAATTATTTTAAAATTACATGACAATTCCAAATAAATGAAGAGAATAATCTTAAGTGTTGGAGACACATATAGAACTCAGAGTTACATTTCCAAAATGTCAAGTCTCACTGTTAGTCATAAATTCCTAAGAAGCTTAATTTAAATGTACCTCTTTATCCAGTATATTTGCCAGAAAACTTTCTCAAAAGGAATCAGAGAAAACTGCCTCCTGAACTTTTATCCTTTTCCTCCTAAATTGTTGAGTCTAGAGAAACTAATATTGCTCATTGAGGATTCAATTTAAACAGCTTTAAATGAACTAATAATGATTTTAATGTCTATGAATTTCATCATGTTAAATAAAACCTTTTTATTGCTAGAGTAGGGTATGGCATAAGAAAACATCACACAGTTTCTATCCTAATAATGAGATATAACAATTCTTACGCTTTTAAGGAATTTAGTATATCCTGTAAGTCACAGATGCTGGTTTAGAATACAGTTTAAAACACTTCTAACAAAGTTCTCATCAAACTGACTATCTGCCCAATTTTACATTGAAAATAGATCCAAAATTAAGCCTAAGTACTTAATATTGATAACTGCACTAATAATATTTTATGGAATCCCTTCAAATGTGTAAAACTTTCCTCACCCAAATAAATACACAAACTTCATTATTATCATTAACAAAAGAGGAAATCAAAATTGGTGTTCTAAAGTTATATATGCTTATTATATTTAGGCAAACACATTTTCCTTTTCCTATTTGTACCCGTGCAAAACCAGCTTGACTAAGAGTTCTTAGGTATTTATAAAGGGAAAAATTATTATGCGTAGGTAAAAAAGTACATTTTTCACTTATGAGAATTATGTTATTCAAATTTTCATGTAACTTATGTCATATACCAAAAATTACATATACAAAGTTACACATTTTAAAATATCACATATATATTTAACCTTGAAAGCCAAGGTTTTTCTAATTGGTAAATAAAAATTTTTATCTAAAAAAACACTCAATTTGGCTTTTTAAAATTAAACTGACTTTTACATTCAGAACAATTTTCCACAAAAAAATACTTTACAATTTCTTCATTTGTACCTGGAGATGCTGCTTGATAAATAATCTTATCACCTTCTCGCTCTGGCACTGCTGTGTGACAGACTGCCATCATTGTAAGAAATTCACATATTATAGGTGCAGTCGGCTGTGAAAAATAAACACATAATTTAAGCCCTTCTCATGTGAACATTTTGACACTGATAGTAATATTACTTCATGTCTATTAAGAACATAGCTGTTGGCCGGATGTGGTAGCTCACACCTGTAATCCCAGTGCTGTAATCCCAGCACTCTGGGAGGCTGAGGCGGGTGGATCGCCTGAGGTCAGGAGTTTGAGACCAGCCTGGTGAAACCCCTACTCTACTGAAAATACAAAAATTAGCCAGGCATGGTGGCAGGCACCTGTAATGCCAGCTACTCGGGAAGCTGAGTCAGGAGAATTGCTTGAATCCAGGAGGCAGAGGTTGCAGTGAGCTGAGATTGCACCATTGTACTCTAGCCTGGGAAACAGAGTGAGACTCTGTCTCAAAACAAAACAAAACAAACCCAACGAAACAAACAAAAACCCATAAAAACATAGCTGTTACACATGGGGGTGTGGGATTACAGCCAACTAAGAAGCCAACATCAATTATAAAGAAAATGTGCTTTCTAATTCAAATTATTTTTCTACTCTTTCATTCATTTTCTAAACATTTATACAAGACAACTTGGTGTTGTCAAAGAGAAACAGTATAGTGAGAAAGGCAGATGAAGCTGAATCTTGTCCTTGGAGGACAGGAAAAAAATTTGAAAATGTTCATTTACCTATCTGTAATTCCTGATCAGATTTAAATTTTAGGCATACAATCTTACTGCACTGGCGTGATACTTCGCATTGGGGTGATAATGACTGAGGATTTTTCTATAATGCTTTGTCTTTCCTCTCCAAAAATGGTAACTTTATTCATATTTTAATGAATGAAAAATTATGAGCAACTCCTATGTCTAGTGGACTCTTACAGCCTGAGAAGACAGAAGGGTGTATCCGTTCTGCACAGAGCTTAGGGTTCATAGGAGAGAAGCCAGATATTTTAAATTAAATATATTCCTGTCTGGCTCTCAATAAAGAGAAATGTCATTCAATTTAATAAAGGAAAAACATTTCTCTATGCTCTTGAACAAAAAAATAATAATAATGTGAAGTGACTAGGAAGATATATCAGAACATTATTTGAAAAAACTGTGTTCAGGCTAGAACAGTGGACTAAACAGACATGGTCCCTGCCATGTGAAGCTTGGTGTTGTGGGGAAAACCAAACACAAATAAATATACACGTATTGTTTACTTATAGTGTGACAAGCACTGTAAATAAGGAAATATGCAAATATCATGTAATGTGACTTGAGAGAGTCTGTGGTTATTCTCAAGATAATGTAATATTTGAGCTGATGAAGTTTTAGCCTCATGAAGAATTGACCAAAGTGCTTTCCATCAAGCAGGAAAGGTCATAAAGAAGGAAAAAATGATGCGTTTTAGAAAATAAAAGGCAATCAGTGTGATGAAGAGAAAGAAAAGGAGCTCAAAATGAGGGTGACAGCTTAGGAAGGGGCCAGAACATGTTACTTTATGAGTGAAGAGAAAAGGCAGAGAATAGGCTTAAACAGGACAGTGAGGGGACTTGATTTCCATTTGCATTTTTTAGCTGTCACATGCAACAATAACTGGAGAGGAGTAAAAATGGAACCCAGGACAGTGGCCAGGAGGCTACCACGGTAATCCACAGAGTGGGTACTGGCAGTCTGGACTGGGGGGTGAAAATGAGGATTAGCTGCAGCTGACACCCAAGATACATTCTAGCAATCAGTACTGACAACTGCTTGGTGACTCAGAGGTCCAGACATGGAGAGAAAAGAAGGCATCAAAGACAATCCTCTAATTCCTAGGAAGAGTCACAAGATAGGTGATGGTACAATTTACTGAAAGCTGAGATTTCAAGAGGGAATAGGTGGTCTAGGTCTAGGTTTTGTAGATCTTGAAGTTAATATTTTGTCAAAGGCTCGCGTAGAAAACAGAGATACAAAAATACCCATATCAACATACTGATAGGGCCCCACTCGGGCAAAAGTGTCAAGCCCACCTGTGCTAGAGAAGATGCATGTTTTGGGGTAACAATTATGAGTTCAAGTTTTGACATACTGGGCTTGAAGTGGTTATGAGAAAAAGCTCTGGGGTTTAACTCCAGAAGACTCTCTAACTTGATCTTATGAAACCTGAGTGTCAATGTGATGGTTAATACTGAGTGTCAACTTGATTGGATTGAAGGATGCAAAGTATTGATCTGGGGGGGGTGTCTGTGAGCGTGTTGCCAAAGGAGATTAACATTTGAGTAAGTGGGATGGGGAAGGCAGACCATCTAATCAGCTGCCAGCATGGCCAGAATATAAAGTAGGCAGAAAACTGTGAAAAGGCTAGACTGGCTTAGCCTCCCAGACTACATCTCTCCCGTGCTGGATGCTTCCTGCCCTCAAACATCAAACTCAAGTTCTTCAGCTTTGGGACTTGGACTGGCTTCCTTGCTCCTCAGTGTGCAGATGGCCTATTTTGGGACCTTGTGATTGTGTACATTAATATGACTTAATAAACTCATATATATATATATATATCCTATTAGTTATATATATATCCTATATTATATATATCATATTAGTTCTGGCCCCTAGAGAACCCTAATACAGTCAGTAACTTCATAAGCAGGATTTTCACATTGGGTGGCAGAAGCTGGAGTTTCTACTGTAGATTTAGCACCGGCCTATGGTACTAAGCAGATAACTTACTTCTATAGATATTCTAAAATTGTTAATATTGAATTGTATCACAGAGGGTTCTATAATCATTTAAAATGAAACAATTTGAAAAGACAGAATATTGATGAATGATAATATTAAAACCAAATTAATAACAACCATGAATTAATGTTGGCCAAGTAAAAAGGAATTGGCATAGATTTTGATAATTATTAAAAATGATCATGAGGCCAGGCATGGTGGCTCATGCCTATAATCCCAGCATTTTGGGAGGCTGAGGTGGGTGGAACACCTGAGGTCAGGAGTTTAAGACCAGCCTGGCCAACATGGCAAAACCCTGTCTCTACTAAAATACAAAAATTAGCCAGGCATGGTGGCGGGTGCCTGTAATCCCAGCTACTTGGGAGGCTGATACAGGAAAATGGCTTGATTCTGGGAGGCAGAGGTTGCAGTGAGCCAAGATCATGCCACTGCACTCCAGCCTTGGCAAGAGTGAGACTCTGTTTCTAAATAAATAAATAAATAAATAAATAAATAATCATGAAAGTAAAAAAAAGAGAAATATATAAACATAGAAGATAATTCAGAGAAACATTCATTAGTTTTATTCATTAACAAAAAGATAATGGTTTTATGTAACTTACATGATTATTTTGGAGATTTTCCAGCAATGATGAATCACTAAATGTTTTTTCGTCTCCAAACTGTGAGTTCTGCCTGAAGGGGGTAAAAAATAGAGTAAACCCAGTTCATTTATACAAGCCCACTGATCTATTTGTTAACGTACTTTATAAGTAAAGTGTTATGTCTCCAAACCCTTAATAAATTAATTTGGCCTGCATTTCTAAATAACATCACAGATTTCATGACTGCATCATAAAATACATTCAAGCATTCTAAAATGTGAAAGATGTTTGCAATGTAATGAAAAATAGTATTTTATAGTTCATTTTTTCTGGAGTTAAATTATATTGCAGCCACATGAAATTTTAAAAAATATAAAAAATAAAACTATTAAAACACCTGGAATTGAATTTCTTCCATTTCCATAATATTTTCAATTTTTAGGATTCTAAGAATTAACGAAAGCTATTATACAAAATAGTCTTCTATTTTAGTCATGAGAAATCTTTAAAATCTTTTATATGTACTGATGAAAATCATATGAAATAAGAACATGAATAAACCATTTACAGAGTATATCAACATTTATCATTCATATCTGAGCAAATATTTATGAACATATTACATTTGTTCTGCAAATGTAAGAACAAATAATGAAAGTATGGAATTTTTGTGTTGTGGCTATCTTCATATGAGCAAATGTATTATGTACTTCCTATGATACAAATGGAGTCAATTATCTCTGCAAACTAACTATCATTAATCTCATGGCCATACAATTTAATACACAAATACTGAGATTCAAAGGAAAAACAAGGAACACAAGTGGGAATGTCAAAAGGGTACAGTTTGCAAAGTTTAGTAAAAATATATACATTTGAGCTTTAGTGCACAGAAGAAAATTTCAGATTTCAGTAAGGGAAAAAAATGTGGCCAATACTAAACAATTATAATCCAGAAAGCTTTTAATCACAACATTTACAGGTTACAAAGAGTATTATCAATGTCAACATGTCAGATATCAAGACTGTCATATTGTAAAGACAGCAGCTGGACAGGAAGGAAAACTCATTGAAGAAAATAGAATTTGAAAGAATAGAACATATATAGTGTCTTCAATCAAACACATTTCTCCAGTAAACTGAAGGAGGAAGTTAGAATGTTTATAATGGAACACATATTTACATGTAGTAATTTGGTCTATTAAGTCTCCAAATCATAAGAAAAATACATCTTTATTAGCAGGTAGTAGTTTAGAATGATCAAAATATCCTTGGGGGCCAAAGTGAACACCTCATCATCACTATCATTATTATTATTTCTCTAGGTTTAAAGATGGAAGAAAAAAACTGAGAACTTTTAAATGACTTATCAATGTGTAGACAAAAAGATAGCATATATCTCTCCTCCAAATTTACCATTTATTAAAAAAGAGTTCATTACTTGAGGCTTTATGAAATTTTCCTATTAAAATATATTCATAAATGGTGTGCAGCTGCACTTTTCTACTTGTTAAACTGAAATGTCAAGGAATACGCACAGTAACATCTCGCAAGAAGTCTATTTTCTTTCCAAAGAATTCCAGACTAAAAGCTGTTTAAATCTGAAGATACACCTTATTAATCTCACCAATTCTTTCATGTTATAAATCAGTTACTATAATTGACTTAATTTTCAAACATATTTATAAATGAGTAGCTCTAGATATGCAATTGAAAAACTTACATGGACATACCCCATTTTCCATTCACTAATGAAGGTTCTGTCAAGAATAATGCTAAAAAAGAACTCTTCATTTAGAAAGTGACTTCCTTCCCAAGATAATTAAAAAAACCCAAAACAGGCTGGGCGCAGTAGCTCATGCCTATAATCCCAGCACTTTGGGAGGCTGAGGTGGACAGATCACCTGAGGTCAGGAGTTCGAGACCAGCCTGGCTAACATGAGGAAACCTCATCTCTACTAAAAATATAAAAATTAGTCGGGTGTGGTCCCAGCTACTCGGGAGGCTGAGGTATGAGAATTGCTTGAACCTGGGAGGTGGAGGTTTTGGTGAGCCGAAACTGCACCACTGCACTCCATTCCAGCCTGGGTGATACAGCAAGACTACGTCTCAAAAACAAAAACAAAAAAACTAGAAACAAAAAGCATAAACAACTCATCCTCTAATCAGACAGCCTGGGTTGGATGACTCGGGCATGGAGCTTCCATCACTCCTCTCCAAAATTGTACAAAATATTTACTTTTAGTAAAAATGAACAGAAAAAATTTGCAAGCTTATATCAGTTAAAAATAAGAACCATCACATTAAAAGTAAAAATAATAGGACTGTTAGTTGACAATCTATACGATTCATAAACTTTCACAAATAAAAATGCAAGCCAACATCAACATTTGGTTACATTTTTGCCTAGCAATTTTCAAGTGGCACTTTGCTTCCAAGGAGACAATGACATCACGGTATTTTGCAAGAAGCAATAAGGCAGGGAGTATCACAGTTAAGGTAAGGAGAACACAGCAGGGAACCCACAATGTTATATAATTTGCAGCTTCTTTGGGCTGACTTAAAAGTTATGATACATTGTAACTACTCATTTTCTGATCATACAAAAATGAGGAATCTCTATAGCAATAAAAAAAGATTCAAAGAATATATGGCTTAATCAGTATTAGCTGTTCTTGCATATGACAGTATGTACTAAAGACTTTTTTTTAATTCAAAATTCATGTCAACAGGAGAGCCACCAGAGAAAAGGAAGAAAAGAGCTGAATCCACACTTTTCACCTTGTAAACCAAAATAAACTCCAGATGGATCAATGAGTTCATAAATGTACTAAAGATATGTGAAATATATTTTTTAAAAAACTTATGAATGGAAAAAGCTTAATTCAGAAAACATAATACACAAATCTGACTACATAAATCTAAATATTTCTGCACAGCAAAAACTATGGCAACAGGCCGGGTGCAGTAGCTGACACCTGTAATCTCAGCACTTTTGGAGGCTGAGGCAGGAAGACTGCTTGAGGCCAGGAGTTTGAAACCAGTCTGGGCAACAGAGCAAGATCCGCCTCTGCAAAAAATTAAAAAATTAGCCAAGTCTGGTGGTGTGCACCTGCAATCCCAGCTACTTGGGAGGCAGAATGGGGAGGATCCCTTGAGCTCTGGATTTGAAGCTGCAGTGAGCTATGATGGTACCACCGCACTCCTGCCTGGGTGACAAAGGGAGACCATCTCTTAAAACAAAACCAACTTCTGCAAGAAAAGTCAAAATCTAAATGACAAACTGGGAAAAAATATTTCCAACTTATAAAGGTTAATTTCTAGGGAATAAAAAGAATTCCCAGAGATCAATTTACAAAAAGATCAGCAAGGCAGTACAACAACGAGCAAAGGATATAAACACACAGTTCACAAGGAAGGAAATGTAAATGGCTTTATAGATACATTCAACTTTACCTCATAATGAGAGAAGTGAAATTTAAATGTATCATTGTGGCAAAAATAAAACTTGACAACTTTGTGCTGTTGCAATTGTGGGAAAAATAGTAAAGTAAATATCATTGGTGAGAACATAAACTGGTACAAATTCTAAAAGAAAAGCAATTGGGCAAAATTTAAAATTTAAAATACTTTGATCCAGTAATTCCACTTCTAGGAATTTATATTGTTTAACTGGTACAAAATACTGTATGTACAAATTTATACTTTGCAGTACTTTTGTTTTGATTTTATTTTTGAGACAGGGTCTCACTCTGTTGTCCAGGCTGGAGTGCAATGGCACAATCTTGGCTCACTTGGAGTGCAGTGACATAATCTCAGCTCACTGCAACCTCTACCTCCTGGATTCAAGCGATTCTCCTGCCTCAGCCTCCCAAGTAGCTGGGATTACAGGCATGTGTCACCACGCTTGGCTAATTTTTGTATTTTTAGTAGAGACAAGGTTTTACCATGTTGGCCATGCTTGTCTCGAACTCCTGACCTCAGGTGATTTACCCACCTCGGCCTCCCAAGTGCTGTGATTACAGGTATGAGCTACTGGGCCCAACCCCTACAGTACATTTTTAATAGCAAAGAGTTAGGAAATCCAAAGGTTCATCAGTAGTGCTGCTTAAAAATACTGTGGTGCATTTACAAACAAAGGAAGCTTTTTATGGAATATGAAAAAATCTCAAAGATACACTGTCAAATGAAAAGCTGGTACAAAGCAGTGTGTACAGTATGCTTTACTTTCTGTAAAAATAAGAGAAAAAATAAATGCATGAATATTCATAGGCGAGATCTGTAAGGATACACTTGAAATTGGTTGCACAGGCTGTCTTTGGTAGGGGAAACGGAGGGCTCCATCACAGGGAGGGGATCAAAACCTTTTCTTTTACACCCTTTGAATTTGTAACATGTTAATGCCTTGTGAACTTAAAAAAAAATCAAATTTAAAACAAGTACAAAACCCATTAGTCATGTGAAATATATAAACACCTTACCATAAATGTACATTATACACATATACATATTACACTCATGCACACACGAAAAAAGCAGTATAACTTTAAAATAACACTGTTTTGTTGTTTGGGTTTTTGTTTTGCTTTTACAAAATTCATCACTTTAATGAGTAAGGAACAGGGAGGGCAGCTCAGACATACCACTAGAATGGGAACTCACGGTTGTGTACACATTTGAACACTTACGCAAACAGAATGACAAACTACACGTTCTTTAACATTCCAAATGTCCTGAGTAGACAGAATTGTTTAACTACATAACATGTACATACAGGGAACTTCTTTATTTAGGAGCTGGGAGCCTGCAATTAGGGGTGCACAGAGAAAAGTATATGATTTTCAACACAGATCTAAATATTAGATTGGTGCAAAAGTAATTTGAGATTTTTGCCATAAAAAAAAAATGCAAAAACCGCAATTACTTTTGCACCAACCTAATATTTTTTCACATTTAACAAGTTTTAAGTAGAAAATTCAAGTTCTGAGTTTTCATATGTAGCTTTAACTTATTTTAAACATGTTTATTTACAACACGGATAGATAATGGGGCTATTAAGATCATTTTCTCATAGTGTGAGGCACTGCAAAATATGTATGTAAATTCAAGCTAATATAGCCATTTCATTGGTCTAATGTAACTGAGTATTGATTTGGGAGTGAAGAGACAGCTTGTTAGCACCAAGCCACATCAATGGGGACAAGTGCACTTGCTTTTTATCCAGCGCGTGCAGGGCTGCTGCTCAGGACAGGACACCTGTCCGCATTGGGACAGGTGTGCACTGGGCCCTGGGCCAGCCTGAAGAGTACTTACGGTCTCCTCAATTCCATTTCAAAATTCATCACAAGGTCCAGGGTCAATAATCACTTCCAGAAAGAGCTGCAATGCGGGGCCACTCACACTGAGGTGTACATGCCAATGGCTCAAAGGGTAGGCAGCCCTCCAGACATCCCTCTGGGCAAAGGCCTGAAGTCAGCCAGTGACTCTGGGGCCCCTGGCTTACCCTTTGATGTTTGCTGTTCCCCAAGTAGTCCCACTCACAGTGATGGCCCACTCACAACCTCAACCACCTTGACACTGATCTCTATAGTTACAACTTTTCTTCTTGTATTTTCAGAATTACCTGCCCACTCCAATGAGTGGCTTCATGAATTGGATGAGGTCTGTCTCTAAGACTTGCGAGACTTTTGCAGGGGGCTTGTAGTCCTTGGACACAGGGAGCCTTTGCAGGGAGCACCACCAGCTCTCTCAACAGGAAGTCCCTGGATCTTCAACTTGGACCTGCAGGGACCTGAGCTCTGTGGCTCTTCCTCCTCTTGGAAGGAGTGGATCTAAATAGGGACCTAAAAACTGCTCCTAGCTCCTGCACCACCTCCATCTCTCTCTCTGTTTGGTAAGACATTCATGAGGCTTTCCTGGGCCCTCCTGTGCAATTCCATGAGGTATGGGCCAGGTGTTAGTTGCACTAACACTCTAACACCTGAAGGTATTATAATGATGATCTAATGGTAGGTATCATGACAAAAGTCTGGCTCTCGGGGCCCTCATCTTTCTGCTTTTATAATCTGATTCTTTAAGTTAACATAATTTTGATACAATAGTAGAGGCTCAGATTTCTTTTTTCCTCTCTCAGAGGTCAGAGGTGATGAAACATGCTGATGATATCTCCTATTTGTCTTGGAGTCTCTTCTATATTGAAGGCCAGGTGAACACACGCCATTGACACATGTTCTGTGGAATGCTTCATAAAGGACTTGGTATAAAGAACTGATGGAACACCACCTATTCGACAGCCATGGCCATCAGCGGCAGGCAGAGATCCATGCTGGTGTCAAAGCTCCTTGCTGTGGCTGGTGTGAAGTGGAGGTGGTTGTCAGGGAAGAGGCACCATGGAGTATAACCTGTCTGCAGTGGGCACCCTGTGTCACCTTGGAGGTTCTCCTGGAGGACCCACTGCTGCTGCTGCTGCTGCTGTCTCTGGGACCTCTGGCCTTGGGACCCGGCCAATAAAGCATTGTTTTGGGGGGAAGTTCTGTACCTCCTGCTTTTCAATGGCACAGTTGGCTGCAAATCAAAATTCATTGTAGGGAGATTTAATTTTTATAAATAAATTTGTTATTCAAAGTAAAGTCCAAAAATATGAGCGAGTGATTGAATTCAATAATAATATTTTTGTTAGATACTGGTTTTGACCAAAGTAATGAGGCTTGGTTTTCTATGCAATATGGTTTGGTTGTGTTTCCACCCAAATCTCATCTTGAATTCCCACATGCTGTGGGAGGGACCTGATGAGAGGTAATTGAATCATGGGGGCAGGTCTTTCCTGTGCTGTTAGCATGATAGTGAATAAGTCTCAAGAGATCTGATGGTTATTACAACGGGAGATTTCCTGCACAAGCTCTCTTTGCCTGCTGGCATCCACGTAAGACATGACTTGCTCTTCCTTGCTTTCTGCCATGATTGTGAGGCTTCCCCAGCCATGTGGAATTGTAAGTCCAATAAACCTCTTTCTTCTGTAAATTGCCCAGTATCAGGTACGTCTTTATCAGCAGTGTGAAAACAGACTAATACATTAAATTGGTACCAGTAGAGTGGGGCATTGCTGAAAAGATACCTGAAAATGTGGAAGCAACTTTGGAACTGCATAATAGGCAGAGGTTGAAACAGTTTGGAGGGCTCAGAAGAAGACAGGAAAATGTGGGAAAGTTTGGAACTTCCTAGAGACTTGTTGAAGGGCTTTGACCAAAGCCCGATAGCGATATGAACAATAAGGTCCAGGCTGAGGTGGTCTCAGATGGAGATGAGGAACAGGTTGGGAACTGGAGCAAAGGTGATTCTTGTTATGTTTAACAAAGAGACTGGCAGCATTTTGCCCCTGCCCTAGAGATTTGTGGAACTGTGAACTTGAGAGAGATGATTTAGGGTATCTGGTGGAAGAAAATTCTAAGCAGCAAAGCATTTGAGAGATGACTTGGGTGCTGTTAGAGGCATTTAGTTTTATAAGGGAAGCAGAGAATAAAAGTTCAGAAAATTTGCAGTCTGACAATGTGATATAAAAGAAAAACCTATTTTCTGAGGAGAATTTGAAGCTGACTGCAGAAATTTGCATAAGCAAGGAGGAGCCAAATACTAATCGCTAAGATAATGGGAAAAATGTCTCCGGGGCATGTCAGAAGTCTTCACAGCAGCCCCTCCCACCACAGGCCCAGGGGCCTAGGAGAAAATGGTTTCATGGGCCAGGGCCAGGGTCCCCATGCTGTGTGCAGTCTAGGACTTGGTGCCCTGTGTCACAGCCACTCCAGCCATAACTAAAAGGGACCAAGGTACAGCTTGGGCTGTTGCTTCAGAGGATGAAAGCTCCAAGTCTTGGCAGCTTCCACGCAGTGTTGAGCCTGTGAGTACACAGAAGTCAAGAACTGAAGTTTGGGCCGGCGTGGTGGCTCACATCTGTAATCCTAGCACTTCGGGAAGCTGAGGCAGGTTGATCACCGGGGATCAGGATTTCGAGACCAGCCTGGCCAACTGGGGAAACCCTGCCTCTACTAAAAATACTTAAAATTAGGTGGACATGGTGGCACATGTCTGTAATCCCAGCTACTCGGGAGGCCAAGGCAGGAGAATCACTTGACCCAAGAAGGAAAAGTTTGCAGTAAGCCAAGATTGCACTACTGTACTCCAGCCTGGACAACAGAGTAGAACTCTGTCTGGGAGGAGGAAAAAAAAAAAAAAAAAAAAATTGAAGTTTGGGAACCTCTGCCTAGACTTCAGAAGATGTATGAAAACGCCTGGATGCCCAGGCAAAAGTTTGCTATGGGGTAGGGCCCTCATGGAGAACCTCTGCTAGGGCAGTGCAGAAAGAAAATGTGGGGTCAGAGCCCCCACACAGACTCCCTACTGGGGCACCACCTAGTGGAGCTGAGAAGGGGGCCATTGTCCTCCAGACCCCAGAATGCTAGATCCACTGACAGCTTGCACCACACACCTGGAAAAGCTGCAAACACTCAATGTCAGCCTGTGAAACCCTTGTAGAGCTACAGGAGTGGAGCTGCCCAAGACAATGGGAACCCACCTCTTGCATCAGTGTGACCTGGATGTGAGACATGGAGTCAAAGGAGATGATTTTGGACCTTTAAGATTTGACAGCCATGCTGAATTTCAGACTTGCATGGGGCCTGTAGCCCCTTTGTTTTGGCCAATGTCTCCCATTTGGAATGGCTGTATTTACCCAATGCCTATACCTCCATTATATCTAGGAAGTAAGTCACTTGCTTTTGATTTTACAGGCTCATAGGCAGAAGGGACTTGCCTTGTCTTGGATGAGACTTTGGACTGTGGACTTCTGAGTTAATGCTGAAATGAGTTAAGACTTTGTGGGACTGTTAGGAAGGCATGATTGGTTTTGAAATGTGAGGACATAAGATTCGGGAGAGGCCAGGGGCGGAATGATATGGTTGGGCTGTGTCCCCACCCAAATGGTGGGCTGTGTCCCCACCCAAATCTCATCTTGAATTCTCACGTGTTATAGGAGGCACCTGGTGGGAGACCTGTGGACAGGTCTTTCCTGTGCTGTTCTCATGACAGTGAGTTAAGTCTCACGAGATCTTATGGTTACTATAAGGGGGAGTTTTCCCGCACAAGCTCTCTCTTTGCGTGCTGCTATCCATGTAAGACGTGACTTACTCCTCTTTGCCTTCTGCCATGATTGTGCGGCTTCCCCAGCCACATGGAACTGTAAGTTCAATTAAACCTCTTTCTTTTGTTAATTGTCCAGTCTTGGGTATATCTTTATCAGTAGCTTGAAAATGCACTAATACACTATGTGACTCAACATATTTCTAAAGGCAATTACAAAACAGGAATTTTAAAAACATTCTGTGAACTGGCTGCATTACTGGAATAACAAATAACCTGCCAAGGTGACTGCTTTGAAGCCTAACATTAATTTGGATGTGTTAGATCTCTTTGTTATACAGTCACACCTGGAAGGATGTTTCATTGAGCCTAGCTTTTGCAGCAGAATAAATGAATACCACTCACTTCATACATAATTATAGACCACAATGAAATGAGAAAATAAGTAAGACCAGAGGATAGAAAATACAGTGTAGTACTACCCACTGATATTGTGATAATACTAAAATCCACAATGAAATGACTAAGCACAGAACACTTTAAGGTGATCCTCTGGGGAATCACCCTCATTAGCATTTACTTAAACAATTATCAACAAGAATAATGAGAAACTATATTAAACAGTTGAGAAAAAACAAATCATATGTTATTTTGGATTTGCTTCAAAATGATAGTGGGGGAAAGGCATAAATGACTAGTCTTAAGTGCATATTACTGAAGCAGGTGGATCACTACATCTGTCTGCTTTTGTTCATGCTTAAAATTTTCCACAACAGAAGACAGAAAATGAGAAAAAATAATTATAGAAATACACAGTTTTAGAAAATGAGCATATCTTAGGGCTACATTGATGTTAAGAATAAATAGATTTTTCCCTTCCAATCCAAAATACTGACACTATCAATCTAGAGAAGTCGATTTTTAATAAAAAGGAATTAATCTGGTTAATTAATTCCTTAAATAAAAAGGAATTAATCTGGCATAAAAAGGTTATATGCCAGCTGATGGTTCTTGGCAATGATGAGAAAACCAGGTTAATTTGCAGTTGGTAGCTACTGGTTGGGAAACAGTTTTATCTCTATATACTATTTATATTAATATACCTAAGTGAGTAGAGCTACAACCATCATGTGATTATCTTTAACGTTAACAGAATATGTGGAAAGACTTAATATATTATAGGTTGCCTTCAAACTCAACTAAATGTAAATATGTAATCTACATATATGTAAGAGGTAATTATGTTTTCTTGGCATTTTTGTGAATACTGGTTCAAGTAGGGCAGTAAAGTACATATAAGCTCATGGGTTTTATACATGGAATTTAATGAACTTTACATGAAACTGAAGCTGCCAAACAGCCATACTGGAATGCCCTTTCAGATTTTGGATTTATAGAGTCATCTACACTCCTTACTCCTGAAGATCAGCATGAAGATGCAGTCAGATGCCTGGAGTACAGGATTCAGCTGGGATCACACTTTTGATCTTGGTCTCACTGGCAATGTGAAACCAAGTGGATGAGGTTGAGCAAATGCTAAAAGTTGTGCAAAGTTGTATGCCTTCAGCTAACTCTACTCAAATGTGTTAAATTTTACCTGCTTCATCCGCTCTTGCCTAACACCACAAGAAATCTACTGGAAGAAATTCTAGGTTGAAAAATATTAAATGAAAAACAGAAATATCAAGATAAAATGACTGAAATTGCAAGGCTATCTTGTGATCTAAAAAGCAGATAGTCTTTAAAGTTCTTTAAAGTCCATAGGATGTAATGTAACCAGTACTGTTTTATAACTTGGCTGATGTAGGTTTCAACTCTCACATCTACTCGTTTTATAATTTTGGGCAAACTGCTTATTAGCTTCTTAGCCTGAATTTCACCATCTTTAAAATGGCCATGTCAAATATGTCATGAGGAGTAAGTGAGAGCACCAGAATTAACACTCAGTGTGGGCTTACTATGTGCTGACACTATTCAAAGCGCTATACAAACAGAGCTCATCTAATCTTCAAAACCTCCTGATGATGCAACTACTTATTATAATCTACATTCTTCCAGATGAGGACATGCAGGCAGAGAGTTAAGTAACTTGCTCAACAGCACCAGAAGAATGAAAATCTGAACTTGGTTGCTTAGTATCCAAAGCCCACATCTTTGATCACTCCACATAACCCTGGACACAGTGGCAGCTCAGGAAACATTTGTTCTTTCATTTTTGCAGGCCTACAGGTAATTAATTATTTTATAGATGGAGAATCCAAGTATATATTTAAAATAAAGCTTGAGGCTGGGCATGGTGGCTGACACTTGTAATCCCAGCACTTTGGGAAGCTGAGGCAGGCGGATCACCTGGGGTCAGGAGTTTAAGACTAGCCTGGCCAACATAGTAAAACCCCATCTCTGCTAAAAACACAAAAAATTAGCCAGGTGTGGTGGTGCGTGCCTGTAGTCCCAGCTACTCGGGAGGCTGAGGCAGGAGAATCACTTTAACCCGGGAGGTGGAGGTTGCAGTGAGTCGAGATTGCACCACTGCACTCCAGCCTGGGTGACAGAGTGAGACTCCATCTCAACAAATAAACAAACAACTCACTTTACTGTAATGGTAGTGAAAGGCTTTCCTATTGTTATTTTTTAAAATCATTACTATCTAAGTTTATATGTAATTATAAGTGGAAATGTACAAGTAACTTATGACAAAGCTGACACTTCCTATTTGGAGTTACCTAGTTTAGAATATCAAATTTTCCAAAAGGGTGTTTTACAAAAAGAACTTACTAAACTAGATAAAATGACATCCTCTCTTTCCAGTACCAATAAAAGTTATGAAACAACCTTTATCGAAAGTAGAATATTTTGGCCGAGCACGGTGGCTCACGCCTGTAATCCCAGCACTTTGGGAGGCTGAGGCAGGCGGATCACAAGGTCAGGAGATCAAGACCACAGTGAAACCCTGTCTCTACTAAAAATACAAAAAATTAGCTGGGCGCGGTGGCGGGCGCCTGTAGTCCCAGCTACTGGGGAGGCTGAGGCAGGAGAATGGCGTGAACACGGGAGGCGGAGCTTGCAGTGAGCTGAGATCCAGCCACTGCACTCCAGCCTGGGCAACAGAGTGAGACTCTGTCTCAAAAAAAAAAAAAAAAAAAAAAAAAGAAAGTAGAATATTTTGAATGACCTGAGTGAACAAATACCAATTCTTAACATTTCCTTCCAATATTAAGAAAAATATGGAGAAGGCAATTTCTTATTAGGAATAATTGAGTTATTTTAGAGGATACGTATATCACTTCTACACTAATGAACAATATTTAAAATTAACAGAATTATGTTAATGTTACAGAAAAGCAGATATAGTCAAAATTTTAACTACTTCTCAAAGGATTAAATAAGAGGGAATATGTACAATATTAAACTTGAATTATCCACTAATAGTAAGATGCTTTGGTACATTTAAAAATGTTAAAAATTATGAATGAACTCCCATTCACAATAGCTTCAAAGAGAATAAAATACCTAGGAATCCAACTTACAAGGGATGTAAAGGACCTCTTCAAGGAGAACTACAAACCACTGCTCAGTGAAATAGAAGAGGATACAAACAAATGGAAGAACATACCATGCTCATGGATAGGAAGAATCAATATTGTGAAAATGGTCATACTGCCCAAGGTAATTTATAGATTCAATGCCATCCCCATTAAGCTACCAATGACTTCCTTCACAGAATTGGAAAAAACTACTTTAAAGTTCATATGGAACCAAAAAAGAGCCCGCATTGCCAAGATAATCCTAAGTCAAAATAACAAAGTTGGAGGCATCACGCTACCTGACTTCAAACTGTACTACATGGCTACAGTAACCAAAACAGCATGGTACTGGTACCAAAACAGAGATATAGACCAATGGAACAGAACGGAGCCCTCAGAAATAATACCATAAATCTATAGCCATCTGATCTTTGACAAACCTGACAAAAACAAGAAATGGGGAAAGGATTCCCTATTGAATAAATGGTGCTGGGAAAATTGGCTAGCCGTAAGTAGAAAGCTGAAACTGGATCCTTTCCTTACTCCTTATACGAAAACTAATTCAAGATGGATTAGAGACTTAAATGTTAGACCTAATACCATAAAAACCCTAGAAGAAAACCTAGGTAATACCATTCAGGACATAGGCATGGGCAAGGACTTCATGTCTAAAACACCAAAAGCAATGGCAACAACAGCCAAAATTGGCAAATGGGATCTAATTAAACTAAAGAGCTTCTGCACAGCAAAAGAAACTACCATCAGAATGAACAGGCAACCTACAGAATGGGAGAAAATTTTTGCAATCTACTCAACTGACAAAGGGCTAATATCCAGAACCTACAAAGAACTCAAACAAATTTACAAGAAAAAAACAACTCCATCAAAAAGTGGGCAAAGGATATGAACAGACATTTCTCAAAAGAAGACATCCATACAGCCAACAGACACATGAAAAAATGCTCGCCATCACTGGCCATCAGAGAAATGCAAATCAAAACCACAATGAGATACCATCTCACACCAGTTAGAATGGCAATCATTAAAAAGTCAGGAAACAACAGGTGCTGGAGAGGATGTGGAGAAACAGGAACACTTTTACACTGTTGGTGGGATTGTAAACTAGTTCAACCATTATGGAAAACAGTATGGCGATTCCTCAAGGATCTAGAACTAGAAATACCATATGACCAGCCATCCCATTACTGGGATATACCCAAAGGATTATAAATCATGCTGCTATTAAGACACATGAACACGTATGTTTATTGCGGCACTATTCACAATAGTAAAGACTTGGAATCAACCGAAATGTCCATCAGTGACAGACTGGATTAAGAAAATGTGGCACATATACACCATGGAATACTATGCAGCCATAAAAAAGGATGAGTTTGTGTCCTTTGTAGGGACATGGATGCAGCTGGAAACCATCATTCTTAGCAAACTATCGCAAGAACGGAAAACCAAACACCGCATGTTCTCACTCATAGGTGGGAATTGAACAATGAGATCACCTGGACACGGGAAGCAGAACATCACACACCGGGGCCTATTGTGGGGTGGGGGAAGGGGGGAGGGATGGCATTGGGAGTTATACCTGATGTAAATGACGAGTTGATGGGTGCTGACGAGTTGATGGGTGCAGCACACCAACATGGCACATGTACACATTTGTAACAAACCTGTACGTTGTGCACATGCACCCTAGAACTTAAAGTAAAATAATAAAAACAAAGTTAAAAAAATGTTAAAAATTACTTGTATGTAGGTGTCAAAATGTATGACACTCCAAGCAATGGGTGTGTGGTGTCTCATCAGTTGTCACAAGAACCAAACAGCTGCCTGTCATTAACCCTAGGTGTTGTGAGATTTACTGAAAATTTTTACCAAAGCTTCACTTCACTGAAATAAATTCCCTGTTGAAAAATATTTAAATGATGTTATTCGACTTCAAAGTATATTGAAAATGTGGCTTCATCATCAAATACATGAGTAATATGAAAAATAAAAATGTAATGACCTATAAATTCTCAATGTTTCTAAAGTTACCAACATTAAAATAAACTATTTCCTGAAATTTCATTTGCCCACCAACTCATGATGAATTATAGAAGTATCAAAATAAATTTGGACTCTCCAAGATGAAAATATAAATTCACAAAGGGGAGGAATTTTAAGGTTAAAACCAACAAAAACTCATAAAGTAGTGAAGTTAAACTTGTAACACGCTGTCTTTAATGATGCCAAAATTAAACACATTAAAGTGCTTGGTAGCATAGTTTTCTAACATTTGGTGTAAATTTTTAAAATGTTCACTTTATAGCCTGCATACAGACTTATTAGAATAATCGTAAGAAACATAGAAGGAAATTTCCACTGCTTGGGCATGTTTCAGTAGCGTCTTTTAGTAGCTCTGTAAAGTACATAAGTAGTGGCAGAAGGTGGCAGTACTGAGCTAGAAAAACCTCAGAGGGCTTCAGGAGCTGTAGCTGAAACCTGAGGTAGTCCAAAGCCCACACTCTGGAATTGATCATTAGACTTTATTATAGATAAATAATGTAAAACTCTGGCAAACCTAATCTATAAACTACATGTTTCTAAAATAACTAAAGTTTCTCAATCAAAAATCAGGAATATTCAATAGATTTCAAGAAACATCTACTTTACAGCATTGTTATCCTACCGGCTCAGCAATATACTATATATATATATACACACATACATATATATATATAAAAACAAAAGATAGTGAAATGTGTCTCACAAAACAATAAAATGCAAACCTTTTAAAGGGATCAATGAAGCGGAAAGTTCCATAGAGCTTACCATTCATCAGGAGAGCAGCCATAATCCTCAGGTTCAGGGACATGGCTTCAGAAAGCAAGAAGAGAGGCAGAAAGAGAGGAAAAATAATCACAGAAAGGCTGGAAACATAAAACCACGAAGAAGGGAAGTATAAAAAGATGGATCACTGAAAAGTTAACAAAACGAGCTTTTAGCTGAATCTGAAAGAACGGCAGTTAGTACAGTAAATAGAACATAATGATTCACGGTAGCCAAGCAGGTTTACAAAGTTATCCTGTAACTGTATAGCCAATTTGCCTCTTCACTACAACATTTACTTATTTTATCCACAAAATTCATAATTCAGTAGGAATTATTTGAACTTAGCAGTTTAAATACATGCTAAAGCCAATGGAAAATTAATCATGTGTTATATAATCACAATAAAACATTTTACGGTAACAAACATGCTAATATCTTGTAACAAACTATCACACTAATAAAATTTGTTAAATACATTTTAGAAGTAACTTTGGCTACCATGAGATGATGGTTACTTCAAAAGGCACATTAAAGTAAAAGTTACCTGCGTTTCTATAATTAAATGGAATCTTAGTTTAAGAGATTAAATGATATTCAAAAATTTTCACTTAAACTATAATTCACTCATTAAAACACTCTTTATCTCAAACAGAAAACATATTCATCAGTATCTTCTTTAATTTCATCAATTTGCTCATCTGAACACTAGGAAAGTCTGATAGATGTATTTCATTTCAGCCAGTCATGTATTCAACTGGAAGGGGCCCATAATACATGACAGACCAGATTTTCTTATTTTCCATTTCTTTCGTAATATAATCATTCGATACTTTTCCTGTAAATTTACTAGATATATAGTTTTAAAATACAGAGTTCAGTACAAATGAAAAGTCACTGTTATTTTTGACAAATATACAATAAACTTTGTTAAAAACTCATGGGATCCTTTCTCTCCCTAAAAGTTCAACCTTTCATCAACCCAGCCAAGGCAGGGACTTCGTCATTCCAGGGCACCTCTTCCACTACCAAAACATTAATTTGCTTCCAGTGCAGTATCCACTATATCACTCCTATCACAATGGAGGTGGTCCCTTTTAACTCACTATTCTCTCTCCTACCAAAGGGCTTTTGTGCCTGTTAACAAAGAAGGGCTAATCAAGCCCTTTGCAGGCTGGACTCCAAGAAAAGGAGTTGGCATGCTGCAAAGCTCTGTGGAAACTGGCTGCAACTCCATGTTTAAAGCAATCACTTCTGATCAACCTCAAGGCTTGGACCCTAGCCCATGGGCTGTGCCAGGGAAGGGCCTGGTACTACCCAAGCAACACTGAGCATGGTCCTGCCAAGCTGCACTAGCCCCGATCTCATACCAGGGCACGGGATAAAATTTCCCAAGTCATGCAGCTTAAAAGCTCCAGAGCGCAAGTGTCAGAGACCCTCTCCCCAACTCTGGCGCAGCCCTGGAAGAATTCTGAGGACTACCTAGAGCCCAGTGAGCAGTAGGTGGCCGGCACATCTGCCACTGATCCTATATGCAAGTTTCCCTCTGATTGCCGCTCCAGAAGCTCTGGTGTCTACGTGGTATCTGGCTTTTTGCCTTTGCATGTGCCTGTGCTGCAATATCTACCTGGTAAGTTCCTCACTTAATCAAATTCATTCGTTTTTTTTTGGAGACGGAGTCTCTCTCTGTCGCCCGGGCTGGAATGCAGTGGCCGGATCTCAGCTCACTGCAAGCTCCGCCTCCCAGGTTCACGCCATTCTCCTGGCTCAGCCTCCCGAGTAGCTGGGACTACAGGCGCCTGCCACATCGCCCGGCTAGTTTTTTGTATTTTTTTTAGTGGAGACGGGGTTTCACCGTGTTAGCCAGGATGGTCTCGATCTCCTGACCTCGTGATCCGCCCGTCTCGGCCTCCCAAAGTGCTGGGATTACAGGGTTGAGCCACCGCGCCCGGCATCAAATTCATTGTTAGATCTCAACTCCAGAATCACTTTCTTAGGGCATATTTCCCTGCCTTCCCTGTTTAGATCAAACCACCCATCATAGCCTCACATAGACTTCTATATTGTATTAGGACTTTATATTTGTCTATACGATTACTTAATTAGCATCCACTAACTACCAATTAGACTATACACTTTAGGCAGGAGGAAATCATGTGAACTTTCGCCTATTTTACCTCCATTATTTGTCAAAGTGTCACATGCATCAACACTTCAGATATGCAGTAAATAAATGAATGGGGTTGACTAGCATTCATCACAAGTCATGGTAAGCAGTAAGATAAACATGGTTGTAACAAGATCTTGGGGGTATTATGATAATTGTGAAATTTCCATGGTGAATCTCTTCTCGGGGTTAAAGAAGTAGCCAATCCTTTCGGCAAATATATAGCTAAACCAAATACTGTCAAGTAAAGTTATTCACATAGTATACAGATTGCTTTTAAAAACTTATTTTTCATTTAAAGGGAAAATGCAAATGATGTTAATATGAATTAAATGCCTTGTCCACACACACAAGGCATTATTCAGTTTGCTTAACAGAATTTCTTTTTAGAGAGTGTACGTTGTTAAGCCTCATCCAACTTATTCTAAAAGTAAGGTCTAAATTTTTTTTTACAAAGATGGCACTTAGGGCTGTATCCCAGAATCTTTACTCTATTGAGATTTGTAGCCACTGAACAGAGAAACTGCTTACCTATTCCGGGTATTCAAGTAATTATTATAAAACTGACTTATTCCCTATAGGAAGCAATTAGCTGAAATGATACTTTAATAACTAATATTTACAGTAAAATATCTAGTTTATCATAAATTAAATTTACAAATATCACAATTCACTTACATTTTACTGTAATTGTCCCATTAAAAGATCTAATGAAATAATCTAATAATTTTAAGCACATAGTGCATTCCTAACTAAAAGTTGATTTCTACAAGATAATCATCATCGGCAACTATGTACAAATCTTTTTTATTTTATTGCCTATCATGAATCCAATTTGGGGCAAAGGTTCAGGGAAATGAAAGAAAATTTATTAAAATTAAATTCTGATGTACTGTTTTAAGTGTTAATTATGATTTTCTTACAAATGTATGGAATACACAGAACTAGCTAGGAATTATACTATCAGAAAACTTCAAGCCTTATTTTTCTAACTGATAAGACACAACAGAACTCACTTGAACCCTATCTGGGGTGAAACTGAGCTGTACCTGATGTTTTGGCAACATTGAGGCAAAATCAGCTCTGCACTTGTAACTCCAAATGCTTTTGTCAGGATATGAAATTTTGTGTTACTCTCTGGTTTTGCCATCTTCCTGGGGGGATTAACACCTTGGTTTCTTCCACTGTGATTAGAAGTTCTCATACATAATAGTTGCCACATCAAGTAATTGTTAAATGCTGCTCTGGGGAAAATGGGATAGCAAACCAGGTGATTTCCCCTGTCTAGATTCCCATAAGCCAAGAGTGCCCAGAGGAAATCCACATGGAAAAGTGCTTGACAGTAATTTCTCTCACTCCTTCATATCTAACCATGGAGACTGGCTGTAATTAAGTAACAGTGTTATGTTCTCTGCTGTAAACATGTGGTCAAGTCAGAAGTCATGGTTTCTCCAAAACCTTCAGACATCAACAACTCTCTACAATGCTAACAATCTAATAACCCACCAGGATGTGTTTGGGAGGGGACACTGATAAAAACTCAAGGTTAAGGATGCCTAAAAGCACATACACAAACACGATCATCGGCAGCAGTTGAACTAGCTTTACTCTACATGGCTTCTGGTATTCTTGAAAATATGATACCATAACCAAAGAGGAAACAGATTTCGGTTTATGCAGTTAAAATTTGCAAACAGAAACTTTTGTTTTTTATTTCTAAACATTATGTTAGATTTCATATCTGGAAAAGGAGCTTATAAATGGTTTGGTTTCACTATCCACATCTTAAAGAGTAGGAAATATCTGAAAATAAATTTTCTAGGATTACATGGTAAATTCTAGACAAAGCCAGAACTCATGGCTTATGACTGCATCTCAGTATTAAGAAATATTTCCTCAAGAGGAAATTCACTTCACTGGCAATTTAATCTGAATGACAATACTAAGCTCAGACCCATCCTATACTATAACAGTTGTTAATGATGACATCATTGAAACAGACACAGAATAGCACTGCTCTTTAGAGCTACTGCCTAGGAGCGTTTAAGTACCTCTTCCAAGAATAAGAGAAAACCTGATAAAATGCAGAAGAAAAGAGAGGCTAGATCTGATTTTAGCTTTCTGTTCTGATAATTTCACAATCAATGATTACTAATTTGATGAACCTGCTTACTGAATTAAAAATCATACAAAGTAAAAAACAACGCCAATTATTCAAGATGTCACTATGGAAATACTAGTTATAAATGAATACATAATTGGTGTAAAAAGTCACCATAAATCTGACAACGTGACAAACTCTAGAATTGCAAGACTTTCATGTTCTCTACTGGGATGATTGTGGGTCGAATATATAAGTACAAGATGTCAAAAAGTGTGGCTGCAACTGTCCTGCTTCAGTAGCAATTTGTTGGGGGGAGGGTGGAAGAGCCAGGCGAGCCTCTTTCATCTAAGGAAATGAGGACGTCTTCAGATAAAGATGAAAAACAGCATCCAGCCCAGTAAACAGTAAGCATGCTTCTTAAATCAACAGCCTGTCTTTACAGTGTGAAAAAGCCACTCAATCAACTGTCTTTTTAACCTCATTTATACATAGAGTTTAGTCATTTTTAGTCAAGCTCTCATAACCCAAAGAACAAGGATATCTAGGAATAACCACACACTTTTGGGATGTTTCATGAAATAGTTACTTATTTATAATTTTAACTAAGGCATTTTCAAAATGTAACACTCTTTGTCACTGGCTTACTGCTCAGAGTGAGTGGGGGAAGAGTGGGTGCAAGCCAGAAAACCTAGAAGAAGTGTCCATGCTTGTATGAGTAGGAGATTGATATTTACTAGTCTCACTTGTAGGTAGATAAGGATAATTGGCAAGTTTGACAACAGGCCAATGTCAACCAACCAGGAGAGTGTTTCACCTTTTGATGTCTTTTCTAGGAAATGTAGAAATTAATTTTCTCACATTACACTATAAAATATTTTAAAGAGAAGGCTATGGAACAGCTTGTAAGCATACCTGGAAATAAGAAATACATTAAATGGGTGCTCAACAAGCATATTCTAAAGAATATTAACAGCTTGATAAAAGTTTCTGATTATATTAATTATCCTCCAGATTCAAGAGTTTCACGTCTCTACCTCCTTTCCATCATCAGAATTCTAGATTGCTCTATGACTGCAAAAAGGGGAGATGATAGAAGAAAAAAAAAAGTACCAAAAAGGGTAACTGTCACTATTTTAACTTGAAAACTGCCCAAAGTCTGATTACCTGTCCTTACCAGATCCAAGCTATACTCTGATTTACAGTAGTGTCAAGGGAAATATGTTTGTTCCTTATTGCCAGGGCAAGAGAGAGACTTTCAGCAACACTAAACACTGAAGATACCATTGGGCAGAGCACCCACCTCATGTCATCCCAAATGAAAACAATGCCAAACTACAAATGCAAAATATATATGTGTCCTAAAATTATAACAGCTGCTTTTTAGACTAAAAAGAAAAAACCCACACCCTCCCCTAATAAGAACTCCCAAATATACCAAACTGTTAGCACTAATTAAACATATATTTCATGTCCTAATTAAAGGGAAAAACTCACCCATAAGCAACTCCCGCTATGGTGCACTTCTTAAATTGCATTACATTGCATGTTAGAGTACCAGTTTTGTCAGAAAATATGTATTTAACCTAAAAAAGTTTAAAATTTCTCATTAATATTTCAAAATATGCCAGTCTTTTATAGAGAAAAAAAATTCTCATGCTTTTTATTAACATTGCAGGGGCACAATGAATATTACTAAGGGATTACTTTCTGCACATTCATCAAGAAATATATTCAGCTTTTTAAAAAGTATTTTACAAATGAATCTTTTCACATATGAATACTAAACACTATCACCATACTAGACAACTAAATTATATAGACACATGCCTCAGTATGATCTGAATTTCCACTAGAAAGTGCCACTACCACTACTTAACATTTATAGGGCACTGAAACATCTATCAGCATTTCTCAATGCAACAGTCAACTGTAGAAGTTATAACAGCTTGCACAACTAACTTCATGCAACATCTGAATTGGTAAGCAACAAGAATAATTCTGGACTATAGGCTATTTGTAAAGTGTAAGTTGGAATATGGCAACGATACAAAAAAAGAAAAACCTTTTTTAGCTAGAATATGTAAATGGATTACAAATATACATATATGTGAATATAGTATGAATTATAAATCTAACATTCCTATTGACTAGACTCACATAGCTTCGTTGATGAGCTTCTCCTCCCTTCCTGCTTGAAAGGTATGAAAAATTCTAAAACTACGTTCATAACTTGAAAAGAGCCAATATGTTGCAGACTAGCTAGACTATATACCGAGGGACATCTCTAAGCTGTTGGAGTGTTTTACCTTGAGAGTAAAATCTGCTTTAGACAGTGTTTTTAAAAATTGATTTACTAAAAATGAGAATTATTCATCATGCTCTAACAAATGTATTATTTGAATAGTGGAAAATTAAAAGCTGCCCATTCATCTGAAGTTATCATACATGGCAGATACCACACCAAATCTGACTTTTTAATTCAACACATAATCAACAATAAATTGAGTTTACCTGGCCAAGTTCCTCATTCAGATTAGATGTTCGAGCCATGGCAGCAGTGTCTGTGGGTTCATAGTGCATGTCAAGATCCTTTAAAAAAAAAATTAAGTAAATCATTGAATACAACTGGTAATAAGTAATTGGGTGAAATTTTAAAAGAAAACAATTGGTATATTCATACTTCAATAAGTCACTGTTTGATGAACTATATTTAAGCACTAATTTCTTGTCATCCCTATACCATTTAATTCAATTTTTCTGAAAAGTATTTAATATAGACTATCATATTCCACAGTAAGGGCAGAACAGTATGGTAGTTAGAGCCTGTCTATGAATCATGCAATCTAGGTTTACTATCATTCCACCATTTTCTGTATAAATGAACTATCATAAGGATTAAAAGACACCACACAAAGTGCTTCCTACTGTGTCTGACACAAGGCAAGTATTTAGTAATGTGAGCTAGAACTCAGCAACTAAACACTGCTCAAATAATTAGGTCTTCAAACCCCTGGAAAAAGTACCCAAGAGATTCTATCTGGTTGTGCTTTCTGGGTCAAGAAGGAAAAACAAAATGCACTTCTCAAAACATAAAAATGTATAGTTTTTGTACTTATTTATACTTGCCTTTTGCCCAGTAATCATGAGACTTGACTATATTATCCTACAAAATAAATATCTTCTATAGTAGGCTATTTTATTAACAAGTCAGGGCTGTAGTTCACAAATTTTCACATCAAATTAAAAGGCCAAAATTCAAAGCCCGTCTCTCCCATCTCTGTATTCTGAACAGATGAACATCACTTCTGAAATAGGCTATTGAGTTTTATGTGCCATGTTTTAAGAGAGATATTAACCAACTGGGCCTTCGTACAGAAGAGAAAGTGATCAGAATAGAGATTAATCTGGAAGTCATATGAACTGAAGGACAACAGAAGACAATGGGGAATGTTTAATTAGAAAGGAAAAGATAGGATAAACTGGCATGATAGCTGAGTTCAGCTATTTTGCAAGACTATCATTCAGAAACAAGATTCAGCACTTTCATAACAGACCCATTGGGAAGAACCAGAATCAAAGGAAGACAGTTATAATCTCATTTTCACACAAGAAAGTTGTCTTGTAAAAGAAGGCTGGAAAGTCAGCATTCTGTCAGATGTTATAAAATCTCTGTATATTAGAAAGGTGGTTGAAAGCATAAGCCTGCTGGGTTAATCCAACATTAAAATTATATAATTGTTTGAAAAATATTATTTTTGAAAATGGAAACAATAAAGTGATTACCTAGCTTACTTATGTGATCCTCACAATGAGTTACCCTATTATTGCTATAAGAAACTTCAGTAAGTCTTACTTATATTTGTACATATCCTATTATACAATTTTTTAGCCATATATCTCCTGCATGAAGAGAGCCACACCTGCAGCTCATTTTATATTTCTAAATTACACTGACTTCTTACCAATGAATTAAGAGATTGATAGTTTAGGTAGAACATTCGCTACAAGAAGATACTAAGCAGTTACAAAAGTTATCAGTTATTTATTAAAAATTCTAATTTGTTTATATTGAAAGACTTTGCAATGATTGAAAAAGAAAGGAACATCAAAAATAACACAAAGTTTCTCAAAATAAAAGAAAAATTAAATTTTCTGGCAGATTAGGCCCACAGATTTAATTTATATAAATGCATTAATTTTAACTTCGATAAAACTGTAAGACCACATTTAAAAATATTTAGAAAATAGATGTCCAACATTTTTCCAATATTTAACAATATCCAAGAAGACAATTATCAATAAAAATTTGAGTGAAGCTAAAATTGTTTACAGTGCGGAAAATAACATGGTATAATATACTAATCTGGTTGATATCAGTAACAATTACAGTATTATTTGTATAGTGCTTGATTATTTATGAGGCTCTTTGCTATGTCAAGAGATTCCTTAGTCCATAAAACCACTGTGAGATGTAGGTAAGGCATATTACCCCTATGTCTGTGTTCAAGAAAATAAGTTTCAAAAGAAGTGACTTGAGAAAGTTGATACACCTAGTAAATTATAATACTAGAATGACAATTCACATATTTAACTCCAAACTCATCGTTCTCTATCTCCCATGACCACTATGTATTCTAAAATAGGTTTCCTGAACTAGAGACCCATTTTCCCCACAATGTCTGGTATGTAAACTTGCATGATTCTGAGATGAGGAACTCTGCAACAAATTAGGTTCAAAAATCTGATGCTGTAGTCAAGAAATGGTAGATATAATTAAAACCTTTTTTCTCCTGAGATATCAAAACATCCTAAGGACAAAATTATTTTGTAGGGTGATGACAATCATAATTCATATTTACCCAATTTATGAAGTATGCCTGGGTAAATTTCACAACTTCTAGTGTAACCAACAAGCTGATAGGAATGAGATTGTTGAAAAGGATGATGAAGGTCAAGAAATTCAGTCCAAAATTATTAGCGCCACCATCTGTTGGGAGAGGCAGGAAGAATGTCATTTACAGTTTTATATTTTATTTGCACTGACCCCAAATTAGCATAATACAAGTTTTCCATATTACGTAGCTTATTTGATAATTTGGGAGGAACACTTTGCTGATAATCTATCCTAATTCTCAAGTACATCCTTCAAGACAGAATTGCATTATTTGTGTTCAATATATTGTTAATCCAGGTAAGAGTGGCATAAAAGTACTAAGACAGTGAAAGGACTGTCAAATATTGCAAATCCTCTTCCAAACACAAAGTTTAGAGATATTAGAGAGAGCACTGAGGGTTTATAAATATAAAATCTCCACTGGGTAGAGTCACTTTTATATAAATTCTTAAAAGTATTTCCAACTTAAGGCATGCTTTAAGAGCAAACAATCAAGACAGCAGCAGCAAAAACAATCCAAACTATATGAGTACTATTCAGTCCTAGGTAAATTATTCTCCTAGGTACATTTTACTCTTCTTCCTCAATAATGAAAATAAAACAGCTATACCAGATATAATTGTAAAGTATACAAAGAAACAGACTGATGGTAGTAGCAGCTCTGATATTGAAATAATAAATCAGCAACTATAAAAATGACTTGTAACTGCAGCAAAGATAAATCAATGTAATAAAAAAAACTTTTAAAGTACCAGTTTTTGCTATATGACTTTACTAGAATTTGCTTTCACACTTTTGGAAGTTAAATCTTTATTGGCTAAGTACTCATGAAATAAAAATGTAAACTCATTTCACAGAAATATCCAGGAGTTGTACATTAATACCACAATAATAAAAGGATAAATGTTCTAAAAGCAAACTATTTACTAGCACTTTCTCTAAGATAACATTTAATATGGGACTTACCACATTACTGAGTTCAAATGAAAGTACATTTGGTTTAAACATTTTTAAACCATATAAACAACTTTTTGGTGCTTTTATTTAAATTTTTAAAATTTAAATATTTATATTATATTTAAATATATTTAAAATATTTTATATATTTATAAATATATACTATATATTTAAATATATTATGTTTTATTATATCCACACATGGTCAATCTAGTTTCTTTACCATACACTTAACCATCTATGTTAAAAATATTTTTAAGGAATAGTTTTCATTGATGTATATCATAAATGACTATACTCAGTGAACGTTTCATACCACTATAGAGTTCTCATTATGTTTTTAAGGATTCTGAAATTTTAGGATTCCCAAATTTTACTTACACTTGTTAGAAATCTCATTGAAAAACAAAGATCAAACGTCCAGATATCTTGGCAACAAGGTCTTCTTTTTAGAAACAATAGGAAATTCCATAAAGTAAATCAAGATCAATTGTGAAACAAATACATGTTTTAATCTAAAAAAGTGCAGTAAGCACTTGATTGCTTACAGTTTAGATTGAGATACCAGTCTTTTCCAGAATGCCTTCGATTCCAAATGGCTGAGCCCACAGAACAGACAAGAGACATGGCAATTAAGATACAAAATAAAATCAAAATTTGTACATTTGTAATCCGTTCCACATTTGAGAGCTTAAGTGGTGGACTTGTTGAATTCTGTAAAAAGAAACAAGATGAGTAATAAAAAATGTACACCAATGATTTAGCAATGTATACTTAGTATTCTGTTGAGGATGACAAAGTCACAACTCGGTATCTAGTTGTGGGTGGATACTTGAAAATTATGCGAAACCCATGACAAATGCAATAAGGTGTCAATGCTTAACCACCTCTTTTTTTCAAGGCCACTACACCACCCAGGACTTTTTCTAGGAAGTAAACTATAAGAAAGAAGAGGAGAAGGAAATTACATTCCTTTTGCAAAAACAGCTTTTGCATTGTGGCAGGTAGGATGAATAATGCATTACTTGACTATGTAAGCAAAGAGGGTAGTCTAGAAACATTTAGTTAGTGTTTCCACTCAGGAAGAGAGGCAGACAAGGCAGCCCATGCCCCCACCCCCAAATAGGCACCTGGAAATTTCAACATATGAAGGCAACATTTAAAGTATCTCCGGCTTTCAAATTTCTGGTGGCATTTAGCAATTGTTTTACTGAATGCAGCAGCAATATAAGTAGACCTGGCTATAAATAATAACAGAGGCAAGTTTCCTCAGTTGTATTTGATGATTCAAATGGTTATGTAGACCTGTGCTAACCAAAAAATCCACCAGACAGAAAATTAAATGTCATAATCAATATAAAATGAAGATTTATAGAATTTATAAAATGGCTAGGGGCGGAATCACTAACAGCAATCTTGCTTGCCTATTGATAATACCTTCATGCCTGTACAAGGTACAAAGGCATTAGCTCTGAGAGCAGATTTTCATTTAGTTTCTTAAAACTATTTTCCACACCCATCTATTTAATATTGATGGTATAACATAGAGACGGAGCAACTGTAGGCACGTGTGAAGATCAATGCAAGAATTAAAGCTGATGGCAAAAACAGCCTTGCGTATAAATGCTATGAAAAACAGTCATTTGATTCAAATTTCTAAAAAATTTTTTAAAAAGATAGAAAATTAAAAATATGACTATTACATTAAAATTACAAGACACATATTTTAATGCAGATCACTTATCCTGACATAGACAAACTGTAATAATCACTCTAATAGTTAGTAAATGCTGCCATAGACCCATACACAAAATTCTTGAGAGTTCATGCATAATCTCTAGTGAACCTTCCAGTATTCCTGTGTGCAGTGAGCTGTTCTTATAGGGAGGTAATTTCAAGGTCCCACTCACAGGAGTACCAGATTCTGAACGTATAGGGTTGGATCAGGAATCTGTGACAGATGGTCTCCTATGTTTGGGACCACTGCACTGAGATCTACAAATCACACACTCACAAAAGCCTTAGGTCCAAAAGGTTTCAAAGAGATAAATCCCACCTGCATCAGCTTGGTGTCATGTCCAGTGTAGACAACTATTCCATGAACCCACTGTGTATTTCTCAACTGAGCTCCTCGAAGAAGAATCTGATCTGCTCCCAGTGGAACAGTGCTAGGATGGATTATGTTGACATTAGAAACAATATTTTCTAAAATGCTTAAGCACTCTAGTCACCACATAGTTACAAATGTTCCCATTATTAAAATAACCCTTCTCATATTTAATTTTTAGAAAGTAATTTCCCTCCAATACAAATAATTTTCTTAAACAGCAACAACACAAGTATTTAAGTTGTTTTTCCTTAACACCAAGCCAGTCATTTTCTGTAACTTCACTATCTGCTATGGACTACACTGTGTCCCTCCACTATTCACATGTTGAAGTTCTTACCCCCAATATAATGGTATCTGGAAATGACCCTTCAGAAGGTAATGTGATATAGAAGAGGTCATGAGGGTTGGGTCCTCATGAAGAGATTAATGCCCTCATAAAAAGACACTCGAGGAGTTTGCTTTTGTCCTTGTGAGGACACAGCAAGAAGGGGCCTTTTGCCAGCCAGGAAGATGACCCTCACCAGAACCCAATCATGCAGGTACTCTGATCTCAGATGTTTAGCCTTCAGAAAAGTGAGAAAAATAAATTTCCATCATTAAAGCCACCAAGTCTATGGTGTTTTGTTATGCAGCCTGAGCAAACTAATACATTAACCAAAACAGCAGGTAATGTTTTGGAATTCAGAGGCTAATTTACACACCTATTTATAACTTTTCCTAAATTAGTAAGTCCATTTAGGTTTCTAAAAGTGTTAGGAAGTGATGGGGCTAAGGAATTTGTCTGCCCACCTCAGCCTCACCACACACACACATACGCGCGCACACACACACACACTCACTCTCTCTCTCTCTCTCCCCCCCCCCCGCCCCCCACATCCCACCCGAATTAAAAACAGCTTTGTGCATAATAAAGGGCCAAAAAAATTCCTAAGATAAATACACAGCTCTCACCACTTATTTGCATTGCCAGCCCTGACCCCCTACAGACAAGTCCCTGTACTTAAAACCTCTAGAACATTCATTTTTATAGTATTTGAAGATTGGTTCCCTAAGAATTGTGAATAAATTTCAAAGAACAGTAAGCATTTTGGAGCTGTTCATTCCCTATCATTTAAACCACATTTTTCATGAATAAGGTCCAAGGTGGTATTTTTGTGGATTTTTCACAAGGCTACCCACTATGGTAGGTTATTGGGTGATATAACTCACACAGGGACATAAGAAGGAACAAAGTCACCACAGATATACTGGAGTTCTTGAGGAAAATGTAATACATAAATTTTAATGGGTCATGGATTACTATTACCAAGTCTTCATTTTAATAAGAGAAAAAAGGTCAAATATAAAGAAAATATATTTTAAAATTCTGGAAAAAGAAGGAAACAATTCCACAAGAAAAGTCTACAGACAACACAGAACTTCTCTGTAAGTGGAGGCAAAGCGAGGCTGAGGTCTTCATTTCTGGTGAGCTGCTCTGGCCCAGTAGGCTTGGAAGGCTAGTAGCAGCTTGGGCCTCGGACATTCAGGAACTACACAAATTCTACTGACACAGCTAAATCAATCCAGATGGGTAGGTAACAACAGTACTTGAGTGAATCCTTAGGAAATACTATATTCCAATTTAGAGAAAGAACAATGCAACTGCAACTCTCATTCGTTATGTACAATAGCATGCCTTTAGGACATACCTGGAAGGAAACCCCTTCAGTGTATATCTCAAGAGTAGGGGTGCATTTCAGAGTTGAAAGGGGCCTTGGGCCTAAAGTGGGTTTCCAATAACTTCTTGGGAAGCTGGACTATGCTCTGGGACACAAATGAGACAACTGTTCCTTACCCAGCCAATGGGGTATAATATGGCAACTGTCACCTCAGCACTGGTGGTGTGGATTGACTGGAATTAGATACAAACTCTTCAAAGGCAAAACATACCACTTTTCAATTACAAGGACTCAAGAAGAATTAGTTAGTTTTCATCACAGCTGGTGTTCCAAGGCTTCTGGCATTAGACTATGACCCTCATCCTTAAAGGAAACAAAGTATACTCATTCCAAAGGGTCTCCAAGAGCTTTGGGCAATCATTGTAAACCCCAAATGTGCTACAGATACAAAGGTCTTGAAAATCTGTTTCTACCTTTCATATGAAATACAGCATATTATATAAATTCCCTTTGTACCCTGAATCTTGGCACCATCATACAAAGTTTCTCCTTCATGGCATAGATTTGCTCAGCATCAATTTGACAGAAAACTGTTAAGACATGGAAGCTGGCCAGTTAAGAATGTCAGACTATAGAAATAATACTGGCATAAATGGCCAAATCTATCATTAGTCTTTCACCATATGTTCACGGAACGATCACTGTGCAAATTTTAAAACAACATGTAATTACTTCAAGGATTACAGGAAAGCTTTTGGAGGATCTGAATGAAGATGACAGTTCAGGGTATACTTCAAATGTCCTTTAGAATTCAAACACTCTAATCATGCAATTACAAAATAATGAAAACACCAAAAACATTCTCTCAGGCTGGTGAGTTGAACTAGTATATTTAGCCAATATTTAGCCACTACAAATGCCTGGGAGATAAGGTATACCATAAAGTAGAGGAAGTAGGGAAAGAAGGGAATGGAGGAGAAAAGAGGGGAGAAGGGAAGCACGAAAGACTTCACCTTTTCTGCCTCATTTCTTTGCTCTCTTTGCAACAAAACTCATTGAAAAAGAAGTCTATACTTGCTATTTTCAACTCCTCTTCTTCCATTTTCTCAAACTTACTATCATCAGACACCTGTTCTAATCAGTTTCAATGATCTCCACTTTCTAAATGTAATTATGTTAGTGGTCAGTCTCATTGTACTTGACCATCAGCAATATCAGACTCAGTTTTGGTCCCTCTGCCTTGGTATGGTTTCTTCACTCCCTCGGTTACCATCCTATAAACTTGGTCTCCATCTCTTTCACTAGTGCCCTTGCTTTTCCCAACATAACGTTGGAGAGTCTTAGGATAGTTCTTAGGTCTCTTTGGTTTTCTGTCTATACTTTTCCATTCTCAGTCATTTCTTCCATCCTCGTAGCTTTAAATATCTATGCCATCTACTTCCAAATATATCTCATGAACCCAGACTTCTGTCCCAAACTTCACATATATATTCAACAGCCTCCTGGACATCTCTGTTTGGACCAGACAAACTTATAAATTCCAAAACTGAACTGCTGATCTCTCTTCCTCAAAATCCTCCAACGAATTCCCATTTCACTCAGAGTAACATTGTCACAATGGCCTACAAAGCCCATAGGATCTGGCCCTCTATTTTCTTTAGGCCCTTCTTCTATTACTCTCTTTATGGATCACAGCACTGCAACCACACCGCCCTAACAATCCACAATTATTCCAGGCATTTTTCCACTTGAAGGTCATGTAATGATAGAACTAATAATTTACACTGACTACTCCTTCCATCTGGAATCATCTCCCTCCAGATAGTCAAAAGGCAAACTTCCTCACTTCCCAATCACTGCTCAAACGTTACCTTTTCAATGAGGCTAACTGTGACCACCCTGACAAAAAGTTCTTCCCTTCCAAAGACACCCAATCTTCCTTACGCTGTGCTAATTTTTTTCCCAAAGTATTTATCACCTTCTAACATAGTATAAAATTTTCTTATTTCTCATCTTATTGTTAGTATGTTTGCCATTACCTTACTGCAAGAAAGTAAGCTCACAAGGTGCTGTGGTCTGAATGAAGTTTGTGTCTCCTCAAAATTCATATGTTGAAACAGAATTCCCAAAGTGGTGGTATCAGAAGGTGGGGCCTTTGGGAATGGAATTCATGCCCTTATAAAAGAGGTCTGAGGGCCTCCGCCATGTGAAGACACATACTGGGTGACACCTATGAGAAACAGGCCCCCAGCAGACACTGAATCTTCTAGTACCTTGATTTTGGACTTCCCAGTTTCCAGAACTGTGAGCAATAAATTACTGTCATTCATAAATTACTCAGTCTAAGATATTTTGTTACAACAGCCTGAACAGACTAAGGCTTAAGGCCAGGAATATTTATTTGCTTTGTTCACTGTTGCCCCCTTAACACCTGTAACTGGCTTGGCTGACTAGGTGCTTAATATGTACTGGTTGAATGAATGAGGAAAGGGGTAGAAGAGAAGAAACAAGAGAGGCAGGAAGCAGGTAACAAAAAGAGATGAGATGACTATAATTAATAACACAGGCTAGAAAGAGCATTTGAAATTTCATGGAGGAGACAATAAATTATCCAGTACAAAAGACCCTCTGAAGGTAGAGTCTGAGCTCCTTGAAGCATCTCAAGATCACAGGAAAGGACCCAGGCCATGCAGATTGAATAGTTAAGCCTATAACATGAGTATTTTGGCCAAAGAATAAGCCACAGGTAATTCTTACTCCCATTGTTTACCCACGAAACAATGTCCCAGAAGCTTGGAATATCTCTGAAAATATCCTCCTGCCAGATTGGCAGGAACTCTGGGAAGTCATCAGCTACACTACATGAATGGATAAGATTCAACATCTTCACAGAAAGACTCAGGGTAGAATATAAATGCTTTAAAAAGGGTTTTGAGTACTCAAACTTAGCACAGAAGAAAATAATATGTATCCAGACTTGGATGACACAGCAATAAACTATGACACAATGGATTCTGTGTTTTTAAGAAGACTGATTTTACATACCCATGTCCATCAAGCCTTATGTTTCCAACAAAATCGTAGAGATGTCTGTTTGGACTTTCACACTCTATTCTGCCAGAAATCCTCATCAAACTGTCAATGTCTTTGATATCTGAAGTTGCTGGTAAGCCCTGTTTGGAATTTTTAAATAAGTAAAAAGTATATTAAATAAGTTGTATCTGGGAAAAGAGGAGGAATTTTGAATTCATCCAAGTCTTGAGATCTAAGGGATCTCATTATTTTTATAAGCAATTCTCCCTTACTCTGTCAAATCATAATTAAGAGATACCTTCCTCCCTGACTTGAGCACAGGTTTTAAGCACAAGAATAGGGCACCTTGGCCGGGCGCGGTGGCTCAAGCCTGTAATCCCAGCACTTTGGGAGGCCGAGACGGGCGGATCACGAGGTCAGGAGATCGAGACCATCCTGACTAACACGGTGAAACCCCGTCTCTACTAAAAAATACAAAAAACTAGCCGGGCGAGGTGGCGGGCACCTGTAGTCCCAGCTACTCGGGAGGCTGAGGCAGGAGAATGGCATAAACCTGGGAGGCGGAGCTTGCAGTGAGCTGAGATCCGGCCACTGCACTCCAGCCTGGGCGACAGAGCGAGACTCCGCCTCAAAAAAAAAAAAGAATAGGGCACCTTTATGAGAGTTCTTAAATATGTTTAAGAGACTATAAGCTAGTCTGCAAAGATAATTTGAAGTGAGTCCCCAAAGCACCATTTGTTTCTGAAAATAAAAGTAATATTTAGCACTATACAGTCTGTCTTCAGAAACTAAAAAAGATGAAAAATAGATGGAATTTGTGTTCAAAGAACATAGCTTTGTTTCTTTTTATTCCACTGAGAAAGGAAACTCCAAAACAGGGTTTCCCTCTGGCCCACCAGAAGCAGCTGCCACTGAGTAGGGCCCTCACACAGTGGCAGTCTGGGTCCAGGCCCTCTGTGATGATCTAGTTCCAACACATCCCGACCCTCCCAAATGTCATTTTCATCTTTCATCTAGAAACCAAGGGCATATATTTTTAGAGTCCCTCTTAAAACTTTAAAAACTTCACAGTTGTTTTTGTTTGAGATGATATGAAAAGTAAATATAGAAATGTAAACTATTCCCCAAGATGAGTTTTTGAACGGCAATAGAAAGTATGACTTTTTAAAAAACTTTTATTTTAGGTTCAGGGGTATACAATGGAGCTTATGTAGGTAAACTTGTGTTATGGGAGCTTCTTGTACACCTTTTTTTGTTCTTTTTTTTTTTTTTTTTTTTGAGACGGAGTCTCACTTTGTTGCCCAGGCTGGAGTGCGGTGGCATGATCTCGGCTCACTACAACCTCTGCCTCTCGGGTTCAAGCAATTCTCCTGGCTCAGCCTCCTGAGTAGCTGGGATTACAGGTGTGTGCCACCATGTCTGGCTACTTTTTGTATTTTTATTAGAGACAGGGTTTCACCATATTGGTCAGGCTGGTCTCAAACTCCTGACCTCGTGATCTGCCTGCCTCAGCCTCCCAAACTGTGATTACATATGTGAGCCACTGTGCCCAGCCTTGTACAGCTTTTTAACATGGTGAAGTCAAATTATAATTTGAACCAGGTGAATAGGAAAAAGTTAAAACATATCAAAGCCTTAGAACTACTATTATCTGAGTGTTAGCTATTACATAATTAAAAATATTATAAATAGTATCTATAAGACAGACCACATTTACCCAGACAAATACATAGGAGTCTTCCATAATACTTAACAATGTCAGTTTATAAAACATCTTCGTTGTGGTTCCATGGGAACATATTTGCAATAGGACAGATTACTTCAAGACAATAACACAAAGAAAGAAGCCTTAATTCCATGTAATAAAAGAGCAGTGATTCTATATACTTGTGTTAGATCTTACCTGCCTAATTTTCAAGTTTGTTTCACCATCTAAGTTGGATGTTTCAATGTAGCACATGGCCTGGGGCTCACTGTAGTTTGGAGTTGAGAAGCACAAAGATTTAGTCGGGGAAGAAAAGCATAACAACAATTTATTTAAATGCTTAGACTCACTGAAGCCTTTCATTCTAGACAAAGTAATAGTTACCTAGCTTCTTGATGATTTTCATTCTAACAGCAAGATGCTGTGAGGCAGAACCCATGCATGACAACTCATGGATTAGCTTTTCAGCCAGAAGGACCAAAAGCAATTTCCTGACAACAATTGGTAATGGTCTTCAAGATAATGCAAATGAATAGATTTGCACATATTTAAATTGTTCATCCACATAGACACAACACAGACTGTATCTGAAACGTAAAGCAGTTTTGTGTCTGGATTTATCTTTAGCTCAAAAACACCACATGAGATTTCATGCTCATGGCACACATGTAAATTGGTTAAGAAAGTGGTTGATGAGAAAATTCCAGATTGCTAGTTCTACAAACCTGCGTTTACTACCCTTTAGCTATGATGAATAGGATCATATAAACCATAATATTTAAATGTTAAGGTTATTTAAAAAAAAGTAGTATGAACAAATTTTACAGTGAAAGTGGATATATAGCTTTCTCCCTCTGTTTTCCACTCCTGCTCTCCTATTAAAGTTGCTTAAGAGATTCTCACAGCGGTAAAAACTAAAACTAAAATCAGTCAGCCAGGCCATATTGCTCCTTGACCTGAACCTAGAAGATATACTTCATGGGTTCCCTACCAGTGTGTCTTAGTAAAATCTGGTGTGTGGTGGTTGGCATTAGGGGTCCATGTTTCCAGTTTTATCATACCACCACAGCCCAGACTGTCTTATCTTTCCTTTTCACATGCTGATTTGACCTGCCCAGCAACTACAGACATGTGAGTTTGTAGCCCAATGGTACAGTCTGATCCTCAATTCTAAAGAAAAGCATTCTAAAGTTAATCTCATTAATGCCTGGTTATATAACAGGCCTAATTTACTAATATCACATAAGTATTATAAATGTAATCTCTTATAAGCATGTGTACTCAGCTAGAAAGAAAAAAATTTACAAATTACAAACACCTGGAATTTTCTAATCAACTTCCAACCTGTACATGTGCAAAACAGACTATTCCAAGTTTTAGAAATGGGCATGTAGCTTAATTCTTTGGCCCGAAGATTTGTGAAAATTGCTTAAACACACAGACATTAATCAAAAATATTTTACTGATTCATTTTAAAGTAGCTCTGCAAGTTCTTCAATTTACTCTATGAGCTTTCTTTCATAAAAGCTGCTACTTTTTCTGAAAATTAAGTCCTTCAATATTTATATTTTCACTCTATCCCTTATTCAAAATTTTAGTTTTTAAATCACTGTCACAATAGCAATTTGGCTCTGGAAATTGCTCCAAATTTGTAATTTACTTATGTATACATTTGAAACATAGTTTATGAATTTATAAAACACATCTTCCGATAATATAGAAGCATGATGACAAAGAAAATACTAAATGACAATGTTGATTCCATATTCTGACAATTAGAATAACATTCTAATTCTACTTTTTTTTGTCCATAAAGTAACTTATCTAGGTAGGTCTTTAAATGGCTAGGAAGTTAGGAAGTTCAAATAGCTAAGTTCTATTTGAAGCTGGGCTAATAAAATATGCATCGAAATTGAGAACATTCTCAACAATCACTTAAGACAGCAGTTACTGAAGCAATTCTTAATAGTGCTGTGAAAAGGCAGCAAGAAGTCTCAGATAAGGAATCATGCTAGATCATAAATATTTCAGCAAATTATGATGACATCTAAAACACAAACTAGTCAAGAGAGGCAAAGCAGGCTTTCTGATTAGTAAGTGAAAAATGAAACAAGATGCATATCACAATACAGACACTAGTAGACAGCTGAAATTGATCACAGGAACGTGCACTTTGTCAGTAGATACAAGTGGGATAAAAGTTGATCGCAAAGCATGCGGTACAAAATGTGCAACATCCAGCTTTGTGCAGGGGGTCCTCTATAAACCCTATGAGCCCAAATTATAGTCATAATCGCTGGAAGGATTTTACAGAACTTACAGAAAAATTTAAAATACAAGAATAAGACATATTTATAATCTAATCAATTTTCAATGACTGTTTCATGAAAAGCTTAACATTGTTCAAAATAATATTCTGGAGAGATAATAAATTAAGCCTTAGTACTTAGGCATGTTATTAAATATGAATATATATTAATGGTACATAGGAGATTAAAATCTACTTTCATTGTCATGCCTCTTAGACTCCTATTGATAACAGGAGTTCAATCTGCCCAGCTGAAGGACAAGCATCACTCAACACAGTATTCCAAAATCCCTTTAAAACATCTGTGAAATGTCCATCACCAAGCAGTATAAAAAGTTTGTGTTTTAAAGGAAGAGACACAGAATTCAACCACATTTGGGTGCAACTGTTCTCTGGTTTACGGTGAGGACCCACATACACGCATCCTATATGACTCAGTGGTTCTAACCTTGAGGACAGACTGATGAGATCTGCTGGGAGATGTTCCCCATTGGTCACTTTCACTATCTCCCCTACTGCCACCTACATGTCCCAGTATAAAATAAGTAAAATGGCAAAAAAAAAAAATGAACAGAGAAAAAAACAAACAAACAAATGGACAAAAGAGACAGAAAGTTCGAAATTATTATAGAAAATAATACATGTTAATAAAAACATTTAATGCCATTTTTTTCAAAACTTATTTTGATCAGGTCTGAAGCATAAGAAAACATTTAGTATTTGAGGGTTATTTATTTGCTTTCAAGCCCAATTAAAATTTTTAGTATAAAAACTTAATTTTTAAAAGTTTACTCATAAGCTTATAAAATTAAAGCATATTTTATAGAGAACTACATTATATTCTAGATTTTTCTTTCTCAAATTTCTCAACCTCATGCCATCTACTGTATGTCCACAGTATTCCAACCCTGACTTAGCCATTACCAAAGAAGGAAAGAAATAATGATGAAAATTATTTTTTAGGGTTGTGATAGGGTTTTGAAAAAAAAGTATACTAGTTCCTGCCCCACTTAAAAAAAAAACAACTATTAAAAACGTTCTGACTCCAAAATATTTTCAAAGTTAATTGAATAAATATCTTATTAACTTTAATGCCAAGCTGCAAAGACACAGGCCTTAGGAAGTCAGAAGGCATAACTGCAGCCTTTTGAGTTACTTAGCAATTAATGCATTGTTTTGGAAGGGTAAGCCTTTGAATTCAGAGAAGTTTTTTCAGAGAGGGTATGAAATAGACATGCCAAGAATATGGACTTGAATTAACAGCTTGAGTTATTTTACCCTACTTTATACTTTAACACATAAATGTATTCGTTATTTATTAAATGCTAAAATCGGTTTCATTTCAAAATGAAAGCCTATGAAACACAGTAATTTTCAACCATATTCATGCTTTAATTTCAAACTACCTCACAGAAGATGCACTCTCAGTAATTAAAATTTAAAGAAATTGAAAATTAAAATATTATTAACAGTTGTTTACTCTTACTGCTAAGTGGTTGCTCACTTGCAGGTGAAAATCATCATGTACTTCTTTTGACAGTGGACAGTGTAAAGATAGATTAGGAGTATTCCAACCCTGACTTAGTCATTACCTAAAGTCAAAATTTCTCTTTCTGTTAAATGATTAAACACTACTACCTCTTTCGTGAGGTTAACGTAGATTCAAAGGAGTTAAGTAATGCTAAAATTCTTTGAGGGAAAAAAAATCCTGAAAGGTGGTATTCTGCTACTTGGATTGAAATGTCTAACAGCACAGCCTTTATTTTGAATTCCACTCAATAACAAAAAGCAACGAATCAGATAATCTTTTAAAAATATAATCTTGGAGGAAGTTAATCACTGTGGAGACCATATTAAGACACAGAAACTGTTTTGATAAACTGATATTCATAACCACCAGTAAGTGTTTTTAATGTTTATAAAATAAGTTCTGTAAAAATGGTCTAAAGTTTAAGAAATACAGGTAGCTTGCTGGGGAGTTTCTGAAATTGGATAGAGTCAGACAGTAAAGATTTTGGAAATTTCCAACTTAAAATTAAGTATAAATTCAGGGCAGTATAGTCGATTATCTTCACATTTTTGAGCATCAAAAATAAAAATTGTATTTAATGGTTCAGTGTATATGATTCATTCTATAATTTTGTCTCTAAGAGTTTAATCGGGAAAACAATACTTTCCCAAATTGTTAGAAGCTGTTACTATCATTTTGAACTTGCTTATACAGTCACGTGACAATGACAGGTGCAGCTTCTGAGGAAAGGATTGTTAGGCATTTTTGTCACTGTGCGAGCATCATAGAGGGTACCTATACAAACCTAGATGTATAGTCTATAGGCCATATGGTGTAGCAGATTGCTCCTAGGCTACAAACCTGTACAGCATGTTACTGTACGGAATAGTGTAAAGAAACAGTGACACAATAGTGAGTATTTGTGCAATAGGAGTTTTTCTGCTCCATTATAATCTTATGGGACCACCGTTGTGTATGTGTTTTGTAACTGACCGAAATGCTGTTATGCAGCACACAACTGTAAAACATTCAGGTGGCCCACTGTGCAATACATTCATCACATTTTTACTTAGTAAAACTGAATGGACACCACTCTGTAGGGTACTCTTAAAGCTTATCAATGTAAACAAAAAGAATTGGGGAATATTAGAATTTGATCATTTAAGCCATCTTTATATAAAAGATGTGAAACCAAGGCATGAGAGATTAAGCAGTTGGTTCAAAATCACCAACTCAGAGTAAGAATCCCGGCTTTTCACTCCCTAAGGAGAGCTCTCTCTAGATACTACTTAGAACCTGAGACAATGACAATAAGCTCTCCCTCAAGCTAATTCTCAAGATGCCAAGAATGGATGGTTAGCTTCACTCAGTTTTAGAGATTTATCCTGATAAAGTTATAAGCAAAGGAAACTAAGAACAGAAAGGGTGATTTGAAAACATCTACATCAATTTTTCTGAAAACAAAAACCTATAGGTACATGGCACAAAAAGATACAGAAATATAACTACATGCAGTTACTTTAATTGGTTGTAGACTTACTTCTATAAATATCTAGATTACTTTTACTTGTTCAGCTAAGTTTCACTAACTTGTCATGAATTGAATCACTTTAAATGATGACCTGATTAAATAGATTTTGAAAAAAGGACACCATCCATATTCATATGTGGATTTACAAATAAAACTGTCCAAGGAAATGATGATAAACAACCTCTAAAATATTAAAAACAATTTTTCTTAATTTAAAATAGGACTAGTTTATAGTTTTTAAACCTAAAACCATTTGAAAGTCACATTCTTTAAAGGGTAACAGTGCCATATGAATACTAATTCATACTGAATACTAATTCATGACTAAAATATGAGTAAAATGAAAATTATTTAAATTAAGTAACTGAAAGAACTTAAAAGAAAGAGCAAAGTACTTTTCTGTTGGAAGAGTATGGCATTTCAAAAGGCATGATGGCAAAAAGAATCATTCATCCATTTTTTAGTACCATTCCATCACAATAATCAAGAAACTTTGCAGGGATTTATGATGAACAAGGATTGAAAGATAAAAAAATCAATAGAACTCAATCCATGTATTATATAAAATAAATGACAGGAAATCTTAAAAGAATTATGATCCCCACAAAAGGATCTGGATAGATTCAGAGGGAGAGTAGACTCTTAATTATATTTGAATGATAAAGTATAGTACCTATCACTTATTCTATATGGCAAACATGAAAGAGCCCTTTAAGTCCAATCAATTTTTTAAATGTTTAAATAAAAATTATTAGAGAGGTTTTTAATTCTTCGTTTATTCCTTATTTCCTTGGAGAAATCACAAGGTCAATGCAGGGTAGAGAAACCATCCTCTACACTGTTTGAGCATCAGTAGGCATCTCTACCTTGATGAGAGAAGTACAGTGTCAGCAGGTATATACTCTTTGCCTTTTATTACAACTATATCTCCAACATTTACCTGAAAGAAAACTGGGAATTGGTTAATTATCTGCATTGAAAGATAGTTACAAATATACAACCCATTGTAAAAAGCACAGAATACAGTAAAAATAGTTATTGGCAAACAAGAACCTCTTATCTTCACAAAATGGAAGAAAATTATCTAGGAGTGAGACCAGGGATGGAGGAATCCTTTAAAAATTGGACATTATATATTGGATATATAACTTATCTTGATAAAATCAATCTATTCTATCCACTTAATTGACATCTCAACTTCTCATATCCTCTCTTTAACATAAAAACATAAAGGAGGAATTTACCAATATAAATCTTTATCCTATTTAAGGAAATCCCACTGTAACTGGAGACGCTATTATATATAACTGCTCCTCACAATAATGCTTGTGAAACTAGTATTGCTTATAACTCATCCTCTGGAGAGAAAGAAAATGAGTCTGAGATTCTGAGATTTTTGCTTAAGATGATGGGGAGTTGAAGAGCTTAGACTCAAATCCACGTCTGACTGTCTGCAAATCCTGATTTTGCATAATTTTGTGAAACTATCAATGCATTTTAAATTAAAAGTTAATCTCTTCATTTTACTACCTCTTAGCATTTTTCTGAGCCCGGCATAAAGACAAAGACATACTATGTTCAAAAACTGTTAGTAATAATTTAAGTGACAGATGTGTCACATAGCTTTTGGCAAACAATACAATAACTAAGCAACAACTTGGCTTAACTGAGCTGACCAAGTTACACTGTTAGCCGCTCCCCTTACATCACGAAAGCTGACTTCCTGGCTGGGCGCGGTGGCTCACGCCTGTAATTGCAGCACTTTGGAAGGCCGAGGCGGGCGGATCACAAGGTCAGGAAATCAAGACCATCCTGACTAACACAGTGAAAGCCCGCCTCTACTAAAAATACAAAAAATTAGCCGGGCATGGTGGTGGGCACCTGTAGTCCCAGCTACTGGGGAGGCTGAGGCAGGAGAATGGCGTGAACCCAGGAGGCGGAGCCCAGATTGCGCCACTGCACTCCGGCCTGGCCAACAGGGCAAGACTTCGTCTCAAAAAAAAAAAAAAAAAAAAAAATTGATCTCTTAGTAGACAAATGAGCTTAAATATGAATTTCAATACGTAATAGATGAAAAAAAGACTTTTTAAATTAAAGCCTGTTTGTTCTTCCCCCTCCCTACTTTTCCTTGAACTCTAAAATAACACTACTGAGGGTAAGAACAGAATAGTGTCCTTTGTGGGAATCATAATAAGAAATTACTGCAGAGGCAGCCCACTGTGGTCTATTATTTACCAAAAGAAGAGGTTAGGAAAGGTTGGGGCAGGGGTATTGTCCTTTCATTTATGACATGTATGTTTAGTGTCCAAGTACGGAAGTTCTGGGTCTCTTGATTCAAAAAATAATTCAGGTGAAATCTGAAATTCGGACTAGCTGAAACTGGCAAATTACCAGGGATCTCGGAATCAAACACCCCCTACCTCAAAAAAGGGCAAAGATGAAAAATTAAAAAGTCCAATATAAATGAACTGGTCCTTAAAATAATGTGCTGTGATAATACTGTGATTACTCACTGACAGAAAGATAATAAAATGTAAATTCTCTGTAATCATGACACTTAGAATGCATCCAGGTTACCATTTAATTGTTCTTTAATCACCTCCTGTGTGTTAATGTTTCCTCTTAAATTCAACTATGTGCTTCACAAAATCAGAATCATACCCTCTACACTATCATGTTAGAGTCTAACAGTCAGATTTAAATCCCTTATTGATTGTGCTGCTTTCCAACATCTTTACTCATTGCAAGACAAAAGAAGGGCTTGTGGTTATTAAACTCAATAAAATAGTAACAATTTATATGGTACCCCAGTGGCCTGGGAAAACCATGGGCTTACTAAATGCTGAAGTTCTTACTAAAGCATGCTAAATCAATGAATGCTAAAGTTCTTTACTGTAAGGAAAGCAGGGAACTTAACTCCTTAGGATGCCTATGTTTAAGATCAATTTCTCAAAAGACATCCAAACACCTGTCTTTCCTTTTGGGTTCTGAGCTCCCAATACAGCATTCCCCTTCCAGTCTAGTGTGTGCACAAGACGAACCAAGAGAAGAAAAAGTCAAGATGACAAAAATGCTTTGATCATATATATTCCAATCGGAGGAATGTCATGATAAAGCAGTTTTAGTCCCCAAAATGCCAAAGTTAAGGAAATATTTAGGGCTTTCAGTCCACTACCTACAGCCTTCTGAAGTCACTGATATTAACAACATTGAGGATTATGTAAAATAGTAAGACTGCAACAGCCTTATTTAAAAATCCAACTATTGGCTGGGCGTGGTGGCTCACACCTGTAATCCCAGTACTTTGGGAGGCCAAGGCGGGTGGATCACCCGAGGTCAGGAGTTCAAGACCAGCCTGGCCAACATGGTGAAACCCCGTCTCTACCAAAAATACAAAAATTAGCTGTGCATGGTGGCGGGTGCCTGTAATCCCAGCTACTCAGGAGGCTGAGGCAGGAGAATCATTTGAACCCAGGAGGCAGAGGTTGCAGTGAGTCGAGATCACGCCACTGCACTCCAGTCTGGGCAACAGAGTGAGACTCTGTCTCAGAAAAAAAAAAAAAAAGAAAGAAAAAAGAAAAAATACATACATATTGTGGTGGAGGCTTCATGCATTAAAGTGGCTTTACAGAGTAACTTTTACACATGCATTCAGCCCACCATGTCATGCTACCCTAATAAGTCAGAAGAATATGTTGATTCCAAGATTCTTCCGCTAAATTCTCCACCTGTGTACATCTCAAAAACCTGTGAACAGTGTTAGCTGCACCTCATTGTACAGAAATAATCTGTGGTGAGAGCAATGAAACCAGCAGCTTACAGTTCAGGAGTCACAATGTAGTTTCCTACATGTAGGGCTTTGTGATTACAATACTTACTTTTAAAACTATGGATCTGCAAGCTAACCTTTTGCAACAGGGAAAAGGTTTCAGGGCAGTAACTGGAGAGAGAAACCATTAACACCTCAGAGCTGAAGTCTGCCCAGCTGTGAATGATTAGATGTATGCTAGGCAAATTTGTAGGTCCTTTGAGGGCCGTTGAAGAGCAACCACAGCAGCCACACATTTAGAAAGGCAGAGAAAGAGCCCTGAAGTAAAGCCCATTTACACTAAGGTCTATCATATTGCCTTGGCATGTAGATGACACTCTTGGTTCTGGTTTATTGATTTTATTTTTAATTGCACAAAGTATCATATAAGCCAAAGAAAAGACTCACCTCACAATCTTGTTATCCCAACAAGTAAGGCTGCTTTTGTGCCTGTTCACTTGTTCAACGAACAATTTACAAAGCCAGTATTTCAGGGTACATAGTACTATTTTTTTTCACCTATGATTATATCTTATGATACAGGAACCCTGATTTGTCTTGCTTGATGCTTTAAGCTCACTGCTTGGCATATGCACTCAATAAATACTTGTCAAATGAATAGTATAATTTTTTCTGTGTTGCTATACCATGTGACATTACAGATTTTACTTGTCACAAAATATGAGTATGCCATAATTTATAAAACCTTCCCTATTGTTGTATTTCCATATATTGTAGTTTTTTGCTATTGTAAGTAAATAATGCTACAATAAACATTTTTATACAAGTGGAGATATTCTCCAACTTTATGATTCTTTTCTTGGGATAAATTTCCAGAATCCCCTTTTTACAGTTCTCAATATAAATAGCCAAACTGCTCGTTCACAATAGGATGTAAATAAAATATTTCATAAAAATAAAAAATCTGAAATACAAGTTTCTTTTTATTTATTGAATAGGTAGCAAATGAAACTTCAATATGGTTTAAATTTGCAACTTTTATTAGGTTGAATATTATACTGAATCTGATTATCATATTTCTGGTTTACTGTCAAGTTTTCTTTTTTTATATAACAGTGATCTTAATCATTTGTCCTATTTGGTGCAAATATTTCACATAGCCTGCCTACTTATTTGTGGCAGTTTTTGTTGTGTATTAGTTTTAAAATTTATATAACCTAATTCTATAGATTGAGATATTGCTCCTCTTCAAATATTAAAGCCTTTATTCTATTTGTATGTTTTCTAAAAACAATGTTTTAACATTTAACTCTTTTAGTCAGTTGAAATTTATTTTAGCATAGGTTGTGACTTAGTTACAAACTAAATATTCAAATACTATTTCTTAAAATTGCTAATCTGTGACAACATAATTCTTTAAAAAATAATTTTTGCCTTTTTCAAATATTAAACAGGCTTTATTTCAGGGCACTATATTTTATTCTATACTATTTAAATCTGCTCCATGTTATTCTACTCATCAATGTCTATTTTTGCAAACAATCCACAGTATTTTAATAACTTTTGCTTTCTATTTCACCTGTAGTTAATCTTAGCACACTGCTCATTTTTCCAACATATATTCTACTTTCTTCACTGTTTATTTCGGCAAATCAGATGAAAAATTTAGTCAATTCTTGAGGAAAATATAATAATTTCCCTGGGATTATATTACTTCATAATTTGGAACAAGTGATATTTCACTTTTTTCTGGGAATATGACATATTTGTAAATTTGTATGAATCTTGAATATCAAAGTTTGGATGCTTTCTTTAGTCATACACATATGTTAAACTTACTTGCAGGCATCCCATAAGGCCACTGGGAATGAGACCTCTTCCTCACTTTATTTTCAAACTTGATGCTGCCAACTTAAGAGTGATGTTAATTTTTTAATATTTTCATGATTTCATCACTGAACCAACTTTTAGTGATTCTAATTAGTTCTATAATTCTAATTATTAAATAACTTCAGCTCTTTGGGGCTGGATGACTTTGGCAACACTTTAAACTCTGTCCTTCTCTATCTCAAAATGGGATGCCCAGGTTAGGTGTGCCATTGACCCGTGAGATGACTGAAAATGCTATTATTATGGGTAATCCTGGCTGGTGATTTGTCTGTCAAAAATAGGAAGAGTAAGAGTCACAATAATCCAGGTAGGTTAGCATAATCTTGAAATAAAGCTTGTTTATTAGGAAAATAAGACATTTTAAAGGTTTAGAGTGAAGTAGTACATTATTATTTCCCGACTTTCTATTTTCTGAGCAAGCAGCCTAGGTTATTTACTAGCATGCATATTTACGTTAACTACACTAACAACCCTAGGTAAAATAATATTTATAATAAAATTAAACTTATTATACTTGATTATATCCTACCTGATTATATCCTATCTGTCTTCTTTCTAAAATGTTTAAATTCACAGGTGCCAGAAAAGAGTAGAAAAGAAATTTATTTTGAAATTGCTTTTAGCATTTTTGTTTATTTTGTTATTCTGAAAAAGAGATTCCTGTCACAGAAATAAATAAAGCACACCAAGGTATTTTCCTGTTTGTTGCTCTCATGTCGAAAACCAAAGAAAAAAGAGGGGTCAATTTTCAACTATATGAAAGGGGAGATGTCAGTCTCTATTCTAGCCACTGATGGAAAATCAACGGAAATTTAATTAATTTTTGATTGGGGGGTACAAGGTATCCCCTGCAGAAATAAAAGATGATCATGACAAGGTAGAATCAAGGGCATGGACTTCAACCAGCTGGGAAGTACTGAAGTGCAAATAAACTACTGGTTACACTTCGATTGTCCTAGCAAGATATTGTCCTGTGAGATACACCTCTAATGTCCTGGCAATCCCAGGAAATAAAGTGGCCTAAGAAGGGCAGCGCAGCCTCCAAGTCTTTTACCAAGTTACCAAAGCTATTCATTTGTGGATGACTAGATTTTAAATCTTCTTCCAGAACTAAGGGAGAACTAATAATAATTGCTTACCTTTTGAAAGGGAAGTCTGAAAAGAATAAACACCTGAATAACATTTGTTAAATTATGACTTAACCTACTAACTGCCATGTTAGAGGTCCTATAAACAAATTAACCTTTGATGTTATACAACTGATTTCATTAGAAAACACTGTTTAATTTGTAAGATTTTTGTTTTAAAGGAATCAGTGGTAAGCAAATGTAATTAGTCTCACTATATGAATTTGAAGTAAAATATGCAGAAGTAAAATATCAGAACTCAAATTCTTATTTTTACTTGGACAGTAGATGATTAAAGCAAAAAATTACAACACAAAACAGGTCATGGTTAAATAAAATCTATGAAAACAGTACTCAAAATATACTATGAAGAAAACAAAAAGTTCTAGATATTATTCTTCAAAGTAAGTCTTTCTATAATATAGCAGAAATACTAAATGAATGTGACTGAAGACTCCATGCATGTTTATATTACTAAAAAGCTTTTATATTAGTAAAATTCTTGACATTTGCTTATATTATACAAAATATTATATCTACTAGAGTACACCGCTATGCATTTCCTCTCCTGCAACAAAAGAAAAATCAATGCATACCTTTTCCCAGTGGACAATTTCCCAAGCACCATTTCTCAAAACTGGAAAGAGAAAAGGTGACATTTTAAAGAAAGTTTTTTACTATGAAAAGGCCGTTTCTGATGGAATAATCATTTTAAACAAATAGCTTCAGTCAAAATATCTAGTAGCAATTTTTATAGGCTACAAATCGAATTATGATAGCAAGAATATGTAAAATTACACAAAGAATTAGAAACAACCAACGTATTTTAGATCCTACAATAACATATCTATAACAGAGAGCAATCTCATTGGTGTTACTAAGGGCTTTCTTTAGCACACAGAGGAACTATGGGGCTCAGCTGGAGGAGAAAGCCACAAAAATGATGTGAAAAAGGAAGTGACAAGCTTAAAAACATTTCAGATGCTACAAGAGTAGCAATGTTTAAAAAGAAGAATCACAAGCACAGAGTAATAGATTTCTAATAGTTCAGCAAAAATTTAACACAGAAAGCCAACATAGAAATAATTTGCACCTTTAGGTTTACAGTAATGCAAAAAGCAAAAACAAAAAACAACCCAATTTTTTTCTTTTCTTTTTTTTCCTTTTCTTTTTTTTTTTTTTTTGAGACGGAGTTTCGCCCTGTCACCCAGGCTGGAGTGCAATGGCGCAGTCTTGGCTCACTGCAACCTCCACTTCCCGGGTTTAAGCCATTCTCCTGCCTCAGCCTCCCAGGTAGCTGGGACTACAGGCGTGCGCCACCATACATGGCTAATTTTTGTATTTTTAGTAGAGACAGCATTTCATCATGTTGGCCAGGCCGATCTTAAACTCCTGACCTCAAGTGATCTGCCTGCCTTAGCCTCCCAAAGTGCTTGGATTACAGGAGTGAGCCACCGTGCCTGGCCCTAAAAATCCAAATTTTCTATATTTGGTTTTCTGGAAAGAAAAAAAAAAGCAAAAGAATTAAATTATGATGGGGGGTAGGGTTTTGCTACTGCTTCACATCAGTAGGGTTACCCAGTATACTTTTTTTCCTGCGATGTTATCTATAACACTGAGTATGCTAATAAACACCAAAAAATAAAAATAAAAATAAAACAGGATAAGAGAGTATGTGAGGTAGCAAGCACAGCACTTAGTACTTATGGAGAGAAATATGTCAAGGCCCATCAACAAATTATCCAGATGTAAATTCTATGAGGGAAAAGCATTTAATATTTGTTTTAATATTACATTCCCTGGAAACAGCACAGTACCTGGCACACAGTAGTTACTCAGTAAATATTTGCAAAATGAATAATGCATAGGTACAAAAACATTTGATTCAGTTTCTTTTGATGTTGGGATAGATGAAGGCTGAACCCTCTAAAAGTATCACAATAATATCCAAAATGTTAAATAGCAAATTTAATATTAATTACAAACAAAAATGTTTTGAAATCAGTGTCACAAGATAAATTATTTAAATTAAAATATTATCTTTTTATGTCTCTAAATTCCCTGAACATATGCATTGTGTCTTAACCATTTTTTATTTCTTGTACTTGCAGCACTTTTGGTATATAGGATATTCAGATGCTTATAAAACAAATGAATGAATACCTCACAGTGCATTTTGGTGAATCAATTTTGTTAATTTTAAAAAAATAATTTCAAGCTAAAGAGCTAAAATAAAGTATTTCCAGTATAATATCTTAACTGTATAAGTTAAAGTGCTGATTTTTACAGTACTTAAACAGGTATGGACCAAGGATCTAAAGCACAGGCACCTTAAATTGATCACTATCCCAAAACAAAACTCTAATGCCTGCAGAGCTCACCCAAACTGATCCCAGGAGTAAATCCCCTGCTTGACGTTGATCATGGAGCAGTAGGGGTTTGGAGCTTCTGACTCGGAGTCAAAAAAACCTCTGGTAGAAAAGCAAGAGGTGCTGTCTCTGCCAGAGTCCAACAGTATGTCCCTAAAAATCAGTTGTAACCAAGCATAAAGAATAAATGAGGGCCGGGCGCGGTAGCGCACGCCTGTAATCCCAGCACTTTGGGAGGCCGAGGTGAGCGGATCACCTGAGGTCAAGCGTTCGAGACCAGCCTGACCAACATGGTGAAACCTGTCTCTACTAAAAAATACCAAAAAAATTAGCCAGGCATGGTGGTGCACACCTGTAGTCCCAGCTACTCAGGAGGTTGAGGCAGGAGAATGACTTGAACCTGGGAGGGGGAGGTTGCAGTGAGCCAAGATCACGCCACTTCACTCCAGCCTGGGCGACAGGGTGAGACTCTGTCTCAAAATAAATAAATAAATAAATAAATAAATAAATAATAAATAAGTAAATAAGAGCACACTCCCCTTTAATCATGTAACCCAGTGGCTACAATATAATGAGAGAGATGGTAACAAAAAGAGATGGTAAAGTCCTGTTCCAATCAACTACACCCAAGATCAACTGACAGAATGACTGGGCTATAAGTTTGCATAAATTTAGAAAAAAACTGGTCAATAGGGTCTAGAGCTCTTTATTGCCATTTACTTCCTTCTGATCCTATCTCAGTAATTCTCCCAGCTGTAATACTTAGTTTTTAAAAAAACTATCAGTGTCCAATATTTCTAAAATCAAGATATTTGACATGACGAATAAGACTTCAGATTAGACAGGATGAATAAACTCTGGAGAACACACTATCTTCCTGGAATTTGATTTGGGTCTCAAGTCTTCCAATTCATGGACAAGCTATCTTTCTCTATTTATTCACATCTTAATTTTTCTTAGATATGTTTTATAGTTTTCTGTGAATGGGTCTTTCACTAGATTTAATTCTTGATTTTTTTCCCTTAATATCATGAGGATTACTTTTTATTCTATTTTCCAGTTGTTGGCAGTATTTAGAAATGCATTAAATTTTTGTACAATGATCTTATCATCCTGTAATTTTGTTACATTCACTTATTAGTTTGGGTATAGTTTTTTTTAACCTTTGTTTTGTTGTTTCTGTAGCAATGCTTTTGAAGCAACTTAATTTCTCTTTGTTAATAATGCTGCATTATGATTTTTTGGCAGTTTTATTATGCTCATATGCCTCCCTGTTTAACCCTTTTTAAAACTCTTACAGAAAAATGCCTTTGAACATCTGGAATAATTTTTACTACTAAAAACATCCTGTTGATTTTGTGCCTCAAGCATCTCAAAATCTGCCAATATTTTAAAATCTTCTCTACCATCATCAGTGTCAGCACCCCTAGTTCCAGGAACCACCCCCTCCCAACTGGATGTCTGTATTAGCCTCAGGCTAGTTTCCTGCATTCATTCTTAATCGCTTTCAAATTCAGTTTCTACAATGTAGCTATAAGTATTATCTATGATGATTTTACATAAATGTAATAATTACACATTATTATGTATCAGTCCATATACACAAACTTGGGTCAACCCTTGCTCAGAACTCTTCAATTGGCTTCCCTAGGCTCAAAAAATAAATCCAAACATCTACAAGGCCTTTCATGAAGCAGCTCTTGCCTTTTTCCCATCATTACTTCCTGCCACTCCCAACACACTCTCCTTTTATGCCCTCTGTAGTGAGCTCACCATGCTCTCTGCTATCTCAAATCCTTTGCACATGTTTCCATGCCAAGAATTCTCTTTCCCTCCATCCCTACCTAGTTAACTTGTACATACACCTTGTAGATCTCAGCTTTAACAGCACTTTTTCAGGGGACATTGTGTTGACACCCAGTCCTTCCTCCTCACCCCCAAATCTAAATGAGCTCCGTGCACTTTTCCTTTAGAGCACTTATCACAGCGTCACAGTTTTACTGTATACTTAATTAAATAGGATTATTTAAGGGCTGTCTCTTCCCCTAGATTGTAAGATCCATGACAAGAGAAACCTTCTCTGTTATACTCACTGTTACCGTTCCGGTGTTATCACACAGCACACACCGACATAAAGGTGCTCAGTAAGCACTAGCTGGGTGGCATGCTGGATCCACTAATATTCTTACCTGTTATAGGATCATATGAGACCACTGTAACAGTTATAAATTTACTAAAGATACAACTCCACTACCTAGTAGGGCTCATGTTAAAAATAACATACAGATGACATCTAATAAATAGTTATATAGGAAAATACTTTGGCAGTTCCTCAAAAAGTTAAGCACAGTTACTACAGACCCAGAAATTCTACTACTAGGTATATACCCAAGTGAATGGAAAACATATGTTCACACAAAACTTGTATATGAATGTTCACTGAAACATTATTCATAATAGCCAAAGAGTAGAAGCAACCCAAATGTCTATCAACTGATGAATCAATAAACAAAATGTGGTATAGCCATTAAATGGAATGTTATTCTGCCATAAAAAGAATTTAAGTACAGATACAATGACGTGACTGAATCTTGGAGATATGCTAAGTGAAAGAACTCAGACACAAAGGGCCACGTACTGTATGATCCCATGTACAGAAGATGCCAAGAACAGACAAATTCGCAGAGCGAAAGGTAGGTTAGTGATTGCAACGGACTCAAGGAAGAAAGAAAGACTGCTTACATATATAGGGTTTCTTTTTGGATTGACGAAAATGTTCTAGAATTAAGGTTGCGGTGATCGATGCATAACCTTGTGAATGCACTAAACACCACTGAACTGTATCCTTCAACATGGTGAATTATATGGTATGTGAACTATAACTGAATTAAAAAAATAGCTATATAAAAAGATGCCAATGAACTATTTTAACATTTGTTTAAAATAGACATCTCAGTTTTATAAGTGACTAAACTGATTTTCAGTGCAAGCAGTTAGAAATGGTTATGTAACCTTCAGAGGCAGTAACACAAACTGTTCTCTGGTATCAGCTCAGGGCCACCCCTTCCAGCTCTGTAATTTAATCTAGCCCTCCTCAATATGCTGCGACTTTGCAGATGTTTGTTAGTTCACACGTAAAAATAGCCTTGATCCACTTTGTTGGGTTCCACTTAACACATAGGAAGTGTCACAACAGGCTTCTCATATCCAACAGATTATGCCAGAGTCTTCACTCAATAACGGATAGTGGAAGCCAGTGGCACTCACGTGGAAAACCGCCTCCAAAACGGCTGCACTTCTGCCGTCCTGCTCCAAATCTGCTTGACGCCTCCATCTTCTGTATGTGCTCATTTTCCCTCAACCTTGCTCCGATTAATTTTCTCTCCAGGTTTAAACTTATTTACCTCCTTTCTCCAACTGACCTTTTGCGAATCTTTGCCTCCAGTCAAGCAGTGCATTCTCCTCTCCACCCAAATGTTCCCTCTCAATTCATTATTGGAGAAATACTTAGAAAAATGTGGCATACTGCCCAAATGTACACATCTAAGAAACTTTTAAATATATATTCAATATTTTCTACCAAATGACAAAATCAATACATGTTTCCAGCAAGACAGGTATGTATACAGGGTAAAAGCTGACATTCCTCTTCTCAAGGCCACTTTCTCACAGAAGGAGTGCTAACTGATGAATCCTTGCACACCTTCCTCTAGACAAACATGGACATTCCTGCTTTTTCTTTCCCTTTTAAAATTTCTCTGCCACTTGGTTTTCCACTCAACATGCCATAAATACTTTAATGAAAAGCAGAGATATTTAATTCTTTTTTGGAAAATACTCCGTGGCATAGATGTGTCAATTACAACGGGTTGGATAATTAAGCGAACTCATAAGACTTCACAGGATGTATTCACAAAAGACTTTACTCAAGGCAAAGGATATGGTACAGCAGGAAAATGAAAGCCCACAAAAGCATCAGAGGCCTGAGAGACTGATAGGTACAGCTCCCCAGGAGCCCTTCTCTTTCATCCTCAACATGAATTTCGAAGCTCCATGGTATGTATGTGAAATCTGAATTTCAGGAAAGTCCAGGCAAGTTTCCAGTGGCGTCTTTTCCACCCTCTAGTTGACTAGCCAAGGCAAACTGTGCAGCCAGTAAAACTAGTTAAGCCATCAATCTCTGTATATGCTTAAACTAAGTAGAGAAGTTAGTCTGGGGTGGCTACAAGGGAGTTTCAAATCTTAGACAGCATACTATAAATCACTAGCTAGTCCGTCTCGCCCTTGTCTTAGGCAGTGTTCAGCATCACACTTCCAGGTGTCCTAGGGGTAGGCACAGAGCTGTCCTTGCCCTGTGTGCGACAACTCAATTTTCCACAACAGCTGCATCATAAAGCATTCAACTATTCTCCCCCGGAGCAAATTCTCACTTCTATTTTTTTTCTACTACCAAGCAATGAAATATATTCACATGGTTATATCCTGTAAGATAGAATGCCCCAAAGAACATTGCTAACTCCAGGACATTTGAGTTTGCAGTTTCATCAGATACAACCAGATACCCAAGAATCTACAGCACTCCACACTTTTACCAGCAATGTATAAATTTCCACTGACTATAAACTGAGACAAGCACAAACTTAACAATTCCATGAATTTTGTCAATCTGATGAGTATTTGATATTTATTCTGAAGGCTGTAGTGGTCTGCATTAATCAAAGTATAAACTACCTTTACATCCCTATGCTGAGTTGGAATCCTAACTAAATAGAGTAACGCTTCTTTGAAAGTATTACAGAACCTTGCTGCTCAACATTTGCTGCATGGGCCTGCTGCATCTGCAGTGCTGTAGGCTCCTTAGAAATGAGAGCATACTTCTACCCCACCCCCCATTTGTTTTGTTCTTGAAATACAAAACCAGAACACAGAAATGAAGAAAGGAAATACACAAACTTGAGGCTAGCCTCATCTTGGAATATAGATGAGTATACTCTGTTGAAGTTAAAAGTCAGCTCACAACATAAAAAAAAGTTTCCGTACAAACCAAGACTTGAACACTGGCCAAGGAAACAAGTCAATCCTATAATTCATTGTTATCTTTTAGAAATGGTTCTTAAACACCCAGTCCTTGGAACAATGAAAATAAACACCACTACATGTTTTATGCCGGTGACTGAATTAGCAATCTAGCTATTTTTAAATCACCGACCTCCCCTGACCCGGCACTAACCTAAGTTTAGAGAAAGCAAACAATGCCGGGCCTGTGATGAGCATTTAGGGTTGTTGGGCAAAAGTAACAGAGCTGCTATTCTGATTCCAGAGTTTTTTTTTTTTTTTTTTTTTTTTTTTAATGTATTCATTTCAGTAGAGAATTAGGTAAACCTCACAATACACAGCCAAGGCCAAAATTTTGTACATTTAGAATGTGTTCAAGAAACCAGTCACAATATAACCGGATTAGATTTCAACAAGGAGGTGACTGTGTTCTTCCAAATAACCTTCATTTAGGAAGATGACATTCCTCCAATATATGGAAAGCGTTAAGAAGGTGAGCCTAGCAGAGATGATTAAAGAAGCCTGGTGAAGGGGAGTAGGAATAAGTTACGGCAGGATTGTCAGAATGGCCGGTGGTGCCTTGACAGCTCATTGTTTTAAATGCAAAACTCAAATGATGAATTGATGGGTGCTGACGAGTTGATGGGTGCAGCACACCAACATGGCATAAGTATACATATGTAACAAACCTGCACGTTATGCACATGTACCCTAGAACTTAAAGTATAATAAAAAAAAAAAAAAAAAAAAATGCAAAACTCCTCCACTGCATCTTTCCGGTTCCAACCACACACCTGCTATAGTTTTCAAACAGCCTAATTAGTCTGACAGTCCCGCCATGGGAGAGTTCAGACTAAACAATTACCTCAAATGTAACTTGTTTTCATTTAGCAGGATACAAGGTAACAGCTTTGTTGTAATAGGTTTCTTTTTTGAAATGAAAGCATTCTGTTAAAGTACATTCGGAATTCCTCAATCAAACGCCCTGGAGGAAGTGGCCGGTTTCTCAGGACTCTATCAAATATTGCACAGGTGCAGGTGCTAACTTACACTCTAACACCAGCTTCTCTGAGAGAAGCATGCCACCCACCCACCACCCCAATCAGAATGGTCTACTGCTGGGGCCACTGCCGAAAGTGTCACTGGGGGTCCTACTTGGGAAATAATATCTTTTTTTTTTTTTTTTTTGGAGATGGAGTCTCGCTTTGTCGCCCAGGTTGTAGTGCAGTGGCACAATCTCAGCTCACTGTAACCTCCACCTCCTCAAGCAATTCTCCTGCCTCAGCCTCCTGAGTAGCTGGGATTACAGGTGTGCGCCACCACACCTGGCTAATTTTTGTATTTTTAGTAGAGATGGGGTTTCATCATGTTGGTCAGGCTGGTCTTGATCTCCTGACCTCGTCATCCACCCACCTTGGCCTTCCAAAGTGCTGGGATTACAGGTGTGAGCCACCACTCCCGGCCTATCATTTCTTAAGTGGGTAAGAAGAGGCAAGTCATCCAAAAAGACAACGGACACTACTGTTGCCATAGAGGAAAAGTAAAACCACAGAAAATGTAGTGTGCTCCACCTTCCTTTCTCTGAGTCAGCATTTAAGAGGAATTTTAGGTCATCAAGGACTGGAGTACAGCTGAGACTATGGCTTTGACTGGGGCAAAGAACGAAAGCCAATATGCCAACATTAAAACATTATTTTATTCACTATATAGACTCTTACTTCCAAAGACAACTTTAAGTCAAAAGCCTCAGTGTGGCACAAACTGACACGGCACAGGAAGGGTCTCTTGTATAAACTTGTCTATAAAGGTTACATTAAACCACCGGGTGCTTGGCTGAACCATTAGTGTCCACTGACACAAAAGACAAAGGAAACTTCCTGGATTCCTCTTTCAACCATGTAATACATATAATAATACATATATTGATGTCCAATTGGTTGATACTACTTCTATCACCTCATTTATACAACCTTTAAATGAGCTGTCCTAAAAGTATGACCCCCTCACCAGCAGTGTCACTGAGAGTTTAAAAATGAAACTCTGGGGCTCCACTCCAGGCCTACAGAAACTCTAGGTGTGAGTTCCAGCATTCTGTGTTTTAACAAAAGCTCCAGGGGATTCTGACACACAAATCTGAGAACGAATGGCTTATTAAAAATCAATATAAGTGGCACAATGTGATCGGAGCACAAAGACCAGCAATACCCTGTTCTCAAAATGCTTTCCCTTATTCCTGCCCACAGTCATGAGTCCCTTACTTTTTCCTCTGCTTAACTGAGAAATTCCTTGAAAGAAAAATCTCCCTCCACTGCCTCACCCATCAGTCATTCCACAACTCCTTGTGATCTGGCTTCAGTTTTCAGAGCTCCACAACTACTCTCTAGTTAAGAAAAATGAACAATGGCAACTTCTTTTAAATGCTGGATTTAGTAGGTGTCTCAGTCCTGGTCTTTAGATTTGGCAGCACTTGGTATTTGACTGGGTTTCTCTCCATTGCCAGGTCCAGTTGAATCTATCCACTGTGTGCTCTCCTTTGTCTTCTAATTGACACAGTCTGTCCCCTCTCCTTAATAAGAAAATCAATCTCTCTGTGCCTCTCCCTGCCACCTTTCCATAGAGCCATCAAATTCTTTCAAAAGTACAAGTGGAAGCCTATCCATACTTTTCAGAATTCCATCCAAGTTCCTCACCCTGGTTTTCAAAAGACTCAGAAAAATGACTCTTACTTGCCTCCCTGTCCCTGCACTTCATTGTTTCATGACATGGATTCTATGCCCTGGCCAAAACAGACTATTGCTATTTCCAGAGTACATCTCATGTCTTCCCACTTCCACAGTAATGCTCATATTAGTCCTTTCACCCTGCATCACTCACAGTTACTACCCTGATACCTGCTTACCAAAGTTCCATTCTTAATTTCACGAACCCCTCAAACGGCATTTTGGAATCCCTACATCTCTCATTTGGTGTTTTTTTTTTTTTTTTTTTTTTTTTTTTAACCTTGAATTCTATCAGTCTGCATCTTATCTTCCCTACAAGATTATAATTTCCTGTAGGGCGAGCATGATTTGTTTCTCTCTGCATTTTCTACACAGGGTCCTACATGAGAAAGATGTTCAATAAAGACTTTCTGAATTAAAATAACAAATGTTCTAACTTTGAATCACACCCATTTTCCCCAGAAAATATGTTAATACAACTTATTTGGGTTTGGCAAAAACAGGAGAGAGAAAAATTCCCATGAAAGCAGACTACCTGGTTGAAATTTAAAAATAAAGGACAGTGTGAGTGGAGTATGCCCATACAGGAATAAAGTGCAGAGCAAAGTCATAAAGCCAACCATAAAATCAGTCCTCTCACTTTAACCATCTTCCCACATTACCTCAATGGGTTTCGCTCCTTTGTGTGCAACTTCTAAAAACAAAAAAACGAAAGACAATCTGGAGCTGTCTTTCCCCACAAATATCTCCTCTCCATCCATAGCTACTGCTGAAGACATCTACCCAGTTCAATGGTTAGATCTTAGTATTTGCATAAAACTCAGATCTTTGTGATAATCTGAAAATATTAAAAATCTTATAGATGTCTGAAATTACTTAGGCCATAATATGCTTAATTTTAAGTCCCTAGGATCATTGAAACACTACTTTCTAAAAACCATTTATAGGTAAGCCAACATACATGTGGCAGGGGGTATGTTCAGGTCTACTGAACGGATCAGATGTGGGGGTACCTCCAGAGAGACAAAAAGGGAGCAACACTCTCTTTTTTGGCAGGCAAGAAATGTGTTGCTATTTTAAGTCCCTTAGCATAATACATCCCTTTGAACAGCACTCAAATGAATTGAACCAGATGAACTCTGCCTTGTTAGTAGGTCATTTAATGCTTAACAACCTGAAACACATTCAATCCACATCAACTCAACACCTTTTTCACAAAGGACTTTAAAGGTGAAATGGTTTCCAGTGGGAGATGAGCAACTACGTGCCCTGCAGGGAAGTAGTCTTGTTAGTGGCTCTCAGCCATCACTCACTCAACTCCATTCAGAAAAGGCTGACTGATGTAGCTCTGGGGAAGGAAGATATAGGTGAATATGAGTCGATTTATTATTTTTAGCTATGTGCCTAGTTTAAAAGAATTTCATGTGACCTTTTCTAAATAATTAGAACAAAACTGCTTTGTTACTTATTCTAATCTAATGCTTAGTATCATAATAAAATAAGGCACAATATTAAACAATGTAGCCTTCATTCAACTATAGCATCAAACCACTTAATCAATGGGCTGCCAAGTATTGCAACTCTATCTTCCACACATTCTCATATGCAGAATGTATACAGACCATACTCCAGGGAATACACCTGGGTTTTAAAAAAGCAAATTTAGTCATTAGGAAGCATTTACAAATTTTCCCAAATACCTTAGTTTGCACCTGAACTCAATCCTTTCCTAGGCCTCCATGCTGTGATTTTAGATGAAGCTGTCATTCCACTTGAAATATTGGCAAACTCGCCATCATGGCGTTTCATAAGAAATGACAGCATATTTTTATCAGTTAAAATAAAAACTAGCTCAATCACCACAATAAATTCATATGGAGATTGGCTTCAATGTACATATTAGAGTAACAATGATAAATTTGTAATTTATAAATTTCTGCAGAGATATATTTGGCAGAATAACTCATCTCAGAGAAAACAATGAGAGATGGTCTCTCACGTGTGTGTAGACACATGGAGGAGGCTGTGCCAAAATCTGAGTTCAAATATCGAGGGAAGAGATCAGAGGAAATGAAAGTAAGGTTAGATACAAGGAAAATGAGGGCATTCTCAACAGGGCAGTGCTTTGAGTAGTGGAAGGGATCAGCAGACAAAGTATTGTGTTCACAGAAGGTGAAGCAAGGGTTAAATAATCTAATGACTTTGACAGAGAAGATAAAAAAGTGGCAAGAACTTCTGCCATATTATTTTATCAGTGACTATGGAAGTCTGGGACAGTGTGATGAAAATACTGCTTTTCATCTGATTTGCACTCCAGATAATGAATTTTCAGGAAGGCCTCTTTTGATTTCCAGTCTTTCTTCTTCCTTTATTATGTAGACTCAAGTATTTATCCAGAGAGTGGTTCATTTACTTGTTCATTTACCATGCACATAGAGAGTACCTGCTAAGACAGGCCCCTGGTCTGGGAGCTACTGGGAACACAAAGCTGAGTAAGAATCGGACCTTCATTCTGTAGTGTTCCTATCTAGTATGCACAAACCATCACACAACAAAAATCCTGGAGCAAAGAGAAGCAGCCACCATGCTCTGGGCAGAGTGGACCATAAAACTCATCAAGACTCACTCACATCCCTGGACTTCTGAGCGTCAATCTACTCTGTCCTCCCTCTGCAACTAGGTTCTTGGAAAACAATACACAATTGTACACTTGTCGGGTCACTGAATGATCAACCAAACCAGCTTATATATCTCTGGGGCAAGCCTTGTTTCCAAAACCTTGTTTCCAAAACAACCGTGAGGTTCTGAGTTAGGTCTCAGCTCCATAATTCAATCCCTGATTGAGTTAATTTATCAGAGAAAACAGGGCATCCAATAAGCACCAGTTTTCAGTTAAATGGTTGAAAATGTTGGAAATAAAATGACAAGTTTATATTTCCGAAGTTGCTAAGGAATGAGAGTGTTACCCTCTGATGCCTCACATAAGGAGAGAAAATATTCATTTCTCTGTGAATATAAAAGGGTTAACATTTGACTGAGGGAAAAATGTCTCTTACACATTATGTGGACTTGATAAACATTGACAAAATGAAAATTTGAGTTGGATGCTTTAGATGTCCGTCAAAAATTAATTACCTGTCAAAAATACTCCTCCCAATACTCCTCCCTCCCCGCTCCTATACACCCACTTCTGCCTCAATTCAGAAAAGCAAATTGAATTTCATCCTGGTCTAATAACAGATGGCTTTCATGCTAAGCAATCTGAATTATCTGACAGCAAACAGTATCCTACTTGAACATTTTTGTTATCTCCTATCAACTGCCAAACCAAGAAGACCAATACTCAAAGGCAGCAAAGGGGAAAACAAAAATATACCATTCTCTTAGGAAACAAATTCAACTACCAACATAAAAGCCATAATTTCTTGGATACAGGACTTTAAAATACAGTCTGAAGGAAAGTACAGTCCTCCTTCAATATCCATGAGGGATTAGTTCCAGGACCTCCCATAGATACGAAAATCCACGGATGCTCAAGTCCCTTAATTAAACTGGTGTAGTATTTTTTCATATAACCTATGCATATCTTTTCATATACTTTAAATCATCTCTAGATTACTTATAAAACCTAACACAACATAAATAGTAAATATGTAAATAGCTATGTAAATAGTTGTTATACTATATTTTTAAATTTGTATTTTTTTATCATTGCAGTTTTTGTTTGTTTGTTTGTTTTTTAAGATCGAGTCTCTCTCTCTCACCTAGGCTGGAGTGCGGGCGCACAGTCTCGGCTCACTGTAACCTCCGCCTCCTAGGTTCAAGCAATTCTCCTACCTCAGCCTCCCAAGTAGCTGGGATTACAGGTGCCTGCCACTACACCCAGCTAATTTTTGTACTTTTAGTAGAGATGGGGTTTTGCCATGTTGGCCAGGCTGGTCTCGAACCCCTGACCTCTGGTGATCCACCCACCTCTGCTCCCAAAGTGCTGGGATTACAGGCATGACCCAGCGCGCCCGGCCTCGTTGGTTTTTTTGTTTTTCATTTTTTTCTATTTTTGATCGTCAATTGGTTGAATCTTAGGATGAGAAACCTACAGATACGGAGTGTATTCTATTGACTAAAATGGCTTTTATAGCTAAGTCCTAATATTTTATTTTTGAATTGCGTGTTATATACATTTATTATAGAAGCTTTTCCTCTCACTTGCCTATTCTTGTATTTAGCCATAGGGCCAATCCTGTTAATCAATGAAGGGGACTCATGAACCAAGATGGATAGTCAAGAAATACAATTTTATCTGAATGGTAGACAAAAGGAATTTTTTTTTGGAGGTTGGCAAATACCCAGAAGGGTGGAGCACCCGTGTGGTAGCCCAAAATCATCATAGCTATGATGACCACACCTCCACTGTACTATGCTGACTTCTTGAGCCAAGGCTTGAAAATCAGTAACTGCCAGTCACTGAACATAGAAGCCCTCTGCTACAAGATACATTATGCGTTGGAAAAGCATTTATGTACTTCTGTTTCAAAAGCTGTTACTAAATTTTCTGAGCAATATGGCAACAAAAGCAAAAACTGCATATTGCCAAAAATACCAGGCTTGAAACATCTGGAATTTTTCCCTTTCAATTCCTGTTTGTCCCTTCACAACTAAACTCCTGGAGTAGCTCTGTCCCAGGCTTCTAACAGTCCCTTACTCCAGTTCATTCTGCCTCACATCTTTAACCCACATGCTCGGCCTGTCTCATTTTGGCTCATAAACCTTCAACAGTGACTCAGTAACCACAAGAAATGTTGAAATCCCCTTGGCTTAGCATTCAAGATCCTATACAATTCAACCTCAGCCTACCTTTTAAATCATGATTTTGTTTCTCTCTGATGCAAATCTCCTTTCTGCATCTGGCAGTCTAATAATGATTTAGCAAAGCAGTCCTACAGTCTTCTTATTTTCCAGAAAAACCCCTCCTCCTCCTTTCCCACTCAACCCACACATAAGAATATCTTCTCCATTCCTCTCTGTTCATCCAATGTCCTCCTAACATTCAAGGTCTAGCTCATGATACACCACAATTTTCTCTCCTTACCAATTTTTATAGCACTTGACATAGAAACCACGATTTGCCACAAAACTCTGAAGAGAATTGAGATCATGTAGTCCAAATCCTTCATCTTCCACACAGATCATCTCTTTGCACTTTTACATGTTTTTACACGGACCTAGTTCAACAAATATGTTATAAGCTCTTCATAAGTTGTAAGCTGAAGTTCCCATCTTATACTTTCTTGTATGTTCCATAATAAAATAATCGCAGTAAATATTTTGCAAATTTATTAGGTTAATTAGTAAATATATCGTCCTTAAGTGTATTAAAAATCGGCATATAATGCCTATTGTGGGAGGTGTTGAAAAAGAAGCAGGGAATTTTGACAGGACTCCATAGAAATATTAGCAGTATAAAAATAGTCTTCCTAAATATCAGATAATGTTGGCAGACATCACTGATCCTCACCTCATCAAAGAACTTCAGAGATGAGATTCTCAGATGGGGCAAACTCATTCAGAGATGAGCTAAGATGTCTGTTTCTCACATTCCTGGGCATTTAAAAACAAAATCTTAGAACATGACAGCCCATTTGCTTGTATTAAAGATCATTTTGCTTTTGGCTGTATCAAAATGAGCCCCATCCAAAAAGAGCTGTGCCAAAATGCCATGCACTGTAAGAAGCAGGCCTGGTTGTATTTGTTTTATTTCTGGAGTGTCTGTCATCTGCATGTATAACTCAGAGTGTTTCTAAAATGCTTTTCACTCAAGTGACATCACATCAGCTTATTTTCTATACATCTTTTCTAGAATAACATCTGTAGATTACAAGCAAAATAAAGACACTTTATAATATTAAACACTGTCAAAACAACTGCAGACTTTTATGGACTATATTTGAGAGAATATTGCTATGACACACTTAAATATATTTAAAATGTTGGCTTTCAAAAGTGTTATCACCATAAATCACTCTAAAGTGAGTTTAAGTGTCATCCTAACAAATGCCACAAAGCAAAAATCAATCTACCTCGAAACAAAAACTTGAGATGCACAGTATTTGCAACTGAATTATATGTAATTAAAGTGTTTGTATATACCACAAGTGGGTTTGACAAATATGAGAAAAAAAATGTAAAATTCCTACCTTGCGTTTGTTTCTTGTTCACTGCATTATCGGCTTTATGTCGTTTCTAAGGTTTAAAAGCAAAAAGAACAACTATGAAAATGTGAATGAGATTACTAAAACAAGAGAACACTCATACCAAAAAAGATTTAGCTTATGTTTCTCAAGGTTTCTATCCTTTCTCATTCATGTCAATGTTAAAGTATGCATTGCTGGGGGAATGGTGATGGGAAGAATTAGAGGATACCTAGGAATTTTAAAACTGAAAGAACAATTCCCAGTATCTCCATACAGTGCCCCTCTTCTGAGAGCACAAGTTTGTGGTCCTCACGAGGATCTTACCTCAGCACATAGGTAGGATTACAATTTTAATGTCCTAGAAAAGTATGAAAGGTTGATTTAGTATTTTGCTTTAATAACTCACTTTAAAAAGGAGATTGCCTGAGAGAATTATCTATAATAACTACCGTTTAATAATGGTATTGAAATATTTTCAGCTTCTTATGAAATTCATCACCAAATTAAGCTGAGCACATCCTCTATAATTTAATGATGTGCTGATGTTTGCCAATGACTTGAACCAACGACGTCTACCATTGACATATAGACACTCCTGTTCACTGCTCTCCTGCATTTCCTCCTCTCACTACTTGCAACTGAAAGCCGTTGAATTACATAATCTCATCATATTTTCCTTCCTCCCAAGAGCACCTACAAAATTACACAATAAGCAAGTGAGTTAGTCTAAGTCTAGGTAAGTTTGAAGAGTTGCATAAGCCAAGGTTTTACAGCAGTGGGTAAGAAAAAGAAACAGAAGGTCAGAGGAAAGGTGAGAATCTGAGTGGCCAGGGAAGCTTATTTTCTCTCCGGTTCACCTAGAGGTTTTCATCTAAACTTACAGCATCGAGTATAACTCATCAAACTCTGTTAACACTGCAGAAGAGTGCTTAGTGTAACTATGTTTGCTCAAAGATCCTGTCATGTAAAGCCTGAAGTTGAATTTAGTTGTGCATACCTGACTATAATATGGGTTGGAACAAATGTAAAACAAATGAATTCCTAATTTCTCCATTTGAGAAAAAATACAGTCTTCAGAATCACTGTGCACATATGAAAACACTGCAAGAGAAAAATCTAGAGGTGTGGATTAGCACTCCTCCAGGATATGACAACACCCAAGAGGAACAGATAAGAGCTGGCAGTGTACACCCAGTTCGTGGAAACAATCAGCTACTGAACTGCACAAAATACAAACAAAACATTCAAAATGCCTCTGCGAAAGAATTATTGAGAGTGATTCTTCCCACATAGACACGCAGGAACACAATTAGAACTCCTTTTCAGTATAAAATACTCACTAATAAAAGTGTATTAATGTAGACTTTTAATAGGCATATTATTGCTTCCAAAAGCAAGCACAGTTTGCCAAAAAAGATTCTTAAATGTTTAAAGTTCTGTTAAATATGTAGCACCAGTAGAGATTTTCTAGTTATAGAACTTTGAAAATACTCTTTTTGCTTGTTAGTAGAGATTATAAGAAAATTAGAAAGTGATTCAAAATAAATTTTGATCAAAAATAACAGTCCAAGGTAAATTTAGATATTTAAAAGAGGCACAGATGTTTCCAAAATATGAGACAATGGTTAGATTTCCAACTAAAGGAGACAAATAAAAGCTAATTAATGAAACATTGCACTTCAAAGAGGAAATTTAATCTTAGTGAAACCCAAGGCGATCTTAAACATCACTTTCCATCTACAGAGAATTCTTGCACAAGAGCATCTCTTTCCTCTGTCTTCCCATCACAGAATAAATTAGGTTACTTGTCATGAAACAAGTGTGTTCAATATACTAAGGATCTACCTCAATAGGCAGATTTTAATCCCAAGACTACAAGAAGAAAGCATCTAACTTGTGTCTTGATGAGATTATTCCTTCTAAAACTAATAATTCATAAAAAATTAAGCTATTCTCTGAGTTCAAATACCTCAACTATGTCATAATCAGAATTCATTTACTATGACTGAAGGCTAATGAATTATTTGATATCATCAGTATTAGATTGACAGCACACCAATAAACTGTATTGTATAAACAGTATTATGAACTTCAGAATACACAGTATACAATGCTGACCACTCCTTCCTTCTGGAAACTCTTCCCTCCCTAGGTATTTCTTATTACATCATTGCCAGGTTTACAATCTGCACCTTGACCCCTTCTTGTCTCCTTTTCCTACTTGCTATTCAGCAATGGTATTGCTCAAGGCTTACTCCCTGGCCCTCCTTGCTTCTCACTCCACATTCTCTTCTTACAACTCTTTCATACCTGCAGTTTCAATTATAACCAGTAAATAAATACATAGCAGTCAAAACTCTCATCTGAGCTCCACGATATATATCTCTTTAACATCTCTCTGGCAATCTCAAAGGCATCTCAAACTGTCCACAAGGCAACCTGTGACCTTAATCTCTAAGACCTGGTACTTGGCTCAGACATGGCAACACATGCCATTCATTTACTCAAACCAGGAACTTCATTCTTATACCTTCATTTTCCTCTCATTCCTATCCAAGCCATTCTTTCACTCAATAAATATCTACTAAACACTGACTATGTGCCAGGCCCTGTTACTGCTGCCGAGACAAAACCCCTTCCTTGCATGAAGCTTACATTCCAGTGGTTGTGGATAGAATAGGGTATGTAGCATGTTAGAGAGTGGTTAAGTCTTGTCAGTTTTATACTTAAAAATGTAGTAAATTCATTTTCTTTCTTTTCACCATGTCTACCATACATGCTGAGTCTAATATATCTTATATATATTTTTTACACTAACAACTGGAGAATTCTTGTCCGCACAAATGCTGTTTTCCTTGTAATCCATTTTCCACTGTTTAGCCAAAAGGATCTCTAGATAATAATACAGTTAACATCTGTTCATCACTGACTATATACCAGGCACTATTCTAAGGACTTCACGTGCATCATTTAATTCTCATTAATAATCTAGTATGATTTTTTTTTTTTTTTAAGATGGAGTCTTGCTCTGTCGCCCAGGCTGGAGTGCAGTGGTGGGATCTTGGATCATTGCAATCTCTGCCTCCAGGGTTTAAGCAATTCTCACCAGTGTGATTACTTGATTAATGTCGATCTCTTCTACTGGATACAAGCTCCATCACGGCTACTTTTACTCACTAACATAGTCTCAGTATTTGGTTCTTACACACTGTAGACTTTGAATAACTGTTTTATAACGAATGGAGTGTACTAGTACTTAAATTAACAAGTTTATAGCAAAGAGGGAACATTTTTAGTGGTAAATATCAATTTAACAAATTTGATCTTTATCATAGGAACTAGCATTTAGGATAATACAGCTTTTTAGGAAAGAGTTCTCCATCAATTTTAGAGTATTTTCAAGTATGTGTATTGCTATTAACACATAAAAATAGAAAATGATACTATGTTGTCTAAAGCATCAAGAGTTAAAATGAACTGGAGTGGATAAATCTTCAGTATCTTCCCTGTAGGCAATTCTTATTATATTTCTTTCTATCTATCTATCTATCTATCTATCTATCTATCTATCTATCTATCTTTTAAATTTTAAATCTCTATATATAGATTTAAAAACATTATCTAATAGAATGTAGGAAAGTTTACTAGATTGCAATCACTACTTTATTCACTGATGTATTAGTGGCAGCCATGACCAGTCTTCACCAATATCCAGCTCTCCACTTCCATGGACCCTGAGATAACACCTTCTCTTTGTCATGTCACTAGTTCTAATACTGAGCTATAAAGAGATGTGTGCTCCCTTTCTGGGCCAAAACATAGAAGAAGTGAGATTCCATCCTCTCTCCCCACCCTTGCTACAATAACCACCAATATTCCACAAAGCAGAATCTTGATTCAAGTTATTCCCTGATGCCCTCCATCATGTGTCTTTCAGTAACTGAAAAATAAACTTAATGTATTAAGCCACTGACATATGAGACATGATTACCAGCACAGCAAAGTTTAACACATCCTCATACATATCCTAATGAATGCCTGGTAGTTCAAGAGTTCTTCAAATGTTCTTGCTGAATGGACGAATGAATAAATGTGTTCATTATTCTCACTGATAAAGATAGCTCTTTGTCCAACTCTCTAAATTGTTATTTGATTTGTCCCTCATTTTAGAGAGTATTCTTTCAAACTTTCTATCACTTTACAGTTTTACACAAACTTCTTGTTAAGCTACTCTTACAATTTCTAGCCAATTTCCTAACAGTGATTTCACTGGAAAACTACTCCATATGATACTATTGTATCCCAATACTATTATTACATTCTTTAGGACTGCACGATTAGCAGCTTTCTAATAGTACCCAATTATTATATTATGCCAAAAAGAGTTCTGTTAAAAACAAAAACAAAAACAAAACTTCTTGAATACAATTTTATTTGCCATGTACTTTCAAAGATGGAGTACTAGAAACCATAGCTAGAGAGATTATAGCTTTGCCAGGGAACAAAACAAAACAAAACAGACAGGAAGGCAGTTTTGAGTAGTGATTATATGTCAGGAGTCTGGAGCCAAAATGCCTTTTTTGAATCCTGACAGCCCCAGTTGTGACATTGGACAAGTTACCGTACCCCTTCTGCCTCCTCTTATCTGTAAAATAGGGATGAGATCAATAACATCTTCAAGGGTTGTTATAAGATTCAGTAAATGTAAAGGACATAGAGTAAGTACAACCTAGAAGCACAATAAATGTTGTTAATATTACTGTTGGTGACTCTTCACAATCATGCAGAGCCAAGAGCACTGGATAGGACGGAATTCTGATTCTATCACTTTCTTGGACAAGTTACGTGACCTCTCTAAGCCTCAGCTTCCTTACCTTTAAACTGGGTTAACATCCAGCTTTCAAAGTTACTGAAAAAGTTAAATGAGAAAAACATTTGCAAAACACTAGCAGGATGCCTAGAAAACTAAAGTTACTCAACGAAAATTAGGCTAAACAAAGAAAAGGGAAGTCCATAAGGCAAAGAAAGTGACAAAAGTGTAGTAAAGACCAATCCCCATGGACTGCCAAGTCCTATCACAATTTAAAAGTTGGCAAGTCAGTGTGGAGCAATACAGGTAGGAATCTCTTACGCTTCTCAGCTAGTGTCTCCATCAAGTGTGTCATTTCCAATCAAGGGGACTATGCTGTTTCACACACATGCACACACAAGTACAACACCTGTTTGTACTCTTAAATACTTGGATGCTTTTGAAACTGATGATCTAAATCTTCAATTGATCCATTCCTAATATGGCACATGCCGTCTTAATAAGATCCCAATTTGATCCTCTATAGAAAAAATGTTAATGTTTGTATAACTTTAAACTGGAGCATTCTAAACAATTTCTCAGCATCTCCTTGCTTTACCATCTTACTTTCCTAAGGCTTAACAGATTGTCATCTCAGACTGGCAAATAACTATTTTAGAATAAAATACCCAGGAATACAGCTAACTAGGGAGGTGAAAGATCTCTACAAGGAAAACTACAAACCACTGCTCAATGAAGTCAGAGATGACAAAACAAAAAACATTCCATGCTCCTGGATAGAAGAATCAATATTGTAAAAATAGCCATACAGCTCAAAGCAATTTACAGATTCAATGCTATTCCCATTTAAATAGTTTAAAATTTAACTATTTAAAAATTCATATGGAACCAAAAAGAGAGCCCAAATAGCCAAGGCAATTCTAAGCAAAAAGAACAAAGCTGGAGGTATCAATCATGCTACCCAACTTCAAACTATATTACAGGGCTATATTAACCAAAACAGCATGGTACTAATAGAAGAACACACATGGATCAATGGAACAGAACAGAGAACCCAGAAATAAGACTGCATACCTACAACCACCTGATTGTTGACAAAGCTGACAAAAACAAGCAATGGGGAAAGGAGTCCCTATTTGATAAATGATGCTGGAAGAACTGGTTAGCCATATGTAGAAGACTGAAACTAGGCCCTTTCCTTACACCATATACAAAACTCATCTCAAGATGGATTAAAGACTTAAATGAAGGCTGGTCATGGTGGCTCATGCCTGTAATCTCAGCATTTTGGGAGGCCAAGGTGGGTGGATCACCTGAGGTCAGAACTTCAAGACCAGCTTGGTCAACATGTCAAAACCCTGTCTCTACTAAAAATACAAAAAAAAAAAAAAAAAAAAGCTGTGAATGGTGGTGGGAACCTGTAATCCCAGCTACTCAGAATGCAGCTCAAAAACAAAACAAAAAACAAACAAACAAAAAAAGACTTAAATATAAAACCCCAAACTATAAAAACCCCAGAAGAAAACCTAGGTACTACCACTCAGGACATAGGCATGGGCAAAGATTTCACGACAAAGATGCCAGAAGCAATTGCAACAAAAGCAAAAATTGGCACATTGGATCTGATTAAAGAACTCTTGCACAGCAAAAAAAAAAAGAAAAAAGAAACACAACAGAGTAAACAGACAACTTACAGAATGGGGGAAAACACTTGCAAACTATGCATCTGACAAAGGTCTAATATCTGGCATCTATAAGGAACTTAAATTTACAAGAAGAAAACAACCCATTAAAAAGTAGGAAAAGGGCCGGGTGCAGTGGCTCACACCTATAATCCCAGCACTTTAGGAGGCTGAGGCGGGTGGATTGCCTGAGATCGGGAGTTCGAGACCAGCCTGACCAACATGAAGAAACCCTGTCAGTACTAAAAACACAAAATTAGCTGGGTGTGGTGGTGGTGCATGCCTGTAATTCCAGCCACTTGGGAGGCTGAGGCAGGAGAGTCACTTGAACCTGGGAGGTGGAGGGTGCAGTGAGCCCAGATTGCACCGTTGCACTCCAGCTTGGGCAATAAGAGCGAAACTCTGTCTCAAAAAAAAAAAAAAGAAAAAAGAAAAAAAAAAAAGCAGGCAAAGGACATGAACGGACACTTCTCAAAAGAAGACATACATGTGACCAACAAACACAAAAAAAGCTCGACATCACTGATTATTAGAGGAATGCAAATCAAAACCACAATGAGATGCCATCTCATACCAGTCAGAATGGCATTTATTAAAAAGTCAAAAAATAACAGATGCTGGCAAGGTTGTGGAGAAAAAGGAACATTTATACACAGTTGATGAGAGTGAAAATTAGTTCAGTCATTGTGGAAGACAGTGTGGTGATTCCTCAAAGACCTAAAGACAGAAATACCATTTGACCCAGCAATCCTATTACTGGGTACAAACCCAAAGGAATATAAACCATTCTATTATAAAGACACATGAATGTGTATGTTCATTTCAGCCCTATTCACAAAAGCAAAGACATGAATCAACCTAAATGCCCATCAATGACAGACTGGATAGGAAAATGTGGTACATATACACCATAGAATACTATGCAGCCATAAAAAAGAACGAGATCATGTCCTTTGCAGGGATATGAATGGAGCTGGATGGAGGCCATTATCCTTAGCAAACTAACACAGGAACAGAAAACCAAATACCGTGTGTTCTCACTTGTAAGTGGGAGTAAATGACGAGAACACATGGACACAGAGGTGAACACCACACACTGAGGCCCACTGGAGGGTGGAAGGTGGCAGGAGGGAGAGGATCAGGAAAAATAACTAAAAGTAACTAATAGATACTCAGCTGAATGCCTGGGTGATGAAATAATCAGTACAATAAAACCCCATGACACACATTTACCCATGTAACAACCCTGCACATGTATCCCTGAACTTAAAAGTCTCTCTCTCTATATATATATATAGGTGTGTATATATATATGAAGTATTTTAAAAGAATAGGAAAAAATCAAACCAAAACAAAACATTGGTCTCCTCAAGTAAGACAGTTAAAACAGATAAAACAGAAAAAAGGCCTGAATTTATCTGGGAGAGTTAGTTTTATAAAGGAGAAAGTGACTTCTCCTTTCTCTTATTACTACAGAATAAAAACAGCAAATTTGGTTACTTTCTTTTAAAAAATGAGATAAAGGAAAAAGAAGCTTAGAACTACTAAAGTGAGAAGGAATCAAAGGCATTTAATAAAGTGAAATTTATTAAAATTATTTAAATTAAAAAATAGAAAATATCAAAAAAATCACTTAATTTGGAGGTTTTTTCATTTAATTGAAAATAATGTTCAAATGTACTTTTCTCCTCAAGTCAATTATTATAGTAAATTAATTTCTTTTATTTGCTAAACTATAAATGCAATAGAACACTGTAACAAACATTTAGCAATATTATAGAAAACAAAAATTAACTTCAGGGGTAGGAACATATTCTAGACTATAAATGCAATAGAACACTGTAACAAACATTTAGCAGTATTATAGAAAACAAAAATTAACTTCAGGGGTAGGAACATATTCTAGACATTTGAAGTTGAATGGATATTTTAAACAGCCCATGCCAAGAATTAAATAATTTAAGGAAAAACTAGCATTTAAAACATATATAAATAACAAAGTCATATATATTTATGAAAAAAATAGAATACTTACAATATCTTCTATTATCTCTTTGATAGCTGCCACAGCTAAAATAAATAAGAGAGGAACCAGTGTTGTGTAACGACCTGTTGGTGACACATCAGGTATTTGCTATTTGGAAAAAAAAAAAAATAAGAGAAATCCAATGAGAACTAGAAAATTTATAATAGATTCAAGAAAACAGTCTTAGTGCCTTCTAAAATATGCCTCACTGATTTTAGTATCTTGGCGGACTAATGCTGGGTGAGGTAATTTGTTCGTATCTAATAAGTACTGGAAAAGCATGTTAATTAGTTTCATGGTAAGCAGTTGTATACAGGACCACCACCTCCATTGGAAAATTGGTTACATAAGTTACAGTATATCTATCCACTAAAATATAACTATTAAAATGACATTTTAGAAACACAATGAATAACTGGGAAAATATCCACACATTGTTATATGAATACGGCAGGTTACAAAACAATAGGTATTCTATGATCCCCTTTTTGTAAACTAAATCAATAAACAATGGTTGGAAGGAAAAAAGAAAGACCAGAAGGATATATACCCACAATTTAAGAGTAGTTGTCTCTGGTGGTAGACTAGTAAGTTTTAAATTTTTTTCCTTGTGTTTTGTGGTGTTTTAAAAATTCTTTATTTTCAAGGTCAATGAAAATATTTTTTCAAATTTAAGCATATGTTAAATAAGCTACTTTTAATAAACTAGAACTTTTTCTGACTACAACTAATTTACATACAAAGAGAAGCACAAGATTTAAATTCTTGCATTCTAAGGTTCAGAGTTGACAGTTTTACTACGAAAATTAATATTTTAAGAAAACGTACCATCCCCTTTACCACCCAAAATGAACAGTCCTTGAAGCCACATCAAATTTATAGAACATCCAAAATAAGCTGATAAAAATGAAGCAAAAAGCTGGAAAAGGTAGTGAATTCCAGCACTGCTTGCAGCAGGAGCCAGAAATGTCCACCAAAACCAGCTTATCTCTCGGCATTTAGATAAACCTCAGGGGATTGGTCACGGGCTTAACATTTATTAGTACCTGAACATTTGACAAGGTTTTATGATATGACTTTACCTGAAGCAGTGCAATAAAGAGAAAAAACGAATTAGCAGCTCTTCTGAACTGAGAGTAGAGAAATCTTGGAAGGAATGTGATTATGTTGTATTTTGCAGTGCTAGAAAACAAAAATGAAAAGCAGTATAAAACTTCTCCATAATTAGCACCCATACTTACAAAGTTCTGTTACTACCATATAAAAAGTTAGATAAGGAACATTTGCCGCTGTTTCAAACTGGGAGAATATTGCAAAGGGTTATTAACCTAAATGAAAGAGAGTGAAAAGGTTAAATAAATAGTAAACAGTGAATACCACAGGTTTTATTTTTTGCATAATCTTTTGTCCTCTTTGGCCAGTTATCCTGCTTAACATTACTAGAAGTAGCTTACAAAGAAGAGCAACTTTGGAGTTAAAGGGCTCCAGTCCTCCATAAGACAGAGTACAACATGTGACTAGAAAACAAAATCTTGCAAAAAAAATCCCCCAAAATCAGCAAATTGACTGTAAACAGAGATGCCTTTCCTGGATAATTTCAGGGAGATTTCTGGGGTTCTGCTTTAATTTTCTTCACTGCCACTCCAGGAACTTGGCTGGAAATCCACATTAAACACACCAGATATGCCCACATCAGTAAGATATCACCACTTAGCTCTTAGAAACATCCAGATCTTCCTCTTGTTTATCAAATAGAAAGGAGATTAAAGCAGACACATGCCACACTACCCAAATTGAGAGGTGTTCCTCTAGAATTTGAAGTTGTACATATTAAGTGAGCACTTCTCAAATCTAGTAACTCTGCCACTGGGGAAACACTTTGCTGGCACTGAAGGTGTTTATGTGGTCCCAGAAGCCGCTTAAGTGGCCAGGGCTTACAGATACTTTTTACACTATTGTTGGAATAAAAACACAACAGTGCAGTGAAGTAATTCGCACAGCCCTCCGTTCCTCCCCACCATACTAAACTTCACAACTATTAAAAACCAATATTTAAAGACTATATAACCAGAAGGAATTCTTGGTGCAGAATTGCAAAGACCTCTTCTAAAATGTTAAAACTTGTTATCCAAAACCAGTAATGCATCGCTCTATTAACAGGTTTAGGACACAGGCATTTACACATAAGCAGCTTCCATTATTCAGACCATCTATGTAGAACTGGAAGAGGATAGGTGCTTATTCTTTCTGCTCCTTGCTATTTCCAGATTCTTATTAATATTTCTCTATTGGATAGAAGATGGAGAAACAGCCTATTCACACTGCCACCAGGGAGCTCTCAAATATTAACTGACTGCACTGAAATTTCTTTGCAAGCATTTTCATTTTGACCTAACCAGCTCTGCTCTGCTGGCTGGTCTCATGGCATTCTTTGGAAGTTCCTACCTGACATGGTTATTGCAGAATTTTGTCAGCTGGGGCTGGTTGATGAAAATAGTCCTCACTTCCTCCTGGTCAGCCAGTGAGGTCTTCTCTGAAACATCATCTGTCTTCTCATAACCTTAGAAAGAGATCATCTTCTTATTGGACAAGAAATGTTTTATTGTCCAGACCAAAAACACATTTCATAACTAGTCTAGAATATGAAATCTGTTAAAAGCTACATGCTTCCCCTTACTGCTGTTTCTTTTATAATAAAAAGTAACATCCTCACATTTAACATTTCTACTAGATTTAAAGGGCAGCATTTAATAGTCATGTAAAAACTGAGCCATATCAAAAACAAGACATAACATCAACTTTACCTTTCCCCCATAAGTGTTCAACTTATTTCCTTCCATTATATAAAAAGATGCCCAGAAGTAAAAATTATTTTTAAACTGGTTTAAATTACAGTTTTAGTTAAACTAACAAGATAAAGGTAATTTAAAATATAGTCAAAAATACAGGCATACGCATTTAATACTTTTCTGGGTTTTTTCCCAGATGAAGACAGAAGACAAGATAAATAGTAAGGTTTAAATAGGGAACTGCAACAGTGATCCAACTCACTATCATCACCTATTTGTTTCTCCAGTTAGAATTCATGTTCGCAAATGAATTTTAAATTTCTCAAGAGCACTTCAAGTCATCTCATAATCATTGAAACAATATGCCAGATTCAACCACGTACTTTGTTGCAATGCTGACACTTCAAAAAATACACACAAGTTCTAGAACAGTATATGAACAGATAGTATTTTAAACAGCTTTTTGTACCTTCTAGTGAAAATCAAAGGGGTGACAACAGTACTGTATCTCCAAAACCCATTTTTCTTCTCTCTGCTGCCTAGCCAACGCCAACTCCTCCTATAAGACCTGCTGACATGTGGTTTCTTCTGAAGTGTTCTATGACGTTCAAGTTAGGGAAACGTCTTTGTGTTTCCACAACCCTCTGAACCTCCCCACTCTTCAGCAAAACACTTACCAGCAGGTTTTGTTGCTGTCTGAGTCAGGTTCCCCCTACCAGAATGGGAACTCCCTAGGGCCACAGAAGGTGTGTTATTCATCTTTCCAACACCAGTGCCAACAAACAGCAGGTACCCAATGTCTGCCAAATACATATACCCAATGAAAAAGGAGTGGTTAACTGTTTTTTGAGGGCAAGAAAAGCTGCTCCACCCACTGATTAAAAAAACAACTGTTGGCCAAGTGCTGGTAACAAACTACATGAAAAGCTGGCCTGTGGGGTTTGTTACAGTTTGAAACCAGAAAATCACTGAGGTGTTCTACAAAGGTGAGAAGCATGAGCACAGGGACTGGGGTGTGAGAAACAGTGTCATGTGTGCAGGGGAGAGCCAACAGGGCAGTGCTGCTGGAGCACAGACAGACGGCCGACTAGAAACCACGCTGAGGAAGCACACAGGCCAGGTCCCCGAGGACCCTGCGCTCTGCTTGGCAGCCAGCCACTGAAAGCTTTCCAAGTAGCAGGGGCGCAGGGTGAGAGGCACATTATATCCTTATCACTCTGGAGGTCACATGCTCTGGTAGGTACTGTCACACCCATTTTAGGGTTTCAGACCCAGTCGACAGCTTTGCTCACAGTGTTTCCCTACACCATGTTCTAAACACACACGTTACCCTCCAGTTTTGTATAACTGAAATTTCACACATGGATTATCAAATAGAGGGAGATCAATCTTTAAAAAAATTGAGTCCTTTATTAGGTCTTCCTTCCTGGTAGCATGAAGACCAGAGTGTGCTGTTCCCAGTCTCTGGATGAGAGAGAGCGCGCCTCAAAAACCAGCTCTCCACTCCACTCTGAGCTGATGCTCTCAGGTTGTGTTGTATTTACTTTATATACTGGACTTTTGAGTGTTGTATTTATGCAATGGGACTTTTGAGGGCCTGGCCCTGGGATGTCCTTAGCTGAGGAGCTGGGTGTCACTCCCTCTAGACATACCTACATTGGGGTCTCAAATGCTGCTGGGAGAGCACTGGATACTGCTATGCACTGAAAGCAGTTGGATACTGCATTTCTCCCTCAGATATTAATTTGTATTCAAGAATTTCTGTGGGGCAAAGGATTTTCCTTGAACTAAAGGGATTGGAATTAACCCCATCCCTTAGTGGGAATCAGAGTAATTAAAACTATCCTAATGGATTTAGTAGGGGCCCAACCTACATCAGATAATAAGGGATCTTTAAAGAGAAAACTCACCAAAATGAGGGGAAAAATCTAAACTGTAACCTGTTGCCAGGGGTAGGACCATCGAAGAGACTGGATGGCTCTGAGCACAGGCTGTCACAGATAACATAGGCTTTCTTTACCCAGGCACTACAGAAAAGCTTTGGTAAGATATTGTACATGAAGCTGAATGTCTGCAGAATGCTTGGCTCTGGTGTGCCCTGAGCAGGTGTGATACTGAGGAAGGGAGATCTGCACTGAAAGCAGGGAGTGAGACTCTCAGCCAGTAAGCTGGTAGTCACCTCTCCTCTGTCTCCTCAGCAGTGAATTGGAGAGCCAACAGGCACCTGAAGCCCACTCTGAAGGTCAGAGGTTGCAGGTATCACCTTCTACGATGTATCCAATTCTATGTTTACTCCTAGCAGGTGACAGCAAGCTAGCAGTAAACAGGCACAGCAATCTCAGAGGTTCTCAGAAATAGCTCAGTGAACACACTTGACCTCAGAGATCCTCAGGAATATTCTGATGAAGGTACCTGGGAAAAAGACTAGCATTTTTGCTAATTTGGAAGTGAGAGTTTGCAACTACTATAATTAAACTCTTCAATGAAATCATCTTACATTGCAGAAATGGGCAAGTTAGGTCTGGACTTAACATAAGTAACCTGTCAGTCCAGACTCTTTCCATGTAGAAGAGAAACAGGCTCTTCTATTTGATTAATGAACCAACACTTTGAGGAAGGTAAGTAGCAATTTTGATCTCACAGTTCTGGGTTAGAGGTGAAAACACATTCGCTACATTCAAAATTGACAGTTATTCAATATGCACCAGATAATTCTATTTTATGATTTCTTTTTTTTTTATTTCCTTTGCATATCACCACCTTCATCAGCTATAATAACCACATAAAGAGCTACATGTGCACACCTGGGCAATGCCTAAGCTAAGCTATTAGAGTGGTGACAAAGGCAATCAAAATAGGAGAATCCTTTACCACCCTGCCCCAAAGAGGGTCAAACTAGGATAGCATTCCTTCCTATACACGGTTCTATTCTTCGTTTTAAGGAAGGAACCCATGTCCCTTGCGATTTGTTTAATAATTTGGAGGGTTCGTTCACATAAGTCATTAAAATTTACTAGTAGCTTTTAATCCACCTGTCTGAACTCCTAAGGACTACTAAAAACTGTGATGCTTTTATATCATCCCCTCACAGAAAGCAGGAGGAAGGGGAGTGCCGTTCTGGATCTAGTAACACTTCTCACTGAGTCTTCCCCATAGGGCAGGCCTTCAGAAGCCTTCTTTGTCCGTAAGTCATGCTAAAGGTGAAATATACTGAGAGAAAGAAACGCATCTTACTCATGCTCTTTGATATCTCTCTTAGCTTTTCCTAGCACAATCTTGCACAGAGCACATATGATACTCGCATATTTAATGGAAATGGACTGCAAGACATCCGACTGACTGCTTCTGAGATCCACTCAGTGACCCACCCATCTTCTCTAGGTTCAGACTGAACTCTGAAGCCCACCATGTAATGGGTTCAAACCCCGTATTAAGTATAGTCGAATGAACAGTATTTGGTAAATGGCAAAGCCAAGAATAAAACATGACTTTAGGTAGTTACTTACTTTCACTAGGCTTCAGTTTCCTCATCTTTCAAAGAGAAATATTATATGTTCATCTCCTGGAATAGTTGATAGTAAATGAAGGAATACATATGCAATGTACTTAAAACACCTAATATTGTAACAGATTACAATACATGTAATTTGTATTACAATAAATGTAATATATATTGTAAAAGTCTATTACACTTAAAGAGTTAACAGGGTGGATAATGATACAGTCATAGGCTGAGCCCCATAAAAATGGCAGGCAGCTTCTGGGTTAGAGGTTGAAGAATACTGTGGGGTGGTAATTCTTTACCTTGTGGTGTAATTGACAATTCACCTGCTTCCCTTGTTACATGGTAAGTTACCTATTATACCTCTGTTCATAGTAAGCCCTCAAAGCCTGATGAATTAACAAGTGAGCAAAACCAGATTAGCAATATACTAGAAACAGATCTCTTTCAAGTAGACATATATTGTCCAACCCTGTAGGACTGATGTCCAAACAACAATTAGTAAATTTATGATGAGAAGTAATTGCCATATGAACTAGAGTAACTGAAGTTCCATAATCAATTCAACTCTCCCAGATTGGCCTATGTAGAAAGTTAAATGACCAAAGCAACCCATCCACCAGTGGTTAGATGAACTAAGACTCTCATAGCTTTGGAGAAGTACAGCCTGATGCAACCAATCCTGCTAAAGGGGTAGATGCATCTGTAGGACCAACCTCTTAAAAGTTTGTTGCAATATCTTGGCAATGAGGCCATGATACGTCAAGTCTGTTGGCTAATGCTTCTATTCCCCTCCGCAGGACTGAGAATAGTGCTGATAATGTTTAACCCCATGACTTACCCCTTCCTTGACCATCTCTAGCCCCATTTCCATCTTCGAATACAAATTAGTATTTATGTATTTATTTTTATTATACTTTAAGTTCTAGGGTACTGTGCACAACGTGCAGGTTTGTTACATATGTATACATGTGCCATGCTGGTGTGCTGCACCCATTAACTCGTCATTTACATTAGGTATATCTCCTAATGCTATCCCTCCCCCACCCCTCCCCACAATAGGACCTGGTGTGTGATGTTCCTCTTCCTGTGTCCAAGTGATCTCATTGTTCAATTCTCACCTATGAGTGAGAACATGCAGTGTTTGGTTTTCTGTTCCTGTGATAGTTTGCTGAGAACGATGGTTTCTAGCTGCATCCATGTCCCTAAAAAGGACATGAACTCATCCTTTTTTATGGCGGCATAGTATTCCATGGTGTATATATGCCACATTTTCTTAATCCAGTCTGTCATTGATGGACATTTGGGTTGACTCCAAGTCTTTGCTACTGGGAATAGTGCTGCAATAAACATACGTGTGCATGTGTCTTTATAGCAGCATGACTTATAATCCTTTGGGTATATCCCCAGTAATGGGATGGCTGGGTCAAATGCTATTTCTACTTCTAGATCCTTGCAGAATCGCCACACTGTTTTCCACAATGGTTGAACTAGTTTACAGTCCCACCAACAGTGTAAAAGTGTTCCTATTTGTCCACATCCTCTCCAGCACCTGTTGTTTCCTGATTTTTTAATGATTGCCATTCTAACTGGTGTGAGATGGTATCTCACTGTGGTTTTGATTTGCATTTCTCTGATGGCCAGTGATGATCAGCATTTTTTCATGTGTCTGTTGGCTATATGAATGTTTTCTTTTGAGAAGTGTCTGTTCATATCCTTTGCCCACTTTTTGATGGGGTTGTTTGTTTTTTTCTTGAAAATTTTATTGAGTTCTTTATAGGTTCTGGATATTAGCCCTTTGTCAGATGAGTAGATTGCAAAAATTTTCTCCCAATTCTGCAGGTTGCCTGTTCACTCTGATGGTAGTTTCTTTTGCTGTGCAGAAGCTCTTTAGTTTAATTAGATCTCATTTGTCAATTTTGGCTTTTGTTGCTGTTGCTTTTGGTGTTTTAGACATGAAGTCCTTGCCCATGCCTATGTCCTGAATGGTATTACCTAGGTTTTCTTCTAGGGTTTTTATGGTATTAGGTCTAACATTAAAGTCTCTAATCCATCTTGAATTAATTTTTGTATAAGGAGTAAGGAAAGGATTCAGTTTCAGCTTTCTACTTATGGCTAGCCAATTTTCCCAGCATCATTTATTAAATAGGGAATCCTTTCCCCATTTCTTGTTTTTGTCAGGTTTGTCAAAGATCAGACGGCTGTAGATGTGTGGTATTATTTCTGAGGACTCTGTTCTGTTCCATTGGTCTATCTCTCTGTTTTGGGGTACGAGTACCATGCTGTTTTGGTTACTGTAGCCTTATAGTATAGTTTGAAGTCAGGTAGCGTGATGCCTCCAGCTTTGTTCTTTTGGCTTAGGATTGTCTTGGCAATGCAGGGTCTTTTTTGGTTCCATATGAACTTTAAAGCAGTTTTTTTCCAATTCTGTGAAGAAAGTCATTGGTAGCTTGATGGGGATGGCATTGAATCTATAAATTACCTTGGGCAGTATGACCATTTTCACAATATTGATTCTTCCTATCCATGAGCATGGTATGTTCTTCCATTTGTTTGTATCCTCTTCTATTTCACTGATCAGTGGCTGCAGTTCTCCTTGAAGAGGTCCTTTACATCCCTTGTAAGTTGGATTCCTAGGTATTTTATTCTCTTTGAAGCTATTGTAAACGGGAGTTCATTCATGATTTGGCTCTCTGTTTGTCTGTTACTGCTGTATAAGAATGCTAGTGATTTTTGCACGTTGATTTTGTATCCTGAGAATTTGCTGAAGTTGCTTATCAGCTTAAGGAGATCTTGGGCTGAGACAATGGGGTTTTCTAAATATACAATCATGTCATCTGCAAATAGGGACAATTTGACTTCTTCTTTTCCTAACTGAATACCCTTTATTTCTTTCTCTTGCCTGATTGCCCTAGCCAGAACTTCCAACACTGTGTTGAATAGGAGTGGTGAGAGAGGGCATCCCTGTCTTGTGCCAGTTTTCAAAGGGAATGCTTCCAGTTTTTGTCCATTCAGTATGATATTGGCTGTGGGTTTGGCATAAATAGCTCTTATTATTTTGAGATATACGTTCCATCGATACCGAATTTATTGAGAGTTTTTAGCATGAAGGGCTGTTGAATTTTGTCAAAGGCCTTTTCTGCATCTATTCAGATAATCACGTGGCTTTTGTCTTTGGTTCTGTTTATATGCTGGATTACGTTTATTGATTTGCATATGTTGAACCAGCCTTGCATCCCAGGGATGAAGCCCACTTGATCATGGTGGATAAGCTTTTTGATGTGCTGCTGGACTCGGTTTGCTAGTATTTTATTGAGGATTTTTGCATCAACGTTCATCAGAAATATTGGTCTAAAATTCTCTTTTTTTGTTGTATCTCTGTCAAGCTTTGGTATCAGGATGATGTTGGCCTCATAAAATGAGTTAGGGAGGATTCCCTCTTTTTCTATTGATTGGAATAGTTTCAGAAGGAATGGTACCAGCTCCTCCTTGTACCTCTGGTAGAATTTGGCTGTGAATCCATCTGGTCCTGGACTTTTTTTGGTTGGTAGGCTATTAATTATTGCCTCTATTTCAGAGCCTGCTATTGGTATTCAGGGATTCAACTTCTTCCTGGTTTAGTCTTGGGAGAGTGTAAGTGTCCAGGAAATTATCCATTTCTTCTAGGTTCTCTAGTTTATTTGCATAGAGATGTTTATAGTATTCTCTGATGGTAGTTTGTATTTCTGTGGGGTTGGTGGTGATATCCCCTTTATCATTTTTCATTGAACCTATTTGATTCTTCTCTCTTTTCTTCTTTATTAGTCTTGCTAGTGGTATATCAATTTTGTTGATCTTTCAAAAAACCAGCTCCTGGATTCATTGATTTTTTGGAGGGTTTTTTGTGTCTCTATCTCCTTCAGTTCTGCTCTGATCTTAGTTATTTCTTGCCTTCTGCTAGCTTTTGAATGTGTTTGCTCTTGCTTCTCTAGTTCTTTTAATTGTGATGTTAGAGTGTCAATTTTAGATCTTTCCTGCTTTCTCTTGCGGGCATTTAGTGCTATAAACTTCCCTCTACACACTGCTTTAAATGTGTCCCAGAGATTCTGGTATATTGTATCTTTGTTCTCATTGGTGTCAAAGAACATCTTTATTTCTGCCTTCATTTCGTTATGTACCCAGTAGTCATTCAGGAGCAGGTTGTTCAGTTTCCATGTAGTTGAGCATTCTTGATTGAGTTTCTCAGTCCTGAGTTCTAGTTTGATTGCACTGTGGTCTGAGAGACAGTTTGTTATAATTTCTGTTCTTTTACATTTGCTGAGGAGTGCTTTACTTCCAACTATGTAGTCCATTTTGGAATAAGTGCGATGTGGTGCTGAGAAGAATGTATATTCTGTTGATTTGGGGTAGAGAGTTCTGTAGATGTCTATTAGGTCTGCTTGCTGCAGAGATGAGTTCAATTCCTAGATATCCTTGTTAACTTTCTGTCTCGTTGATCTGTCTAATGTTGACAGTGGGCTGTTAAAGTCTCCCATTATTATTGTATGGGGGTCTAAGTCTCTTTGTAAGTCTCTAAGGACTTGCTTTATGAATCTGGGTGCTCCTCTATTGGGTACATATGTATTTAGGATAGTTAACTCTTCCTGATGAATTGATCCCTTTACCATTATGCAATGGCCTTCTTGGGCTCTTTTGATCTTTGATAGTTTAAAGTCTGTTGTATCAGAGACTAGGATTTCAACCCCTGCTTTTTTTTGTTTCCATTTGCCTGGCAGAGCTTCCTTCATCCCTTTATTTTGAGCCTATGTGTGTCTCTGCATGTGAGATGGGTCTCCTGAATACAGAAAACTGATGGGTCTTGACTCTTTATCCAATTTGCCAGTCTGTGTCTTTTAATTGGACCATTTAGTCCATTTACATTTAAGGTTTATATTGTTATGTGTGAATTTGATCCTGTCATTATGATATTAGCTGGTTATTTTGCTCGCTAGTTGATGCAGTTTCTTTCTAGCATCGATGGACTTTACATTTTGGCATGTTTTTGCAACGGCTGGTACTGGTTGTTCTTTCCATGTTTAGTGCTTCCTTCAGGATCTCTTGTAGGGCAGGCCTGGTGGTGACAAAATCTCTAAGAATTTGCTTGTCTGTAAAGGATTTTATTTCTCCTTCACTTACGAAACTTAGTTTGGCTGGATATGAAATTCTGGGTTGAAAATTCTTTTCTTTAAGAATGTTGAATATTGGCCCCCACTCTCTTCTGGATTGTAGAGTTTCTGCCGACAGATTCCCTGTTAGTCTCATGGGCTTCCCTTTGTGTGTAACCCGACCTTTCTCTCTTGCTGCCCTTAACATTTTTCCTTCATTTCAACTTCAGTGAATCTGACAATTATGTGTCTTGGAATTGCTCTTCTTGAGGAGTACCTTTGTGGTGTTTTCTGTATTTCCTGAATTTGAATGTTGGCCTGCCTTACTAGGTTGGGGAAGTTCTCCTGAACGATATCCTGCAGACTGTTTTCCAACTTGGTTCCATTTTCCCTGTCACTTTCAGGCACACCAATTAGACATAGATTTGGTCTTTTCACATAATCCCATATTTCTTGGAGGCTTTGATCATTTCTTTTTACTCTTTTTTCTCTACACTTCCTTATTGTTTCATTTCATTCATTTGATCTACAATCGCTGATACTCTTTCTTCCAGTTGATCGAGTCAGTTACTGAAGCTTGTGCATTTGTCACGTAGTTCTCATGTTATGGTTTTCATCTGTATCAGTTTTTTTAAGGTCTTCTCTGCATTGATTATTCTAGTTATCCATTCATCCATTCTTTTTTCAAGGTTTTTAGTTTCTTTGCGCTGGCTACATAGTTCCTCCTTTAGCTCTGAGAAGTTTGATCGACTGAAGCCTTCTTCTCTCAACTCGTCGAAGTCATTCTCCATCCAGCTTTGTTCCGTTGCTGGTGATGAGCTGCATTCCTTTGCATGGGGAGATGCACTCTGATTCTTTGAATTTCCAGCTTTTCTGCACTGCTTTTTCCCCATCTTTGTGGTTTTATCTGCCTTTGGTCTTTGATGATGGTGATGTACTAATGGGGTTTTGGTGTGTGTGTCCTTTCTGTTTGTTAGTTTTCCTTCTAACAGCCAGGACCCTCAGCTGTAGGTCTGCTGGAGTTGGCTTGAGGTCCACTCCAGACCCTGTTTGCCTGGGTATCAGCAGTGGAGGCTGCAGAAGATAGAATATTGCTGAACAGAGTGTGTGGCTGTCTGATTCTTGCTCTGGAAGCTTTGTCTCAGGGGTGTACCCCACTGTGTGAGGTGTCGGTCTGCACCTAGTAGGGGATGTCTTCCAGTTAGGCTACTCAGGGGTCAGGGACCCACCTGAGAATGCAGTCTGTCCGTTCTCAGATCTCAACCTCTGTGCTGGGAAATCCACTGCTCTCTTCAAAGCTGTCAGACAGGGGCATTTACCTCTGCCAAGGTTTCTGCTATTTTTTTTTTTTAGCTATGCACTATTCCCAGAGGTGGAGTCCACAGAGGCAGGCAGGCCTGCTTGAGCTGTGGTGGGCTTCACCCAATTCGAGCTTCCCTGTGGCTTTGTTTACCTACTTAAGCCTCAGCAATGGCGGGCGCCCCTCCCCCAGACTCACTGCTGCCTTGCAGTTAGATCTCAGACTGCTGTGCTAGCAATGAGAGGCTCCGTGGGCATGGGACCCTCTGGGCCAGGTGTGGGATATAATCTCCTGGTGTGCCATTTGCTAAGATCCTTGGTAAAGAGCAGTATTAGGGTGGGAGTTACCCAATTTTCCAGGTGTTGTGTGTCTCAATTTCCTTTGGCTAGGAAAAGGAATTCCCTTCCCCCTTGCGCTTCCCAAGTGAGGCGATGCCTCGCCCTGCTTCAGCTCTCGTTGTTCGGGCCGCACCTGTGGACCAGCGCCAACTGTCCAACACGCCCCAGTGAGATGAACCCAGTACCTCAGTTGAAAATGCAGAAATCACCTGTCTTCTGTGTCGCTCATGCTGGGTGCTGGAGGCTGGAGCTGTCCCTATTCGGCCATCTTGGACGCGCCCCCACAAACTGATATTTAATCTTCCATTGGGATTATCAAATCCTGCAGGCCTAGGAACCAATCTAGCCCCGTTACAGGTGACTTTGCTCTGCAAATGTTAGTCTTAGAAAGAAATGAGAAGGTATACTCAGTTCCCAAATTTCCAAGTTATTGGAGACATCTCAAAATGGCCCAGAAGTACAGACACACAAAGTAAATGATGATAGTAACACCAGATACATGCTCATTCCTCACATCTCGGAATCTCCAGGAGACTAACTCAGGCATTCACCCTAATGTCCTTGGTGCTCAGTCAGACATTTGACATCCACTAATAGCATTATTAGTCTTCTTAAATCAAGTTTCACAGAGCAAACTGGCAGGCAAATTCATACACCTATCACTTTGAGGGATGGAACTGAGCAAAGATCCTTTTCTATGTATGAAAGCACATTTGTATAGTGGCTTCTGGGAAATCTTAGCTTCTTTCAACATTGGGTTCTCCAAGGTCTGAAACCTCTTAAAAATAATCAAACCAGTCTCCCAGAAAAATGATTCTGGTGTAGCTTTTATCGAAATGAGCAAGGAAAAGACTTTTCCTTATTCATGCCAAATGCAAATTATGATTCAGTCATTCAGAATCCCAGCTATATTGAAAATTCCATATATAGTGTTTGTAATATTCTGCTTGATTCCTATTCCCCCTGCCAGCAGAAAAGCAATTTTGTTTTCTGAATTGTGGTTTATCTCAAGCAATAAAAAAATTATCCAGTATTTGCTATGCATATGTTAAACCGGAAACTCTAAGAGGCCAAATTTTGCATTCTTGGTTATAAAATGGCCAAATGCTATTTCTAAACTTCTGAAGGACCAAGAATTTCAGTATAGGGAATAGTCACATATAACTTTTAACTACTGAATATGCTAATAAGATTACTTTGTATTACCAAATAAAAATATACAAGCAACATCCTCCTGTGATCATTTTAGCTTCCAGCAATAATTTTATTTATCAAGAAAACACAGGATGCTGGTGGGTCACTATCCTAATTATGACTCTGAAGTGAGCAAGTGCTCATCTTCCCCAAACAGTGTTTCATCACTTAACCCACTTAGGGGCTGTGAGGTGAGCTCAGGTTCTTCTACCAATTACCCACGTGACCCTGCACAAACCACTTCATCCCTGGGGGTGATTCTCTTCCTTTGTAAAATGGGGAAGCCAGGCTAGGCTAATAATCTGACATTCACTCTCAGCTCTAAAATTCTCTGAAATTAATATCTGCTGAGCAGCAGGCAGAAAAAAAAATCAATAGTTGTGTTCAGAAGAGCAGGGAAATTCTGAAAAACAAAGTAAAAAAATTTCCCTTCTTGAGCCTTGAGATGTTTCACAGCAACAATTGCCTTCCTTAATCTGCAGCCAAAACTCAGTCACGAAGTGAAATGGTGCTCTGTGACGGTAACTCAACTTCCATATTTGAAAAGCTAAGCAGTGACTATAATCAGTTGCCAACAACTATGTGGTACCTACTGATCAGTGACTACTGGGTTGCCGAGTATGACAGCATAGAGTCTTCCTTTCTTCATCTGCCCAGATTCATCATCACATGCTTACATGCACACAGTACAATGTAACAGAGGAAGATGCTCAATAGTGTAAGTGAAAGGCTTCTGACCTGCTCATATGAGAGGTATCTTTCTGAAATATTCCATTTTTCATCTGAAATATCATGATCTAATAAGACCTGTTGTTCATTCATTTGTTTATTCATTCATTCAACATACTTAAGAATCTACTATGTTTTGGGCATTTAAAAAATGCTATAGAAACAGCAGGAAATAAGATAAGGTCCTCTTTCTCAGGAACTTATTTTCTAGAGAAGAGTAGGATAATTACAGATCATGGTAAGAGGAAGAAAATAAACAAGTGATTGTAGAACAACTGACATAATTCTCTGTGCTTAAGTTTCATTATGTGTATAATAGAAATAATAACAGTACCTTACCTCAAAGGGTGGTTGTAAGGACTCAGCGAGTAAATATAAAGAACAATGCCTGGCACGTAGTAAGAGTTTAGTGATGAGTGTGAGCTATTTTCATTGTTGTTGTTGTCACTGCTAGTGATGCTACTACAGCTGCTGCTATTTTACACTGAGAGGTCAGAGAAGACATCTCAAGGAGATGCTGAATTGAGACCTTGATGACACATAAAGGAAGATAAGGGACAGTGTCAACCCAAAAGGGGGAACAGCAGGAAAAGCCCTGGAGGGGAGAATGAGCTTGGCATTTCCAGGAACATGAGGGCCACTAAGAGTAAACAGAGCATAAAACAAAAAGCAGAGCCAGACTGGGAGAAACAATAAACAGCTTGAATTTATATTATTTATGCAGTAGGAATTCACTGACGGGTTTAAGTAGAAAGACCATTTTGAGGACATTGTGATAATCCAGGTAAAAGATGATGAGTCCTGGGTTAGACTGTGGTGACAGAGATGAAAGGAAGTGGACGCATACATTATACTCTGGAGGCAGAGCTGGCATGAGCCATAGAACCTCTTCATGATTGTATGATGCCCCATAGTACTACCACCTGATGCTACTCCACACAAAAGCCCAAGACAGGAAAGAAACGTAGGATTTTCAAAAATCTGACCCATAATGTTTTATTTTGATCACATGCTAAATTTACAATATTTCGGATGTGTTGGGTTAAATATATGGTTCAAATTAATTTTGCCCATTACTTTTAATATAGGATTGTAAATACAACAAATAACCACTTAATGAACAGAATTCTCTTTACAGTCAAACAACTCTAATCCTTAAATATCATGCAGCCTTTTTCTCATTATTACATGGTAATCAATAATGTTTAAAATACAGAATATAATCAAGGAGGGCATTAAAGAATCATGCCTAAGAATGAGAGGGACTGTTTCGGTCTAGCAATTATGAGCTCTGGTTACTTCAGACAAGATAATTAACCTTTAGCTGCCTACCCTCTTACAGGAGTTTCTGGGGATTACCTGAGATAATGCATGTGTAAAGTGCCTGGCTCCTCATGCATATGCAAAAATTCTAGCTATTATTTTTATTATGAAATCAGAAGGGCAGACTGTGGGAGAAAATAAATAGGCTATGTAGTCAGATGTATGTTCAAATTCAGATTATAACACTTCTACATGGGCAAATTACTTTATCTTCTGAGTCTCAGCTTCCTCACCCATAAAATATGGTTAATGTGAGGATGACATTATGTTTGCAATGTAGCACAATACTTGTCATTCAAACAGTTCCTGTTACCCTATCCTCCCCACAGATTATTCTCCCCTTCAAAATACTTGATACGGGAAAAACAAAAGTCTAAAAGACTCTAATGTAGGTATTAACATTTACTTATTTTGGATAATATTTATAGTTGTGACCAGTGTAAATCAATATAGACAGCAAAATAAATTTTGCCATACAATTTGGTAAATTTTTTTTTTTTTTTTTTTTTTACAAAATTGTCATCTGTATGGGGTTATGCAACAGAAATGCAGGGGTGGTAGGTAGGAGGGAGACAAGAACAAGATACAAAATCATTCTGTTGCCTGGTAATACGGTTATAGAACCATTAAGTTTTTTGCAGACTCAACTTTATTGCAATTATAAGTAAGTCTGTAATTGGAATCAGAATATCTATTATATTATTTCCTAAACATATTTAGGAGAGTCCAATTATATAACCTTTCACTCAATGGTTTCCAAGATTAGGCATTAAAGGGACCATATTAGCTGCTCGTTTCTTGACTTAGGTTGAGGTCATTAAACAAGCAGTCATGCTTGCAACAGTCAAAGAATCTAATAAAAGAATATTAACAGGGAAACTAGACAGAGACTTTACAGGTACAACTGCAGAACTTAGGTGTGATTAAAGTTAGTTAATCATTGAAAGTCCTGAATATATATACACACACATATTTGTATATATTGTTTTGATACAGAAGCTTAAGAATATATATATGTGTCTGTGTGTGTGTGTATAAGCTTCTTAAGCAGTTGCAGCAGCTCCTGGAAGCACATGAAGAGCTTACAGAAAGGCTGAGGTAGATCTAAGGCAGCTTTACTAATGGACAATCAATTCAAGATACCATAGATTCAGTCCTGTCTGTGTTCAGCCTTTTCATCTCTCCAGATGGCAAATTGACTGTGATTGGCTTAGCATGGGCCATGTGCTGACTTTTAAGTCAAAGAGGGGCATGGTAACTTGATGGAGCAGTCCCCTAAGACTATAGGGGAAGGGGGAATTCTCCAAAGGAAAGCAATGGGCTTAATGCATAGATAGACACACACACACACACACACACACACACACAAGCTTCTTAAGCTGGATCAAAACAATTCTTGGCTGAATAATTTAGATGTTTGTATTTATTTTGTTTTTAGTGGTATCTTAGTCAGATAGTTCATTTAATTATAAATGCAGAAGCAATTACTGCAGTGACAAAGAAGGTCTGAAATCCTATGTTCTGCATTGTTGGAGCAGAACGGTCACTTCAAATGTTCGATTGCAAGCGTGACAGCAGCTGTTCAGAGACGAGGGAAGAAAGCTCATGAAAAGAAGGAACCACCACTCTGGAAACAATAAACTGAGTGCTTGAAAGGTAAAGACTTACAAATTACATTTTCAAATATGGCACTGAAGAAATCAAACACCCTTAAAAGCATGGAAACTAAAGTGGAAACTATTTAGCAATACCTCTCAAATTTCTAGATCATGACCACAGTAATCAGAGGAAAAATGAAATTTTCAGTTGCATTAATACACCATCCCTGTACCGAGTGTTAATGCAGGCTCTGTGCAGTGGACAATCTGCTCTTTCCAGCTGGGCATCTGCTTCTCCTGCAAAAAGCCCATTGCTTTCCTTTGGAGAACTCCCCCTCCCGCAGAGTCTTAGGGGACTGCTCCATCAAGGCTCCATGCTCCTCATTGACTTAAAAGTCAGCACATGGCCCATGCTAAGCCAATCAGTCAATCTGCCATCTGGAGAGATGAAAAAGCTGAACACAAACAGGAATGAATCTGTGGTATTAGTCAAGCTGCCTTACCTCCTCCTTGACCTTTCTCTAAGCTTTTCATGTGATTCCAGGAACTACTCCACCTACCTGCTTAAAGAATATGCTCAGCCTCTATACTATGGAATCTTGGCAGAATCATTTTAGTCCTCTGCTGGAAGCCAAATACTGTCCCAACACCCATCTAATGTAGGTGGGCACTGATGCCCTACCCAGACTGGCTAGCCTTCTTCAAGAAGCTAAGCCCTGTTCCCTGTACCTCAACCACTAGCTGGCTTTTCTGATCGGCATGGAATGATGACCTGGAACCACAGTGCAATTTTCCTGCTTAAGAATAAGTAGGACCTGGAAACTTTCCCAACAGGCCTTACTTGCTGGATCAGATCTCTTCTGATGTTAACAGCTGCCCTACACAAGCTCTGAGTCCAGCATGTTCTGGGACAACTGTAGATTGCAACTCTAAGGAACTTGCATAATAGCCAAAATGTTTTCCACATCCCTACCTCCCTCTCCATCACCGTCTTGTTCATGCAACTGTGATGCTAGCTCATTACCTCCAAGTCCATCTGAGTTATAACAAAATGTTATATACCCCCGATCATGTAAAACATGGTTATCTCCTTCAACAATTGATAGTTTTGCATTATACAAAAGGGTTCACTTTTAAAAAGAATTCTAAAAATGAAGATTAGGAAATGTCACTTGTCATATGGAGACTTACTCAAGGTTAAAGAGTCGGTGAGCACCAAAGCCAAGACAACATTTCCAAATTGATAAAGTTCAACTCATATCTAAAGCTCTGACACTGATAGATAGATTCATGCATTCATTCAACAATTAAATTTGACCTCACCTCTCCCTTTAACTCTATCCTTTGCTGATCCATTACTCAACAGTATTTCCAGTCAAGACCTTTCCCTACCCCTTCACAGCCTTGTTGGATGCTACTTAAGCATCAAAATACTCTCGTTGGCCATTCTTCTTTGAAGTGATACCTACAAAAGTTTCGAACATATTCTCCATGTAAAAGACCATTATATGTCTGACACTAATCTTTTCAGCTATATGCTTAGCTCAATAATAATAGATGCTATAGGTAAAAAATGCTTAGGTAAAGGGGATGGGACAGGCACAAGGGTACGGGTAAGTATCTATTAGGTACGCAGCTCTAATATGAGGAAGTAACATGAATGACCCTTCAGGGAAGTCCCTTCTGTGCACTAAATGTTTACTAAATTTTCTATTCCAATATAAGGCATCCCAAAATTCCCAGAACTTTATAGTCTTGTCTCTATCCTAACAACCACTAATATATTTTCTCATCAGGACCTGTCATTAGTAGACATGGTAAGTGACATGTTTAAGTGCCTTTGCGGGAATTGATTTAAAAATAAACAAGTGTAAAACACACCACAGCAGTTACTGTCTAAAAAAGGAAAAAAGTAATGGCTTAACATTTCTTGAACTCATGCTAAATTGTGACAAGCCCCTGAAGTAGCACTACAAATTCTAAGTGGTGGATTCTAAAGAGTATTCCTGACATTCAGAAGAAAGGATATCCTTAAGCAGTATTACATGGAAATCTATAGGATGCCTAGAGTTGGGCCTCACACATAGTAAGCACTCAATCTTGTTGGCAGCCAGCCTTGGATATTAACCTAAAATAATCATCATCTTCGGCATGCTGAATTGCTTGGAAATAATAAAACATTTACTGATGCCATTTCATGCTTAACTGGAAAAGGAACCAGAACAATGAAAGACAGAAAGAATTTAATGACATCTCCTTGGGAATAACCCATAGATAACTTCATCTGATAGAAGAATTAAGTAGTATATTTGCCAACATAGGTGTTTACAAATTGACACAGAAGCAGACTGCACCAGAAATGAGGGGTTGCAACCACCAGACATCTACCAAGCATCTCCTAGCAGTCTCAATTAGCTTAAAGCACCACTGACTTACAGTGGCATTAAGTTCATCTCCAAAAATCCACAGGAAACAAGGCAGACTGATACTACGGACTGGATTCTAATCCAAGCAAAAGTGTTAAAGTAGTAATGACACTCTTAAAAAAATAACTGTATCAAAGAGTTTTTGACTGTCAAAGAGGGGAATACCAGGCCATGTCAGATCTGTATTCCGGATTTCAGGAGGACACACTGCAATTTATTATCAAGACCCACAAAGTGCAGAAGCCCCAACAGTTGTCCAAAGCCACAAGCTGAGTAATTGTGGAAGGCCCTGACAAGTGGGGGAGGTGGTCAGGGAGGGGTGAAGGAGTTGTATTTAGAGACCACTGCTGCTTCACAGGAAGTACTTGAACAAGCACAAGATTAAAAATAGAGCACAGGAAAGGTTGAAAATAGGTTCACATGTTCAACAGTGAATATTAACAGATGCACAGACATCTGAGACTGGAGGAAAGGTATTGTAAAAAATGTTAGAGACCACTCAATTTTCCCCCTTTCATTTGGAACACAAATAATTGATGAGATAAGCCTGCTGCCTAGGTGCAATGTTGTTAACAGATAATAAAAGGCAGAACTTCTCAGCTCCAACTTCTACTTTGCTTCAATTGTCTATCAAGGATAATCATCTTAAGACTGGAAAGGTCAGAATGAACATTAGTTGGAAGAACTAAACCAAAAGACAAGGTAGGGGATTATCTTAAGAGAAAAAAAAAGAAAAATCAGCACCTAACTGCTCTAAATGAATTCCTAACTTAGAGCAAATACATATATGTAGGTATATATATATATATAATTATTTTCTAAACTACAGAACTGTGAGAACCTTCAAAATAGTTAAGTGAACTGTTACTAATCAGAGATGAACTATGGTGAATAAGAGAGGAACTAAAAGATGAAGACAATTTAGTTATTGTTCAGTATGCATGGGGGATTGGTTCCAAGACCCCTTACAAAATCTGCAGATGCTCAATTACCTTACATAAAGTGGTGTTGTATTTCAAATAACCTACACACATTCTCTTGTATTTTTAAAATCATCTCTCGATTACTTATAATACCACACATCATTTGCATGGATTCAACATAGTACTTGGTGTCTGGCAAATTCAAGTTTTGTTTTTTGAAACTGTGGAATTTGTTTTTTTTTTTTTCTGAATACTTTGATCCATGATTGGCTGAACCCATGGATATGAAACTCAGGGATAAGGAGGGCCACCTGCACTCTCCCAGTGTTCTAAAAGGTAAATAGATCATGAAGATCATAAACCACTGTTTTTTAAAATGGGAGTCTACAGATGTGCTTTCAAAGTTCACATATTTACAAAATGGGATCCACTGCTTCTAAAGGATTTTTGGGAAAGATCTGAAAATTCAGAAGTTAAAAGAACGTTTCTGAGAATTCAGTTAAACATGGAACTGACCTTAATTATTTTGAAAGCAGTGTTTCTCATACAAAGGATATATTCTCAAAGACCGAAACGAAATGTTCCCTCTAAAAAAGGTCCTTTACACTGGATAAATCTGAATAATGTTATTGGCCAATGAGTTTGAGGCCAATGCTAGTCAAACATTAAGTGCAGCTGATTAACAGACTGCTTAAAAGGGAGGTGGTGACTGGTGAGGACCAAATCTCTTTTCTTTCTTTTCAAAAATAGAACCCTTAACATCTGGATTTCAAGAAGGCTTTTGGGTAGGCCCTATTGTTATAAATGAAGACACATGATTCCATGATTATGAAACAATATGGATTCACAACTACATAGTTGACAAACATACATGGAGGGGTCTTACGTACTAAAGCCATTCTTTGGTCATCCCTGCCTATGAGCCCTTCTGAAAGAGCCTCCCTTGGGTCACCCTTGGACTCTGTCTCTCCTTCCATTTCCTGGCCTAGTACCTGAGCCCTAGGTGTCAGGGTCAACATGGAACACCTGACCAGCCAGCCCAGCCAGCTCCCTTTTAGAGAATGCGGATTTGTGGTCAGCCAACTCAGCACCAAGCAAGTAACATCATGGACAGTTGGGCTGGAGGGAGCATTATGGCTTTCTGAAGCCACATGTACGCCAAAGTTAGGAAGTGAAGGAGCAGACATACAGAGACAAAAAAAAAAGGCAATGCTGGGCAGAGTGAGAGATCCCAAAGACCCAGTTCAATGAACCTCAGCTGTGATACAAGAGGATCCCTTAGAGTAAATGCCTAACTTAGTAAGGGCTTTGGGTCCAGACTGCCTGGATTCCAATGACAGGATAAGGACACATGACATGATTAATCAAAGTACAGATGACATGAAAAAAAATCAGAATTCAAGAAGATTTTGACAGGCTGAATAAGTTGAAGGTTCTATACTAAAGGCCTAAATAATCAACTGTGTAAATACAATATGGGAGACACCTGACCCAGCGAGGCGTGTAGTGTATAAATGTTTTTACTGCTTTTACTGCTTTCTTATCAAGAAAAAACTTGCTAAGAATTTGAGGTGTCTCAGAATGGAATGGGCTGTCATAAAAGGGGGTGTGTTCCCTTCACTGTGAAGTATTCAAGCTGTATCAGCTACTGTGTTGCATTAAATGACTACTAAGTTCCCTTCCAACTCTAGAATCCAAGGATTCTATCCTTTCATTTATTTGTTTATTTTAAAGACAACTATAAGCTTATCGAGAGAACCACTGATATAGTGTAGGGTGCAAGTTTTCATCATTCTGTACATGGAAAAGAGTATTATTAAATTAGTTACTATAAATGCTTGTAGGATAGTTAACCCCATTGATTTCAGTAGCAGTGTGTTCATAGGAAGATAGAACTGAATTATAGCTCTGAATGAGCTAGGCCTTAAAAGGCACTGGAGAAAAAATGAATGAACAATGATGAAAGTTATCTGAATCATTACAACTTTCATTTTTAGAGCTATTTACGCATTTTATAACATACAAACATGTAGATATATGATTGGTTCCAACAGACTAGTCCTCGTTTTATTACAAGATGCAGAAACACCCAAATAACATCATTATGCTGCTACATTAATCTCAGAATGAGTCAGTGGAGTTTAACTGGCACCTGCTTCTTACCTCCATTGTGACTTTGCAAGAGAGGAAAAACAGCTCACCATTTTTTTTTTTAAACAAAGTCTCAATCATCAAAATCATCCAGTGAAGAAACTAAAGTCTTCCTGCCCATTACAACTTTGTTAGGGACATCAGTACAGCACACACAGCAACATACACTGTCCACAAACAAGAACAAGTGTTTTATCCTACAGAACCAGACACTACCCAGGGTAAGGAAAGTGTGACACTCTCATCTGCCTGCTGATAACACGGTGCCACAACCAGTCTTGCAAAATACCAACAAGTTCATCAAACAAAGCTAGAAAAAGAGGAAACCCACAAAAGAGCATCCAAGAACTCCAGCATGCACTAACTCAGACTCTGAGAATGGGTGTGGCTCTGGGATGGCTCATCTACGACAAGCACTGTGGGCAGTACTGAAGAACCCACCAAGACTAGTCAGATGAGACTGGCTCAATGAGCCAACAGTCATTTTCACAAAACAAAGTAAGGAATGGTCGGCATCCTTCAGTTTGTCAGGATGTAGCTAAAGAAGAAGACAGAAACCTCCACTAAACAGATTAAGCAAGGATGTGTGAATGACAGCTGGTGGGCTGCAAAGATTTAAAAGACCCAGCCCAATGCTCAGTGACATTAAAGCAATGACACCTACACATGTGTGAGATTGCCGCACGCCCTACTCAATCCACAGGTAGAACAAAAACGATGCGAGGGTGGATGAAACAAATGCTTCAAAACCTTCTAAAGCCATAAAAAAATCACCCCATGCAGAAAGTACCTTCTAATGCAACATTTGTACCTCGAGATGCTACTACTACTAATTAGAATCATGAAATTAGCTCTCTAGACCTGCTGATATACCATCTGACCACTGCCATGCAAGGTATGACGGGCATACAGATGAATATAAGAAAACTCCACGAGACTTCAAAACCACTTCAGCATTTTTAAAAGCTCAGTTTCCAAAATCTGAACAGGTTGATCTTATCCCAGTCACTCACCAGATGCAGATTCAAGGAACATTTGCTTAGCACCTACTTTATAGTAAGTGTTTTCATTTAATATATCCAGTCTGGAAAATGTCCCTGCAGTTTGGAGCACCTCAAGAGCCAAAAGAACACAGTGATGACATGAAAGACTGCTCTCATCAACTCTGATTGGGCAGCAAAAAGTCCTGGCAACGTAATTATCGATCCCAAACAGAATAAATCCATACAGTTCTCAGATACCTAAAATTCATAGCGATGGGGAACATGTATTACACTAACAGGTACATTTACTGAAACTCTAAAGAATATTCAGAGAAAAGAAGATGGGGGAAACAGAAGACGGAAATTCTGAAATCCAGATTTTAGGATGAATGCAATACTCTAAGAGAATAAAATAAATGTCTACAAACATATGTATTTTTGGCACATGGGACTTTTCTCACTCCTTTCTAAGATGCAAGCTGGTTTTCATTCCTTCATCCCAGTGTTTTCTATTTCGGTAAATGGCACCATTGTTTTAGGCTCGGGGCCCAAAACTTTAGTCATTTTTGACTCCTTTTTCTTAAAATTCCATATCCTATCCATCAACAAATCTGCTGGATCTATCTTCTAGCTATATTCTGAATCTTGACCCCTGCCCCTCATGTCCACTGATGCTTAGTAGTTGAAGCCACTATCATTTCTCCTTGTTTCAACCCTTACCCCCAAGATGAAATCAGAATCCCTGGGGTAGGACCAGGGGTCAGCATGTTGAAAACTCCTTGGGAGATTCCAATGTGTACCCAGGCGTGGTCTCCTCACTATACAACAGGCAGATGACTCGCTGGTAGGTATTACCACTTTATCAAAGAGAAACAGGAGTCTAACAGAGGTTAAGTGACATGCTCAATGCCACGTGGCTTTGAAGGGCCAGAACACACATACCACACCAGGCCTATAGGAAGTCCCAGTACCTCGTTTCACTTTCTTGCCAGTCAATTATTTATAGGGCATTAGCTTAGGATGTTAAAGATAGCTTCCAGTGTAGTCATGCCACAAAAAAAAAAATATGCCCTACTTGTTAGGTGGCTACCATGTGAAGTCATCTGGTACTGAGCAGACCAAAAACACATGAAACAAACAGTAACAATGGTGATTTATTTGCTTCAATGAATTATTTAAAAGGCCAATTTTGGCTGAACATATGGAAAAATGTCTGACCTTCTACAAAGAAATCTACTAAGTTCAGACTGAAGGCCTTCGTATTAGGCTTAGTTAAAATGAAAATATATAGGAGAGTGGTTCACCAATCACAAGGATAAATTCCACAGGGAAATTCACTTAATAAGTTCAAGGGGGAATTCAATTTGGTACCTGGGGAAATTAAGAGGTTTTTTTTTTTCTTTTGCTAATTGTATTCACTTGGAAGTCAACAAAAGGCCAACTCATGTAATGATTCTTTTACTGAACTTTAAACAAAAAGATAGAAATCAGTCGCCATCTGGGGTTAAATTGAGCCAACAAATTCAGAACTTTCCCTCCTCTACAAGATCAAATTCTGGCTTTTGAAAAGAATTTCCATCTGCAAAGTACAAATCACATTATCACCTAATAAAAGGAAACTCTAGATGCAGAGACAAATAAGGACAGAAGAGAACTATAAAATAAACAGCAATCACAAATACTGGACACAATGCACTTGATCTACAGTACTATGGTGTTTTTCTCATCCCCAGAGCTTCACGTGATAATCCTCCCACCCAGCAGGGGCCACCGGCAGCATCCTAAAGCCAGAACCCAGCGCCCATCAGAGTGGCCACCGAGAAACACACTGGCCAAATAAGGAGTCTTGAAAATTGGCCTCATCTCAGCAACTAGGGAAGGCAGGTAAATTGGGAGTTTTCACATTTTGTACATTAACCTATAAAAGATTATCTCATGTCATAATGGGATAAATCAATAAATCTAGACTAATGAAAACATACTTCTTGAAAAAAAAAAAGTTGCCACAGAAATTTCAAAGACTTTTACCCAGTCATTATGCTATTTTTTCAGCTGCAAATGACTAAATATTTGGGCTACAAATATAGGCTGAATAAAGCAACTAATTACTACAACATACTAAAAGCAAGCAGGTTAGCAAAAAACTAGTAATGACACTGCAGAAAAGCTCATATTGAACAAGCTCCCAGAGTAGATATAACACCAGCTAAAAATAAACTAAATGTGTTGTACTCTTCACTTAGTTGCACTGAATTGAATGTTCAATTCAGAATTTTAAAGAAAGTCTTCAAAACCTAATAAATAGTATTAATGTATGACCTTGATCATTTCTGAGAGGGGAAATTAGGAGTATAATCAGTCCTATTAGCTAATTGGATGACATACAATTTACCAAAAATATTGGGGTTTTTTTGATAAATATTTTTGGTGAATTGTTTATCACCCAGCTACCTAATGCTCTTGGTTTCTTGGCTCACAACCTATATGGTTGTATACAATTTATTTCTATCCTCTCTGCCAGCAAGTAAATTCAAGGTTCTACACCACTGTTTTCAACACCACTGCACATTAGAATTACCTAGGAGATAAAATATTAATGCTTAGTTCCTATCCCTATAGACCAGACCAACTGATTCCACCATTCTGGGATGGGTTTAGGAATCTGTATTGTTTAGAAGCTCCCTAATTATGAAGTCAGGGTTGAGCATCACACGATGTGGCTATAAAAACAACCCACATTTCACAAGTCTCCCACTGCCCTATCCACATTAGACACACTTTTCATTAAAGATAGCAGAGGCATTCCTCCTCATGTCATTTCTCTAACATTTACCCACAACAATGAAAATCAAGTTAGGAAAGCTGACTTAAGTCCACTGAGAATATTTATCACAGCCATTCTGGCATAGACGGTAGACTGAACCCAACTTAAACTTAACATATAGAGCAGCCACCAGGATTGGGTAAAACTTAAACCCATTTCATTTCTTTGGTCAGAGACAGAACATGGCCTAGGTTAGAAAAAAAAAAAAAAAGTAGAGTGAGACAGACTAGAAGGGAACTGGAAAGGGCCAACTAGTCACAGCCACTGGGATGACAATACAGTGGCAGAGCAAGAGATCCAGGAAAAATGGAAATGGGCAACAACTACACTCAGAACCGAAGATCTCCTGCATGGGGCAACAATGTGGGTTCAGGTGAGTTGGTCAAAAGCAATCGTGGGTAAAGTGCAAGCAAATGATACTCAGAAACCTTGGCAGACCTGGTCTGGCATCAAAACTGATCACAAATGCTGAGCACTGGAGTCCAAGCTAGGGTTGGGAACCAGTATCTCCTCCTACCAAGAGCAAGGCAGGGCCCCCATCCTGGAGCTCTATAAGCTGCTGGAACAGGCACTCAGGGTCAGGGAAGTGGTGACAGGGTGTGCATGCCTCATCTTTATAGTGCTAAATCAGAGCTCTTCAAATGTCGATGGTAAAGATTTTTGGGACTAAATCTATGTGGGGTTAAGGAAGGGACAAGGGAAAAAGATGATCTGTAGAAGCTGGAAGATTTGTTTTATACAACGTTAGCTTTATTTCGGGACCAGAATTATCCACAGGGACCTAGGTCAATTACAGAAGCTGAACTGGTCTAGGCTGACATCAGAACAAACCATCTCTTTGACTCACTCCTGCATGCATACCACTGTTTGCTTGCTTCACTCACAAAGGTCAATCTTGTACTCTCAACAGGTCTGGCCCACTAAAGTGGTATTCTGGTCCAGAACCCAGGCTGACTTTGGCCTTCTTAGTGACATTCTGAGCTGTCACTCAAATTAATCTGATATTATTAAGCACAGCCCCAGATGGATCAAGATCAGTCATCTCCTTCAAAGAGAGTTCACACAAAACAATGAACAGAGGCTCAATTTAAAAACAGACACCTCTCTTTGCCAAGTCAATTAGAGGTCTAATTAATCCATGAAGCCAAGTTCTATATAGTTGTCCCTTTAGAACAAGTGATGGTGATACTGTACATAAAAGAATACTACTTAGAGCTTTACCTACTTCACATCTCATGCTAGCATTTAAATAAAAATGAATAGGAAGACATGGCAGGGTGTTTTATCAAATATGTTTTATAAGATATTTAAAAAATGGAAACAAAACAGGCTACAAAAGATGCCACAATGTACTTACATAAAATCTCTAAATTGCCACAAGGACCAAGTCAAAGGCAGTATTATCTAAGCACCAATATAATGTGTGAGGTTTTATACACACATGACTGCCTTCTGTTGTTAGGAAGGGAGCTGAAGACTTAAATCTCGAGATCTATGTATGTATTTCTAATAAGCTTACTTTGAGCTATGAGTTTCCATTACAAAATTTTGTATTCTGAAAAATTCTAGTAAATCCTAACAAAATAAGCATACGCTAGAGGTATAATTTACAACTATGCTGTTCAATACAGTGGCCACTAGTCACATGTAGCTACTGAGCACATGAAATAGTCCAAATTGAGATGCATATAAAATGCCCACCAGATTTCGAAAACGTAGCACATAAAATGTAAATTATCACTTGTAAATTTTTATAACAATATTGAAATAATATTTTGGATATATTGAGCCCAAGAAAATTCATATTTACAATACATATTAGTATTTATATATTAAATACACTATTACTTATATTATTTAACATTAAATATATAGTATTAAAATTCATTTAACTTATTTCTTTTTACATTTTAAATGTAGCTGGTTGATTGTGGATCATGTTTTTTTTTTTAGTGCTGATCTCAGATATAAATGCCGATTTGATACAGTAAGTAGATTCCATGGAACTATTAGTTAAATCTAGCTGGTCTAAATTTCACCTTATTCCTAGCAAAAAGGAGAAAAAAGAGTATTATCTCAGCTATCATGTCAGAGCCACTATATGAAACCATAAAAGTAGTAAGTTGGAAGCAGAGTCCACAACACATCAGCAGATAAAAATGAACCATTCTTTCTCAAAAAGTAGTAAAACCAACATATACCTGGTCAAATCTTATTAATTTAAAACCTCATTTTAAGATACTTTGCTTTAAGGTATACAATATAATTTTAAAACCTACAGAGACAAAAAGTAACTGAAAAACAATATCAAAGTAGCAATAATTGAAGAGGGAAACTAAACATACATGACTCAATATAAGAAACATGCCAATTCTCTTAATATAAATTTATAAACAATGCAATTCCAATAAGTATTCCAACATTTTTTAACTTGATTCAATGATGTACTCATAAATTCAGATAGAAAAATACACCTATGGGGGGAAAAACAAAAACAAACAAACAAAAAAAACCCAGAAAAACCTAGAGAAAAGAGCAAAGAAAATGGGACAGCTAAGATAATATTTTTTATTATGTTGCAATAAAGGAATTTGATACCAGGAGCTAAAAGGGACCAAAATAAAGAGAGGTGGGAGGGAAGGGAAAGAGAGACTGACTCCAGAAAACAACTCAAATATATACATAAGGAAGCACCTCAAATCAGTGTGGGAGGAAAGGATTATTAAATACGTGGTTATTATGTCAGGTAAATAATTTGAGGAAAAAATTAGATCCAGGACTCACATTTCACCACAAAGTAAATACCACAGGAATTACTAATATAACTGTTAAAATGAAACCCAAAAGTACTAAAAGAAAAACATAATTGAAAAATTATCTTGAAATGAAAAATATGACAGTAAAGCAGAAATTTAAAAAAACAAAGATTACACTTCATAAAAATTAACTTACATACTGCTAAAGCACTACAAAGTTAAGACAAACTATGAATGAGGAAAAAGGTAATATCTTTAACATATAAGTTCTTAAACTTCAATACAAAACTTTATAAACAATTCAGAAAAAAATCACTACATTTACCAAAATATGTTCAACTTAATAAAGCAATGTAAACTTAAAGACTTACTTTTTACATTCTATATTCATAAGGATGAAGAAAAATGCTATGCAATGCTGCAAAAGGGATAAACAGGCACTCTCATTCACTTTCAGTAGGAGTGTAAACCAGTATAATCTTTCTAGCAATTTTCAAATATGTATCAAAAGTCATAGAAAGATATATATTTTTTACCCAGAAATTCTACGTCTAGGGACTTTGAAAAAACCATCAGAAAGGTGTACAAAAAGATATAAAGATGCTTGTTCAAGAGTTTAAAAAAACTGAAATGACCTAAATGCCCACCCATAGGGTTCTTTAGTAAGTTATTCTGTACTAACATAAAAATGCTAAGCTGTTATAAAATTAATAAAATTGATCTGTTCATTCAACAAAGATTTACTGAGCTGCTACCAAGTGTCAAGCACTATTCCAGGCATAAAGGATAAAACTAGCAACAGACAAAATTTACACAAATCTATATTGCCACAGATATCCATAAAAATTACTAAAAATAATGCAGATTACCTCATTCTTCCTAACAAATATATATTTTCCGGAAAACAGAAAGGATGTATACTAAAATTCTAACATTGTAAATATATAAATTTATATGAAGTATATAAAATTTTATAATCACAATGTGATTTGGATGGCATAGTTTGAGATGAATTTTACTCTCTCCTGCAAGACTTTTTGAAGCATGAGTTTTTCCCAGTGAGCAGGTAGTACTTCTATCAAGACTAAAGTTAAGCTCTTCCATTAAAAACAAAGCTCAGAGTAATCCATTCATGTAGCAAATACAGAGTGGTGGCTATGTGGCAGACAAAACTAGGTGTAGAGGGTACGACAATGAACAAATCTCACAAAAACGCTCCTTTAGTGGTGCTAAGGTTTCAGTAGGAGGGTACCAAGCACATCTAGATTTAGTTCAGAGTATTTTACAAATTGGATTATAAGGCATTTTCATCTTTAGGGCATAGATTCATTCATTTGACCAATGCTTGTGCTCCTACTATGTGCCAGGCAATGTCCTCATGGGGAGCAATATATCAGTGGACAAACCAGACAAAAACCCCTGCCCTTAGGGAGCTTACTACCTGGAGAATACAACCATTGGAAGGTCTGGGTTCCTTTCACTATAGAGGTAAAGAACGAAGGGGAAAGCGGTGGCCTTCACGTCACTGACATTCTAATGAAACCATGTGAATAGAGATCCACACAGCAAACATTTCATTAACTTCAAAAGCATTGTCTGACCCACACAAACGTTCCCATAGCTGTAACATAGGTACATGCTTCAACTCTGTTTTTGAACTGACAGAAAAAAAAAAAAAAAAAAAAAAAAAAAACATGAATTCTGCACTGAAGATACAAAACCTAAAATAATTAGATCTAATACACTTATATCTCCAAAATTACACTAAGTAAAATGACACCTGTTTTGAGACTTTCAAATATTGATGACATGCTGTATCGCTATACTCATACACACCTTCTCACACAGTGCTACTTCAGGTATAAGGTATATCTGAACTCATCTCCATGTTTCCTTTGGGACTTCCTTCATCCACCACATCCTTTTGTCCCACCACCCATTTAGCTGGCACAAAGCTGGTGCATAATAAGTGATTTTTAAAGCAACAAAAACCTTAGTCATCTTTTACCTAGAATAGCCTCCTAAGATTTTTATTTTATTTATAAAATTTATAAATTATTTTATTTATAAAATTTATAAAAATTGCTTTTTATTCCTTTTGTTACCTTTTATGTAAATAAAACATAGTATTCTACATAGTTAAAACATTTTAGAGTTGCCATTTAGAAAAACAATTCCTAAAACAACTTCTGGACACATCGCTTAGCACATATTTTACATAATAAAATAAATGTCGTTATATTTTAGCATTATAGTATTCAACAGAAGAAAACGCAAACCACTGGATAGGTATGTGAAGTTTTTCTGTGTGTGCACTTCTTTAGTTTTGAACAATTTAATCCTTATTATATGTAAAGTAGGAGCTCCAGAGCAGTTTCTATTTTATCCAAGCAAGAGCCTTTGGTAATCTGAGAACTTCACTGTGACTGATTCTGTTGCCTGCCTGATATAGTTTGGCTGTGTCCCCACCCAAATCTCTTGAATTGTAGATCCCACAAATCTCACATGTCATGGAGGAACCCAGTAGGAGGAAATTGAATCATGGGGACAGGTCTTTCCCATGTTGTTCTCGTGATAGTGAATAAGTCTCACAAGATCTGATAGTTTCATAAATGGAAGTTCCCCTGCACAAGCTCTCTCTGCCTGCTGCCATCCATGTAAGATCTGACTTACTCCTCCTTGCCTTCTGCCATGATTATGAGACCTCCCCAGCCATGTAAGTCCATTAAACCTCTTTCTTTTGTAAACTGCCCAGTCTCGGGTACGCCTTTAAGTGTGGAACTCCCTAGAGACTTGTTGAATGGCTTTGACCAAAATGCTGATAATGATACGGACAATGAAATCCAAGCTGAGGTAGTCTCAGATGGAGATGAGGAATTTGTTGCAAACTGCAGCAAAGGTGACTCTTGTTATGTTTTAGCAGAGACTGGCAACATTTTCTCCCCACCCAAGAGATTTGTGGAACTTTGAACTTGAGAGGGATAGTTTAGGGTATCTGGTAGAAGAAATTTCTAAGCAGCAAAACATTCAAGAGATGACTTAGGTGCTGTCAAAGGCATTCAGTTTTAAAAGGGAAGCAGAGCATAAAATTTTGGAAAATTTGCAGCCTAACAATGCGATATAAAAGAAAATTCCATTCTGTGAGGAGAAATTCAAGCCCGCTGTAGAAATGTGCATAAGTAAGAGGAGCTGAATGTTAATCACCAAGACAATGGGGAAAATGTCTCCAGGGCATATCAGAGACTTCATGGCAGCTCCTTCCATCACAGGCCTAGAAGTTTAAGAGGAAAATACGGTTTCATGGGCTGGGCCCAGGGCCCCTCTGCTATGTGCAGTCTAGGGACTTGGTGTCCCTTGTCCCAGCCACTCTAGCTGTGACTAAAAGGGGCCAAGGTACAGCTCAGACTGTTGCTTCAAAGAGTGCAAGCCCCAAGCCTTGGCTGCTTCCACGTGGTGTGGAGCCTGCAGGTGCACAGAAGTCAAGAACTGAGGTTTAGGAACCTCTGCCTAGATTTCAGAAGATGCATGGAAACGCCTGGATGCCTGGACAGCAGTTTGCTGCAGGGGCAGGGCCCTCATGGAGAACCTCTGCTAAGGCAGTATGGAAAGGAAATGTGGGGTCAGAGCCCCCACACAGAGTCCCTACTTAGGCACTGCCTAGTAGAGCTGTGAGAAGAGGGCCACCGTCCTCTAGATCCCAGAATGGTAGATCCACCACCAACTTGCACCGTGCATCTGGAAAAGCCACACTCAATGCCAGTCTGTGAAAGCAGCCAGGAGGGGGACTGTACCATGCAAAGCCACAGGGGCGGAGCTGCCTGAGACCATGGGAACCCCCCTCTTGCACTGGCATGACCTGGATGTGAGACATGGAGTCAAAGGAGATCATTTTGGACCCTTAAGATTTGATGGCCCTGCTGGATTTTGGACTTGCATGGTGCCTGTAGCCCCTTCCTTTTGGCCAATTTCTCCCATTTGGAATGGCTGTGTTTACCCAATGCCTGTACCCTCACTGTATCTAGGAATTAACTAACCTGAGTCTGATTTTACAGGCTCATAGGCAGAAGGGACTTGCCTTGTCTCAGATGAGATTTTGGACTGTGAACTTTTGAGTTAATGCTGAAATGAGTTAAGACTTTGGGGGACTGTTGGGAAGGATGATTGGTCTTGAAATGTGAGGACATGAGATTTGGCACAGGCCAGTTGGTGGAATATGGTTTGGCTGTGTCCCCACCCAATCTCATGTTGAATTGTAACTCCCACAATTCTCATGTGTCATGGGAGGAACCTGGTGAGAGGTAATTGAATCATGGGGGTTGGTCTTTCCCATGCTGTTCTTGAGATAGTGAATAAGTCTCATGAGATTTGATGGTTTTAAAAATGAGAATTTCCCTACACAAGCTCTCTCTCTTTGCCTGCTGCCATCCATGTAAGATATGACTTGCTCCTCCTTGCCTTCTGCCATGATTGTGAGGCCTCCCAGACATGTGAAACTGTAAATCCATTAAACCTCTTTCTTTTGTAAATTGCCCAGTCTTGGGTATTGTCTTTATTGGCAGTGTGCAAATGGACTAATACACTGCCCAATAACCATACACCCTTTTCCTTTTGTAACACAGCACTGGGTAATGTGTCCACCTGGAAATTTCCATTTCCCAGCTTGCCCTGCAAATGGAAACCAATGTAAAATAAGCATTAGCTTTTGTGTGGCGCTTTCTGGAAAACCTGTTTGTCTTTCACCCTTCCATTTTCTCCTGGCTAAAACTATTGTACATGATGGCTGGCACCCCAGCAACCATGCTGTGACTTTATGGAAGTCAAACTCTCAGGACGGTGAAGCAGAAAGGCACAAGGAGTCAACATCCCTTATGACTTTGTGTAGCAAGCACAGCCAACCCTGACCGTCTACCTCCATACTAGTTTTACAGGAGTGAGAAAAACTATTTAGTGTAAGCTACCATTATTTCAGTCTGTTTCCAGATTACAAATGCTAAGTTCAAACACCCATTTGATTTATCTGGGACAGCTAAATAAAGAGACCTAAAATTCTTAGTCTTCTGCTTTACCTACTCTTGCCTTCTGGCAAATTTTTCCACTATCAGATTTCAACTATTGTTTCTCAACTCAAGATTCCCAAGTTTGAGGTTTCCCACATCTCATCTCAAAATTTCCAACTACCTTTGAAACATGTCCATCTAGATGTCCCAGTTACCTCAAAATTTGAATTAGTATAATCTCTTATTTTATTAATCCTTCTTCCCAATTTCCTTATTGCTTAATAGATTTTCTCAACCAATCAAGTTCAAGACTGTAATGGGAATTTCTTCAAAATGTGTTTCACCAGCACCAGGATATCTTGGGAGGCTCATTAACAAGGTGAATCCCCAGGCCCACCACAGATTTACTCAACTAAATCTTCATGAGCCAGCCCAATATGATCCCTGCTAATTTATGAACACATTACCAATATGTTATTACCAATGAAATATCAATATGCTATTCCCAGTAAGATCCATGGTAACTTATTAACATTAGAATTCTAAATTATTGCTTCAGAATTGCCTTTTAAAAAAAAGTCTTTCTCTCTCCTGCCCTATGTTTACTAAATATTCACTAAATAGCAAAGTCCTATAATATGATTGATATAATTTGTCTGTGTCCCCACCCAAATCTCATCTTAAATTGTAGTTCCCATAATCCCCAAGTGTTGTGGAAGAGACCTGGTGGGAGGCAACTGAATTATGGGGGCAGGTCTTTCCTGTGTTGTTCTCATGATAGTAAGTCTCATGAGATCTGATGGTTTTATAAAAGGCAGTTCCCCTGCACATGCTCTCTTGCCTTTGCTCCTCCTTCACCTTCTGCCATGACTGTGAGGCCTCCCCAGCCATGTGAAACTCTGAGTCCATTAAACCTTTTTTTCTTTATAAATTACCCAGTCTTGGGTATGTTTTTATTAGCAGCCTAAGACCAGACTAATATAATGACCTTTGTGACCTCATTTCCTACTATTCTTCCTCTCACTACTCCTAATTCCAGATTCTCTCCTGCCTTGGGGCATTTGCTCTGGCTGGAACACCCTTCCCCCAGATCCCTACCAGGCCAACTTTCTTATTTCCTTCATGCCAACTTTTCAATGAGGACTAGCCTAACTAATCTGCTTAAAATTGCAATCCGTCCACCCACCTTAAACATTTCACTTTCTCTTCATTTTCCTCATAGCATTTACCACACAACAAACTCTATAATTAGCGTATTTTGTATGTGTTTTGTCTCCTGCCTCACTAGAAAGTAAGCACCTCCAGGGGCCACACTTTTCCTCTTCTGTTAACTGAAGTATCCCAAGTGCCTGCCTGTAACAGTAGTTGAAATTCAGTAGACAACTGCTGAATTAGCTAATGATTCAGTCAGAAATCTGATTCCTCCCTTCCCATTCTCACTGTTCCACTCCAATACTAATTCTGACTTTTGTCATTTTAAGACTGTTTTGCAACAGTCTATCTACAATACCCTTTCCTCCAAACCAGCCAACACACTTCCAGACTTACTAAGTTACTATTTTCAGGATGTCCCTCCCTTATAACGATGTGGCACCCAACTGGCCCTGTTAGATATTATATATTGGAGTTACACTTAAATAAGAAATTAGATTCAATGAACTCTACGATCCTGTTCATATATTTGGTCCTGTGTCCAAATGACTCACCTTGGCATTTAAAATGCTCTGTAATCTGGCAGTAGTCTACCTATCCAAACTTACAGCCTACTCCTTCCAAGTTTCCCTATGCTCTCGGCCAATTTCCTTAAGAACTCTGATATAAGCCGTGTTCACTTTCTCCATTTGTTCATATCAGGACTGTCTTCAACACTCTCCTAACTATAGAAATAGATGTCAGTATCCTTTAGGATCCTGCTGCTTAGACTGTGATCTGCAGGCCAGCATCCTTCAGCATTACCTGTGAGCTTGTCAGAAATGTAGTAACTCTGGCCCGACTCCAGACTTCCTGAATCAGACTCTGCATTTAACAAGATCCTCAGGTGATTCCTATGAACCTTTGAGTTTGAGAAGCACTGTTTGAGGGCTCATCTCAAATCACACCTCAATGAAATGTTCACTCGGCAGGCCTCATGTTCAGGAACAAGTATGTACTAAATTCCTAATCATCCACAGGTCCTGCGTCCCCCCACGGCATGCACAATGTTCCATTAACAACATCCCCTTAGACTATTTATTCCCTTTTAAGTCCTTTCTCCTCAGTTTGGTTGTAAACAACTTACAGGCATGACAGTCATACATCTGGCCAATCTGGATGCAGGGAACAGAAACCCATTCAAGTCATTTCAAGGTGGGGGAAAAAGAGCTTATTTTAATGCTACTTGGGAACTAGGGCTATAAAATTCGGGGAGGGCAGGCTTTAAGGTCTGGCCACCCTCTCTCAGGATCTGTGTCTGCCCATCAATTCCGTTCTCTTTGCTATCTCTCTACTCACCCAGTTTCTGCTTTCTTCTATCAGCAGCATTCCCATGACCTATTATGGCCATCCATTCTCTCCCCTACCAGCCTATTTACCTCTGTTCCCTTCTGCTTTGACTCTAAATCTCTAACTTTAAGGTTTCCAAGAGAGAGATGATTAACACAGAGACTCTTTTTGAGCCAAACCACAAGGTTACAAGTGTCTGAGTCACATAAGAATTGGTTGCCCCTGGGTCAGGAGCCAACCATAGTCCAATCAGCTGAGGCCAAAAAGGCTGCAGTTCAGAACAAGGCCATCTAGGCAGCATGGGCCTCTCTCAAAGGAGAATATTCCTTAGGAAAGGTAGGACTATATTTCTTAGGAAAGAAAAGTGTGGGCAGAGCAGGCAATGAGCTACAACGCCAGCCCCACAGAATCATCATTTGTCTTCACCACCGTCCCAAGCACAATGCTGAAGCTATAATAACTGGAATCAACCAATATCAGGGGAAAGAGTTATTCACCAAGCACCACTATGGCCCTGACACTGTGCTGGCCGCACACAGAATACGAAGATTAAACAAGCAGCAGTTCTTGTTTTCCCAGAGTTCTTAATCCAAATGTGTCACTGAACTAGTTACTTGACCTTGAGCAAATTACTAAACCATAATGGGCCACAGTTTCCTCAACTATCAGATGGCACTCCACCTTCACCAACCTCCAGGAGTGTTGTAAGGTTCCATAAGGTAATCATTGTAAAAGTACTTTGAAAAATACACAAGTCAATCAAGAACAGTACTGCAGCCCTGTAATCCCCTCACATGCCACAGGTTTTGCAGTGCTCTCAGATTTTTTCTCTTCCCCCTATTTCCCACAATATATGACCCATCAATTACTGTTATTTAAAAGAACACCACCAACTATTACCGTTATATTTTCATACCTCTATGACTAATTTCACTCAGAAATGTAAAAAAAATGAATTTTTAGTGTGCATTTTAAAAATATTATAATGTATTCAACTGTGTATGTAAAACTATAATGCCCTATATATTTTTTGGCGTATTACAAAAGACAGTGTGTACCAAATTCCTATGTAGTACATAGGCCAGTTTTGACTCTTGTGTGGCCTTCTCCCCACAGCAGTTTCATTTAATACTTCCGAAATACTGCAATCAGAAAATTTCAGGGACCCTATTTTTCAGGGAGACCCTAAGGAGAAAAAATGACCTGTCTCCACCCCTGAAATCCAATTCTCCTAACTTATATATCTTTTTTTTTTTTCTAAAACCACTTTACCACCGTCTTACATTAAAAGATGGAGGTGGGGAGGAAGAGCGGGAATCAGTGATGACGGCAAGATAGATTTCTGAAAAACATGTTATTTCACCCTCTGCAGGATTCAAGTACAGGTTTATGGGAGAAGACAAACAAACCTTGGGATATTTATGGTCTTGGCTTTGACGCGAGCAAAATCAAATAATATTTACAGAGTGCCTGCCACATGGCAGGCAGGATGTTGATGGCTCCTCGGATACGATGAAGAGTCTGGGCCCTGGGAAAGCTTACTTGCTTCTACCCCGGAGCATCTGTTGCTCAGTGTTGACAACTGTGGCCATTCAAGAGCTGGCCCCAGGTGGAGCAAAGAAAACAGCTTCCACCTGGCTAAAAAGTCAGGTCAGCTGGTGGAAGTGAGGGTTTCGGGCAAAAGGGAAACAAAAACGAAACCTCAAACGCGAGCTGGTGGGACTCCGCTGCGGGAGGCAGAATTGCAGAAGCTGTAATGCAGGGGACCCACTCGGCACCCGGCCCCTATGCAGGCTCCACGCGCTCCGAGAGGCAAGGGACTACGGATCAAAGGATTCTGCAGCCCGGGAAAAGCAAACTCGCTTCGCTGGGAGCTCAGATAGGGGGTTGCAAAACGGTGGGCGCTGGAGACAGAGGCAGAGGGCTGGGGATCTGCTCACATAGGATGGAGAAGCTGAGTGGAAATCGAGCTGGTGGGGAGGGAGGTGGGCAGGGCGAGTGCTCTCAGTGACTGCGGTGCTAAACACGCCTCGGGGCTCCCGCCGAGAACACCCATTCGAAGGTACTGGAGCCTGGAAAGGGTCTACGAGTGCACTGGGGGCAGCGCGGGGGGAAGGGTCCACTAGGGGCTGGGCGCGACAGTCGGACTGCCGACGGGGAAGAGGTGGGATGCGGTCTCTTCCAAGATAAACACACACACTCACACGCACACTCGCCGCCCGACCCGGGTTAGCCCCGAGCCTCAGCGGCCCCTCACCCTCGGCGCGGGAGCGGATCTCCGACACGGTCCTCCGCATGGTGGGCATCGCGGCGGCGGCGGCGACTGCGGCTGCAGGTGGGTCCTCAGCCCGGACTCTGCACCTGTCACCTCGCGGTACACGCTGGAGACCCGGCTGCGCCGCGCAGGGCGCTCAGCTGCAGCCTGGGCAGCGCCACCCACCTAGGGCAGAGCCGCCGCCGGGCGCGGCCCCCGCCCGCCGACAAGAGGAGAAAGGCGGCGGTGGCGGCGTCCGCAGAGGTAGGCTAGCTCTCGCTGCAGCCGCGGAGGGGCGGCTCGGCGAGGGGCGGAGCTCGGACGCCGGCGCCGGGGGTGGGGCCTGCGGGGCGAGCGCTCCCCCACCCGCGGCCGCTCTGCTAGGAAGGCGGGTGAGGGGCGGGGAGAGCCAGGGGGAGCCTCCTTCGCCCCGCCCCTCCCCGCTTCGGACCGTATCACGACTCAAAGGGGGGGATCAGCTCTTAAGCTCTTTAGTCCTCCAGCGTTTTCGCTCCGCCCTGCAGAGTTAGTTGACCCGGTCCCTCCTCCAAGCTACTTGGACTCTCTCACGTCTTGCTCAGAAAGGAAAGAATGCTCCGTCTGCTGCATTCTCACGAATTCCCTCCCGCTACCCCCTGGCTTTTGATCGCAGTGGAGCCGCCCGTCGTCCGGAAAGTGCTGTTGGGTCTGAGCAGGAAAGCGAAAGGGTCTGGGACTACAAGGTTTAGCTCTTAGCCAGAGCAGGGTAAAGGAACGACTGTTCACCGTCGGGGTGTAATTCTAACCTCTCTGCACGCCCAGCCTGACTCGTGGCCTGAGTCGCACTTGTCCTCCTGCCTCACCCACTAGCAACAGGCTGCGAGGTCGGGAGGCCCCGGGTGCCCATGGTCCGTGGGTCTTGGGTGCATCTGGGGCCCGCCTGCAAGTGGGCCCGGTGCATCTCCCTAGTTCAGGCTCTGCAGCCTGACAAGGCACTGAAATTGCAGTTAAGCCAACTAAGTATTGGCCCAGGTGGTTCACAAAAGACTTTTTTTTCTTTTAGTTAAATCTGCATAAAGTTGGATGCAGTCGTTTTATCTGCAAAGGGGAGAGGAATCTTTGTATAAAATCCATAAATAAGTTAAATTTTAATTTGCCGATGTCCTTCAGACTGTCATAGCCTCATTACCTTTTATTTTGTATACCGAGATCTATGCTAACAAGTTGTCAAAACAAGTATTTCACCTTCAAGTTAAGATGTAAGGTTTTGTGCTGTTTCTGGCAGGAAAGCAATAAACCAGAAACAATAAATTAGAAGCAATTTGCTTCTTCCCTCATTTCATGCTCTTCCTCCAGCAACCAGCGAAAGAGATCCTCATATAGAGGCCTTTTATTTGAGATCTTTTCACCTCCTGAAGCGAGAGAGCTGGAGAAGTTTGACCTGAGAGAGAAGTGATTATTTCCAAGCCTCAGGAAAAAATGAAATAAAATCTGCTAATAGCGTCCTACCTCCATTTGTGGTATTTTTTCTGCTCCCTGCAGGTAGCACTTGCTAATCAGAGCCCTGCCCTACATTAATACTCAGTCAGGCATTCAATGCATATTTATGAAGAGCCCACTCTAGTTGGCTCTGATTCAGAGACTGGAATTAGAACAAAGGAAATGCATTCTCAGTGTTCATGGAACATCTCAGGGTAAAGCAGGACTCAACAATAAATGAATGTATCTCTGTTTCAGTGATAGTCATGATTTAGAAGTATGGTCTTCTAAACGTAAAAAATGAACACAGCTTTTTCTGGACTGTCATCACTGGCCATTTTTATTTCTTCCAAGGCCCAGGGTCTCCTTGTATAAAGCAGGCTTTCTCTGGCTTAACGAACATAAGTCTGAAACAAATTAAAGGGCTAATATAGCAAGGAAAATAGTAAAAATAATAATCAGCTTTAGAAGCGAACAGAAACTGGAGGAAATGCAGTGCTTTTCTGATTAACATGTTAGGTGTAGTTCTATATGAAGCCATAACCAGTTCTTATTAAAAATCAGTGCGCAGCAGCATGACGATAGTTGATTTATTTGTAATTCCTAATTAGTCCTCAGAAGGAGTTGAGGTTCAATTCTGCTTATTTACAAATAATAACTGAAGGAAGTTCCAGAAGTTACCTCTGTTTTCTACAGAGCAATCCATTTTTTACATGTGTGTCCCATTGACTCATCAGAAAAGTTGAAAACATTCATACAGGAAACAAGTCATTTATACAGAGAAGAATATTGCATGACATAGTCTACAGATTACCGTGTGTCCTTTCCCAGATGTTATCACTTTATCCATAATGGCAAGCGTATCCCAACTACCTTATTTCTTAAAAACCACTCATTCCTGATTGCTAGAAATCACACGTTTTTATTGGCTCAGAACTTGATTGAACTTGAGGATTGCACTAATCTGCATCTGCTTGATTTTAAGGCTCTTAGATCTTCTCACCTTCTATTGTGTGAGAAGTGCAATGTGCCAGCCCCTGGCAGGGAACTCTGGTTCCAGCCACATGACTTTGTCACAGAATCTGTAGTAGAATTAAGATGTCAGCAAGATCATTTAAAAACTTTCAGGTCATATGACTATACTGCTGATAGACTTAGAAGGAAGAGGGTTATTTAAGGACATCTTCTCTAAGAACCGGGTTTTATCCTCCACAAAATATACGTTGAATACATAACGTGTGTGAGGTGGTGAGCCAGAGAACTAGGTTATAGAGGCACTTAATGAAAGCTAACCAGCAGTAGCAACAAGATGGCTAATATGTCGTGCCAAATAGACAAGCAACAACTATGGACTTTGAGAGAAGTTAAGTTTCTAAGAGCTGGGGTGATCAACATTGTTGAGCTAGATCTTAAAGTAGGAGTTAATTCTATAGATATAAAAAGGAGACCTCTTTCTAGTGGGAATGCTTGGTAGTCATTGTTTAATGAATGTTTAAGGTCATTGGAGTGATAGAGGAGCATATATATTTGGCAGGAACAAAGAGACTGACTTGACTACAATGAAGGTTTTTCATTGGGAATCCATGTATGGAGACTAAAGGTGCCAGATTTGGGAGAGTCTGAAATGTCATCTTAGGATATTTTTGTTTCCTAATGAGCCTTCTAAATGAATGGTGTTAGGAATTCCAATATGCCCACTTTTAAGCTTTTTTTTTTTTTTTTGACATTTTCCCTTGAATTTTGCCACAAATTTTCCTCAACTTTACTAAGTAAATTATGTTCTGATATAATGAACATTGTGTGGCAGATATTCATTACATTCCCAGTAACTGTGCCATGTAGGACTAAATGGGAAAACATGTCCTTAGCTTTCTCTTTGAATTAGGATGGCTGTTTTATTAAGTAATTAGAGAAAATAAAAGTATGTGTAAATACATCTACTCTGTTCTGTCATAGCAGGGTGTGGACATCAATGGAACTTCAATGGCCTAAAGAGTTAGGTTTAAACTTCAGTCAAATCAGAGGTGACTGTCAGGTACCCAGAGTCAGGTAAATGATAGTTGAAATTACAAAGGAAAAAAATACAGTACAATAAAAGAACTAAGAGGATGTCACTACTAGAACCAAACAGATTGGAAATCAAGTTTTCATGCTAAGAAAATTAAATAGAAAGAATAGTCTTTTCAACAAAGGATGTTGGGGCAACTGGATATCCACATGCCAAAGAAAAAGTTGGACCCCTGCCTTGTACCATACACAAAAACTAACTCAAAATGGATCAAACACCCAAAAAGTAAAAGTTAAATTAACTATAAAACTCTTCAGAGAAAAATAGTAAATATTTATTAACTTAGATAATAGTTTCTTACATATGGCATCAAAAGCACAAACAACAAAACAAAAAATAGATAAATTGCACATCATCAAAATTAAAAACTTTTGGCTGGACGCGGTGGCTCATGGCATCAAAAGCACAAACAACCAAAGAAAACATAGATAAATTGCACGTCATCAAAATAAAAACTTTTGGCTGGGCATGGTGGCTCTTGCCTGTAATCCCAGCACTTTGGAGGCCCAGGCGGGCAGATCACTTGAGGTCAGGAGTTCGAGACCAACCTGGCCAACATGGTGAAACCCCGTCTCTACTAAAAATACAAATATTAGCTGGGCGTGGTGGTGGGTGCCTGTAATCCCAGCTACCTGGGAGGCTGAGGCAGGAGAATCGCTTGAACCCAGGAAGCAGAGGTTGAAGTGAGCCAAAATCATGCCACTGCACTCCAGCCTGGGACACCGAGCAAGACTCCGTCTCAAAAAAAAAAAAAAAAAAAAAAAAAAAAACCCCAAAACTCAAACTTTTGTGCTTCCAAATACATCATTAAGAAATTGTAAAAGAACACACAGAATGGGAGAAAACTTTTGTAAACCATATAGCTGATTAGTGACTTGTATCTAGATTATATAAAAAACGATTATGAGGCTGGGTGCCCTCGCTCTTGCTTGTAATCCCAGCAATTTGAGAGGCCAAGTAAGGAGGATCATTTAATCCCAAAAGTTCTAAACCAGCCTGGGCCATGTTAAGACCTTGTCTCTACAAATGATTAAAAAATTAGCCAGGGCCGGACGCGGTGGCTCAAGCCTGTAATCCCAGCACTTTGGGAGGCCGAGACGGGCGGATCACGAGGTCAGGAGATCGAGACCATCCTGGCTAACACGGTGAAACCCCGTCTCTACTAAAAATACAAAAACTAGCCGGGCGAAGTGGCGGGCGCCTGTAGTCCCAGCTACTCGGGAGGCTGAGGCAGGAGAATGGCGTAAACTCGGGAGGCGGAGCTTGCAGTGAGCTGAGATCTGGCCACTGCACTCCAGTCCGGGTGACAGAGCGAGACTCCGCCTCAAAAAAAAAAAAAAAAAAAAAAAAAAAAATTAGCCAGGTGTGATGGTGCATGCTTACGGTCCCAGCTATTTGGAGGCTGAGGTGGGAGAATCACTGAGCTGGGGTGGTTGAGGCTGCAGCGAGCCAAGCCGTGATTACACCACTGCACCCCAGCTTGGGAGACAAAGCAGGAACCCATCTCAAAAAAAAAAAAAAAAAAAAAAGAACTATTATGATTCGCTAATAAAAAGACAACCCAATTTAAAAATGAGCAATGAGCAAAGGATCTGAATAGTTATTTCTTCAAAGCAGATATGCAAATGGCCTATAAACTCATAAAAAGATGCTCAATGTCATTAGCCATAGGGAAGTGCAAATCAAAAACCTGAGATGCCACTTCATGCTCAGTAGAATGGCTATGATCAAAAAGACAGATAATTATGTGTTAGAGAGGGTGTAGAGAAGTTGTAGCACTCACATGCTGCTGGTGGAATGTAAATGGTGAAGCTGCTTTAGAAAATAGTCTGGCAATTCATTAAACGTTAAACATGGAGTTACCATATGGTCTAGCAATTACACTCTTAGGTATACACCTAAGAGAAAAGTAGATGTCCACACAGAAATATATACACAAACGTTACATTATTCGTAGTAGCCAGAAAGGGGAAATAATGCAAACGTCCATCAACTGATAGATAAATAAAATGTGGTATGTTCATACAATGGTATATTATACAGTAAAAAGTAATAAAATAACACATGCTATAACATGGATGACTTTGAAAACATTATGCTAAGTGAAAGAACCAGTTACAAAGGCTCACATATTGTATGATTCCAATTATATGACACATCCAGAATAGGCAAATCTACATTAACAGAAAGATTAATGGTTGCTGAGGGATGGGGGAGGGGTGGAATGGGAGCATTGGGAGATGAAATCTGATGCAGAGTTTCTTTTTAGGGTAATAAAAAAAATTGTGATACCCATCTTCCATGTGATATACATGCACAATTCTTTGAATATACTAAGGGATTATATTCAGGTGAATTGTATGTTATGTGAATTATATCTTAATAAAGCTGTTAAATTCTTTTTTAAATTAAATCTCCAAAGGCATCAGCCACAAAATGACCAAGTCCAGAAAATAAAAAAGAGATATCAGAGGATATTCCTGTCTTGGGAGGACGTGCACTTATTAATTACTTGATATTACCTGAGTTTGTCATTGTCTGGGACCCCCACAATTATGAATTGGTTCCCTTTGGGAGAAACAGGTAGGTGAGAGAAGCTTGCTCACTAATTTATTAACTCACAATGCAGCTGGAAGTGCTTTGGAAACTCATGTCGTGGGGATTGTTGTAGACATGGCTGAGAACCCTGCTTGTGATTGAGATTAAGGCATGGAAAGTGGATTACCACACAACCATACAATACATACACTAAGCAGTGCTGGTCACTATACTTCCAATTCTTCTGCAGAAGCACGAAAGAAACGGGTAAATTAATCTTAAGTTTTACATAATTACATCTTTTAGTTTAAAATTTAGGTTGAGATGTAAAATTCTATGTAATAGCAAAGCTACCTGGTTATTCCAAGTGAAGATTAGGCTTTAGTATCTATAATCATGGGTGTTATATATTAATTCAATGCATAGTGTATGGTTAAAGTATCATTCTGTTAGACTTGTAAGGGACTTTCTTTGCCCCAGCCTTCCTCATTTTGATTGCTTTCTTTGTGTCACCATCCTTATATGCACAACCATCCAATACACGAGTGAGGTGTTTAGGCTATGTTCCCAGAGTGTATCTTCATTCTATGCACATAGCTTTATCTCTACCTCTACTACCCGTGTACAAGTCACCATAATCGCTTGCCTGCCGTAGCTTTCTAACGGGTTTCCCTGCTTCTATGCCTGTCTTCCATTCATCTCACAGGAGTCACCATTATTATTATTGCTTTAAAACACAAAGTAGTTCATGTTATTTCTTAAGACTCTTTGGTAGCTTCTCATGGCACTCAGGAAGAAAACCAAATCTTTATGATCCTGCCCTTGCCTGCTTCTCAGACTCATCTTCTCTAGCCCCTCATTTGTTCACAGGGCTCAGATGATTCCAGCCTACTCCAGCTAATATTGTCCCACTATCCCCAATGCTAGACACTGCCACATTGCCTTATTCTATTTTTCTCATAGTACTTATCACTATGTGGAGTTTTCTTGTTTGTTTACCTGTTTATGATAAATAGTTCTTGCTGTGTTTGTCTTGCTAATTGCAATTTGTTCAACCTTAACAACAGTGTCTGTCATACAGTCCAGGATTCATACACAGTTGTTGAATGAATGAATGTAAATGAACTGAATCCCTCAGATTGGAAACTGGAAATGAGTAGAAGGATAGGTAGTGTTTCATCCAAAGACATAATAAGTTATGTCCTTCATATTGGGTATATTATTTTGTGAGAATTATTTGCGTGAAATAATTTAGAACATATTTGCTTTGGAATATTTGATATGAGCAAAACCTTGTACCACAAAAATTAATGTCAAAATTAAGTGATCAAATTTTAAAGATAAACCAATTTCAACCAACGTTCTAAATTTGCTGTCATTGAATAATTTAGTCACTTATTCTTACTCATAATGATAAAATCAATATTTTTCCCTCACAATTATGATTCATTTCTCATACCAGTAGTACTACTCTCTTTCCAAGCACCTTAGCAAGGTCTTAATACAAAGTTATAGTGTCTTTAATGTTATTAATTTCTTCATATACTGGGTATTTCCAACCAAAAAGTACAATGTTTTCTTCCATATAATTGAAAATATTCTGCTCCTGTTTAAATGAAACTAGAGTTTTAAAATGCAGTTTTGTAAGGCCAGGCGCGGTGGCTCACGCTTGTAATTCCAGCACTTTGGGAGGCCGGATCCCAAAGGCGGGCGGATCACGAGGTCAGAAGATGGAGACCATCCTGGCTAACATGGTGAAACTCCGTCTCTACTAAAAATACAAAAAAATTAGCCAGGCGCGGTGACAGGCGCCTATAGTCCCAGCTACTCCGGAGGCTGAGGCAGGAGAATGACGTGAACTCAGGAGGCGGAGCTTGCAATGATCCGAGATTGTGCCACTGCACTCCAGCCTGGGCGACCAGTGAGACTCCGTCTCAAAAAAAATAAAATAAAATAAAAATAAAATGCAGTTTTGTATTATATGAAAGAACTCTTGAAACACATTTTTAAAGAATAAGTATCTCCAGAATATTTAAAATCAAGTTCAATTGACACACAATCTTTTGGAGAAAAACACTTATTGAGTATTTTATTCAAAAAGTAAATGCACATTCAAAGGGAAACAATCCACTGTATCATAATATCTAGTGTTGGATCTTACATTCAATAGCGTTATTTCAAACAGATGAAAGGAGATTAATTAAATGATTTTTTTTTTTTACTTTAAAAGTTTCCTGCATATCAGAGCCAAGATGTGGAAATATTCTCTGAACTTGTGTATAAGACAATCAACATAATATTGCCATGCATTCAGACGTTTTAAAAAGCAGCTTTATTGAGGTGGAATTGATATGCAATAAACTTCATGTGTCTAACCTACAGAATTTAAGTTTTGATATATGTATATAACTGTGAAGCCATCACTACATTCGCGATAAGAAACATACCCATTCCTTCCAAAAGTTTCCTCTTGACCCATGGAATGGTTCTTATCTGTCACTAGATAAGATTTTTCATCAGCATTCAGCACAATTTATTGAGTGTCCACCATGTTTTAGATAATGAGCAGGATATTGGAAATTGAGTGGTCAGCTGAAACAGACAGGATCCAGACCCTTATAAAACTTATGTTGCATCAGGAAGACCAATACTAATCAAATTATTATGTAAATATGTAAATAAATATAAAATTACAGCTGTATATTGTACTCTGGGCAAGCTAGTCTATATCTGTATATATTGATTGTATCCCCAAATATTTCTAGGCCTCCACACCTATATCAGAAACCCTTTAATGTTGCTCATAAGGCTTTTGCAATGTATCTAAACATTTACACCAAACATTTTGTTTCTACTGCATGTTATGCCTTTTATTTTGAAAACAGTATAGTATGATGTTTGATGTATGAAAAGGATAACCAGTGGAGAAAAATATTATTATATAATTTATTTTCTTGATGTTGACCAGAAAGTCAATACTGAAAAAGAAAAAGGAAAGGAAAAAAACCTCCCAAGAAAATCTTGCTTTTTTTTCTCACCATGTTACATTAGGTGTTATTTCAAGGAGACAAAGTCACAATAATGAGGTAAAAAATATTGAGGGGGGAAAGTCCAGAATTTTTATTAAAAATCAAGCATAGGCCAGGCGCAGTGGCTCATGCCTGTAATCCCAGCACTTTTGGAGGCTGAGGCAGGCAGATGACGAGGTCAGGAGATCAAGACCATCCTGACCAACATGGTGAAACCCCATCTCTACTAAAAATATGAAAATTAACTAGGTGTGGTAGCGTGTGCCTACAGTCCCAGCTACTAGGGAGGTTGAGGCAGGAGAATTGCTTGAACCTGGGAGGCAGAGGTTGCAGTGAGCCAAGATTGCGCCATTGCACTCCAGCCTGGTGACAGAGTGAGACTCCGTGTAAAAAAAAAAAAAAAAAAAAAAAAAGGAAAAGAAAAAGAAAAAAAAGCAAGCATAGTAAATGAAATAAAGATGATTATCAAGTACAATTTTGTAATTCCATAATTCCATGACTTTTAATTTAGAAAGAATGCCAGGCTTAAGTAAGATCATTGTCTGATGAATTGAAATAAACTATAGCTTTCAAATATAAAATATTTGCCAATTGTGTTTGAGCCTCTTAGATGATATAGCTCCTGTTCAGCAGTTCATAATTCACTTTAGTGTTTAGTAGATTTACTGGAAAATCACAACTTTTTTTTCCCTCTGACCCCAAAAATCTCAGAAACAACATCTGCTGTAAAGAGGGATCGTTTATCACTGTAGCTTCTTGCCAACTTTGAACTGTGAGGAAATCCACCAAATGGAGAAAGAGAATCAATACTTAATTCAGGATTACATTTAGGTATTTGTCCCAGAGGATAGAAGCTGGGGTCAGGGGCAGACACTTTAAGGAAAAGATATAGAGGAAGCAAATGGAGGTTTGTGTAAGTTGGAGACATTGAAGGTATGAGCACAGGTGAACTCGTGCTAAGTGTGGACGCAAGAGTCTACACCTCTTGTATAGATCTCCTTGTCTATGCCAGACTGCAAATGGCAGCTTTTTTTCCCTGCCTGTATCCTCCTGTCTGTTTTACGTTTGGTCTGAACACCTGAACACTGACCTTAGCCTATTAAATTGGAACCTCTTCTCTCTTCTTCCTGAATCCATGGTATTCTGATTCCAATTTGCCTCCTCAGCTTCAGCAGCCATGTATTCTCTAATTGAAGCAGCTGTATTCTGTTGCTTTGTGTAGCCAATCAGTTTCCCATGCCCACTGGTTTAATTTTGCACCTAGTCCTGGCCCCTTTTGGCTCCCTCTGGTTTGTTCTTGATCTAAAACTGACAGTGCAGAAGGCAAAGGGAGACCTGTAGGTTGGGAAATAATATTAATAAAAAGTTTGAATAGGTACATGGGAGCCAGATTATGAAGACCTATGCAAACCAGCAAAGGTGCCAGGAATGAATGCACAGAACGAAAGGTAGTCATTGTAGGGAGACTCTGGGACACACGTTAACCTTGTGCTTTGAAAAGGTTTTTATGGTGATCATATAATGTGAAGCATGGATTAGAGGTAGAGAAATCAGGCTGGAGATGATAAAGGTCTGTTCAATTAACAGAGGAAATGGTGATTTTAAAAAGTTAAGTCTGAATATAATATGAGGCATTTATAGTAATACTTCTGGGACTATGGACAATAAAGGACAATAGTCTATCTGTAGAAAAAACAGATAATCTTCCCTCTCTAGTTACAGGTATAAATATAGATATAGATATACTTGAACTTTTTAGATGTTGGGTTAATTTCCTACTGAGTCAGAAATTCTGACATTTGAGGAGGGGAGAGTACCTGACTTAATGAAAAGAAGTGAAATCAGAAGATGTGGGTTTGGATCTCTGTTCTGGAACTTTCGAGTGGTTTAATCATGGGAATGTCATTTGAAGACCTTTCTGAACCTCAGATTAGCTCAGTGGGGCAACATGCAGGCTCTGCAGTCAAACTGCTAGCCTCTGATCCAGTTTATACCACTTACCAGATGCTTCAACTTTTCTGTGCCTCAGATTCCTCATCTGTCAAATGGGGACAATTATAACGCCTATTTCATAGGATTATTGTGAGAAGTACTGAGATATTTTATTGCAATGTATAATACAAATTTTAGTGGCATTTATTTGTTTATGTATTGATAGTCTCATTCTGTTGTCTGGGCTGGAGTGAAGTGGTGCGAGCTCAGCTCACTGCAATCTTTGACTCCCTGGTTCAAGCGATTCTCGTGCCTCAGCCTGCTGAGTAGCTGGGATTACAGGCGTCTGCTACCACACCTGGCTAATTTTTGCATTTTTAGTAGGGACGGGGTGTCAACATTTGCCCAGGCTTGTTTCAAACTCCTGAGCTCAAGTCATTTGACCTTCTCGGCCTTCCAAAGTGCTAGGATTACAGGCCTGAGCCACCGTGCCCAGCCTGCTGTTATTATTTTGATTTAGTACATCCAACATTTTTTTCCTACTGTGTGAGTGACATAAAGTTAATGATTATAGTTACTAGAGGCATTTTCTTCAATCATGCCTTTCTTGGTAAAGTCTAATAATGTAAGTTTATGTAATCTATCATTTGTATGACAAAAGGCATCAATGTTAGATATTTAACTGTGATGGAGGATTCTATTTACTGGTTTCAAGAAACTTGCTGTAAAAATGCTCGTTAGTAATATTTAAAACAATGTGTCTCTTTGGGTCATTATGTAAATAAATAAATAAATATAAAATCATAACTGTATATCGTACTCTGGGAAAGGGAGTCTGCAACTGTATATATTGATTGTATCCCCAAATATTCAACTGCACATAATGGAAAATCCCAAAGTAGCAGTGATTTAAACAAGGTAGAGGTTTATTTGTCTCTCATATAGAAAAAAGTCTGAAGATATCTCTGTACTGCCTTCAGAGAACCAGAGACTTCTATTTGTACTCTGCAATGCTAACACACAGCTTCCATCCTCAAGGTCACCTCTTAGTCCTAGCACACCGAGTCAGACTCTTTCAGCATCTACTTCTGAAGTCTCAGATAAAAGTTATGTTCAGCTCTTATTGGCCCATCACCTGGCCATGTGTAGCAGATAGGGAGGATGGGAAATTAGTTATTTATTCAGCCAGTAATGTAACTAGATAAAAATTTGGGATTCTGATACTTAAGAGAAGGAGAGATGGATTAGCAGGTAGGCAGCCAGCATTCTCTGCCAAACTTTTCAATAAATCTCAGAAACCTTTCTCAAGGGTGCATTATGAAAATTCTGGAGCTTTCCATGGACATAATAATACATTTTGTCCAAATTGTGTTTTTAAATGTAAGAAAAAAACAGAGTTTGCATCATCCGAGAAACAGGTTACATGAAACAGGGTTTTAAATTGCTGACACTGAGCAAAGAACTTGTTAAATGTGAACCAAAATAGTATTAAACTGAGTACAATAGAGAATAGAGGCTGAAATTGATTTTGTGAGGTAGTAACTTATTAAGGTGACTTTCTGGATAAAAATAAATGCAATCTTGGAGGTGAATAAGATATTAACAAAACAATGGATGAAGTAAAACACAGATTTCTTTTAGTTTTTCCCTTGTTTACACACAAAAAAGGGAAAAGTAAAAATTTTATTGATTTTTGAAGAGACAGGTTCCATAACAGCATTTTGGGAACATCATCTCTTAGCTATGTGCAAACTAAACCGTGAGGGAAAACACAGAAGGAGATCCCAGTTAGGACGCGACTGTGGCCATCTTGTCAACGGAAGTTTTCTGTTCTTATGTGTAGTTTTGGGGTCCCAAAAGGATTATCCAAATCAAACTTCATTTAAAAAATTTAATATTCAATTTATTAAATTTTTATGTAACAAACATAGCTCTTCTGTAAGCTTTGAAATTTAACTTATTTTAGTATACTTAGACATCTAAGTAGATTTAACTTAATTATTTTATTCTACTTAGACATCTAGTAAAATAACTAGAAATATTTTATTCTACTTAGACATCTCGCAAATTTTAAAAATTACTTTTAAAGCGGTGTTCAATTAATGTTTGATTCCATTTATAAGCTTAAACCCCCTTAAACATCTTAAACTATACTGATGAAGTTGATACATTTCCTTTTCATATTTAAGTTCTTTAGTCATCTGAAAAAGCCTTCTTGGTACTTCAATAACTATCATAATAGGATAAATTTAAATTAAGGAAGATATGTCTTAGACTTTTTAAAAGTCTCTAATACTGATTAATTTTGACATAGAATCTTTGTCAATTAGTCTCATCACTTTAATTTGGAATTACACAGATGATTTTAGTAGCAGGTCAAATTCTCCTAAATATAGTGACTATTTCTAACCCTTACTAAAAATATTAGTACTATAAGTTTGATTCACTTAATCCTATATATGCAATTCTACAGGTTTACAGCTATTGATTCTCTTGGAAACAATTATGCTATCCAAACAATTTCAGGGTTAGCATGCTAAGCACTTTCGGAGGTTATACTTTTAGCTGGCTGAGGTTGAACATTGACCAGATATGTCATCTGAGACGTTTGAGCTCTAGCATCACAGATATCCTTGAAAATTTTGTGACATCTTTGTTTGTCAATGTGCCTGAGTTCTCCAGATTCAAGTCATCATTACCTAATACTTTTCTCTACCACATTTGGTCCATTTGTTGATTTCAACTAGTCTATAACTGTGTCACTCCACTCTAAACTATTTTCACATTTTTTCTTTTTAGGACTGGCAGGTATGGTTCTTTTAATGACATTGAGTTGGATTTTGTTTACCTCCCAGTGCTTCCTCTAACTGGTACCTTTTAGGTTAAGGGCTAAGCTTACAGCCTGAATGAGGGTAACAGCAACTGGGTCGAAACAAACTGCAAAATGGAAAGGTATTAGGAAGGGAGAATAGACAGTAGACTCTAAGGTTGGGGATGGATTCCAGGAAGAGGAGACCATACTGAACAAAGATACCAGAGGAAAGTTGGAACTTGGCAGCCCCAAACCCTCACTCCATATCTGCCCATTCCCAACATCCCCGGCAGTTATTATGGATGAAGGATGATATCCTCTCCTGCTGCATTCCTGTGGGAACACCCAACCTAAAATATTTATCTAGACTAAGGTATAGAAAATCTGTAATTTCAGAGCTTCCCTGGGTCTTTTGGTGGCCAGAATTTGCTAAGCAAGGACTGACAGCTCTGTTTCTTGAAGAGATAGATTTGTCTTACCCACCAATAAGCCTTTCCCTGTGTTTGGAAACTAGAGGATGAGTATGAGAGTAGTAGTTGGAATGAATATTCATAACAAAAAGTGCTGTCTCCTGACTGGAAAAGGGAGTGTGTGAAGATCATTCAATTTGTATAGAACAATCTCCTCTTCAGTATGAACCTATTCTGTAGTTTCTGAAAAATCATTTCTTGTTCTTTTGCATGTGTGTGTCAAGAAAATAGATATGCCAGTTTGATACAATAATTATTTTCTAACTGAGCAGGAAGGATGGGGAGGCATGTCACACCAATGGAAGGACCTCATCTCAGGCATGTTCTTAATATGCCACCCTCATCCACTCTAGCCCCCTCCCTCTGTTTATTTCATTCCGGTCAGAATTACCCAGTGTTTGAGCACTAGCTTATTGAGTTCAGTGTATTGCACTGGTCTCAAGATGGTAAGGGTTTTCTGGAGTGGAAAAGGGGTTGGCAGTGAGAAGCTGTAAGAACATTCGTGGGGAAAAGATGAATGAGCAGTATGACAGGGAAGCAAGTCTAGAGACTGGCACGTGCCCTCAAGGAGACTCTCTGTAAGAGAGTGAACTATTTTTTTCCCTTTTTCCTTGAACTGTGGTGACATCATATTTATCCTAAAGTTCTGCATTTCAATTTTAAAAATTTTGACATAATTTCAGATTACAGAAAAGTTGCTAGGATCCAACAAAGAACATTCTTACTCTACAGTTTTTGCTTTATTCTTCTTTCTCTGTATTGTTTTTTTGGAACTGTTTGGGAGAAAGTTGCTGACATGAATCCTGTTACTCCTAAATGTTTCAGAGTTTGTTTTCCTAAGGCAAGCACATTCTCTTACATAACCACAACACACTGATTAAAATCAGGAATTTAATATTAAAACAATACTAGTATCTCACTTACAGACCTTCTTCAGATTTTATATTTTGTTCCAATAATGTTCTCTAGATCATGTGTTGCATTCAGTTGTCATGTCCTTTTAATTTCTTTCACTTGGAACAGTCTTCCTTTGAATTTCATGATATTGACTTTTTTGAATAGTACAGGCCATTTGTTTTGTAGACTACCCCTCAGTATGGAGTTGTCTGATGTCACCTTGTGGCTTTGGCAGGAAGTCATGTCACGTTGCTGTCAGGGCATCCTACCAGAAGGCACATGATGTGAATACCCTGTTTCTGTTGATGTTAACTTTGATCACTATGATGTGAATACCCCGTTCCTGTTGATGATAACTTTGATCACTATGATGTGAATACCCCGTTCCTGTTGATGTTAACTTTGATCACTTGGGTTAATTAAGATGGGACTGCCAGGTTTGTCCACTGTAAGGTTACTATTTATCCTTTGGTAATTAGTGTTATCTGGGAAGATTAGTTTTACACTATTAATCGATCTTACATTGTAATTTCACTCTGTATATTTGGAATGAAAATTTTGTTGTTGTTTCTTTTACTTTTTAATTTTTCTTTCCCCCAAAGGTGTCTTACTTGTCTACTTGGTTATTCTCAGCTCTGCTGCAGGTACCTACCCTTACATCTTTCTTGGCCCAAGCCTGCAACCCTGTCCACACTGGCAACTGCCCATACTAGCAGAGTGTTGATGGCAGAGGGAGGAAGCCACAGCTCCCATTGCTCCCTCATCTCTTCAACCTAGAACACAACCATAAAAACTACATGAAATATTCTTCACTGAGAGTTTTGGGGGTTACCAAAAGAAATTCTATAAGGTGGAAAATAAGAAGATATTCCCTTTAAATTCATTACACTCACAAAAGGTTTATAAACTATACAAAGGCATAGTTTACCTCATACCTTTGTTACAAAAGACATTGAGGCAATTTGTTCTGTAGACCTTATATACACCTCTTCTTCTGTTATGTGGGAAGCTTAGTTCCTGCATGAGATCAGATAAATAACAAAACCAGTATTATCACACTTAAAAACTAATATTAGTTCTTTCATATTGTTACACATCCAGGAGAAGCTTAAGGTACTTTAACTTTTAGTGATTCTTTGCACAATGTTGGGTATCAAAGCTGGATAAAATTTTCTCATTGAGAAAAACTCTTATGATTGGTGTAAATGTATAGCAATGGTGAAAGGAAGCATTTTACTCTGACCTACAGGAAATCTTATTGCTTCTAGTTTTTCTTTACAGAGTAGATAGTGGAAAAATTTATAGAGTAAAACATAGATATTTCCTTTTGAATGCCTTTTCCCAGACATATTAGCTAAGATGTTCAGGGAGTGTGTGTGAGAAATGAGATGGCATTTTCAGTAAGAGCTAACAAGAGGAGTAAGCACACATTGAAATTTCCATTCTGCCAAAAACCCGGTCCAATGAACATTTCATCTTAAATAATAAGAGGAAAAGCTAATCTCACATTCTCTCAATTTCATTTTAGATTGTTTTCTGGCATTGGGAAGTACAGAGGGAGTTTTTCTTTTTTTTTCTTATCACAACACTGTATGTCTTTAAAATACTGGCAATTGAGAGTGTTGAAACAGTGAGTGAATTGTTTGGATTGGTCACCTTGAAGAAGCTGAAAGAACATGGCAGGCATTCAAAAACTGAAGATTGAATGAGTTAAGGGTAAAATTGATCTGTCTTGCAGCTTTCTATCTAAAAGCTGCCTCCTTTTTTGTAGTCTTGGAGTCTAAACTCTCTTGTTTCAAACACTGAGAAGTTTTTAAAGCCCTGACAAATGCCAGTAAAATCTATCAAGCAAAGTCAAGGAAAGTGCTTCCTCTCATCCAGTCATAGGTATCCAGGCAGTTTGCTCAGGCACACAGAGTGCCACTCAAAGCAAGGCAGGCTGCCCGGCTTGAGCTCCGTTCTTATTTCCCCATAGTACATTCAACTGTCTGAGCATCTGACTCAGACATAGCAGAGATACTGCTGCTGCCAGAGGGTAATAGTTTGTTCTGTTATCCTGGAATGCCATTGCACTGAGAAAATGAAAAGTTGGGCAACTCAATGTATGTTCCCATCCTGTGGATTTCTCACTGGCTCTCCCTAGCTCTATTACTTCTTCTATTTTAGAGGGAATAGTCATCCTGCTTTTCAGGCTACCACCTTTTCTTTGGAATCAGTTGGATGCATTTAATGCATATGGAAGAGATGCTGAGAGGGCACATAGTAGAAACAAGAATAAAATGTTTCATTTTTTTGCTGATTTCTTGGAGAATGAGATATTCCATGTGAGTGTATTTTTCTAGACAATTGAAATCCATGCCTTAAATGTCAAAACTTGTTTTTAACTTTGAGAAATGATGTAGCACAATGGTTAAGCACACAGACTTTGAGGCAAATTGACTGTATTTAATCACTTTCTACCTTTGTAACTTCAGGTACTTAGCTCCTTGTGCCTCAATTTCCTCATCCATGAAGTAGAGATAATAATAGACCTTATCTTACAGGGTTATGGTGAGTTAATATATGTAAACATTTAAAACGACGTCAAATATATAGTAAGCATATAGAAGTTGTTATTATTATTAATTTATCCATTCATATGCAAATCTTACCATGAAATGGTACCCATCTTCTTGTTATCTTTTATAGAATATATTGAACATTGACTACGCAGTGCCTTCATACTCAGGGAAAGAATATAGTCATGCCTTCAGAGAGTCCTAAGATGACGCTGATGATGAAACAGTAGCTAATATGGTTTCATGAATGTTCTTGGTTAATCCCTGCAAAAAAACCTCTAGGATAGGCACACTAATAAATAGACTTAGAAGGTGTAAGTACTTGCCCAACTTCACACAGCTAGAACCAGATGTGAGATACAAACTCAGGGTTGTCTTACTTCAACGCTGGTACTTTTGGACACCTTACCACACTGCCTTGTGGTCAGGACTCCTCATCTCCACAACAGTGGTTCTCAAACTTGAGTATCCCACAGGATCACCAGGAGGGCTTGTTAGAACACAGATTTCTGACTTCCACCCCAGAGGCTCGGATTCAGTAGTTTTGGGGTGGAGGCTGAGAATTTGCATTCTAAGTTGCTAGATGATGCTAATGCTGCTGGTCCACAGGAACCACACCTTGAGAACCAATGTTTTCACTAAATGACTCCAGACAATATTTAATACCAATTATTTTTTATTTTCTCTTTACTATCAGTTGCTGCTTGAAGCTATCAATGTATTCTTTTGCTTTTAAACAGTATTCTATGCACATTTAGCCATTTAAAAACTCTCTATAACCCACCTCCTGTGTTATTTGTGGATTTTATGACAGCAGTTGCTGTTTGTTTAAGAGACTCCTTTCAATCACTAATTAGTTCCCTGGTGCACTTGGCTCATAAACGCCACAAGGACCTTGACTTCTCTTCTTAAATATTGCTTTTTTTAATTTTAATATAGAAAAGTATTGAGTGACTAAGATTCATGAATGTAAATATCTATCATATGCCATTTTTTCCCCTTCCCAATGTTGAGGACTTTATGCCCATTGTTAAAGTAAACTAAATATGGCCTGAGAAGGACTCTGTGATTCTATATTTGAATCTTTGTGAATGAACTGTAACCTAGTTTAATAGTCAGACAAAATTGAAACTCTAACTTAATCGTATGCACCTGTAACAGTGGCTGAGTGTTGGCCAATCCCAGCAGCCATACTTCAACTACTCATAGAGGCTGAATGTTCAAACTGCGTTCAAGTAAGGCAAACATCAAGCTGTAACCAATTTCACCATTTCTGTACTTCACTTCCTATTCCTGTAAGCCACTTTTCCTTTTTTTGTTCATAAATTTGTTCTGACTATGAGGCACTCCTGGAGTCTCTGTGAATCTGCTGTGATTCTGGGGGCTGCCCAATTTGCGAATCTTTTACTGTTCAATTAAATTCTTTAAATTTAATTCAACTGAAGTTTTTCTTTTATCAGATGGTGTCAGAAGCAGGATCTGAAGTGGAGCTTCTAGTATGCCCCAGCAGTGCTAAGTGAACACGCAAGGTACCTGCAGGACCCACTTGTGTCCATTGATCTCTCAGAGCCACTGGGGATCATGGGTAAGCTCACTCTCAGATTTCAGAGCTCCACGGATTTGTGTTTTGAGCTCTCTGAGTTTCTTTGAGCAAATTTCTGATCTAAACTGGGTTTGGAGTCGTGACAGAAACTGGACTGGGTCTGGGAACAGATTTGATCCAAGAATTAACTGGCTTGGATCTAGTTAGAGGCCTCTTACTTCTGGCTTGGTCAGAAAAGAATTGGTAGTAAGTTGTAATATTGCAGGGGTTATAAACTTTGACTTTTAAAAATTCACAGGGATTTTTGTGTTCCACCCCTTTGTTTAATTTTTCTTGTGCACTTACGTAGGAAAAAATCATTGGCTAAGTTAATCAAGAGAACCTGAGAGTAAAGCCAATATTTTAGGTAAAAATGGGATCCTTAATTTCTTGAAAACTGAGTTCCTCCTGGCTTATACTTTAGGCCTGGGAGGCAGTGAAGTCTTACAGAAATGACAAAATCTTACTAAAGATAACTTACAGTGGAACGTTCCGAATGAACAATGCATTGAAGTACATTTAAAAATGAAGGCTCTTGGTAAAGTCCCTTTCGGCTAAGAACGAGTTTGGCACTACAGGAAGTCAACTGCTATTGTCTTTGGAATAATCTGCCTTGCACTCTTTGCTGGTGACTGTAGGTGACAGGATTAGGCATGTACAGGATCATGGGACATGGGGAGCTTTTTCCCCCCTAAAAGGGGAAACTTGAGAGCTGATGAGACTGCTGGAAAAGATCCCCTATCTACTGAGAAGCAGCCACCTGAACTTTTCAGTGTGGCTGCAATGGGTGGGTTTTTCTCTGGCCTCCCTGATCATTTTGCCTTCCTGACCCTGCCACGGGCAATGCTTTTCTCTCTCACCTTTCCCTTATCTTTTCTATTACTCAGGGCAACCATCTTGCCCAGAGACCACATGTTGAAACTCCTGGTCGGAGGTTGGATTAACGATGGTGGGGCCCAAACAGAGACAAGTTGGAGCCTTGCCAATTTGATATTGGGTGCTAAGCAGAGCGGCTAATGTCTATGTTTTGTCACCATATTTTACTCTGGCCAGAATGAAAAAAGATAATTTTCCTTTGTGATGCAGCTTGGCCCCCAAAGCTATGTTGCGAGAAGCTGAATCACTAGGGCCGCTCAGGGAAAGGGAAACCAGAAGCCTGGCATCCTGGCAAAAAGATAATAATTTCTTACCACTCAGATTTGGGGCTTCTCTCTCTCTGTGCAGCAGAGTTTTCTTAGACCATTGTTCTGCTCTGAGAAAAAAAAATTATAAAGGGTTATAAAAGGTTTATAAAAATCTTACCTTATGGTCAAACTAATTAAAACTGAATAGATTTGTAAAATGTTACTTAAAACTAGCTTTAACATTAAAAATATGCTAATGGAGACATACAATTTGGTTTTCTGTTTTAAAAAGGATTTTTATGTAATATTAAAGGATAATGAAGGATTTTTGTTTACCTTTTAAGTAAACTACAAAAGAAAAAGAGAGGAAGGGAAAGAAAGGAGACAGAGTCAGTTGGCTTTATGCTGTCTCCGCTGGGTCTTATTTTAGAAAGCTGAGTCTACTCTGTATAAGAATAATGTTTTTTCCTTTAAAAAATTTTTGAGTTATCATTTTGGCTAAATGGATGATTTATGGTAACCTAAGATTCTATTTTGTAATATCTGATGTTTCAAACCTTTAATATTTAACAAACCGTTCAAAATCAAGCTCTAGATCATCATGCTAAATCAGCCAATACTAAAATTGTTTAAATGTACAGTTTGAATGAACTCCATGGTCTAAGTCGAATTACCTCTGATAACACATAAGTTGTCAGTGCTATGCACCTAAATCTTAGAAACAACTAGTATTCAAGAGGACATAATTCCAGTGTTAAGCAAGGACTCATGAAGAACCAGGATGGCCGTATTGTCCTTCCTGAGTCTTAAAGCTTTTGTTATTAAGGTTTCTGCATTTCATGACTCAGCATGGAAAATATAAAACAATCCAAATTGAATATATTGATGTGGTGACTTATAAATTGTGGGAGTAGTTTAAAACCAATGTTTTGGTTCCATTTTCCTGGGAAGACAATCAAAGCTTCATGTACGTTTGGCTACCTGATGGGTCATTTAAACATTTATAAAGGGATTTCATTCAATTGTCATTCTCAATGCATGTTTTCTGGTAGCATAAAAACTTTCCCATGCAAGAGGGCTGGTGTTATAACAGTGGATTATTATACTACAGTGTATTTTCACCAGGTAAAGAGAGCTTTTTGTGTTTCACTGAGGACAATCCCTTCACAATCTAGAGCCCTAAGACTGGATCTTCTGAGAACATTAGAGAAAGACTGTCCTTCCCATCCATACTTCAGCAAAACTTTGGAGCCTTGAGCCTTGGGTTCATAATCTCACAACTGAGAAGGGTCCCTCCACATTCCTGGAACTGTACACCCATTGGAACCTTTAAGGTAAAACTAACAAGGAAAGTTTCTCCCCAGAAGAAGACGGCATCCTTGATTCAAACAGTTTTTCCCAAGATTATAGATCATGACTTCTACTATCACAAGACTCTTATCTTTAAATATTTTTTCCTTGTTTTTGCTTCTATAAATAATAGGAATGAAAAGGGGTCTATTGTGTGCACTTATAGGGTATAGTTTTATTTGTGAAGGATTTTGCAGCCAGCCTTATACATGAATAACCTTATACTTTAATACATAAAAGATGGAGGCAAAATGTAGGTGAGAAACTTTGGTGGTACATATGTTGCCTCATCATCACTCAAAACTCCTCTTTATGGATTAAAGAGACTATTGCCAGGAGGCCTTCACTCTTCTAGCAGGACAACATTTTTCTGGGTCCTTTTTCCATAGTTCAGAATAAAAGACAATAATTAGAATTGTCACCCTCATAATAGGCTCTACAGCAAATTCTACTTTAAAAGCTATCGTTACACACAGACTTCAAATTCTCTTGTGGAAGTTATGCTAAGTTAATAGAAGTAGCTAAACAGAAAAGTACCTGTGCAGCTGCTGACACTTGTGGCCTATGGAGAAATACATCCAATGTAGATTATTAAAATTCAGTTGTAGGGTATTAATGAAAAGACCACTTAGTCAAGTGAGTAGACTCTTCATTCAGCTCATTATTAAATGTATTTAATTTTACATGGTTTGGTGTATGGGGACCTTGGGTAAGGGACCATACTCCAAACTCTTGGTATTATCCTCCCAATAGTCATAATAATATTCTCCCTGGTGCACTGTATTCTCTCAGAGGTTTTAAATGTTTGCAGGCAGCCATCTCTAGAACATTAAATGATCTCTCTTCAACTGGAATGACAAAAGTTGAAAGAAATGTGCAACCATGAAGACACTGTAAACTATGAATGACATGCTGAGACCAAAAACCCAAAATGATGGTAACTGAGAGTGGTGCTAAGGGCCCTAAGTATTGGTTACACTCTTGATAAAGTGAAACCTGGCCAAAAAGCAGAATTTTTTTAAAATAAGATTATGGAGGCCATTATTTTGGACTGAGCTCATGCACTAGGCCCCAACAAACCAAACCAAACCAAACTAAAATGGAGTCACTCATACTAAATGTGACATAATCAAACTAAGGCTTTAAGAAAACATAGGTCATAGAACAGATCAGGTTTTGTTTCCTCCTGAAAACAGGATGTTCCAGCATAAGGAAGTACCCTCTATTCAGTCCTTAGTGCCTCCTTGCAAAACCCACTGTTCTACTGTTTTTCAGTGGGCTTCAAAATCATATAAGTACATTTACAAAAGTGATAGTAACATCAATGACTAAGGTTTTGGTCAATCTCTCAAAAAATTGAGAAAATGACTAAAAGGGGGGATTGTTAAAGCAAACTAAATATGGCCTGAGAAGGACTCTGTACGTCTATATTTGAGTCCTTGTGGATGAACTGTAACCTAGCTTAATAGTCAGACGAAATTGAAAATCTAATTTAATAGTATGCATTTGTAATGATGGTTGAGTGTTGGCCAATCCCAGCAGCCATACTTCAACCACTCACAGAGGCTGAACGTTCAAACTACGTTCAAAAAAGGCAAAAGTCGAGCCGTAAGCAATCTCACTGTTTCTGTACCTCACTTCTGATTCCTGTATGTCACTATACTTTTTTTGTCTGTAAATTTATTCTGACCACGAGGTACCCCTGGAGTCTCTGTGAATCTGCTGTGGTTCTGGGGGCTGCCCAATTCACAAATCATTCATTGCTCAATTAAACTCTTACAAATTTAATTCAGCTGAAGTTTTTCTTTTATCACCATCAAAGATTATTCTACAATAGATCATAGGAAAATCTAGCAGACCACTCTGACTTGGCTTTTTAGTTTCCTCAACTCAGGAATATAGTTCCAAGGGCCTGGTGCTGTGTGTCTGCTTTCTTGTTTTCTATCTATTTATTCAAATCTGGTCTTGTCTTTTGTCAATATAGTTCTAAAATCCTGTATAAGCCATGAAGTGTTCACAGAATTAGGTCTAGAAAGATTTTGAGGAGAGGTAGGTCTCTTTTCTTTTCTGGTAACAGAGTAGATCCTTGATTCCTGAGCTGCTGCTTCTTAGATTAACAGTATATGAGTCAGGAAGCTCATGATTCTGGCCTCTTCTGATGTGATCAATTCCCCACTCTACTAAATTACAGATAACTTTGAGTACACTTTTGTGAGAAACTGGGCTGTCATGGGGAGCTATATTGACTCACTTGTTTCTTTGATTGCAGGTTGATCTTTTGCATTGCTTTCTTGGCTGTTCACTAGTAAATGGAAATAAACACAACCTTAAACACAGCCCAAGTCATCACTGTAGACCAACCTTTAGGGTCTAGTTAATTCTCATTCCCTCACATTTAGTTTCCTGTTCTAAACTTATATTTTCTTTCAATATTGCTAGATAGTTTTACATAGGCACCTTCTACCTTATCCAATGGCAGTCATCTTCCAGGCCCACTCTGTACCTGTCTTTGGGCTTTGAGTTGCAAGAGAAATATAAAAAATTCTTTGTTTAAACCTCTGCAAGTTGGATTTTCTATTACTTCTAACAGAATACATTCCTTGGTTGATTCCCTCATACAATCAGAATCCTGGAAGGTAGGACTATTCCAGAAGCGGTTAATTCAGTGGTTCAACAAAGTCATCAGAAATTGAGGGTCTTGCCATTTTTCTACCTCATAGTTGCTTGATGCTTGTAGCAGCTTCAGTCATCACATCCTTTCATACTAATGTCAAGAGAGAGGGAAAATAAAGAAATGTTTCTGTCCTGGTCTTTTTTAAGAGAAGAAAAATGGTTTCGAAGTCCCTCAGCCTACTTCTTATGTCTCATCAGACAGAATTTGGTCAGTGCCCACACCAAACTAAATGCTTGCCAAGGGAGATAAATAACCATGGCTGGCTCTGGCCAATCAGGAGTCATTGCTGGGGATGAAGATGGGTCCTGTCTTCCTAGAAGGAAATATTAGGTTGGTGCAAAAGTAATTGTAGTTTTGTAACTGCCCAATGGGATCACCTTGACCACTGCCTAGACAGAGCCGATTTATCAAGACAAGGGAATTACAGTGGTGAAAGAATATAATTCACTCAAAGCCAGCTATGCGGGAGACTGGAGTTTTATTATTACTCAAATCAGTCTATCCGAGCATTTGGGGATTAGAGTTTTTAGGGATAATTTGGTGGGTATGGGCTCGGAAAGTGGGGAGTGCTGATTGGTCAGGTTGAAGATAAAATCATAGGGGGTCGAAGTGAGTTCTTCTTGCTGACTTTGGGATGGGATCACATATCTGGTTGAGCCAGATGATCAGTCTGAGTGGTGTCATCTGCTGCAGGGTCTGCAAAATATCTCAAGCACTGATCTTAGGTTTTACAATAGTGATTTTATTCTCAGGAACAATTTGGGGAGGTTCAGACTCTTTTGGTCAGAGGCTGCATGGCCCCTAAACCATGATACCTAATCTTGTAGCTAATTTGTTAATCCTACAAAGGCAGACTGGTCCCCAGGCAAGAAGGAGTTTTTCAGGAAATGGCTATTATCCATTTTGTTTCAGAGTTTAAACTATAAGCTAAACTCCTTCCCATGGCTAGTTCAGCCTACACCCAGGAATGAGCAAAGATGGTTTAGAGGTTTGAAGGAAGATGGGGTCGGTTAGGTCTGATCTCTCTCACTGACATAATTTCCTCAGTTATGATTTTTTCAAAGGTGGTTTGTTTTTGCCTTTTTTTTTTTTTTTTAATTGCAAAGACCTCAATTACTTTTGCACCAACCGAACAGCTACTTGGAGGGCAATTAATAAAATCAAGGTTCTGTGAGAAGGAAGAAGTGGGGAAATGGATAATGGCTGTTGGCATAGCAACTGACAGTGTCTAGTGCTGAAATACCACTGGCTTTTTTGACCTGAGTCACCTTCATGGGTTCTTACACCACTTAGTAGAGAAAGTTCCTTAGTAACATACTGGATATTCTGGTAATTTGACATATGGAAACCCAAACTAATTTTTATTTGGGCAAGTTAGTTAAATTTACCAATGAATGTTATGTAACTTTATAGAATGGTGCAGGATGATGAACCCCAGCCGAACAGAAATAAAGTTAGAGTTAGAAAAGGTATTTTATTTTTAAAAATAATCATTAAAGATATGTCACAAAACAGTCCTTGCAGAAGACTTATTTTCATTTTACCTTTTGAATAACCTTACCTGTTGGAGAATAACTTCATTCTAGGCCAGATACCTTAATACAAATATCTGAAAAATGAGAGGCCACCTAGAAATGAGAAGAAAGTTAAATGATGTGATATCCTAGCCATTGTTTGTTTTTAAGGTGAAGATGTGAGGTGGCTCTTAATTAAGTTTTGCAGAGTTTGCTGATAATTTTTATCTCTGCCCTCAGATTTATTCCCACCTTCAGTGGTTTGTAAGGATGACTGAAGAGCCTGGTCACCTCAGAGCTGTAAGGGCTGGGCTCAGAAGAACACAAAGAAGGTCCCTGGTGTTTTATGATTAGAAGAGTATTTTAAAAATATTTACAAATGAATAGAACTAGGTTCTATTCATGAATAACTAAGGTAGGCCTAGCTGAGCAAAATTATGAGACAGACTGTAATAAACAATGTATATTTATTTTTGAAAGATCAACTTGAGAAGGTAGGCATGCTGAGCCTAGCTATCACTCAAGGTAGAATTAACAATAGTCACTTTTTGCTTTAAAAAGAGATTAAGTTGTCCAATTCTTAGTGGTTCCTGGTAGCAGTTTATAGAAATTACTTAAAGATCTGCATTGGCATATTTATTATAGGAGATGTCCTTTCCCACTAGAATGTACCCATGGGATTTAGGTATGTTTTATCCATTCCAAAAATCACTTTCTTATCCTTTAGTTCTTATCCCTTAGATATAGAAACATGTCCTCTGCGAACAGGGATAGTTTGACTTCTGATCTTCCTATATGGATGCCCTTTATTTCTTTCTTTTGGCTTATTGCTCTGGCCAGGACTTCCAATTACTCTGTTGAATAGGAGTGGTGAGAGAGGGCATCCTTGTCTTGTGTCAGTTTTCAAGGGCAATACTTCCAGCTTTTTCTCATTCAGTATGTTGTTGCCTGTGGGTCTGTCATATATGGCTCTTATTATTTTGAGGTATATTCCTTCAATACCTAGTTTATTGAGGGAATTGAACATGAGGAGATGTTGAATATTATTGAAAGCCTTTCTGCATCTATTGAGATGATCATGTTATTTTTGTTTAGTTCTGTTTATATGATTAATCACATTTATTGATGTGCATATTTTGAACCAACCTTGTCCCCAAGGGATAAAGCCTGCTCAATCATGGTGGGTTAGCTTTTTGATGTGCTGCTGGATTCAGTTTGCAAGTATTCTGTTGAAGATTTTTGCATCAATGTTCATTAAGGATATTGGCCTGAAATCTTTTTTTCTTTTGTCCCTGCCAAGTTTTAGTATCAGGATGATGCTGAGCTCATAGAATGAGTTAGGAAGGAATGCTTCCTCTCAATTTTTTGGAATAGTTTCAGTAGAAATGGTACCGACTCTTCTTTGTACATCTGGTAGATTTCAGCTGTAAATTCACATGGTCCTGGACATTTTTTTGGTTGGTAGACTATTTATTACTAATTCAACTTCCAGAGATGGTTATTGATCTGTTCAGGGAATCAATTTCCTCTTGGTTCAGTCTTGGGAGGGTGTATGTGTCCAGCAATCTATCCATCTCTTCTAGGTTTTCTAGTTTGTGCTTATAGAGGTTTTTGTAGTAGCATCTGATAGTTATTTTTATTTCTGTGGCGTCAGTGGTAACATCCCCTTTGTTGTTTCTGATTGTGTTTATTTGGATCTTCTCTCCTTTCTTCTATTAATCTAGCTAGCAGCCTATCTTATTAAAAAACCAACTCCTGGATTCATTGATCTTTTCGATTTTTGATTTGTGTGTGTGTCCTGATATCCTTCAGTTTAGCTCTGATTTTGATTATTTCTTGTCTTCTGCTATATCCTGTTTAATTCTTATGTGAACTGCATTCACCTAGGAATATAATCTGTGGAGTTGGTTCTATTTTCTTTTACTAGTTATACAATTTCACTTTAGACAAACTTATAACCATTTTGCCTGTGAATGTTTTTCATTAGAAGACATGTAATTGCAATATTGTTTTCAAAATGAATAACTAATACCACTGTGTTGCTTTATTAATGCTATGCACGCTTGGGCTTTAAGAAATCATTTCTTCATATATTATTGCATTTACAAATATAGCTTTAGTTGAATCATTGACTATTAAACACCAAGTGATCAAGGGTTGTCAACTAAAAAGGGCCTTAAATCAAAGCAGCCTTTCCTCTACCTTCCCTTTGAAACAAACTACGAAAATTAAAGGACTTGCAATGTACTTCTATCCAATATGAAAGTAATAGATCTCTGGGAAATTATTTTAATAGTCTTATTAAGATCAAGATCAAAGCAGCTTCATGGCTGCCTTAGAATATGTATCAGTACACTTTGCTACTGAGTGAAAAAAGTGAATTATAACAACAGCATGTAGAGGCAACACCATTTTGTTTTGTTTTTAAAAATGCATCCATGTATGTAAAAATTATGCACAGAAAGACCATTATGATATTCATTAAAATGAACTTTTTTAAATTGGAAAAAAGAGATATATGTCAGTAACAAGCATCAGTTTTATTTTTCTATGTGTCTGTATAGACATGAATTCTAGAAGTTTCCATGTATTTTGTTGTAAGGTTACCTAGAATACATACCAATGATTAGACCAAACAAAGACACAGTTTACACAACTGTATATTGTCAATTTACAATGGTACAGAATATAACCAAGAATAGAATAACAAAAATGACAGAAGAACAAAAACATAAATTTTAAATCTTAAGAGTTATGTTTATCAGAGTTATGCTATTCCTTATTATTATATCTGAAGATGAGTATAATATTGGTAGGCAAGAATGTGAAATAGCTTATTATTGTGCTTAATATTCCCTCGTGTGAAATAATATTGGCATTTACATTCATAGGAGCACTGTAGTTTTCATTTTTGTTAAAACTCAGTAACAAACACATTTGTAATATGAAAGAGTTGGGTTCATTTCACTTTACATATAAGCAACTTCATACCCAGAGCTCATTAATTTATCCTCAAACCATGTATAAATTATTGAACCAGTCTTGTTTTGCTAGATAAGTGGAATATGAAAATGAGATCCCAACAGGCAATATTTATTAATTTCCATGAGGTCTTTATACATTTCTCTTCTACATCTTAAAGATACAGAGAGAATTCCAGCATTTCTGATTTATTAAGGAATGAGTACAATCCAGTTAACCAAAAACTTTAGAGCAGGAGTTGAATTTTAAGATTTCTTTAATTTGGTTTGCCTTGGATTATCTCATAAGGACATGATTTTAAATTCATATATATGCTTCCACATGTGGATTCATCCCCTTTGTTCTTTTATTTTGTCTTTTTATTTAAGAAAACATCCTGGTGGGGCACAGTGGCTCACGCCTGTAATCCCAGCACTTTGGGAGGCAAGGGGGGCAGATCACGAGGTCAGGAGATCGAAGCCATCTTGGCCAACATGGTGAAACCCCATCTGTACTAAAATACAAAAAAAGAAAAAACAAATTAGCTGGGCTTGGTGGCATGCGCCTGTAGTCCCAGCTACTCAGGAGGCTGAGGCAGGAGAATTGCTTGAACCCGGGAGCGAAGATTGCAGTGAGCCGAGATCACACCACTGTACTCCAGCCTGGTGACAGAGTGAAACTCTGTCTCAAATAAAAAAAAGAAAAAAAGAAAGGAAAAGAAGAAAACATCCTTCATGAATTACTGATTTCTTAGATTATGTGTTCATATGCTCTTTCTCCTGATATTTACAAAGAGGTTTTTCCAGAAAATGATATGAGATTCCTGGAAATAAGTGAATTGGCAGATAATTCAGGAAGATGTGAGAAATATATATTAATAACAAGTTGGAAAAATTCAGTGTATATAATGACACCAAGCATTAGTGAGGCTATGGGAGAAGATGAAACCATATACATGTTCATTGGAGTGTGAATTAGTTTCACCATTTTGTAGAGCAATTTGGGAGTACCTTGCAAATTAAAAGATGTACACGCCTTACCATCTCACTCTTGGATTTCTCTACCCTAGAAAAAACAAGGTATTTTTGCACAAAGAAATTCTTTGAGCAAGTTTGTAACAAGGGAAACAATCCACTTAACAATGAATAAATATATAAATCATGGTTTATTCAGACAATTACTATGCAAATTTTATAATGAATGATCCAGATCTACACGAATAAATGTGATTAAAAAATGCAATGCTGAGTTTTTTAAAAGGTTGCAAAGGATACTTAAAGTATAATACATTCATTTAAATGTTAAACATAGTTTTATTTGTGGATGCTATGTACATAACAAATGTACAAAACCGTCCATGAAATTAATGCACACCAGCTTTAGAATAGTGATTACCTCTGGGAAGGATGATGGTAGGTTGAAGATATAATGTACCTGTGACATTTCATTTTTAAGAAGACAAAGTGAGCGAATTAAAGCAAAGAAAGCCAAATATTAACATGGGTTTAATCTTAGCATTTTAACAATGTTATACCTACAAGTGTCTTTCACATTATATTCTGTATTCTTTTATGTGTTTAAATGGTTTCATCATGAAAAAGAAAAAAATTTCTAAGTGTTCACTCAGTGAAAGGCTGCATTCAACCAAGTGAATGTAATTCCCTTAGTGGGCAAAATTGAAGTAGGGGAACTGAAGAGGCTTTCTCCTAAGCGGGGCATGGAGTAGCTAAAGGAATTAATTTATCAGTGAGTGAACTTTTAAAGGAGATATTCTCATGCGAACTTAATCTATTCTGATACAGTCTTCTTTAAGAAAAAAAAAACCTGAGCAGTTAACTTCTTTAACACTCCTATTTCTGCAGTAATACAAATAATGATAATATTATATAAGAACATTATATTCAGGTTCTACTCAATGATTTATATATTTTCTCATCTAATTCTCACAATGTCTCTATGAAGTAGTTGTTATTATAAACCACATTAAAAGATGGGCTAAAGTGCTTTTCCCATTCATATAGCAGAGTTAATCTATTACTGACAAGATTCACCACGAGAATCATTTTCTCTGAGAACAACAAATTAATAAGTAAATAAACAAAATATTAGGGAAAATGGGGATGATCCTGTCAATATTCCTTCACTCTCATTTAATAGTGAACTCCCTATTCAGTTGCCATCAGTAGAGTTTGAAAATTAAGGAAGATTATGCTTATAAACTAACAGACCCTATATTGTTCCTTTTCAATACTAAATAGAATAATATTTCTTTTTGTTTTAGTGTTTGAAACTTCAAAAATAGTTTTCTTGAATATGAAAACATGGATTTTTATTAATAATCAGCTATCTTTATAGAAAAGTCATGGCTACTTCTTTTTTTTAATTCTTTGAGAGAGAGTCTTCTTCTGGAGTGCAGCAACATAATTTCAGTTCACTGGAATCTCCACCTCTTGGTTCAAGCAATTCTTATGCCTTAGCCTCCCGAGAAACGGGGATTACAGGCGTGCACCACCATGTCTTGTTAATATGGCTACTTCTTAATTTCCCTCCAGCTCATAAAATTTCTGTGTTCATATAGTTAGATTGATTAGATACTAATTCTGCCTTTGAAAAATAATAATTTGCTCATTTGAGCATTTAAAGGATTTTCAAATTGAGAAATTGTTTAGGTAGAGTTTTGATATAATAAAGTCAAAGCAGAAAGATTTCCTAAAATATTTTTCAAGTATATTTATTTTTCTCAGAAATAAGGAAAGCTAATGAGGATGAGATGAGATTTTGTAGTAAGTTGACTAGTTTTCTGAAGTTATTTGAGAATAGGCTTAATTTTTTTAAAGAATTAATTGTAGCTACATTTATCAAGCCATCAAATGTTCCAATAAGCAATGATTAATTTCCAGGCATTGAGCTCTGCCTCTTTACAAATAAGGTCTCATTTAGTCCTGACAACATTTTAAGGTGGGTATTTTTACACTCACTTTACAGATTGGAAAACTGAAGATATGAGAGATCACATAGATCACATAAAGGGCTCAAGGTTGTACAGCTTTGCAAATAGCAGAGTCATGATTCAATCTAGAATAGGATTTGAATTCATGCTCTCAATTCTGCTCTCCCTCAGGCTGTTAAGAAGAACTCTGTGTAAAACCTTCATAACTGATTTCAGGAAAAGCAGGCGAATCTGAGCTCTGAAACCTACCACCCTGTTTTATGGCAGGTTGAGCACATACTGCTTCTTGATGAGAAACAGTCACAAACAAGAATAGTAACCTAAGAGCAAATCAATAAGGGAGTTTTAAAAGATGGAGACAGAATTTAATGGAAAAATGTCTTTGGCTTGGAAGAAGGGAACTATAATTTGTTTTTCTTCTTTTTTATCCATAAAAATATTTGAGGAGTAGTATTCTGAATTATTTTCCAGACAGAGAAACTGTAAAAGACTGCCAGAGAGTGAGTGAAGTTGGATTCAGAATACAGTGTTTTATTATTACAAAAGCAATATGTGCACATGTTAGAAAACTAGAAAATATTAATAATCAAAGAAAATAAAGGAAACTTAGAAATTTATAACTATCATTGAGTAGTAAACACCGCTATGACCTTGGTGTTCACAACTCTACATACATTCTTTAAGAATCAAATCACGCCATGCAAAAGCTACTTGATTGTAGCTTTTTTAAAGTTTAAAAGCTTTTGTTTTTATTCTTTAAGGTAAAAAATGGAGCTACAGAAATGTCAATACAGTAAATGTATATTGTTGATATTTTTGACTAAATTTCCATAAAACTCACTCACCTCAATACAGCATTATTTTCTTCTGTTCTCTATTTAAGATAGTTCATCATAATGATGACCTGAGACTTGATGCCAGCTTCTTGGTGCATGTCAGGACTTTCATGAATTGAACTGTAAACTTGACAAATCAGTGTCAATCATGATTCTTCTTCCAGGTTGGAAGGCTAAGCCAGGGCCAAAGTTAAAACAGAGACAACCATAATTTCTGAAAGATAAAAGAGAGCCTACAGGGTATATATTTTACACATGAGGAAAGTGAAGACCCCCCCAAATAATGTCCAAGGCCACACAATTATTACTAGTTATTGATGAGAGAGCATGGTGAAATCCACCTGGCCTAACATCTGACCCTTTGCTCTTTCATCTGCTGCATACTATCTCCCATTAAGGATCCCATCTCATGAGATTGGAAGATAGAGTACTGTGTGGTCTAGCCTTATTAGAGGCAATGTTTCCAACCTCCAGACTCATGGCCCTGCAGAAATCAGGAACAACTCTACAATTACAAAATCCCATAAGGCATAGTAATTGTCCCCGTTACATTTTAATAAAAGTCTTTTCTACCATGGGAAGAATGGAATGCTCATTAATAGGTCCTAGGATTTAGGACAGCCGTTGAAAGGGGTTTTTATTTCCTTTGTAAAGTCTGACTGGGCTATGAGGCATGGTAAGAGTTTGAGGTAGAGGAATGAAAGCAGACCAGAAGCTGGCCAGAAAATAGCTAATGATTTAACTTCACCAATGGGCATGTTTTCTTTTCCTCAACCTCTCTCTGTCAGTTGTCATTATTATCTTTGCCCATTACTAAGAATTTTACAAAATATAACATATGTCATGCCTACTATAGACATTGAGCTCAGTGCTTTCATATGCATTATATTATTTAATGTTATGAATCAAATTATGCTATTTACACTGTACAGATTAGCAAACTGAGGCTTGACCTCAGTAATGTTAATACTAACCTTGTGTAATTTGGTCAAGGACCTCCAATCCATTCTAACTTGTCTTTGGGTGTCCAGAGCCCATGCTGTTTACAATCTGGTACGCTATTCTTCTGATAAACATCCAGGAAGGGTTGATGTCCCAAAATCCAAGTCAGAGTGCAGAACAAGATGGAAAGTGCTCTGTAGGGTGGCATGAGAAGAGGGGTCCAAGCTGGGGCACATGGGGTTTAAGGTAAAGAGCTTTCTGGTTCACATTGTCCAAGACTAAGGAATTTGATTCCTCTGACCATCCCCAAGGCCATGCCCTGGGAGTAGGGCTAGAAGGGTCCCCAGGCTGAGGTTCAGGGCTGTACTTTTTGTCTAGCTGCGAACATAGATGAAAATTAGGAATCAGAGAAGAAACCTCTATGATTTATGCTAGATGCTCATGGAGGTACCACAGAGCATAATTCACTCTGAACCTCCTACAACAGGCATTGATGTAACAGACTGATCACAGAGCTCATTCACTTCTGAATACACTGCCAGGTGCTCTCATGGGATTGGAACCTAGAGAGGAAATTCATCAACCTGGGCTGTTAAGTGAGTCATAAGACACAGACTTCACTTACCCACTGGAGTGGTATTTATATGCACCATTAACAGGGATTTTATGTTCTGTGGAATTACTTCTCTTTCTCAGTCCGAGTTTATTTTACATATATTGTAGAAATATTTGACAACTACTCCAAAAAAGAGACAGCAGTGGAGCCAAGTCAACGAAGCTTCCGTGTTGTATTCAGTTCCTGGCTGATGAGAGATTTATTTGTGTTCAGTCTCAGGGCAGAGATGAGAATGGTGAGGATCTTCCAGCCAAAGAAAAACATGTTCAAGTAACAGTATAATGGTGAAAGGGTATACTCAAGCTAATAAATGTCACTCTGAAAGGTAGTGAGCCAGCTTTATTTTTGTATTGCCACTGTCAGAGTATGCACATTTTTGATCTGAATATTTATAGCAATAATATAAAAAGTGTAATCTCCAGACCAACAGGATGAGAATCAACTGGATCAACTTGAAAATGCATTCTCAGGCCCCACACCAAACCTACTGAATTAGAAACTCTGGGGGTGGGGACGAGTCTTCCAGGAGACTGTGGTGCAACAAAAGTTTGAGAAGCACTGATCTGCAGCATTACACCATTTAATTGTCAGAGCAGCTATATGAGCTAAGTATGATCATCTTTGTTTTACAGAAGAGAAATCCAAGAAATGTCAAATTAATGAAAAGTATTATGTTCAAGATCACACAGCTAGTAACTGGCAAAGTTGAGATTAAAATTCATCATTATAAGGCTCCAGAATCTATATACCGTGCTACTTCCAGATGATTTTAACTATCAACTGCATTTAATTATGTAATCCATTTGAACATTTTCTCTAGAGATAATTATGTCATATCATATATTTGATAATATATGTTTATTTTGCTTTTCATCTAGCACTGAAATGATATAATATGCGAAAGGGGAGGCAATAACTCCACTTCCATCCTCTTAGGGTCCCAGTTGGGCTGGAAGATTAAATTGACACAAGACAGATTAACAGGAAAAAAGCATACAAATTTATCTAACACAAGTTTTAGGTGGTACAGGAGCTCTCATAAAGAAGTGAAGACTCAGAGAAGCAGTTAAAGTCTATCACTTACATACTGAATTGGACAAAGGATAGCAAATTGTGGGATGTGGTATGGCAGAGGGGCTTGGGCTAGGGTAGTTAACTGGGTAGAGAAGTGACTAGGAAGGTAAGGGTTAATTTAACCAAGTTCGTTTGTAAAGATATCCCTGAGTCTCAACTTCCCATCCTTGATAAGAATAATGCTTTCCTTCTGGTATAGGGAGAACATTTCTCACATGGGAATTTTAATTCCTGCTTTTAAAAAGTAAAATGAAGGTCAGAGTGATCTTCTTCCATCTACTGTTTTTTTTTTTTTAAAGTACCTTTGGTTGAAAATAGTCAATGTTGCGGGAAGTCAGGGACCCCGAACGGAGGGACCGGCTGAAGCCGCGGCAGAAGAACGTAAATTGTGAGGATTTCATGGACATTTATTAGTTCTCCAAAGGAACATCCCTGAGAAAGAGAATGCGCCCTGAAGGTAGGCCTATAGACGGCCCCTTTTAAAGCGTCCCATTTTTTATGGTTGAAGCTGATGGGATGAAATAAGCCCTGGTCTCCTATAGTGCTCCCAGGCTTATCAGGTGGACAAAAATTCCCACCTAATAAATTGTGGTCAGACAGGTTACCTGCTCTCAAACCCTGTTTCCTGATAAGATGTTATCAATGACAATGCATGCCCCAAACTTCATTAGCAATTTTAATTTCTCCTCATCCGGTGGTCCTGTGGTCTTGTCCTGCCTCCATTTGCTTTGCGATATTTTACTACCTTGTGAGGTGTGTGATCTCTGTGACCCCCACCCTATTCGTGCACTCCCTCCCCTTTTGAAAATCGCTAATAAAAACTTGCTGGTTTTACGGCTCGGGGAACATCACGGATCCTGCCGACATGTGATGTCTCCCCCGGACACCCAGCTTTAAATTTCTCTCTCTTGTGCTCTTTCCCTTTATTTCTCAACCCAGCCGAGACACTTGGGAAATAGAAAAGAACCCATGTTAAACATCGCGAGCGGGTTCTCCCGATAAGTCAATATGCCAGAGCAGCATATCTTGGGGTGGCATGTTCATAACTCCTTCAGGAACCATCTTCAGCATGGAATGATCTGGAAAATCTTTCTGATCAACCATTTCCCTTCTATTTCCCTTCAGTTCTTTTTCTTCCATAATTTATTTTGAAAAAAAATTCAAAGCTACAAAAATTGAAAGAATAGTCTAATAAACACCATTACATTTTTAACCTAGTTTCCAAATACCATTTTGTCACTTTTACTTTATTTCTCTCTGTGTATAGACAGGTGTATGTTTATATATTCCCCATGCACATTTTCCTGAACTATTTGAAAGTAAGCTGCGGATATTATAACAGTTCATTTCTAAATAACTCAGTATATGTCTCTAATAACAAGAGCTTTCACTTACATAATCACAATATTATTAGTATGCCCAACAAGTTTAACGTTGATTCAACAATACAATCAAATATACAGTGCATATTCAAGTTTCCCCAATTATTATTAAGACAGAGTCTTGCTCTGTCACCTGGATTGGACTGCAATGGCGCGATCTCTGCTCACTACAACCTCTGCCTCCCAGGTTCAAACAATTCTCCTGCCTCAGCCTCCCAAATAGCTGGGATTACAGGCACCCACCACCATGCCCAGCTTATTTTTGTATTTTTAGTAGAGATGGGGTTTCAACATATTGGTCAGGCTGGTCTCAAACTCCTCACCTCAGATGATCCGCTTTCCTTGGCCTCTCAGAGTGCTGGGATTACAGGTGTGAGCCATCGTGCCCAGCTTCTTTGAAGTATTTTTGGGTGGCATATAGGAAAAAATGGCCAGAGACAATCTTTTATGTTTGAATTTTTTCAAATTCTTGTAATAGTAGCCTACTTTTAAAAGATCTGCTTAGAATTTGGGTCACAGACTTGATGTCTGGTGGATTTCTACATTTCTGTGATTTTAGTCATCTTTCAGAAGTATTATATATATACAAGTGAGTATGGCATATATTATATCAATATGCTTTATATATATATATATATATATATACACATACATTTAACTTTTATGAGAAAAAATCTTTATACAGTCATGTGTCACTTAATGATGGGAGCATATCCTGAGAAATGCATCAGTAGGCCATGTCATCATTGTGCCAACATAAGAGAATATACTTCCACAGACCTAGGTGGTATCTCGTATTCTACAGATAGGCTATATTGATAGTATGGCCTCTTGCTCCTAGGTTACAAACCTGCGCAGCATGTTACTGTACTGAATATTGTGGGCAATTGTCACATAATTGTAAGTATTTGTGTATCTAAACACGTCTAACATAGAAAAGATACCGTAAAAAAATACAGTATAAAAATAAAACATGGTATGCCTCTATAGGGCACTCACCGTGAATGGAGCTTGCATGACTGGAAGCTGCTTTGGGTAAGTCAGAGAGTGAGAGGTGAGTAAATGTGAAGCTCTACGGCTTCACTGTACACTGCTGTAGACTTTATAAACACTGTATACTTAGACTACACTTAATTTATTAAAAATATTTTTCTTTCTTCAATAATAAATTAGCCTTGGCTTACTGTAAACTTTTTCTATATAAACTTTTTAATTTTAAAATCTTTCTCACTCTTTTACAGTGACACTTAGCTTAAAACACAAACACATTGTACAGCTGTATAAAAATATTTTTTCTTTGTATCCTTATTCCACAAGCTTTTTTCTACTTTTAAAATTTCTAATTTTTACTTTTTAAAGTGTTTTTGTTAAAAACTAAGACACAAGCACACACATTAGTTTAAACCTACACAGGGTCAGGATCCTCAGTATCAATGTCTTCCACCTCCATATCCTGTCACACTGGAAAGTCTCCAGCAGTTATAACCACATGGAGCAGTCATCTTCAATAACAATGCCTTCTTCTGGAAAACCTCCTGAAGGCTGTTTACAGTTAACTTTATACAACTATATATAGAAGGAATGTGCTCCAACAATGAAGATATAGGAACCAGTAACATAGTTATTATCATTATCATGTACATAATTTATTACATTATGTAATAATAATTACTATGTAATAATAATTGTATGTGCTAGACTTTTATACAACTAGCTGTGCAGTAGATTTGTTTACACCAGCATCACACAAGAATCATGTGTTGTGCTACAATGTTAGCAATGGCTGCAATGTCACTAGGCGATAGGAAATTCTCAGTTCCATTATAACCCACGTGGTCCATCTTTGAAATGTTGTTTTGCGGTGCATGAATGCATTTTATGTGATAATATGAGTCACCACCAGGTTTTAATATTGCTACAGGGAAAATAAATAACTAAGGTGCAAATGATCTGTGTTCTTTCTTGAATAAAAGTGAGAAAACAAATCACAACAATTGGAAGCAACTTTTAGAGTATGCAGAAAGTATAAACACAATGAATTGTGAGAAAGTAAATTTTGTGATACAGTGGATGAATTGGGATTAAAAGTAGTAAATTACTATTTTTATAAAAATGCCATTTAAAAATTATAAGAAAAAGTCACTTCATGATCATTTAGACTTGCTCTTGTGAATTAATAATATATATATTTAAAAAGCATGTGTAGGAAACCAAGAAAAACTGGGAAAAGTAATTTAGGATTATTTATAAAGTAGAAATTAAGAGAAATTAGACAGGCTGAGTGTAACAATTTTCCAGCTGTGCCCTTCTGGTTTTCTTGAAAGTTGTGGCTTCTTAGTGCTGGGAAGACCCAGAAAAAGCCCAAATCTGTGGTTGAGTTAGTGGTTTGGATATTAGAAGTGTATCTGCAAAACTTCAGAACAAATCTGTTACTTTAAATTAAGCTCCTAATAATTTATTTCTTCAAATTTTTCATCATTCTTCCATTAAAGAGTGTATATCTGGGGGGTACACTGTCCCATGCAGCTCACTTAGGTGGAGAAAATTTTTCAGAGTTTGAATTTTTCAGAATTTGAGGCAAACCATCTTGATCTTTCAGGTGCAAACAGTGTCACCGTGAACTACTGGACAGATGTACCCTGCACACTGGCTCCTAGCCAAGAAAAAAATGGGGCCAAACGGATTGCCAAGCCATGCACTGTGAGCAGATGCTTCAAGAGGACCAAGAGGCTTCCGCCCAGAGGGCCTTTCTATAATTTATGCAAAGAACACAAATGGGCTGTTAACCCTAGCCAAATTTACAACATCGATGCAATTTGGAGATATTCTCCATTAAGTGTTATTCCCACATGACTCAGGAACAGAGATGGTGAGTGGCAGATGAAGGCTATACTCCTCCATTAAAATGACAGGTACTGGCAGGGCGCAGTGGCTCACATCTGTAATCCCAGCACTTTGGGAGGCTGAGGCAAGTGGATCACCTGAGGTCAGGGAGTTCAAGAGCAGCCTGGTCAACATGGTGAAACCCTGTCTGTACTAAAAATACAAAAATTGGCTGGGCTTGGTGACACATACCTGTAATCCCAGCTACTTGGGAGCCTGAAGCAGGAGAATCTCTTGAACCTGGGAGGCTGAAGTTGCAGTGAGCCGAGATTGAACCATTGCACTCCAGCCTGGGTGACAGAGTGAGACACCATCAAAAAAAAAAAAAAAAAAAGAAAAGAAAAAAAAAAAGACAGGAAGTGATTATTGATAATCACTTTTCCCTGGTCCCTCCAGAAGAGGAAACTGGTCTTATAAAGCTTTTTCCAGTGAAAAACAGTACTTATGTTTAAAGAAATATTTCTAGTATTCAAATTGAGTGACACATTATTAATGGAATCTTAGTTTGGGGGATTTCTACTTTGAGTTTTACTTCCTATGATACTGGAATTTCAAAATAAAGGCACTTAAAATATCCTTTATGGTAAGTTTTTAACTACCTAAGAATTTTTTATTCTTTATTTTTACTCTCTGTAATCACATTAGGACAGCTTAAAATAATCAATGGCTTTTGAAAGAAAATATTTACCAAAAAAGTTAAGGAACCGAAAAAGGAACAACAGTAATAAATCTTAAAGAAGTGTTTATTGCTATTTTCTTTTTCTCTTTCTGTTGCTGGCTATCTGATCTTTCCTAATATAGCTGATTTTCACTGTTACTCTCTTTGAAAGAAAGCAAGGCAAAGCAACAGTTTAGTCTGTTTCTTTATCAGACTTCAATATTAAAATATTAGAAGTACTTTTGGAAAATTTCTTAACAAATCTTCTGTTACTTCAAAGAAAGCTCCCAGAAATTTATTTCTTCAACTTTTCACCTATTATTCCATTAAAGTGTGTATATCTGGGGAATACAATGTCCCCAAGATATTAATTAATTAAGCAATTTAAGCATTAATTAAGCAATTTTACATTGGTTTTTATTACAGTTACTGTTCTGGTCAGAATGATTGCCAATGATAGCAACCTCTAACAAATACTGCACTGATGTTAATTGTGTTTACATCCCTGAAGGGGAAAACTGGGAAATAATGGTGATTCTTTGAAAATAGTCATTCAGTTTTTTTTGAGATATGCCTGTTGAGCTACCTTTTTCCTTGTATACATGTGAGCAACAATATTTCCAGGTATAGATCATTTATAGCTAACCAAGTTCCCACAATCTCTGCAAATCTTTGTACTTTTCTCTTCTCTTTCTTTTCTTTTTGAGGCGGAGTTTTGTTCTTGTTCAGGCTGGAGTACAGTGGCACAATCTCAGCTCACCACAACCTCTGCTTCCCAGGTTCGGGCAACTCTCCTGCCTCAGCCTCCTGAGTAGCTGGGATTACAGGCATACGCCACCACACCTGGCTAATTTTTTTTTTCTTTTTCTTCAGTAGAGATGGTGTTTCACGATGTTGGTCAGGCTGGCCTCAAACTCCCGACCGCATGTGATCTGCCCACCTCAGTCTCCCAAAGTGCTGGGATTACAGGCATGCACCGCTGTGCCCGGACACCTTTGTAATTTTCAATAGCTGTGTCTGTTCCACTCCCTCCCCAATCCACTGCCCCTCCACCTCCAAAGGCCTCCTTACCATGCCAGATAGGCCAGATGATTGCTTGCATCGTGTTGACTCTTAACTTGCTACCCTGGAGATACTGCCTACATTCTACCCTGGTTTGTAGTTTTCAGTGTGATCATATACCTGAGGCAAGTGTGTTGGGGTAACTAAGAGTAACCTTTTTCAAATTGGTTTATAATCAAGCAAATTTCTCACTGGAACTCAAAGAGAAGGAGACAAGCTCCTTCTTTTCTCACACCTCCAGTTGGGGTATGTTTTTTCTGGTTACGAAGAAATATTCAATACTTTTAAATCTTGGCCAATTGCTAGATTCTTGATGCCACCGTGAAGGTTTACAACGGATTTTTGAAGGTAGCTATATTTACGACTTTACTGTTATAACATTGGAGGCTGTTAATTCTCCAATGCCCACTATAAAATAACAAAGTGGCGATTTCATTGCTTTATTACAGGGTCAGCAGAGAGGGTACAACTGAGGAGCTTTCATAAATCATAAATCACAGGATTTACAATTTGGTGAAATACGAGAGGAGATAAACAACAAAGCGAGATTTTTGAGATATTGGGAATGTTGCTGACCTGTCATACTGTTTCCCATTGTGAGTGAATTCCTTTCATTATGTACTTATTTTTTCATAGTAGTAGATATTATACTGCCTATATTCCTTTCTGATAATTTTGGGAACATAGAACAGTAAGATTTTGATATTTGTAACATTTAGCACCTGAGGGCAAGTGACAGCCCCAAAGCAGTAGTGGCTTAGAGAAGACAGACATTTATTTCTCTGTCAATTAACAGGAGGCAGAAATAGGCAGTTTAGTAAAGAGACACCACAATCGGGAGGGACTCAGGTTCATCCTACCAGGTCTTTTTGCCACCCTAACATGGCTTCCAACTCAAACTCCAAGATAGCTGCTCCAGATGGACATCTCATATCTGCACTCCCAGCAGGAAGGAGGAAGGGTCTGACCTTTCCTTTAAGGGGGAACACTTCCTGGAGCTGGTACTTCTACTTAGATCCGACTGGCCAGAATTTAGTCATATGGCCATGTATCGCTATAAGGAAGACTAAAATGTAAATTTTATTTTGGACAACCATATGCCCAGCTAGAAATTAGTGGTTCCATTACCAAAGAAGTAGGAGAGGATGAATATTGGGACACAATTAGCCGTCTCCGCAATAACCTTTTAATAGTTTGCTCTAGATACTATAGAGGCTAGGTTTTTCCATTTTGTTTTGTTTCTTATTGATTTTCTTAAAGAATAATACTAGATATTTATATATAAACAATACTTTTTTTTCTGTCATATTTGTGACTAACAAATTTCAAAGCTACTTTTTAAAGTCTTTTATATTCAGTCAATGTTTATTAAAAGAGATATATAAAATGCTTATGTTGTCAAATTTACTAATCATAAACATTGGGATGTTTTTCTCATTGCTTTTAAGTGTACAAAATGTTTTCCATCCTGAGATCCAGAGATTGGATCAATAACTGCCTTCATTTTCTTCTACTTTATTTTTTGTTTAACTTAATTAGGTATATGGTATGAGGAAAGGCTCTAAATCCATAATTATTTTCTAAATACCCACTCTAAATCTCTGTTATTTATTAAATAATCTTTTTCTTTTGCATTGATTTGTAGTGTCTTATTCATTATATAATTACACAAACAAAAATAATATATATATTTTTAACTTACCCTGTTTCATTGGTGCCAGAAATGTTTTTGTAGCAGAATATTTGCTTGTGATGAGAAATTTTGTTGAAAAGTATTTGGATAGCCTCCGGGCACAGTTATTACCACTTATTACCTAGAGATAAAAGCATTTCTCTCTTTTTTTAAAAGTGAATTTAGAAAATGCTTCTCCACATGAAGGTCCTGTAAGCACTTCAAACTCAGTATGTCTAAAAGAAACCCATTATTTTGTAGCCTCATTACAACTCTCCTCCTGTAATGTTACCCAATACTGTTAATGGTGTAGCTTTCATCCAGTCTCCCTAGCTACAAACCTCAGCATCACTTTCCTTCTGCATTTCTTCTGCTATTCCTCAGTGTTTGCTAATCCGTCCTGCAATGTTACCAGAATCAGTTTTTTTTTTTTTTTTTTTTTTTTTTTTTTTTTGAAGACAGAGTTTCACTGTTATCACCCAGGCTGGAGTGCAGTGGCACGATTTCGGCTCACTGCAACCTCCACCTCCTGGATTCAAGTGATTCTCCTGCCTTAGCCTCCCGAGTAGCTGGGGTTACATGTGGCTGCCATCACACCCGGCTATTTTTTGTATTTTTTAGTAGAGAAGGGGTTTCACCATGTTGGCCAGGCTGGCCTCAAACTCCTGACCTCATGTGATCTGCCCGCCTCGACCTCTCAAAGTGCTGGGATTACAGGCGTGAGCTACCGTGACCGGCCCAGAATCAGTTTTCTCTGTTTGTTGCCACTGCCTCTACTCTCAGGGTTGCACCTTCTCTACCCTGGATGCTGAGAACAGCTCCAGCCTCTCACCTGTCCATCCTCTGCATAGGTATCAGTTATCTCCCTAAATTACAGATTCAAATACATTACTTCTTCTGCTCTTAATCCTTGGGTGGCTTCCCATCATCTTTGGAATAGAGTCATTAACATGATATTCAAAGCTGACCACAAGGTAGGTCTACAGTAAACTTTCTTTTCCCCACTCTTCATTCCTGGCTGCCCATGAAGCCTGTGTTCTGTCACCCAGGTAAATGGCTCACCTTTACTTTGGAATATTTACACATCCTTTCCCTTGAGCTGTTTTGCCCATAAACACCTTTCCCTCTCTGTTTACATAACCCACACTTTAAGTCCCAGATCAAATATCTTTGGCTCTTGAAAGCTCCCTTTATCCATTCAGTCAAACTTAATTGCCGGGTGCTCTATGCTCCTATTGAATTTGTGCACACATTTATCATAGCCCAGATTACCTTCTAAATTATTTAAGTTGCAGTGTATCTGGTGAGACAGTACTTTTTAAGAGGACTAAAGTGGCCATCAATCTTTGTAGAAGCAGAATATTACCTTTTTTGCAGATTTTTTTATTTTTTAAAATTCTGAGGAATAACCTAAATATTTTCTCTTAGTTGTACAACTGCAAGGTGAATTTGCTCTTGCAGTGTGAAGCATATGTAACCCCTGTCCCTCTAGTAACCCTCAACATTCAGAACTAATCCTTGGTGAAGAGGTAGCTATGTTTGCAGAGAGGCCAAGGAATATCTTGAGGAGATATGTGGAGATGCCATCCCTTTCTTTAAGAGATTTAAAGGTAGAATTTTCTGATAGGTCGAGAAGGTCCTGCTGTGGTTCCCAGTCACAAAAACTGTGAAGGATGGAAGGGGAGCTCGCTTTGATAAGGGAAGACCTGACTAAAACGATCCAGACTCATTACCACAGTCCCTATTTGTGGAGGTCAATTGTTTGTGACAGAGCTTGAGTGTGGGCTAGAAACTTCTCTGATCTGACATCCTGTCGTGGTGGGTTTGTGAGTGCAGACTAAAGGAGATGAGACTTTGGGAGCCCAAGCACGAATTATCACTGCAGCCTCTTCAAGAACCTGACTCAGCAAGGATGACTTAGCAACCAAAAGCAAGGACGCATTTTCGATAGTGACACCAGGTGGTAGCAACAAAAGTAATGAAAATTATAAATAAAAGTTCACAGTGCCCTGATCAAACTCTCTAATTTTGTCTTGTGAACTACAAACAGTCTCCATGAACTGAATAAAAGCCTCTCTTCCCAAGACTCCTGTTGCAGAAAGAGCTTAGATAACTCAGAAATGGGGTAATTCAATTGTTAAAAGTGTGACCATATTGGTACTCCAAGCTGGTTAAGCAGGTTTTCCAGGTTACACTTAGTTGTCTCCCCAGTGACCCTGTGAATGTCTGCAATGTGGGGAATAATCTTTATATCTCTCTGGTGATGAGAACGGTGATTTGAACATTGTAAATATTTGAATTGAATTGTTTCTATCCCATGTTTATTTTAATGTTTATAACTACCGTCATAAAACATGTAACATTTAAACGTTTTGTATAAAAACGTATTTTCCATTTACAAACATGCCTGTAGCAGGTAGGAGCCACTTCAAATAAAACATGAAGCAGGGCTGTCTCTGCTCTTTGGGGTCTCAATTTGCAGTTACTACTGTATATTATCATCAGCAATATAATAAACTTCTTAGATATACAGTGTCATTACATTTTTGAGAAAGGTATTTTGCCTACTTAGGTTGGAGTGTAGAAAATTTCTTCATAAAGTCAGCCCCCAGTTCTCTAGTTGCAAGTTTTTCAAATTTGCTTGGTCTTGCTCTCTTGTGTAGAAATTGATTACCATTCCCTGCAACTTAAAATATCATTTTTCTTGTTTAGAGAGGAGGTTTCTAAGTGTGCCCTACTATTGGAGAATGTTTATGCTGACCACCTATAATTTAGAATACATAAATCTGCTCCAGGGAACTTGGGCTGGTTCAGCATTTTCCTCCTAGTTCGTCAAAGAGCCTTTTGTGCCTGCTATACATGGTCTGTATTGTTAGTTTCTTTTCTCTATTGTTGGCTGTTTACATGAAAGGAGATTCAGTGTATTGTTTGAGTTTGACTTTTCATACCCTCTGTGAAGCCACGTGCTCTATATTCCAGTGGGAAATATAATATGCAGTGGTTTCACTGAAATTTGCAAGAATTTTTATTAAAGGACATACAGAGCTATTTCTGTAGGAAGCCAGTGTTGATCTATCTACAATGCTATGTATGTACATTTATATGTATGTATGTATATGAATTTATGTATCCATCTCTATCAAACCAAGTATCTAGTGGCTTGCTAGTAAGTGTTTAACCACAGGATTTCTAGACGGAAAAAAGCTCTAATTATAAACGTTGTCAATTTCTGTAGCATAGTTTCTTCCATCGTGGTTCATTTCAAGCTACCAGTATGTCAACACTGAACACAGAGTTGGGAAGTGATGCGCTGCAGAATACTTTATATGGTATTTTCACCACATAAGTGTTACATAGATACGAAAGACTTAAGTCCCAGGGCACAGATAAAAGTAAATAGTAAAATAACTAGAAAGCAATCAGTTTTGAGTATTGATAATCTTTGAGTGGAGTGCAGTGGTGCCATCCTGGCTCACTGCAACCTCCGCCTCCTGGGTTCAAGTGATTCTTCTGTCTCAGCCTCCCAACTAGCTGGGATTACAGGTGCACACCACCAGGCCTGGCTAATTTTTGTATTTTCAGTAGAGACAGCGTTTGGCCATGTTGGCCAGGCTGGTCTCGAACTCCTGACCTCAGGTGATCCTCCTGCCTCTGTCTCCCAAAGTGCTGAGATTATAGGCATGAACCACTACTCCCAGCCATAATTCAGTTTTTAATAATGGCCATGTTTAAGAACCACTTGTAAAATTCCTGAAAATTTAGCAGTTGGCTTCTTCAAGCTGGGATAAACTGGCTCCCATACAACACTGTATTAATCTATATACTTCTATGCACTTCCTTCCCTTTTCTAAGAAGAGTGGGCTCCTGTGGGTGGGGAGATCTTTGTTTAACCTCATGTGTAGATAAGCTGGAATGGGGAAAGAAGTAGGACTAATTTGCTGAGTGAAATAAAGGACAAAATTTTGTGTGTGGGCAGTTGAGTACTAAGATTTTAGGAAGCTGGAGGCAAGAGTTAGCTTGCTCTATGACAGAAGGATGGAAAAGAACGTTCCTTCCTCATTGTGAAAACCAGGGGGAATATTTATATACTTTATTTATTTTATGCAAAGTTGAACTTTCAAATTTGGAATAGTATGACATAAAAATATTACTAACTTTTTTTGTAATAGAAAGTTTAGAATATTATAATATACCTTTACATTTATTTCTATGGGATAATGATCTTTCCAGTTTCCTGAGTAGAATGATTGGTGTTCTCAGAAATGCATCAATCACATAAAACACTGTAGTTTCCCCTCAGGTACTTGATACAAATCTCTGTTTTCATTTATTATATGAAATGTTTGGTAAAATCTACATTGCTTATTAGTGTCTTTAGTGGGAATGGATTCTGTTTGAGAGGAAAATAATGTAGATTTCTAAATCATAGTTGAAGTGACTGAGACTATATGCTGGATTATAAGAGGTATTTGAAAACAATGTTACCTAAGACTGGAAATTAAATTGCATTAGATGAAGTACCGAATCATCTATTAAAAACCTAAATTTAGGCGGCATAGCATGGTGCTTCAGAGTACAGATCCTATAGCCCAACTATTGGAGCTTGATTACAGATTCTATCACTTATTATCTGTGTGACTTTGGGAAAATTATAGAACATCTTCAGTTTTATTGCCTGTAAAACAGGAATTTTAATAATACATATTGCATTGTTTTGAAGATTTAATGAGTTATATTTAAGGCACTTAGAATAATTCCTGGCACATTGTAATCTCTAAGGTGAGCTATTGTTTCTAACTGATCTAATAATTTAGGAATAGGATTAATTAAGATATTATATATTTAAATATTAGATATGGTGGGTTTCTGAGGGGTTCTAATGAAGAACTTTTTCCCTGTTTGAATTCTGAATGAACTAAGATATAAGAAACAAGAGTGATACAGATGGGGGAATAAAAATATTTCCTTTATTACTGACAATGCTGATAAAGCACAACATGCTTGTGTCTGTATGCAAATAGGCTTCTTAATCCAGAAATTTAAAATTAGGCAGACATACTGACCCTGGAAACCTACGAGCATCCTCTGGAGGGCCAGACTCTTTCCATATGGCCAAGAGCAGAGCACAGCACACATTGACTGAAAGTAGACTGACTTCCAAAAGAAAGGGAAAGGAGGAGGCTGGGCTCTGCATGCCTGGCTACTCCTCCATACTTATCAACCAAGTTAACTTACTGCTCTGTAAGTGGGTAAGTGGAGACAGGACAGAGAAGAGCCAGGATTATTTCATAATGGAGCTCTTTCCACAAGGTAAGGAATAGAAGCAAAGGAAAAGCCTTCCCCTCTGTACCATTTTTTAGCCATTAACACAGAAACTAATTTTAGAGTTTTTAACAGAGGGCGTTTTATTTGGCTCCTCAGATCATGTAGGAGCTAAGAAATTCAATTGTTGATACCCTCCTGAAACAAAGAAGTTCCATTGGGGATGCCCTCCTTAAACAAAGGGAGAAGATGGTACTACTAGAGCCCAAGGGCTGGAGTCACCCAGCAGGAGCTGGAACCATGGTGGGCCTGTGCAGCAGAAGCTCCAGCTACTTGAACACTTCCTGAGGCACGAGGAGAAATACCCTGGCTTCTCCTTCCTCCAGCCCTCCAATCTCTCTCCAGTGCCTCCCACTGGCTCACTTTAGATGACAGCCAACTAATAGGAAATCCTGGAAAATAGCCTGCAGGGCCAGCACCGCTGCTATACAAAGCAGAAAGGGAGAGGGTGAGTGATAGATCTCCAGGCAAACAGGGCCACGGCCTGTGGGTGTGTGGGTGCATGTGCACGTGTGTGCATATGTGTGTACATACACACATCTTCTATTTCACACTACTCTGCTTTTGAACACTTTGCACTGTGTAGATCAAAATATCTTTTCAGATAGTACAATTTTAGCATTGCTTAGAGATATAGGTTTATGGAAGCAAATTGAGGAAAGTTGAAAATCAATATACAATTTGGTCCATTCTAAAAATTCTGGTCAACATACTCTGCAATAGTTCTAAGATTATAGGTTTCCAGACTGTTTCCTGATAGTATCAGATTATTGCCTAAATTTTCTATTTTTTGTTGTCCTTTTAAAGATAGACTCAAGTAAAATTCTATACTTGGAATTCAACTTGATACAAGTCAAACAATATAGACACTCTACCTATTCAACTCCTATACATCAGATAATGGGCACCTTCTAGTTTTGGTTCCTATATGAAGTCTTCCCAGAGTACTGTAGCCCTCAGGGAGGTCTTCATCGTTAAATTTAATGCACTTAATTTTGTGATATTGCTTTGTAGAGTTATGTGTTTTGTCTAATCCTGTGCCTTGTTCTTCTTAAGAAGCCACTATGTCTTAAACTGTGACAAACTCTCCAAGAAGTTAGTTGGTTAAAGCCAAATTGTATGGATCTAGCTTAAAAGTCCACTATTATACCATTGCTTAACAAAGTTTTCTTAAAAGCATTTTTTTTTAGGCTTATTTAGTGCTCATAGGTCATTCTTCCATGTTGTCAACCAAAACAATTAAAGAAATGGAAGCACTGGGTTGGATTTGTTCTTCAGAGAATTATGAACCAGTGGGCCAGAGCTGCTTGCTGTCAAGGTCTAAAATGAGAATGAGTCTCTAGTAGAGAGGTAAAGAGTCAGATGACCTGAAATTGTTACCGGTAGAAGGTATCCAGGTTCTTGGCATCTTGAACAAAGAATTGGACTAAATGCACAAACAAAGCATGAAGAGCCAAAGCAGGGATTTATTGAGAATGAAAGTACACTCCACAGTGTGGCAGTGGGCCCAACGTACGGGCTCAAGAGCCCCATTACAGAATTTTTGGGAGTTTAAATACCCTCTAGAGGATTCCATTGGTTACTTGGGATATGCCCTATGTAAATGAGGAGGATAAAGTAAAGTGACAACGTCATTTACTATGGAGAGGATATTTCCTGTCATAGCTGAAGTGTGAATGGGCCTCATGTTCCTTGCCTCCAGACCCTGTTTTCCTGCCTGAAAATGAGATCTTGGTCTAAAGTAAAATGAGCTACTTATGTAACCTCTTACACAGAAAGTTGAGATAATAGTGATACCTTCCTTATTTAGTGTGAAATAACCCATGCTTTTTGCTTAGAACAATGACTAGTCCTTGGGATTAGCTGTTATGATTCAGTATGCTGTTGTTTTTATTTGCTTATTTATTTATTTATTTATTTATTTATTTATTTATTTATTTATTCTCGAGATATGGTCTATGCTCTGTTGCCCAGGCTGGAGTGCAGTGGTGTGATCATAGCTCACTGTAACCTTGAAGTCCTGGGTTTAAGTGTCAAAGACATCCTAACCAGAGTGAATAAAGGCTGGATGAAGCCAAACCTGCTGGGTTACATTCCTAGGGTGTTGAACACTCTTGATCACAAGATGTTTATAGTTGAGGGAATGAGTTAATGATGTTAACTAAATAAATAAAGATCCAGAACTTATAGAAATGTCCCAGTACTTTAAGAACAAGGAGTATTCTTAGTTTAAGGATAGTAACATAGAAAAGCATCAATACTGATAGCCTGTCACAACTGCATCACAAGCTTTTGTGATAAAGTATACTGTCCTTAAAATCTATATAAAAAGACATTGTATTTGAAATGGGTGTTTTCCTCCTCTTGCTTTTTGAGGATGCCTGACTCTGTAATTGAGCAGTGTGTGAAAGACTATCTTAAATTTTCTCTACTCTGCAACTCGCCCTGAATTCTTTCTCACGTGAGAGCCAAGAACTGGCTCTTGGAGTCTGAGACAAAGCCCTTTTTCTCATGATACAAGCAATCCTCCTGTGTCACTCTCCCAAGTAGCTGGGATTACAGGCTCATGCCACCACACTCAGCTAATGCCTGTTGTTTCTAGAAGTTAATTTTTAGACAACAATCTCAGAAATATAAAACATTGAGTTCCTACTTAATGCAGAACAATATCTCATGTGCTTATCTGCAGAGCTGCATCAAGAGAACAGAGAAGCCAAACAGCTGCCCAAGGTGCCAGGCTCTAAGGGATGGTGAAACATCACTGGAACTATAGCAAGAGAGAGATGTGATTATTGGAATTCCTTGTGGGAGTATTGTATTTTGATGAAAGGGGTGCCTTAATGAAGCACCTAGGTTGGGAAAGGTGCTCAAGTAATAATAGATGATTGTGAAGTCACCTTCTCAGGAAAGAGTCCTGTAACCGTAAGGATTCTGCTTTGTGAATGCAAATGTGGGCCAGTTGATGGTAATGGTGAAAAGGTGGAGAGCTCCTATCAGTGGTCTTTCTCCACTCCTTCCCCAAGCACCACTAAGCTCCAGAGTCACTGAACTATCAAACGGTATTTGCCTAGCATGCTGCACCAATTCATTAGGTTACCTGGTGTATATGAGTCATGCCATGGATTAGTAAATTGAGGGAGATATTGGGGGAACCTGTCCCTGATAATTCTTTGTGGATTATTTTCTATTTCCCTAAGTATCAGCTGGTCTGAGAAATAAAGGGAAAGAGTACAAAAGAGAGAAATTTTAAAGCTGGGTGTTCAGGGGAGACATCACATGTCAGCAGGTTCCATGATGCCCCCCCCAGCTGCAAAACCAGTAAGATTTTATTAGTGATTTTTAAAAGGGGAGGGAGTGTGTGAATAGGGTGTGGGTCACAGAGATCACATGCTTCATGAGGTAATAAAATATCACAAGGCAAATGGAGGCAGGGCGAGATCACAGAACCGGGGTGAAATTAAGATTGCTAATGAAGTTTTGGGCACACACTGTCATTGATAACATCTTATCAGGAGACAGCATTTGAGAGCAGACAACTGGTCTGACCAAAATTTATTAGGCGGGAATTTCCTCGTCCTAATAAGCCCGGGAGTGCTATGGGAGACCAGGGCTTATTTCATCCCTTATCTACAACCATAAAAGACAGACGTTCCCAAAGCGGCCATTTTAGAGACCACCCCTTGGGAACGCATTCCCTTTCTCAGGGATATTCCTTGCTGAGAAAAAGAATTCAGCGATATTTCTCCTATTTGCTTTTGAAAGAAGAGAAATATGGCTCTGTTTCACCCGGCTTTCAGGCAGCCAGACCTAATGGTTATCTCCCTTATTCCCTGAACACCACTGTTATCCCATTCTTTTTTCAAGGTGCTCAGATTTCATATTGTTTAAACAATTTGTGCAGTTAATGCAATCATCACAGCGTCCTGAGGCAACATTCATCCTCAGCTTACGAAGATGACGGGATTAAGAGATTAAAGTAAAGACAGGCATAGGAAATCACAAGAGTATTGATTGGGGAAGTGACAAGTGCCCATGAAATCTTCACAATTTATGTTCAGAGATTGCAGTAAAGACAGGCATAAGGAATTATAAAAGTATTAATTTGGGGAACTAATAAATGCCCATGAAATCTTCACAATTTATGTTTTTCCACCATGGCTTCAGCCAGTCCCTCCATTCAGGGTCCTTGACTTCCCACAATAGGGAACTTGTAATTTGTATCAGTCAGGGACCAAGTGATTTGAACAGAGAGAATTTAATATAAAAGTTAACTAAGTATAAAGTTATTAACTACATAACTGAAAAGGTCAAAAGGCAATCTAAGGTATCCTTGAGGCAGTAATTGCAAGAAGAAGTTAGGGCTCAGGGAAGATAAGGAAGAGGCTGGAATTACTGAAATAATTTAGAGTTCTAGAAGACACACCCTGAGGAGCTGAAACTCAGACCTCTGAGGAGGGGTTCTTCTCAGTTGGTTCTGATGTCTCTGAGCTCACAGGAGTGGCCTTGCTATACACTGAATATTTGTGTCCTCCCGAAATTCACATGCTGGAAACAAATCCCCAGCGTAAAGGTTTTCGGAGGTGGGGATTTTGGGAGGTGATTAGGTCCTGAGAGTAAAGCCCTCATGAATGGGATTAGTGCCATTATAACAAAGAGCCCAGAGAGTTTTCTTTGCCCTTTCTGCCACCATGTGAGGTTACAGTGAAAAGATGGCTCTCTATGAGCCAGGAAGTGGGCCCTCACCAGACATTGAATCTGCCAGTTCCTTGACCTTGGACTTCCCAGCCTCTTGAACTGAGAAATAGATTTCTGTTGTTTATGAGCCACTCAGTCTATGATGATTTGTTATAATAGCCAGAATGGACTGACAGACTGTGGAGCGGGTGCTGGCCCAGCTGGTGCTGGGGTCCCTAGGGATGGATGGGACTTGATGAGGCTGGTTCTTCACATACTGAAAAACTGCCGACTGGATTTAGTTGCTACTACAGGAAAAAACTGTTGCCCTTGGGGTGAAGAAAAATTGCTGGAGTGATGCTTACCAAACAGGATGCAGACAGCAAAGAGCAAGCCTCTCTTTCCTCCTTCAGCCTTGTAGCCTGTCCCTTTTGGCAGGAGCAAGCTGCTGAGTCCCAACCCCTGCATGGCAAAGCAAGATATACAGAAGGGTGGGGGCTTAGAGCAGCTAGTTATTTAATGACTGGGACACACATATTGTGAATCATAACAGGGTATGTAGTGAACATTGGTGGCTAAGTCTTGAGCAAATACTTTACAGAGCATCTACTGCGTGCTACTGGAAACACAGAGCTGAATATGATCTTTCTGTCCCCTTAAGTTGGAGGCAGGAAGTCCAATTTATAGAAGAAATAATGTGATGAAGGAACCAACATAATTACGACCATAGTACTATGGGAGCATAGACAGGGGAACCTATAGGTAGCGAATCTAATATTCTTTACTTCATGAATTAAGTGCTATCTATGTAGCTTAATTATATTAAAATAAAATAGAAAACAGCATCAATGTTGATGTCAGTTTAAAAGTGATCAGCAAAGGTAGTGTGGCACAATTATTAATATTTCCCTTATGTTTCACCCAACTTAATTTCCCCAAATCTGCCAAATCTGTCAAACCAGTACCATCTACTTTTGTTTACTGATTTTTTTTTTTTTAATTTCAAAGATTCTGATGCTGTCAAATTCAGGATATTTCTTTGTTCATGGAAATAATTATACATTTATTTTGTTGAGCTTTACCTTTTAGTATTCTACAAAATGGAATAATATTTCATAGTTCTTGAGTAATGTTGGTAAAAGTAATGCACCAGTGATATTTTACAAAGCTATTCCAAACATTTATTTTTGTGTATTAACTTAGGCTACAAATATTTGCTTTGTGCATACTATGTAAAGTATACTTCTCTAGGTTCTGGGGGAATATAAATAGAAAAGACACAATGTGGTAGACACAATTGGGTGCTAACATGCCAGCTATTTCTCTGCTTTTTTCTTACTATCACTAATTAGATTTTGTCTAGACATTGGGGAGCAACAAGTCCCAGCACAGGGACAAATCTTGATTGGTCTAAGATAATTATAGTAATCCTGGTCTCCTTAGCTTTGGTTTAGAGTGGGGTTTGTAAGCAATGTTTACCCATTCATTGTGAAGTGAATTATCTTGTAGGCTTCTGAATGTTTTTTTCCTTGGTAAAATGGATAAAATGTCTTAGTGGACATTGTTGTTTGAGGATATGGTATTTGCAGTTATGGAAGCTATTTGAAAATCCTAATATGACAGCTTCAAAAATCACAGAGACGCCAGCTGGAATCCAGTCATGTAGGCCCACTGAACAGGTCACATAAACAGTAAGACTGTTTTATGAAAGTGCTGACAAGTGACTTACTGCATAAGGGTAGCAGGTTAGACTCTTCTGGGTGACCAGAACTGACTCTTCCAGGGTGGCCAGTTCAGTGGGCCAACACAACTGGAAGAGTTTAACTTACTACCCTTTTTGCCATTTTTAGTTTGGTTCTGTGTTAGTTGAAATCAAAGTAATTCTAAATGGCATGCATGGTCTCTGTCTTGCAGTCTTCTAAAGAGTAATACATAACTTTTTACTTTTAAATACAGGGTTCTATGAAAGGAGTAGTATTTTGCTGCACTTATATGATTTTAACTGGGCAAACAGATGTTTCAGGGAGTAGATATCATACAGGTATATAGTATGTAGATATAAAGTATCTTGCCAAATAAGGTATATTAGTCCATTTTCACAGATACTACCTGAGACAAGGTAATTTACAAACAAAAGAGGTGTAATTGACTCACAGTTTCACATGGGTGAAGAGGCCTCAGGAAATCTACAATCATGGCAGAAGCTGAAGGGGAAGCAAGGCATGTCTTACATGGCTACAGGAGAGAGAGAGAGCACAGAGCAAACTGCTACTTATAACACCATCAGATCTCATGAGAACTCACTATCATGAGAACAGCAAGGAGTAAACTGCCCCCATCATCCAATCACCTCCCACCAGGTACCTCCCTTGACATGTGGGGATAACAATTTGAGATAAGATCTGGGTGGGGACACACAGGCAAACCATATAATAAGGGATGCTCTCTCTTTTTTTTTTTTATTATACTTTAAGTTCTAGGGTACATGTACACAAAGTGCAGGTTTGTTACATATGTATACATGTGCCATGTTGGTGCACTGCACCCATTAACTCATCATTTACATTAGGTATATCTCCTAATACTATCCCTTTCTCCTCCCCCCACCCCACGACAGGCCCTGGTGTGTGATGTTCCCCTTCCTGTGTCCAAGTGTTTTCATTGTTCAATTCCCACCTATGAGTGAGAACATGCAGGGTTTGGTTTTTTGTTCTTGTGATAGTTTGCTGAGAATGATGGTTTACAGCTTCATCCATGTCCCTACAAAGGACGCAAACTCATCCTTTTATATGGCTGCAGAGTATTTCATGGTGTATATATGCCACATTTTCTTAATCCAGTCTATTATTGATGGACATTTGGGTTGGTTCCAAATCTTTGCTATTGTGAATAGTGCCACAATAAACATACGTGTGCATGTGTCTTTATAGCAGCATGACTTATAATCCTTTGGGTATATACCCAGTAATGGGATGGCTGGGTCAAATGGTATTTCTAGTTCTAGATCCTTGAGGAATCGTCACACTGTTTTCCACAATGGTTGAACTAGTTTACAGTCCCACCAACAGTGTAAAAGCGTTCCTATTTCTCCACATCCTCTCCAGCATCTGTTGTTTCCTGACTTTTTAATGATTGCCATTCTAACTGGTGTGAGGTGGTATCTCATTGTGGTTTTGATTTGCATTTCTCTGATGGCCAGTGATGATGAGCATTTTTTCATGTGTCTGTTGGCTGCATAAATGTCTTCTTTTGAGAAGTGTCTGTTCATATCCTTTGCCCAATTTTGATGTGGTTATTTGTTATTTTCTTGTAAATTTGAGTTCTTTGTAGATTCTGGATATTAGCCCTTTGTCAGATGAGTAGATTGCAGAAGTATCTCCATGAACATCTAATAGACTGGGAACCTTCTCGTTCCTATAGCATGTTCTTCGCTCTGCTCTGCCTACCTTCATTTCCTTCTATTAGAGATTTCCTAGGGAAGCTATGTCTGGACTTCCTCTGAACTTGCTCCTGATAGTAAGACTATTTTAGAAAAGTGCTGACAAGTGACTTATTTCTTGCCATTCACTAGACATTTTAAAAATAGATGTAAGCATTGAGTTTTGGGGTGATGTTTGGAAGGGCTACATCTTGCTTGTCAGGGAAGATGTTTCCTGGATGTGCCTGATTTCAAACTAACCCCACGTAATAAACGATTGCTCTTGTCATGCTTTCAGTATCTCTCTGCCTTCCTTTATAAACTCTAATAAATTAACCCTAAGAAACAAATTGACAAAGAATGTGACTAGAAAGTTTACAAAAGAAGACATATACATAGAGAGTGAATCAAGTGTTCAACCTAATTAAAAAATAATAAATATAAAGAAATATTATTTTCTGTTTATCAAATTTACAAAGATTTAAAAGTAATAATACCCAGTGCTTGAGAGAGTTGAGGATATAGATGGTCTCAAGTATTGCTTGAAGATAGATATATACCCCCTTATGAAGAATTATGGTAATATGTATTAAGTTCTTGAAAATATTTATAAATTTCAACTAGGCTAGTCCTCTTCTAAGCATTGATCCCAGAGAAATAATTCTTTTATTATTTGTTTATTTATTTTTATTTTGACAGATTCAGGGGCTACAACTGCAGTTTTGTCGAATGGATACATTGCATAGTGGTGAAGCCTAAGCTTCAAGAGATAATTCTGAATGTAGAGAAATCTTTATATACTCGCAGCATTATTTATGTATGATTTATCATCATACATAATGAACAGTTTGAAGCAATCCTATTATTCAATACTTAGAAAAGTGTGGATACATTTTAGTATATCCTCACAATGGATGCAAATATAAAAATTATGCAATATAAAAATTATGGCTATATAATTTTATACTTCAAAAGAAGGCTATTGTTTTAATACTAACAGAAAGTATCAAAATAAAATATTATATATGCTATATGTTTTAATTTTACTATGAAAAATATAAAATGGAAAGATATGACAGATTTTAGCAATATTTTTCTCTGAATAAGAAAAATTTTTTATATACTTTTTTATATTTTTAAAATTTCCTGAAATGAGCATGTATTATCTTAATAATCAGGAAGGAAACAATTTGAGAAAAAGTTTAACAATTTTCTTATAAGGACTACTTAGCTTCTATTTTTAAAAGAAGATCTTCCAACTGCTATTATTTTTCATCTATAAAAAAATGAAGCTACTAAAATGTAAAGCTTCCTTAGGTCTCTAGGTTTCAAGGATATAATAAAATACAAAGAAATCTGGTGCAATTTTTGTTCTTTTTTCCACTGTCATCATGACAATGCATTTATAACAGGCAATTTTCTGTTCTCTGGAAAACAAGGTACATCACATTAGAAACGGATTTCTGACTGGTGTCTCAGAACATTTCTTGCTCTTCAACAATGTTGTGTTTATACATGTCTTTCCTTTTTACAGTTTTATTTTCTTATTTCTTGGAAAGTTGGCACTTTTGCAGATGGCTAGTTATATACAGGCCTAGGCCTACATTCAGGCTAAAGGCTGGGATGCTTGCTACCTGTGGGGCAGTTGTTGAAAAACTAGGGAAGGCGTAGAATGAAAAAAATCAACACCAGGATTTTGGGAACCCACACTTACCCTCTTTTTGCCTTTTGAAGATTGCCAGGATACCTTGGGGCTAAGTCTCTGAATAATTACAAGCTAATGCTGAATATATATCATCTCATATACATATGTATTTCTTCAAGTAAATGTAATGTATTCCCGTGGTCACACTTCAAGTTTGTATGTATATATAAGATGTTAAAAAGTCTTATGTTTTTCTAGTTGTTAATATATGCTGATTACTCAATATGTGTGTGTGGGTGGGGGGTGGTTTGTATTAGTTTTCTATTACTGCTGTGGCAAATTACCTTAAACTTCGTGTCTGAAAGCAACACTAATTTATGATCTCACAATTCTGGAGATAAGTGGTCCAAAATGAGTGTCTCTGGACTGAAATCTAGGAGTCTGCGGAGCTATGTTCCCTCCTGGAAGCTCTAGGGGAGAATCCGTCTTCTTGCCTTTTCCAGCCTCTGGAGGCTGCCTGCATTCATTGGCTTATTGTGTCTTTCCATCTTCCCCAACCAGCAGTGACCAGTTGAGTCTTCACCACATGGCATCGCTCTGACACCGATTCCTGTGCCTCCCTCTTACACATCTTAGAACTGTTGTGATTATATTGGATCCTCTCGATAATCTAGGATAATCTCCCTATTTTAAGGGCAATTATTGGCAACCTTTATTCTGTCCATGACCTGAATTCCCCTTTGCCATGTAACTTAACATATTCACAGATTCCAGAGATTAGGACACAGGCATCTTCCGGGGCATTGTCTTGCCTGCTGCAGGAGAGTTTCAGAAAAGTAAAAGGATGTAAATAAACAATCTGAATTCAATCACTCAAAGATAACTACTGTTAACATTTTGGCAAATATTTCTGCTTAAATTTTGTAAAATCTTGAACCAAGTTGACTTAGATATAGAATGGAAACTTTAAATGTTTCCTGACCCAATTGTATATATATTGATATAATTCAAATATGAGAAAGTCTCTGTTCTCCCCCACCAGTTTCTTATGTGTTCTTCCAGTTTTCTTTGTGTAAATATATATACACTAACATCTCTGTTCCTTTCCTTATCTTGTAGTGGGAGTGGGCACTGGAACAATAATAATAAATAATATTTGTTGAATATTTACTATGCACCAGACATTATGATAAGTTCTATGAATTTAATCTTCACAACACTTTGAGTGGGTACTATTATTATCTTTACTTTTAAGATGTAGAATCTGAGACACAGAGAAGTGAAGTAATTTGCCCACAGTCACTCATCTGGTAAATTATAAACTGAGATTTGAACCCAGACAGTCCAATTTCAGAGCCCACATGCTTAGTTACTATAAGGAGTACATTACTTGTTAATTTAAAGAGTTGGTTAAAAATTCTGTCATCTCTAAAAATTCCTTACGTAAAAGGGATTTTGCCTCAAAATGTCATGTGTTTCTGGAAAGATGTATCTGACACTCTTGGTTGGTGGCCCAGGAGCTATGCCCAATAGCCATTCCAAAACATTTTCTCCCTTGCTGGTACCCGCAATAGAGCTGACAAAGCAGACTTGCTTTTAAAGCCTCTATTGAGCTCAGTTCTGGCCAAAGAAACTGTAAGACATTTTCTGAGAGACCTCGGGGAAGCTGTTGCCTTTGTTATGTCATCAGGAAGGGAAGTTATGAAATTTTTCTCTCACTGCTCTGTCCCGCCCTTTGCCCCCATTTGGACATGGCCACATGAAGATATAATATTCAGAGGTAAGGCAGACCTCTTGCAACCACACTAAAAGAATTTCAGAAATTTCAACACAACTTCTGACATTGTGGAGTTGCCAAACCTGGAGCTGGTTATCTCCAGACTTCTTGTGAAGCACAGCAATAAATAGTCTTACACTTTAAGCCCCTGTTAGATTTCTTTTACTTGTAGCCAAACACAGTCTAATTAAAACAGAGCTCAATAGTACTACTAAAGAGAAAACATCTGTCGTGTGTGGTAAAATCATGGGCCTACCTTTTAAGAGAGATGAAGATATCTGCAATACCATGACATCAGCCTCTCTCTATGCAAGGGGTTTTGAAACCTTGTTACGGGAACTGGGAGGGGTTATCCTGGAAAAGACGATCAAGAAAAAATATTATGATATGTAATATACTTGAAGGGCTCTCTGATAGGTTGAAAGCATCCACAAATTCTTGCCATCCTTGGGTGCAGGTTACTTTGCAATGTGACATTTCAGTTGTTCCCATCCATCCATTGACTTTCCATTTGGCCATGTATATTAGTTTCCTAGGGCTGCCATAATAAACTACCACACACTAGTGGGCTTAAAACAACAGAAGTTTATTTTCTCATGGTTTTTGAAACTAGAAGTCTGAAATCAAGATATTGGCAAGCTCATGCTTTCTTTGAAGTAACTAGGGGAAAATCTGTTCCACACCCTTATCTTAGGTTCTGCTGTGACCTACAGTCCCTGTGGTTCCTTGGCTTATAGACATCTCTTTCCAATCTCTGTCCCACTAATCAAGTGGCATTCCCCCTGTGTGTTTCTGTGTCTATTCTCTCCTCATAAGGACACCCAGTCATACTGGATTAAAGAACCACCTTACTCCAGAATGGCTTCACTTCAAGTTAACTAATTATATCTGTAAGAATCAATTTCCAAACAAGGTCACATTCTGAGGTTCTAGGAAGGATGTGAATTGGCAGTTGGGGGACTGGGGTGGGAGGCACTATCTGACCCAGTACATCATGTGGTTTTCTTTGGCAAAAAGAATATTAGCAAATAGTACATCAGAGACTTGTAAAGTGCTATTTTTGCAACCTTGGGACCACTGTAAGTAGAAGTCCAGTCTGACTTACTGGAGGATGAGAGACCTTGTGGAGCAAAGCCAAACTGTCCCAGCTGAGGCCACCCCTAGAAACACCAGCCTGACAATTGCCAGACATGTGAATTAGCCATTCTAAACCATCCAGCCATAGTCAAGCTGGCCAGACTGGAGGAATCACCTGACTGACCCATGAAATCATGGAAAATAATGAATTGTTTATAATAATATTTATATTATTTGTAATAAATAATAAATAATAAAATATTAAAATAAATAAAATAAAATAATAAAATAATTTATAATAAAATAACAATTATTGTTTGGGGATGATTTATCATGCAGCAAAAGTGAACTAATGTGGGCTCTGAAATGGAAAGGGGGGTTTATTTGTTTGGGGATATTCCAGAGAGCGGAATGATTTTGAGATTCTTGCCAACTTTGAGCGGCTGTGGTTTTAGGATTGACTTTCTCACTATTACATAAAAGTTACAGAAATAAATATTTCAGTTGAATGCAACAAAGAACTTTCTAATAACTGGATTTGTCAGACGATGTACTTGACTGTCCCCCGAGGGGAGTGTGATAAAGGAAGATGTTATTTGGGAGACCTAATTAGAACCTCTAATAGTCATTTCAAATCTAAGACTTTATGGAAAAAGTGTTTGGATGTTAGAGATATAGAAATGGGAAAAATTATTGATACTTTAATATCCTTTTAATGCATTGCTCATGCTAAAAATTGTAGAAAGACCAAAAATTACACAGCATATTCTCTAAAATTCACAATGTTGACTGGCATTATTGCACATATTCTTCATAAATTGAGCCTTGGACCATGAGTTGGAATTGAGCCTTTGACTTTGGGCTTCTTCATTGCCTTCTCTATTTCATTTTACCTCGTCTTGTTCCCAGGGTTAGAAACACTCTGATTTCTTACCAACTGGTGAATCAGTATGGAACTAAACCTAGGATTGGGCCAGGCCTGAAAGTGGTAGACTACACTAGAGATAGGGTCTTCAGGCAGCCCTCTGGAATAATATCATTTACCACCTTAAGGAAGCAGGATAGTGAAATGAGCCTTGGAGAACTGAAAAACCTGACATAATAGGAGTCTTCAGATGGCTGCTAAGGAACACAGATATCTGGGGTGGAACATTCTTGAGATGAGTACATTAAGTATAGTTATGCTAACTCTACCATGAAAAGAATTTAATTAATAAGTATGCTAGTTCTGTTTTATTGGTCAATATTACACTCTTGTCAGGGTTTAGCTGTAATAAGATTTTCTATGCTATCTCTGGCAAGTCAAAAACTTCTTTAAACTTCAGTTTCTTAGAGTAATTGGTCTTAGATGACCTCCAAACTTTTACCTAATAGAAAAATTCTATTACTGCCTAGACATAGTAATATCAGATATTAAATTGAGGCTTAAAATGTCTTTAATTCATTAATATTTCATTTGGAATGTTATAACTAGAATTGATTGAATGCCTGGCACTGGGAAAAGAACTTTGCATCCATTATCATATGTGTTTATCATAGTAACTATATTATTCAGATGAAAAATCTGAGGCTTAGAAAGGTTAAACAGCTTTCTCAAGGTTACCAAACTATTTAGTAGATTTCTAAATAGTACATCAGTTCTCTCATCTTTGAGATAGATATTTAATTATCCTAGTAATAGCTAAACCATTTCATGTAGATGAACAATTATTGGTAAAGAATACACAGAAAATAGCACCCTAATATTTTGTTGTCTTAATTTATTTACAATTACCTCAGTGTAAATACTGTTATCTGTGTGCATGTACAAATAAACTCTGATCTATACCTTAGGAATGATTATATTACATCTGAAATGCCCTAAGAAGAATCAACAACCATCTGAGGTAGAGTTACTTAGCATTTTAAGCATCATTATCAAAATTTATACTGGATAATTTGTCAATTGACATAAGGATGATAGAAATAATTTTATCGTGATGAATGTGATGTTCGACATACATGGCAGGTTATACATTTGCATGGGCCCCATTACTCTTGCACTAATTATATGATGTAACACCTCAATAGTGGGGGTCTAGATTCTGGCCCCTTGCCTACCCTGAATTCCTCTGATTCATGGAAGATTCAGTTGCCTCACTCCATTTCCAGGCTGGCTGGTTCTGCTTTTCGAATATTATCATATTTGGATCAGAATGAAGCTTTCATGCAAGGCATGAATCAATCTACCTGGGAGCAGAGAGTGGCACTTTCCTTGGCATCACACAAACAGGTGTATGACTGTTTTTGTGCCTGTTTGATAATAACTATTTAAACATTTGGGGTATTTAGGTTAAGGCTTGCTTTCATAGTCAAAGCCACTCAATGAAAAAGTTGAAGTAATTAGGTATCTCTCACCCACTACTGACCACAAAAATCTTCTTATACTAAAGAACCTGACAATTCCTGAATGGTAAAATTGACTTGGGGCAATCAAACAAGGAACAAACCGTAAAGATATATAGGATGACCCAAGGGAAAGAAATTTGGAGATTCACGTAAATTTCATTCATGCCGCTTTCCCTCCATGGAATTGATCATTGCTTCTAATTTATCTTTCAGTAACAGAATCTTTAGCATAATATCATACCCAGCAATCTTGTCATCTAATTTGGCTATGAGGCTATTCCTTTACCATCTTTACATCACAGAGTATACCATAGAAATTGAAAACATTTTTTATTCAGGAAGAAAGATAATCTACTTCAAGAAAATAAGAGAAGTCAAATAGAGCAAGGTTATGAATATGCTTCATTGCCCTCAGTTGTGAAAAAACATCCCATTTATTTGTTATTTTAAATCAGTTTTGATTGGTTTGGGCCTCATCAAACAGAGTTTGTGAAAACAACTACTTTCAGTTATTAAAAAAAAAAATCCTCCCTATTTTAAGGAACTCAGGACATTTGAAGAGTGCCTCTGGGCTTAGCTCTTCACGGTTACTGTTGAACTGCTGCTTGTCCCCTTGAAAGTCAAGAGCTCCATTATTTACAGTCCCACAGTTTCTTCTTACTCTGTTCCAATCTTGCTCGGTTCCCTTCCACACTGTGGAAGCTTTGTTCTTTCAGTCTTCACAATAAACCTTGTTAGTGCTCACTCCTTAGGTCCGTGTCATCTTTAAAATCTGTAACACTCACCGTGCAGCTCCATTCTTGAAGTCAGCGAGACTACAAACCTATCGGAAGGAAGCAACTCTGGACACCATACTTTGGTTCTTCTTGTGAAATTTCTAATTTGTGGCCTTTTATTAAAATTTTTAAAAAATTATTTGCCTGTTTTATGGTTACTGATATAAGCTTCTGTTGTGTGACTGAACTAGGTGACCATTTTAAGGTGTATCATTGGATGGATGGGCGCTCTTAGATTTCAGACTTGGTTATAGATGTGTTTCAGATTTTTGTAATTTTTGGTTGCGCCTAACACCAAGAAACCCATATACACACGCTTTCAGGTTAAACAGCTATGACAAAACAATACGATGGCTGTCATCTTTCCTTGATCCAGAAGGGATAAAGGGAAAGTCCCTAGTAGATGTTGGGACCCACAGTCTCAACTATCTGGCAGAAGTCTATGCATGCTAATAATAGAGGTAAAATAGGAGGCTGGCTTGCTAAGCTGAGTTTGCACTAGGATACTTGTGATTCTCTTCTGTTTAGCAAACTGCTTCTCACAACATGTCTGATAGGGCCAGTATGGCCAGAGAGCACCTTGCTGTGGGTTGAGCTACCCTGGAGAGATGAGTGTTTCTCATTATAGGAGCCTTATTGGGTAGAATATGGGCTCAGTCGCCTCATTTTTCACCCCAGCCAACTAAGAAATACTTGTTTAAGGTTGAAATCAACACTTAACATCATAAAACATAGTTCAGTTGTATACTTTTAATAGTAGGAGACATTCATGCTTTGTATGTACCAGGAATTGGTCTAAATATTGTACAGGTATTAACATATTTAATTTGCACAAAATTTAATGAAGTCAGTATTATTGTTATTACCATATTGCAAAAGAGGCAAGTGAGACACAGAAAAGTCAAAGGATTTGCTCAAAGTCACATAGTTAATAAAGGCCAGAGGTGGGACACAGACCCAGGTACCTATTCCAGAGTCTGCATACCACAATTTTATTTTGTTTACTTATTTTTTTTTGAGAAGTCTTGCTCTGTTGCCTAGTCTGGTGTGCAGTGGCACGATCTTAGCTCCCTATAACCTCCGCCTTCAAGGTTCAAGTGATTCTTGTGCCTCAGCCTCCAGAGTAGCTGTGAACACAGGCATGTACCACCATGCCAGGCTATTTTTTATATTTTTAGTGGATGGAGTTTTGCCATGTTGGCCTGGCTGGTCTCCAACTCCTGATCTCGGGTGATCTGCCTGCCTAAGCCTCCCAAAGTGCTGGTATTACAGGGCTGAGCCACCTCGCCCAGTCTTTATGCACGACAATTTTATACAGTTCATTTTCCTGGTGTATATGGCTGGGGAAAGACAAACAATAATGGCATTCTGGTATTTCCTCCAACTACAAGGTAGTTTCCGACTTTGAGATTCCCTGATTTATCTGGCCATTCCCTCTGCTAATTTGCAAAGCAGATTAAGGATCAGATCAAAGACCTTACTGGGGCTCCAATTCATAAGCGGCTACTGAAGTCTCACTGCAACGAACAGGAAATACGGTGTTGATTAACTCATAGTTCCATGAATAATCCCTTACACAACCAGAAAAATGCATACTGTTCCTGCTTTCTGTCTCTGACCATACAGGGACAACAAACAGACAGTTTAACAGGTTCCTCTGAGGTATCCTTTTATCTCCATGTAATATGCTTAGGATATATGTGTACATTGGGCTGTGCTGCCTGCTCTGAAACCAGCCAGCAATAGTTCCCTGAAGTCATCAGTCACAGCTGAATTTCTGTAATGATGCAGTTGTATTTAATGAGAATGAGCAATTTATTTTATTATGTAAATTTTGAACTTTAAGTATACCTCCTAAGACTTTTAGTTTGAAAATTGCAAAAGAAAACTGAGGAAATATTAAGAACTACAGAAAAAGTTGGAACTATTTTGCCAACATCATGGCCAAGAGAAAAAGGACTTTCACATACATGTTGGACAATTATCTATTACTATAGTCTTATAACCAACTTGGTTCCATTATGAGTATTAATTACTAGCATAATTCAATCACAAATGATAAAAAACTTGTGAACAGACATTTTCCAAATAAAAGCAAATGTTATTTTAGATTTAATGTGTGATTTTGAAATGAAGAAAGTACACAATTTTATTAGTGGAACATCAGTTACTTTCTTTTAAAAAATTGTATTTTATTTTTAATTGACATAATAATGGTATATATTTTTTGGGTACGATGTGATGTTTTGATACATGAATATATTGTGGAATGGCAAAATTAGGTTAATTAATATATTTATCACCTCACATACTTAGTTTTTGTGGTGAGAACATTTAAAATCCACTTTTTAAAAACCAATTTTGAAATATAAAATATTATTATTAACAATAGTCACCATGTTATATAGTAGATGACCAGAACTTATTCCTCCTAATGGAAACTTTGTGCACTTTCAGGGGAGATTGTAAACATCTCCCCTTTTCCTGTCCACCTTTGACCCCTGGTAACTACCATTCTACTCTCTACTTCCATGAATTTGATGTTTCTAGATTCCACATATAAATGAAATCATGTGGTATTTGTATTTCAGGTGCTTAGCTTATTTTACTTAGTGAAATGTCCTCTCGATTCATCCATATTGTTGCAAATGACAGAATTTTCTTCTTTTTTAAAAAGGCTAAATAGTATTCCATTGTGTATATAAACCATATAGTTTTCATCCATTCGTCCATTGATGGACATCAGTTAATTTCTACTGCTGCCAAATAAATGTTGAACAAGCATTTATCCCCCATTGTGCCTTTACATTGCTGATATTATTCAATAGGTTTTCTAAAATGCATGTATGAATAAATTACTGAAATGTAAGAAATCTATACAACTTTTATATGTAGAAGTCTTCCCTCTAATTTCATTTTTTTGTCCTATGTATGTTCTGGATGATTAATTTTGTGTACCACATGAACAAATTATCTTAATTCCTGTTATGCATTGTGTTGTTTACTCTCCAAATTCATATATTGATGTCCCTATCTACCACACCACAGTACGTGAACTTATTTGAAAATAGAGCTATTGCAGATGTAATTACTTAAGATGACATTATACTGAAGTAGGATGGGCCCTATTCCAATATTACTGGTGTCCTTATAGCAAGAAAAATTTGAACATAGACATGAACAGAGGGAGAAGGCCATGTAAAGAGAGGCAGAGACCAGGTTGATGCTTCTACAAGCCAAGGAATGTCATATACTTCTAGAAAACTACCAGAAGCCAAAAGAGAAGCACAGAACAGATTCTTCCTCATAGCCTATAGGGGGAACCAACTCTGCTGACACCTTGGTGTCTGGCTTCTGGCCTCCAGATCTGGGAGACAACACATTTCTGTTGTTCAAACCTCTGAGTTTGTGGTAATCTGTTATAGTGGCCCTCACCAACTGCATTAGTCCATTTTCATACCACTATAAAGAAATACCTGACACTGGGTAATTTATAAATAAAGGAGGTTTAATTGACTCACAGTTCTGCATGGATAGGGAGGCCTCAGGAAACTTACAATCATGGCAGAAGAGGAAGCACACATGTCCTTCCTCACAAGGCAGAGAGAAGTGCGTGAAAAGGGGGAAGAGCCCCTCATAAAACCATCAGATCTTGTGAGAACTCACTCACTATCACGAGAACAGCACAGGGGAAACCGCCCCCATAATTCAATTACTTCCCTTCCTCAACACGTGAGGATTACAGGTCCCTCCCTTGACATATGGGGATTATAATACAAGATTACAGTTGGTTGGGGACACACAGCCAAACCATATCACAAACTATTCCATTTCCTATCATGTAATGAAGACAGGATAGATTCATCTGGCGTGGTGGAATGACTGGGATTTTTTTTTTAATTTTATTTTATTTATTTTATTTTTTTTTGAGACAGAGTCTTGCTCTGTCGCCCAGGCTGAGGTGCAGTGGCGCGATCTCGGCTCACTGCTAGCTCCGCCTCCCAGGTTCACCCCATTCTCCTGCCTCAGCCTCCCCAGCAGCTGGGACTACATGTGCATGCCGCCACGCCCGGCTAATTTTTTTGTAGTTTTAGTAGAGTCGGGGTTTCACCGTGTTAGCCAGGATGGTCTCGATCTCCTGACCTCGTGATCCGCCCGCCTCGGTCTCCTAAAGTGCTGGGATTACAGGCGTGAGCCATGGCGCCCGGCTGAGATTTTATCTTTATTTTGCCTGGGACATTATCTGATTATACAACCACTTTCTTACTGCTATGGGTTTTAAGAGATTGAAGCTGAATGTGATGTATGTGCCTAGGAGGCCTGGGTGCTACTAAAAATTCTTTAGGTTGAGTGTTTAAAGAGACATTGTTTTCTTCTATATACAACTTGTTCCAAAATGTTCTGGTATTATTTATTTTTTAGGATGTGTTTATGAAGCCTAGATGCTTTGAAGTCCCTGGTAAGTAAATCTATATTATTTAATTTTCTAAATTTAGAAATGTTGGTTGGTAATTTACCTTCATCTTTCTTACTGGAAATCTGATATTTCATTTTTTTTCATCAGCCTGGATGTTTTCATGAACTCTAAAGTTTAACAGTGCAAATAATTTGTACCTGAAGTGTATTTGCGACATGCATGGTCAAGGGTCCAGGGAGCTTGAAGAACAAATGGTATGACACAAACCAGTTTTCAAAAGTAGCCTGAGAACACTTTTTTTAAGGGTTATTGTTAGTGAGCACGGATCTTACCAGAGTTCCTAAGATCTTATTAACTATTTAAAAGATGAAGTCCACACTTCCAATTATACTTTGATACAAAATAGAAATATGTACAAAGTAAAAGACTTTTGGTATCCCTGAAAATGTTCTGTCCACAATGGAAATCAACAGATATTTCTCTCATTGCCACATGTTTTTTTTGGAGATGAAGTCTTGCTCTGTTGCCCAGGCTGGCGTGCAGGGGTGCAGTTTTCCTGCCTCAATATTAAAAAGTGATAAATTTCCATGCTTTGTCATTTTTGACTCCTGAGCTCTTGTTAGAACTTGTGATAGTGTTAAGTATGTTTGTGGTAGTGACTATCAATTCACTCCACAGGGAGCATGAAATGCTCAAGATTTTATAAAGATTATCCATTTACTCTATACTTTATGTACTGTGCTTATAATTTTCTTATTTTAGTTCAGTGAGTGTGTTTACTAGGAGAGGACTTCCATGCTATACATAAAATATCCTATAACATTTTAAAAATCAGGGATATTTATGTATATTTAAATCAAAGATTGAAAGAATATTCATTTTTGTGTTCCTACTATTTCTTAAAACATCGTATACTAATTAAATATTTGTTGTATATTTTCTACTATGTTCAACCTATTGTGTAAGATGCTTGGAGAAGGAGCAGGGCATAATAAAAGACACACCAGGTTTCTGTCCTCTGGGGTTTTATCTGGGGCCTTAAAAGGAAACCTATGGAAAGATAAACATTTGGTAGGGAGCCATGTTTTAACTTACTGTTACGTAAAAACTGTGGAAGTAGATCTTAGAAGAGGGAGTTGTCATGAATCAGGGTGGTCTGAAAAGAGTCAGTGGAGAAGTGGGGCTTGGGCTACAAGAAGGTAAAGAAGAGGAAGAGAAAGGGCCCAGAGAAAAAGCAGGCTTTGAAAATCCTTATACGTTTGGTGATAATGAAAAGGAGTAGGTTGAATTGGTTGAGAGAGCCAGATTTTTTATGAAGAGCTCTCCATATTAGGAGAAGGACAATTCTGTAATCATCAGGACAGAAAGAGATAGCTTGAAAGATCGTCGCGGAATAGACTGGAAGAGGAAATGTCTGGACAGTAAGAGCCAAAAAAGGCTGTACAACAGTTCAGGCCTTCGGCTGTGAAGACTTGTCCTCTGGTGGTCAGGATGTATTTGAATGATATTAGAATTAAAAACCCATAAAAAAATATAAAAATATCTTAAACAATTAAATGTGTAACTAGGGAGGAACCAAAGGAGAATGATTATATAAAAACTACAGTTACAGACTGAATGATACCCCTTTATTTAACTAACGAAACAACCTTCAAATCTATCCTTGTCTCATCATGTTTATAGTTCTTGATGATTGACAACTGCATCGCAAGGAAATAAATTGTTACCAAAATTTATTAAAGAAAATATATATACTAAAAATTCCAAAGCTGTCGTTTTATTCCCCACATTCAATTGCTATTCTAAATCTCTTGTTATCCCAAGTATTGTACAATATATGGAATATGATATTCCATATAATTCTAGAAACTGATAAGATTTAGTTCAATAAGAACTATATTGTGGCTTCAGATATAAGGAGGAGTAAGATTTATTCAAGAAATCAGTCTTGTATCTTGCTGTCTATTTAAAATTCTGGAAGCACAGATAAGATAATTTACTTGCTTGAAAATATTTTGTGATCCCTTATTGTCCCTAAAATGAGGTTCAAAATCCTTAGGCAGTATAGGGCAGAGGGGAAAATGTTGAACTCTGGAGACTAACAAAGCTTCAAATTTTGATTTTCTTATTTATCAGTAGTATAAGTTTGGGAAAGTTGTTTAATCTTTCAGAGCCTCAGTTTTCAATAGCAACAAAAATGATAATAGCCATTCATAGAATTATTATGAATATAGGAAGAGATGAGTCACATAATCAGCATGTTACATAGTAAGAGCTCAATGAGTCTATTATTTTAAGCAGATTTATGTTAGTCTAAACTACCATGAACTGTCTCCATCATACTTTTCCTATAGTAGTTTCCCCTGCTGATCTTCATTCTGCTTATCGTATGGTCAAGCTGAATTCCTTTTAGATCCATGTCTGTAACTTCTGCTTCTCGCTTTTATTTATACTGTATCCCCTGCAAGGTACCCTCTCCATTTCTCACTTCTCACCCAGGTATTTTTTTAAGATTCTATGGACCCTTTCAAAAATCAGTCAAAAGATCATTTTCTAAGGGAGAATTTTCTGATACTATCAGTTTTTCTGATCTCTCACAAGAGTTGTGTCTCGAGGGCACTACGTAAATCACACTTCTTAGTTTCAAATAACAGAATTGACACTGAATAATTTAATACGTTTATTAAAAGATATTTAACGAGTATAGAAAATCTCTGTGGGGCTCAGAGAGCCAGACTTGAAGCTATGCAGCCAGGAAAAAATGCCCACCTGTATTGAAAGACTGGTTTAATGAGATCACTATTACCGTTTCCTCTCTGGACTATGCTCTGTCAACCGTGTAGCCTACTACTCCCTGCATTAATCAGATCTGGACCACATATGAGAAACATAGCTGCAAGGGTGTGTGAGAAGGCACCACACAGACACACACACTCACACACTTTGTTTTTTTTTTTTGAGACAGAGTCTCACTCTGTTGCCAGGCTATAGTACAGTGGCATGATCTTGGCTCACTGCAACCTCCGACTCCCTGGTTCAAGCGATTCTCCTGCCTCAGCCTCCCGAGTAACTGGGATTACAGGCATATGCCATCACGCCTGGCTAATTTTGTATTTTTCGTAGAGACAGGGTTTCTCCATGTTGGTCAGGTTGGTCTCGATCTCTTGACCTCATGATCCCCCTACTTTGCCTCCCAAAGTGCTGGGATTATAAGTGTGAGCCACTGCGCCTGGCCCACACTCACATGTTTTTTGTTTCCTGCTTTGGATGGAAGAACTTTGCAGTTTGAGAAATTACCAAAATGAAAGATATTTAAAGATGTTGTGTGGTTACAAATGAAACATGTTTAAACAGACCCTTACCACTTAAAAAAAACCTTTTTAATATAGTAATTTTCAAATACATAGGAAAGTAGAAAATAATAGTGCCATCAACCTCCCTCCTCTCTCCCCATTGATCCCTTACCTCTCTGTAACAATCATCAAGTCATAGCCACTCTTGTTTTGTTTCATGACTGCCCCTGCCCACTTCTTCCTGCATACAACTCCTCCCACCCACACCTTCTAGCAATTTTGAGGAGAATCCACGCATAACATCACTGCATTCATTACTAATTCAATTTGTATCTCTAAAAGATAATGAAGTGCTTAACAACATAACCACAATTCCATTATCACAACTACAAAGTTAAGGATAATTCTGTAATGGTCAACAAATGTCCCCAGGCAGTGTTTGAGTTCCCCTGATTGTCTTGAAAATGATTTTTTTTTTTTTTTTTTTTTGAGACAGAGTCTCGCTTAGTTGTCCAGGCTGGAGTGCAGTGGCCCAATCTTGGTTCATGCAGCCTCTGCCTTCCAGGTTCAAGCCATTCTCCTGCCTCAGCCTCCTGAGTAGCTGGCATTACAGGTGCCTGCCACCACACCTGGCAAATTTTTGTATTTTTAGTAGAGATGGGGTTTCTCCATGTTGGCCAGACTAGTCTTGAACTCCTGACCTCAGATAATCCAAAGTGCTGGGATTACAGGTGTGAGCCATCACACCTAGCCTGAAAATGATTTTTAAATTTTGATTTGTTTGAATCAATTTCCAAGCAAGTTTCTCACATACATTTGCTTCTCATGTGTCTGTTAAGTCTCTCTTAATCAGTAGATTCTCTTTGTCTCTTTTTTTCTCTTTACAATTTATTTGGTGAAGAAGCCAACCCATTTATCTTGTAGAGTTTTCTGAATTCAAGATTTTTCTAAGTGCTTTCTGTGGCATCATTTAACATGTATCTGTTTTCCTCCCTCCCTCTGAAAACTGGTAATTCGATCTAGAGCCTTGGCATGATGGCTTGATCACAGAAAACCTGGAATTTTTAGAACCAGGTTTCCTGACTCCTAGTCTATGCTGTTTCTAAGCTGCCTCTTTAATGAGGCACAGAGTACATGGCCTTTTATTTGGAAAGAATGAACAGCTCCATGCTTATAAAATGCTCAGAGTATGCTCAGTATTGCTCATCATTCGACACACAGAAAAGACAGCATGTATCTGGAGAAAGCCTAAAGAAAATAGGGAAACTGACCCCAGAATCCTTGGCCACTTTCTTTCTATGGACTTTCTATTGAGGAATGATATGCTTTGTTTTTGTATAATTGGCATTTCTGGGATCTGGTTATTATATGCAGAGGTTAAAAAAAAAAAAAACCTATATCCCTGCTATAAAATGCATCAGTAAGAATGCTGAGCCAGCATGGATACAGCAAATACATACAGCATGAGTTATGTTTGGTGGTGACAGGAGGGAGAACATGAAGGAAATCTTAGATGATTTATATATATATATTTTCTCCCTTATTTCTTTGAGGATTTTTGCTTCTTTTAAATTTGACCCATTTATTCCAATAGTTCTAGTTCATGTGTATGTATTGTTTGGCTCGTTGTCTTTCTATTATTAACTCTTGGGAGTCTAATTATTTTGACTTATGAATAAGAGTGTTTATAATTATGTTTCTTAATCTCATAGGGCCATAGCAATACTTTATCAAATTATAAATCATTCATTTAAAGCAAAGCAAAGTGATTCCTAACAATTCCCTTTTAATTGTAGAGGAGTCACTAACTATACAAGGTTAAATTGTATGAAGAAAAACTTGATAGACATCAATTCATATTGTTTTTCCTCTCAGAACTCTTCTTTCATGGAGAAATTTTCATTTTTACTGCTTCATATGGGTAGGTTGACATCCTAAAAGTAGTTTGGATATAACATTATTCAAAGCATATAAACAAAGGAGTTGTATGGAAAAGGCATTTTCAAATAACATGCACAAGTGTAGGAGATGAGTGGGCTGGGCTCTGGCTTTGCACATTTGTAAGAAATTTGTCCACAAAATGTCTCATCATAAAGACATCAAGTAAGACAACCAATAGCATGAGTCCAGTGACAAACTGAAGATCATTAGCGTCATAAAAACCCAATTGTTTGTCACAAAGAAACTTATTTCAAATGAAACTGGTTATAAAATCAGGGTATCTAGCTATTTGGGTATATTTAAATTACATGAGGCATGTTTATTCTGGAGTGAGGTACTTTGCATACCCACACAAAATCCTGTGTTTTTTCCAATGTTGTTTTATACACTCACTTAAACCACCACCCTATATTCACAGAGAGATGACCAGAATTATTTGTCAGACATAGTAGAAAAGAAAGCTGACAAAATAAAAAAACTCGCATGGATTATCAATTTCTTCCTTCAATGTCCATGAAGAATCTATAGAAGAAAGAAAAGAAATATAGTTTGCATATGTAAACCCAAATGCCAGGCTTTATGTTAATAATTAGTTCTTGGGTTAAAGAGATCATAAAAAGAATTATGAAATTTGAGGACTGAAACAACAGTAAAGACTCACATGCCACCATTTGAAAGACATGGCTGAAATAGTCCTGTGATAGAAATGTCAAATAAAATTACCAGGACACAGAGAGTTTGAAAATGAATAAGCTAAACATTCAATCCAAAAAGTTTAAAATGCAACAGAGAAAATCCAAAGAAATCAATTGAAAGAAACAAGAAAGGAGGAATTAATAACAATAAAAAGTTAATACAATAAAGAACAAAAAGCATAAAAACATCAACAAAACTAAAAATATCTAGGTTTTTCCCCCAAGATGATGGATTAGAAGCATTTAGCATGCCTCAGCCACTTGAAAATAGCAAGATAGTGCAAAAAGGTCAACTCTGTGAGCTTTAATTTAATAGGGAAAATGGAAGTCCATTGGAATCATGAAGGACACCCCAGATTCCAAGGAGAACATGGGTAAACAGGCCCTGTGACAACATCTGGCTGACAAAAATGAATGAAGCTCCAGTACATGAGAGAGGCACAGAGACTCCCTCTGTGACTCATCTTTCCACTGGGGATCCAATCAACCCAGGCCAGAGGAGAACACTATTTCTCCCAAGCTCTGGAGCTAACTTGGCAAGAGGCTGGAAGATATTGAGAGGGAAAGACACTGGTAAAAGGTGCAGAGATTTTCCCAGACATGGATTAAAGCAGGGCACCATTTTTATTCAGGGCACATACAGAGTGAATCATTCTTTGGTGACCTGGCAGTGTGGCCATGCAGGCATTTTAGTCTCGGACCAGAGATTGGAGCTCTTGTTCTGAAGCAGGGTACGGGCTTCCACAGCCAGAATTGTGCAAAGTACCTCAGCAGTAGGTGCTCAATTTGTTGTTTTCCCCGTCTCAGGTGTGGGTCAGGAGGACAGTTGCTATAGCTATGGTTTCTCTTGGGTGATGACATTTGTAGCCAAGGCCAGCTTGGCAACCTGGAACTGGTCTACATGTGTCATTGTTGCATGCCCCAGCCTGCTCCTCTGAGCTCATTGTGCAGCAGGGCCCCCTCTACTCCACCCGCAAGCAGAACTCCAGACAGAGCACTCACTTGCCTGGGCCAGCAGCCTGAGCAACCCCACCCTTCCTGTGCGGAGATCCCAGTGCACTGGATTTTCCTTTGGCACTCGCGTTTATGCCTGCTATCAGGGGACCTGTAGGTAGGCCTGCCTGATCTGTTCCTGTCCATGTTGCTCCCCACAGTCATGGGGCTGAGCAGGGAATTCAGGCCACTGTGCATTCCACAGATCACACCACTGCCTGAGGCAACAGAAAGCTTCTCCAAGTAAACAAGAATCAAGTATATACTCATTTGCATTGGCTGCAGCTGGCTTTTACCCGTAAGTGCCATCTATCTATTGGATTGCAGGTCAAACCACTCAGCCCAATATAAAACCTACTGATAGAACTGCAAAGGCCTGTAAAAGCAAAGCCCAAAAACCCTACCCAGCCTTCTCTAAAGTCACACCTCCTAGGGAGTGGGGCAAAGAAAAGAAAAAAACCTGCAGTAATATTATAGGGGAAAAAAGAAAACAAATCCTACCTGCATAAAAATAATTACAAAAATCAGAAGTGCCAGTGTCTTTGGATGAGAAGGAACCAGAACAAGAATTTTGGGACTACAAAAATTCTGAATGTAGTAACACCACCAAAGGGTCACATTAGTCTCTAGAAATAGTTCCTAACAAAAATGGAAACTCAGAAATGACATAGAAAGAATTTAAAGCATAGATGGCAAGGAAACTCAACAAGATCTGAGACAGGGTTGAAAATCAACACAAAGAAGCTTCTGAAGAAATCCGGGAAATGAAGGAAGAGATAAACATCTTAAAAAGAAATCAATCAGAGCTAATGGAATTGAAAACCTCACTTAAGGAATTTCAAAATACAATGGAAAGCTTTATCATAGATTAAATTGAGCAGAAGAAAGAATTTCAGAGCTTGAAAACCGGTCTTTCAAACTAACACAGTCAGACAAAAATAAAGAAAAAAGAATTTAAGAAATAAAGCCTTTGAGAAATAGGGGATTATGTAAAGTGACCAAACTATGAATTATTTGGATTCCCAAGAGAGAAGGAATGGAAAACATTTAAGGGAATTATTCAGATCAATTTCCCTAATATTTTTGGGGAAGTAGGCATCCAGATACCAGAAATCCAGAGAACGCTTGTGAGATACCATGCAAAATTAACATCACCAAAGCATATTGTCACTAGATTGTCTAAAGTCAATGCTTTAAAAAAAAAATCTTAAAAACTCCTAGAAAAGAAGGTCAGATCATGCACAAAGGGAAGCCCATCAGGCTAACAACCGACTTCTCAACAGAAACCTTGTAAGCCAGGAGAGATTGGGGCCCTATTTTCTGCATTCTTAAAGAAAAGACATTCCAACCAAGCATTTCATATCCTGCCAAACTAAGCTTCGTAAGTAAAGGAGAAATGAAATCTTTTCCAGATGAGCAAGCACTAAGATAATTTGTTACCTTACTAGTTACTAGACTAGTCTTATAAAAGATTCTTAAGGGTGTTCTAAATATGGAATCAAAAGAAAAATACCTGGTACCATAAAAATGATTTAAGTACATAGCACACAGTAGACTCTATAAAGCAACCACACATTAGAAACTACAAAGTAACCAGCTAACAGTTTCAGAAAAGGATGAAAACCTTACATATTAATACTAACTTTGAATGTAAACAGCCTAAATGCCTCATTTAAAAGACACAGAGTGGCAAGTAGGATTAAGAAACAGGACCCATCTGTCTGTTGTCTTTAAGAGACGTATCTCACATGTAATGACACCCAAAGGCCCAAAGTAAAGGGTTGGAGAAAGATCTGTCATGCAAATGGAAAACAAAAAAGAGTAGAGGTCACTATTCTTACATAAGATAAAACAGACATTAAGTCAACAACAGTAAAAAAGGACAAAGAGAAGCATTACATAATAATTAAGGATTCAGTTCAACCAAAAGACTTAACTATCCTAAATATATACACACCCAACATTGGAGTATGGAGATTCATGAAACAAGTACTTTTAGACTAGTACTGGGGGACTTCAACACCCCACTGATGGCATTAGATAGATCACTGAGGTAGAAGACTAACAAAGGAATTCTAGACTTAAATTCAAGCCTTGACCAATTGGACCTAATAGGCTCTAATAGACATCTACATGATACTCCACCCATCAACCACAGAATATACATTCTTCTTATCTGTACACAGAACATACTCCAACATTGACCATAAAGTAAGCTTGGCCATAAAGTAAGTTTCAATAAATTAAAAAAAAAATCAATATCTTACCAACCACACCCTCAGACTACAGTGGAATAAAGACATATATCAATACCAAGAAGATCTCTTAAAACCACACATTTACATGGAAATTACCAGCTTGCTCCTGAATGACTTTTGGGTAAACAGTAAAATTAAGGCAGAATCAAAAAATTCCTTGAAATAAATGAAAATGGAGACACAACATACCAAAATCTCTGGGATGCAGCAAAAGCAGTGTTAAGAGTAAGTTTATAGCACTAAACACCTACCTCAAAAAGTCAGAAAGATCTCAGATTAATAATCTAACATTACACCTTGAGGAACCAAAAAAAAAAAAAAAAAAAAAAAAAAAAAAAAGAAAGAAACCCAAGAACAAAGTAACCCTAAAGCTAGCAGAAAAAAATAGATAAGTAAAATCAGAACAGAATTGAAAAAATTGAGACCCAAAAATTTATACCAGAAATCAACAAAATCAAAAGTTGGTCCTTTGAAAGGACTGATAAGATCAATAGACTGCTAGCTAGATTAACAAAGAAAGAGGATCCAAATAAGCCCAATTAGAAATGCAAAGATGATATTGCAACCAATCCCACAGGAATACAAAATTTCTCAGAGTCTCTTGTGAACACTTCTATGCACATAAACTAGAAAGTATAGAAGACATGGATAAATTCTTGGAAACACACAACCTTCCAAGATTGAATCAGGAAGACATTGAAGAGCTGAACAGATCAACAATGAGTTCTGAAATTGAATCAGTAATAGAAAACCTACCAACCACAAAAAGCCCCAGACCAGATGGATTTACAGCCAAATTCTACCAACATATAAAGACGAGCTAGTACCAATTCTACTGAAACTTTACCACAAATTGAGAAGGGACACCTCTCTAATTTACTGTATGAAGGCAGCATCACCCTGATACCAAAATCTGTCAAATACACAGTGAAAAAAGGAAAATACAGGCCAATATCCCTGATGAATATTGATGCAAAAATCCTCAACAAAATATGAGCAAATTGAATCTAGTAGCATATCAAAAAGTTAATTCACCATGAGCAAGTAGGCTTCATTCCTGGAATGCAAGCTTGGTTCAACATATGCAAATCAATAAAATTGCTTTGCCACCTAAACAGAATTAAAGATAAAAATCACATGATTATCTCAGTAGACAAGACAAAACTTTTGATAAAATCCAATGTCCCTTTATGATAAAACACTCAACAAACTAGGCATTGAAGGAACATACCTCAAAATAATAGGAGTCATCTATGACAAACCCACAGCCTATATTATACTGAACAGGCAAAAACTGGAAGCATTCCTCTTGAGAATTGGAACAACGATGCCCGTTCTTACTCAACATCATACTAGAAGTCCTAGCCATAGCAATTAGGCAAGAGAAAGAAATAAAATGCATCTAAATAGAAAAAGAAGAAGTCAAACTACTTCTCTTCACAGACAATATGATTCTACATCTAGAAAACCCTAAAGACTCCACCAGAGGCTCCTGGAACTGATAAATGACTTCAATCCAGGATACAAAATCAATGTCCAAAAATCAGTTGCATTACCATGCACAAATAACATTCAAGCTGAGAGCCAAATAAAGAATGCAATACCATTTCTAATGGACACACACACACACACACACCACAATACCTAGTAATATATCTAATGAAGGAGGTGAAAGATCTCTACAAGGATAACTATAAAACACTGCTGAAAGAAATAATAGGTGACACAGACAAATGGAAAAACATTCCAATATCATGGATCGGAGGAATACATAACAGTAAAATAGCCACACTGCCTGAAGCAATTTACAGATTCAGTGTGGTTCCTATCAAACTACTAATATAATATTTCACAAAATCAGAAAAAAAACTATTCTAAAATTAATACGAAACTCAAAAAACAAAAAGAGCCCAAAGAACCAAAGCAATCCTAAGCAAAAAGAACAAAGCTGGAGACATCACACCCTCTGACTTCAAACTATACTGTAAGGCTGCAGTAACCAAAACAGCTTGATACTGGTACAAAATCAGATACATAGACCAATGGAACATATTGGCAAACCCAGAAATCAACTCACATACCGCCATCTGATCTTTGACAAAGTTGACAAAAATAAGCAGTGGTGAAAGAACTCCCTATTTAATAAATAGTGCTGGAATAACTGTCTTGCCACATGCAGAAGAATGAAACTGTACTCCTACATTTTACTACATAAATACAAAAATTTTCTCAAAATGGATTAAAGATTCAAATGTAAGATCTCAGACTATAAGAATTCTAGAGGAAAACCTAGGAAACACCATTTTGGACATCAACTTTGGGAAAGAATTTCTGACTAAGTCCTCAAAAGCAATTGGAACAAAACAAAAAATTGACAAGTGACCTATTTAGACTAAATAGCTTCTGCAAAGCAAAATAGACTATCAACAGAATAAATAGATAATCTACAGAATGAGAGAAAATATTTGCAAACTATGTATACAACAAAGCTCTAATATCCAGAATCTATAAGAAACTTAACAACAACAAAAAACCCCATTAAAGGTGGGCAAAGGACATGAACAGACACTTCTCAAAGAAGATATATGTGGGCAACAAGCATGAAAAAATGCTCAACCTCATTAATCATCAGAGAAATGCAAATCAAAACCATAATGAGTTACCATAATTACCAGTCAGAAAGGCCATTATTAAAAAGTCAAAAAATGACAGATGCTGGGAAGGTTGCAGAGAAAAGGGAACACTTATACCCTGCTGGTGCATTGTGGAAAGCAGTTTGGTGATTTCTTGGAGAACTTAAATCTGAACTACCATTCAACTTAGCAATTCCATTATTGGGTATACACCCAAAGGAATATAAATCATTCTATGATAAAGACATGTATACAGGTATTCGTTGCAGCACTATTCACAATAGCAAAGACATAAAATCAACCTAGATGTCCATCAATGGTGGATGGGATAAAGAAAATGTGGTACATATGTACTGTGGAATACTACACAGCCACAAAAAAGAATAAAATCATGTTCTTTGCAGCAACATGGATGGAGCTGGACGCCATTATTCTAAGTGAATTAATGCAGGAACAGAAAACCAAATACGACATGTTCTCACTTGTAAGTGAGAGCTAAGCATTGAGTACTCATGGACGTAAAGATGAGAATGATAGACACTAGGAACTACTGGTGGGGGTAAGGAGGAAGGCGCAAGTGTTGAAAAATTAGCTATTGGATACTCTGCTTGCTACCTGGGTGATGTGATCAATTAAACCCCAAAGCTTAGCATCCCACAATATGCCCATGTAACAAACCTGTGTTTGTATCCTATTAATCTTAAATACAAGTTAAAATTGTTTTTTAAAAGTCTGCAGCAAGCCTGAGCAAGAAAAAAGAAAAATGATAGAAAAATAAGCACACAGTGTAAAGGAAAAATAACTACAGATATACCTATTTTAAATAAAAACATTATTATGGGCAACTGTATAAGAATATAGTTGATAGTACATGAGAAGACATGACATATTTGGAAAAATATAACCTGCTCAAAGTAGGAAATTTGAACAGGTCAGTAAACAGTAGTGCTGACAAAATGACTACAAAAGACCTTTCTGCCACCAAAACTTTAAAACCCTTAGTCTGTTTCGCAGAAAATTTTTAGAGAAAAATTAATCTTACAGTTTACTTTTTAGAAAAGTAGAAGAGCTACTGGCTTATTTAATGAGATTAGTGCAATCTTGATTCTTATATGAGATAAATAAACTTAAAATAATTTTAATAAATTATTAAAATAAAAAATAAAATTATAAGCCAATTTCACCTGTGAATGTACATTCCAATATTTTAAATGAAATATTAGCTAATCAAAAATTTGGCTATTAAATAATAATTCATTGTTCAAATCAAGTTTATTCCAGGAAGTACTAAAGTCTCAACACAGAGAAAATATAACAATAGCATTCACTATATTAATAGGCAAAAAATATGACTATTTCAACTGATGCAGCAAAAGCATTTGATAAATTTAAACATTTAATTATTAAATGAATTAATTAATATACACAGAAATATGTTAAAATCTTGAGAGGCTATGCTAATATAATATGTTCTAGGAAACTAGGACAAGTTTAGAATTTATTAATGGCTTAGTTCCTTAATTTAATTTACTATAATTTTATTGAAGTTGATCTTCCATCCCCAGAAGTCCATTTAAAAAAGCAGCATTTTTAAATACAAAATGACTAGGCAGAAAATGGTCACAGGAGAGGATGGGTTTTAGCTGCAGTCCTGCAAATGGCCTACAGCAGAACCAGGGAAATCAATACAAAGATGATTTTAAGCCAAGCTACAGACCTTTAGTTGCCTGGACAAATTTACTCTTTCATTTCCTAAACAATAAATCCCTATAACTTTTAATGTTTGCTTTAAAAAAAATGTAAAAGTTTTGGAAACAGATCCCGCTATTTTATTAGGAAAAAGATCCTACTTCCCAGACACGCATGAACACTTTGGTATACACTTTGGCCTATAGCCCAAATTACACCCTCCAGCATTTAAACAGTTTTCAAATTAGCCAGGCATGTATGAGGAGACGGGTGAATTAATAAGGAGTGGTTTGATTCTGTGATCTGGGGAGAGAGTAATGGTTAGGGATATTAAAGACAAAGCACATCTGTGTTCCATCAGTTTGTAATCCCTAATTAGACTACACCTCTTATCATCATAACATTAACTGCATGACTGGAAAAACAGAAAAGATATTTTACATATGAGACAGAGTAATATCTGACAAGAAACACTCTCATGGCAAACTATATGGAACAATTTGCATGGCCCATAAGTATACAGAGAAAGATATTATATTTTGTTATTGTAGGGTATTATATAGTCATTACCATGATCCACCGTCTCATATTTATCTTGCTTTCAGTTTACAACAGGTTGTTAGAATCTTCACTCCATGGTTTATCACAGAAACCTCAGATAAAAATAGAAACAAGGTTGCCTGTATTTTACCTATCTGGAAGTTCAGTATCAGAGAGTGTGAGTTATTTATCCTTAGTCTCGTAGGTATTAAGTGGCAGAACTGGTACTCACAATGCTTGTGGTGGGATACTGCAGTAGGCATCTATGGAATTAGTTGTGTCTTCTAATGAGTTGTGTCTGTCAGTGTCCCTCTCCTCATTCAACAGGATGCTCTGAACTCTGAAGGTGCCATGCTACAATAATGAGTTCCATCCCTGGAACTTGGGGGCTTGGGGCAAAGAGAGAGATGGCACGCTCTCTCCAGAGGGATGAAGGTGTGATGGGTAAACCTTTATAACTCTTGGCACCTAAAATCAAGCAATCAATGGACTGAAGAGAAGAAGTAAAGAAACAGTCCCAAGAAAAATGGCTGAGAATGAAACATTTAACAGTAAGCAAACGCAAGTAAGCAGTTCTATGGCATTTCAGCCTGTGCTTCCTATCACATCTAAGGTTTGGCTGCATTTTTGTTATTCCTTCGGGTTAATTGCCTAATTCTTTCTTCAATTATACTTGTTAAATTCTTCCAATAAACTCCCTTTGTGTTTAAGCATTAGATGAAGTAAGTTTTTAAAGTGACTTAATACGGCTTTGCACTTTCTGGTTCCAGTAGGTGTTTAAAGATGAAATGTTCTCTAATGAGGTATTCAGACACCACCTCCCATATTTAGAAACTTCTCAACTGTAGTTTTCTTGATGTAAGTTATATATTCTCCCCTAGCTCTTTACTTACTCCCTCCTCAGTTACTGCTGTGTGAAACTTATATGGGTCCCATATGGGTCTTATATGTAAGTCCCATTGCCTATCCAATGGGTTCTGTTGGATAGAACATAATATGAACCTTGCTAGTCTCTCTGTTTCATGCATGACCCATATCTGATTCACTGGAATCCTTCACATCCCCTTTGACCTAATAAACTCTGGGATGGAGGCAGACCTCACAATCCTTGGGCTCATTCATCAACAGCTAACCACCCTGCCTGTAGCTCATTTAATTTGTCAGGTAGGAGCCACATTCCAGTCTACTGGGTTTTTTATACTGTGTGTTCACATGTTAAGTTCACCAAGTAGTCTCACCGAGGCTCCTCTAACTAGTTTTCAGGTAAGAATGGGCACCGCAAATCTCCCCATTAGTGGCAACACATTAGCAGAGCTCTTTCCTAAGGAATCATCTTTAAAAATTCCCTTCCTATTGAAAGAATCAAGCATTTTGCTTATTTTTTTCTGTGTAAACTATACCTCAGGGAAGTCAAATAGTTAATGAGGGTAAGTTTTACTCCATAACAGTATTACAGATAATGAATAAAGAAGAAATAGGACACAATGTTAATTTTAAATCCTTAATGATGTAGTTGATCTAGGAAATGATCATTCATAGTCGTTACCAACATAAAAAGAGAAACCACCAGATGTTATATATTTCCTAGTAGAAGTATATACCACCACCTCTGAAGTGTTCTTGCCAACATTTTATTTTGAATTAGATCAATCTCCTAGATTTAACTACCAGGTTACAGGAAATACAGGGGATGGAAGAACTTGTTAAAAGACACCATGAGGAAGTGGTTATTAAAGTTTAGAGTGTAGGGAACCTTACAGGACAAATGATCTGATTTTTTAAGAACCAAAAAATTGCAAAGGGAGAAAAGCAAGCATGAAAAAATATTGAGAGACTTAGTAAAAATAATCAAATGCAATGTATGATTCTTATTTGGATTCTGATTCAAATGAAAGACTTTAAATAAAATGTGTAAGATGACAACATTGAAACACTGACTTCCAATTTGAGAATTATTTTTAATATTTAGATGTGATAATAAATGAAATCATAGCTATGTGTCCCGACCTGCAGGACAGTTGAACGGGCCCTGGAAGGGGGAGTGGGAATGGAGGAGACAAGAAAACACGAGAAATGGAGACAAGACAAATAGCCTGATCAAGTCTCGTTTAATGGTGGCAGTGCAATGCCTTATATAGGCTGGCAGAGGAAGAGGTTGGGCCAGGGCGGTGACAGGAGGCTGGGCTTACTCAAATTACAATCGCGCATGCGCCGTGGGTTTGTACTTTTCCCGGGCGCGGGATCGCGCCTGCGCCCTAGGCTGCATATCTTCCTGGGCGGGAAAATGTTTGCGCGCGCGCGGGAAAGGTTGGCGCGCGCAGGAACAGTTTAGGCGCGCGCGGGAAAAACTTAGGCTGGTGCGGGAAAAGCTTTGGGCGCGCGCGGGAACAGTTTAGGCACGCGCGGGAAGGGTCCGCAATAAAGAACCCGGAAATGTGCTGTCTTGTCTCTGCTTTGCGGAGATCAAGCAACAGAGGTCGGCTAATTCCGGGCCTCATGGCTCCGGACAGCTTTGTTTGAAAAAATGACCTTTATATTTAAAGGTATATAATGACATATTTATGGTCAAATTGATACTGATATTTGGGCTATGTTTCATAATGATGCTGAGGAACTTGAATCCAGCCTGTTTCCTTCAGAGCCTAATGATGAAATTACTATCTTGCAGTGAAGAAGGAAATGTATAGAAATAAGGGATTTGTCAGAAAAGTGTTCTGAGCAGTTTTATAGATTTGTGAGGGCCATGTAGATGGGTAGTCAGTGATAAGTTAGAAAGCAGGTTAGAGCCAAACCTTGGAGGGCCTTAAAAAATAGGGTGGGTAATACGAACAAAATCATTATTTGAATATGTAGGGCACTATAATTTTCTGTACCAAAACTTTGTGATATAATTCAGTGATAATTTAAGTGCTATTCACCATGGTTTGTCAAAATAATAGAAGCTTCCTTTGATAGAAGATGAATTTTGAAAACGATTAGACCTATGGAAAATGAATAATGAATTTTAATAACCATTTCTTAATAGTGACAGGAATGCTTTTTCATAATTTTATTGTGGTCACCTGGATTATACACTTTCAATCTTAAAGCCCTGGAGAACCACAGTTAAAAGATAATGTATTTGTTCTGTACCCTATGTAGAGAAGAGCTGAGCCCATGTTTTCCTAGTGTTAGAGCTACTTGGCCTGCAACATAGATGTTATTGTATAAATTGGAATATGATTTGTATAAATTGGAATATCATTTGATTTGATCCTGAAAGATTTATTTTAATATCAAGATCAAGAGTCAAATGTTATTTTTACCCAGCTTCTCAGGTATGCCATGTTTAAGCCTCTTACAATTCGTGCATAACTGAAAGGAGATGCAGATTTGTTCTAGAGTTGAAAAAGAAGTTAGAAACTTGGGTTCCAGAGTAAAGTCATAAGCCTAGTAACTGAGTGACTGCTGAACATGTGAAAGAGTCAGTAGGACTGCTGAGCACTATTGCTGGACTTTATTCAGAAGTAGATGCCGTTTACAAATTTTTCAGCCTAGATTTGTATACATACCCACATCTTCTCTGTGACATTTTGCGGTTTTGATAATATATTTCTTTTAGAAATTCTTCTCTCCTTTGCCTACATGGCACAGTTCATTTTCATCTTCTGGGCTGTCAGGAACATCTTCTTAAGTGTCAGTATTTCAAAGGCTCTGTCTTTGATTCTTTTTCTCATGTGATGTATTCTTTCAAGGGTGGCAATGTAGCGTCACAATTAAAAGTACAGAATTTCAAGTTAGGGAAACCTTGAATATTAGCTCTGTCACTTTCTGCTTTGTAATCTTGGAAAACTTAATACCTCCAGTGATCTTGGAAAATTTAATATTTCTAGTCTCATTTTCTTGTCTATAAAAATAAGCCACCTTCTTTCACCTCCCAGAATTGCTGGGATGTTAAAATGAGATATTATATAAAGCCCTTATTATAGTGCTTGGCACATAGAAGATGCTGAATAAACAGTACTAAAGATTATTCACTTTTTTCGACTTCAAACTGTGTGCTTATGACTCTGTATCTTTAGCTAAATCTTTTCAATTGGGCTCCAAATCTCAATATGCAATAGTCTATTTTAGTGGTTTCCAAATGCCAATTTGTAGCTTGCTGTAAGTCAGTGATTGGCATTATACTGGTACAAGAGGAATTGAAAACGATAAGGACTCTTGGTTGATTTTTAAAATAAAGGCAAATTTAATTAATTTAATAAATTGCCTTTTATATTGACTCACTTTTTAATTTTTCATATTGAACTACCCTTTTATAAAAATGAAATGTTGTTATTAGTAGATGACAGGGTTTTGTTTTGATGTATCTTGACTTAGCAAAATAAAAGTTGGCAGTCTTTAATTGATTTCTCAAATTTATATGAATTATGCTGGCATGTGAACACTTAAAGCTTAGGAACCTCTCATCCATTGGACAACTTTACTTGAATAAACCATGAACACCTCAAATTCAACACTGTAAAAAGTGTATTTCTTATTTCCTCCTCCCTCTACACATAAAACCCTACTTCCTTTTTATTCCCTATCCTAAAGGATGTCATAATCATTCATTCCAGTCAGTCGTCGGAAGATCTGAGTCATCCTCAAAGCCCTCTTAGGTGGTGGTACCCTTATATTCAATTGATTGCTAAATCCTTCAGTTCTATCTCTTGACATTTCTTGATTCATGCCCATTGCCACTATCATTATAGTTTTTTTTTTTTGTTGTTGTTGCAATTGTTTTCTTTCTATCTCCAGACTCTTGCCATTCCAATTTGTCTTACCCTAAGCTGTCAGAAACTTCTTTTACTTTACTGCCTGAAATCCTTCAAGATCCCCCATAACCTTTGGGGTTAAGCATTTTAGTGCAGCCCAAATGTCCCTCCCTTCCCATCTATTACTTGACCTTCACATGGATCCCTCATGCCTGCTGTTATTAACTACTTGCATCTATATTGCCCTGGGATCTTTGGACATTCAGTTCCGCCTGCTGGTAAATATCCTTCTCTCCTCATTTAGAAAATTCCAATTAGTTATTCAAGATTCAGTTAACATATTCTTCCATCCCAAGCCTTCCCATACACCCCAGTCTGAGTCTTGCATCTCTCTTCTCTGTCCCAAACCTCTGTCATAGTAACCAAACACAAGGTGATGCAATTTTTGAGGTACATAACTAGGTTTCCTTCTCATCTGTGGAAACTGCTGTTGGGAATCACACCTTGCACCTCTGTGTTTCAGTGCTTAATACAATCCTTGATACACTTAGGTGTCCAATAACTCTTAGCCACATAAATGACTATAAACCTTATATTATAGAGTTAAAGCTTCTATTAGACTACATTTCTGCTCCCAAGAGTCCTGCAGACCAAAATGTTAACCCAAAATGGTGGAAACCCATAGTCATTGTATTTATTTTATAGTAGGGAATTGAAGCATATAAAACAGTATTGGTGTATTCACACATCTTTATATTATTTAATTTCATTATTGAATGAAAGTGTTTGGCTGAGGGTATGAATAGGGGTTGAGCAGAGGGAAGAGGATGCCTACTATTTACCATGGCTACACAACCCTAGACCAAGATTTGTTTGTGAATATGCCCCTTTCTTTTAGGTACTAAAGCATGTGTCTTATGCTATGTGCAGAAATAACCACACACACACACACACAGAGACACACACACGCACACACATTTATTTATTTAAAAAGATTATCAAGTGAGAGCAGTTGATCCAATAGCCTCTCTTCTTGATAAGAGTCCTAAAAATCTTAATAATAATCCAGTATTTTCCTAAAGGATGGTCCTTGCTGTGAATTCTACCTAAAGACTCAGAGGGGACCCAAAGCAGTATCTGGTGCTTATCCGCAACTGTGCCTTCCACACTCCGTTGTGCTGTCCTGTCCAAACGGTGTTTATGAGAAAGAAACTCCCTTACCTCCTCATATTGGGTAAGTTTGTTGAAAGGCTTTTACTGTCTAAGCCTGATCAAAGGCTTATATTTTCTTATATGTAATTGGTGACATCATATATGTTCTTGATGGCATGAAAATACATTGGCGCTATATTAGTGAGAATGTGTAGATCTGCAGTTAATAAACACCCAACTAAGCTTTTGAGACAATTCTCTTATATTACAAAGAGTCTGGAGGAAGCAGTAAGTTAGTTCACCAGCTTAGTAATGTCATCAAGGACCCTATTTCTTTGCACTTTCATGGGCCTCGGCATATTTAATTTTTGTCCTCCTTTATTGCATCATGGTGGCAAGATGGTTGTTGATGTTCTGAGCATCACTATGACTCAACATCATCCCAAGTAGAAGGGAAGCAAAAGGGAACATTAAATCATGGTTGGTAAGACTAATCATAATTCAGTCCTTGGGATTGGGCATATTATCAACCCAAACATAATTGAGCTTGTGTTAGCCAGAAGGAAGGGAGAGAATAGCTGTTATGTAGGCAATTAACATTGTCTACTACATATAATTCTTCTCGTTTAACTATATGAAATGTAACAGAGTTACATAAAGGCTCCACCTTGAAGTTTACTTCTGCTATATCTGTACCCAGGGCAACCTCACTTCTCCCTTTTCCCCCTTGACTCTCCATAACGTAACCTTTCCTTCTCATGACAACTCTCTGTCCCCACCCAGTGGATTTGAGCAAGTCCTACTATATATTTATTACTACATATTAGGTTGAATGACATGAACTTACCAATGTTAACATATTCTTCTCACAAAAATTTCATAATTTACCCAAATAACTTGGGATTAATAGAAAATGAAACACCATGGATAGCAAGTGAATATAATCTGCTTAAAATTCCAGAGAATGTCTTCAACAGTGGAAAAAATCTATCCAATTTACAAATTGAACAAGTATAAGACATTTGACATCTTCATTTGGGAAAAGGAAAAAGTCATCTGCTAATAACACTTAATCATATTCTTAGAGAGTGTCAATAGTGGGCAAGGAGATATCTATTTTTATTTCTATAATTTGAGTAGGTTTATTCAGTCCTGTCCCACAGAGAGAGAAAATATATTGCCTTATGAATTTTTTAAAATAATGTGAACTGCTATTTACCTTATGACTTCTATCTCTCCCAGCTGTGGATACCACAATGGCTATATTTTTTTTAAAAAACATGAAGTTCAATGGAGACTAATTAATCCTTCTACAGCAGAACACTTAAAATTAAAAAAAGATGAGTGGAAAAATCCAGCCCAGTAGTGAAAGATAAGTGTCTCAAACACCCAAACATGGAGAAGATCCAGCACTTTGCAGAGAGCTATAGCCTGACTTTGTAACAGGAGAGGAAGTCATCTGGAAAATGACATTTCTCACACACTGTCTGTAAGCCAATCTCCTGGGTGGGAGTATCAGGTTAAGCAACCCTTGCCGTTCTCTCATTTCTATGAATGTAACAAGACTCTGGCAATAGAATCATTCTTTTGTTCAGTGGTTTCCCACCTGCTGCTCACAAACTGCTAAAGTCATCCTCTTCCTCAATGTCTTCCCCACCAAGTTTCACATACTTAGTCTGATATGTCCCTTGGGTCGACAAAATAGATCAATAGTATCAGAAGTCAGCCTGTAATTCAGCTAAATAAAAAATAAAGCAGAGTGGCAATTATTAAAATGGAGGCCATTTAATAGCTGGACGAAGAGAGCATGAATACTGTTAAGGAGGTTAACGAGTGGGAGGAAAGAAAGAGGACTGGAAATAAATGCACAAATGACAAAACAGAAGTGAAGATTTTCAGAAAACAAAAGCTTAAAGAGCCAGCTTTGTTACACACAAAACAATAGCAAAGCAAGATAAAAGCATTATGATAGTTGGGAAAATATAGATTCCAGTTTTGGCTTCACCAACAATTGATGGAATTGTGAACAAGCCACTTAATCTTTACTTTTAAAAACATCTTTATTGAAATATAGCTCACATTCTATAACATTCACCAGCTTAAAGTGTACAATTCAATGCTTTCTGTTATATTCACAGAACTGAACAAAAATTAACACAATCTAATTTAGAGTGTTTCATCACCCCGAAAAGAAACCACATACCCATTAGCAGTCATTCATTCCCTAATTCTTTACTCTTCCAACCCCTGGCAGCCACTAAGCTACTTACTCTTTCCAAAGATTTGTCCATTCTGAACATTTTTTTGTAAATGGAGCCATGTATTATGTGGACTTTTATGACTGCTGCTTTCACTTAATATAATGTTTTAAGATTAATCCATGTTGTAGCATGTATTAGTACTTTATTCCTTTTTATTGCCAAATAATATTTCATCATATGGATATATGATATTTTATGTATCCATTTATCACGCAGTAGGTATCTGGGTTTTTTCCTCTTTTTAGATATTGTGGATAATGTTGCTGTGAGAATTCATGTAAAGGCTTTTTAAAGCCAATTAAATCTTGCTGTAACTTCATTTGTAAAACAGAACTAGAGTTTATGCTCTATGTTTGTAAGTTTGAAGAAATCATTTCAGATGTCTTATTGATTTATGCCATAGGTATAGAAGGATACAATATAGATATGTTTTCAGTTGATATTTCTGAAAACACAATTAGCAATAGCACATTTTAATTCTAGCTTTCAGTTAGTAAATAGATGAAAGCTCTTTAAATATTGGCTGATTAATAGACCCTTTGATTTTCTTTTGTGTTTATGTATCTATCCATTCATCCAATAGTTATCAAATACTTATGAGTGCCAATTCTGTGCTTTTCCCGCAAGATACACAATGGTAAATAAGAAAGAACCTACACATAAGGAATTCATATTCTGGTAGAGGAGAAAGGATATGTGTACAAATCAGTGAAATACATGGTAGAAAGTGAGAATGACCTTTAATGAGACTCAGATATAGCCTCAGTGAGTTCAGAGATTCTTTGCTCACAACAATATTTCAACAAATTGTTTTCCCAGTTTATCTCAACAAATTCTTATTGGTATTTCAATAAGAATTTGTTGAGATGAATTAAAAAAAGCGATATTTATTTAGGTATGGAAAATTTAAAGGATCCAAGTAGGAAGTAATTGCTCTTTAAAGATGCTATTGTTAAAGATCTTACAGTGGTGCATAATAATTGCCAAAGAGATCTGAAAGTGGTGGTAGCAGCTAGTTCCAGAAGCCCAAATCCTGTGCCTTATGGAGCTATATGATTATACTTTGACACACACACAAAAATCACCCTACATTGCTGTCCAGTTTATTTGAATGTACTTTGCACATTGTATTACGGTTCTCTAGAGAGACAGAGCTAATGTAATATATAAAGGGGAGTTTATTAATATTAACTCACATGATCACAGGGTCTCACAATAGGCCATCTGCAGGCTGAGGAGCAGGGAAAACCAGTCCGAGTTACAAAACTGAGGAACTTGGAGTCTGATGTTCAAGGGCAGGAAGTATCCAGCATAGGAGAGAGATGTAGGCTGGGAGGCTAGGCCAGCCTTTCTTTTTACATTTTTCTGCCTGCTTATATTCTAGCCTCATCGGCAGCTGATTACATTGTACCCACCCAGCTTAAGGGTGGGTCTGCCTTTCTCAGACCACTGACTCAAATGTTAATCTCCATTGGCAACACCATCACAGATACACCCAGGATCAATAATTTGCATCCTTCAATCAAGTTGACACTCAGTATTAATCATCACACACACCAACATCTCCTTGGAAATAATTGTCACCTTTCCTTTTCCATCATTCTACCAAATATTCTGGAGGTCAACTAAAAATCCTTATAAAGGAGGTAATGTCTGAAACTACAAAGCAATAAGAGAAATAAATTTTGTTAATTCATGTATCTTAATCCAGTTGCTATTTTACAAATAATCCCAAGAACTTACCATCAGGGAATACTGCTGTATATCATATTTCCTTTTCTCAGAACTGATAACAACATTTGATACACTGAGAAGTTTTGGTGATTTGGTTAATTTATTAAAAATAATACAAATACGTATACCAAAGATGCAATGTATTGGTTGCACATTGACTTGAAATAGCTTGATCATGGTATCCTGCAAAACTGATGCATTCCAATCATAACTATTATCTGTTTCTTTTCCTGAGAAACAATATTAAAATGCATTCATTTGTAACAGAATGCTTTGAGATACCACATCTGTGAATATTAGAATTTATCAAGAGTATCCTTTTAGTATAGTAGCAATCAATCATGGCTTCCAGCTTCATCCATGTCCCTGCAAAGGACAAGATTTTATTCCTTTTTATGGCTGCATAGTATTCCATGGTGTATATGTACCACATTTTTCTTTATCCAGTCTATCACTGATGGGCATTTGAGTTGATTCCATATGTTTACTATTGTGAAAAGTGCTGCAATAAACATATGTATGTATGTATCTTTATAATATAATGATTTGTATTCCTTTGGGTGTATACCCAGTAATGGGATTGCTGGGTCAAATAGTATTTGTAGTTCTAGATCCTTGAAGAATTGTCACACTGTCTTCCACAACGGTTGAACTAATTTACATTCCCACCAACAATGTAAAAGTGTTCCTATTTCTCCATAGCCTCGCCAGCATCTGTTGTTTCTTGACTTCTTAGTAATCACCATTCTAACTGGTGTGAGATGGTATCTCATTGTGGCTTTGATTTGCATTTCTCTAATGATCAGTGATGTTGAACTTTTTTTCATATGTTTGTTGGCTGCATAAATGTCTTCCTTTGAGAAGTGTCTGTTCATGTCCTTTGCCCATTTTTTGGTGGGGTTGTTTTTTTCTTGTAAATTTGTTAAGTTCCTTGTAAATTCTGGATATTAGACCTTTGTCAGATGGGTAGATCGCAAAAATTTTCTCCCATTCTGTAGGTTGCCTGTTCACCCTGATAATAATTTCTTTGTTGTGCAGAAGCTATTTAGTTTAATTAGATTGCATTTGTTAATTTTTGTTTTTGTTTTAATTGCTTTTGGTGATGTCATCATAACATCTTTGTCCATGCCTATGTCCTGAATGTTATTGCCTAGATTTTCTTCTAGGATTTTTATGGTTTTGGGTTTTGCATTTAACTCTTTAATCCATCTTGAGTTAACTTTTGTATAAGGTTTATAGAAAATGTCCAGTTTCAGTTTTCTGCATATGGCTAGCCAGTTTTCTCAGTATCATTTATTAAATAGGGAATGCTTTCCTTATTGCTTGTTTTTGCCAGATTTGTTGAAAATCAGATGATTGTAGATGTGTGGTCTTATTTCTGAGATCTCTATTCTGTTCCTTTGGTATATGTGTCTGTTTTGGTACCAGTATCATGCTGCTTTGGTTACTGTAGCCTTGTAGTATAGTTTGAAGCCAGGTAGCATGATGCCTCCAGCTTTGTTATTTTTGTTTAGGATTGTCTTGGCTATATGGGCTCTTTTTTTTTGTTTCATATGAATTTTAAAGTAGGTTTTTCTAATTCTGCGAAGAATGTCAATGGTAATTTTTTGGGAATAGCACTGAATCTATAAATTACTTTGGACAATGTGGCCATTTTCATGATATTGATTCTTTCTATCCACAAGGATGAAATGTTTTTCCATTTGTTTGTGTCCTCTCTTATTTCCTTGAACAGTGGTTTGCAGTTCTTCTTGAAGAGTCCTTCATATCCCTTGTTAGGTGTATTCCTAGGTATTTTATTCTCTTTGTAGCAATTGTAAATGGAAGTTCATTCATGATTTGGCTCTCTGCTTGTCTATTGTTGGTGTATAAGAATGCTTGTGATTTTTGCACATTGATTTTGTATCCTGAGACTTTGCTGAAGTTGCTTATTAGCTTAAGGAGCTTTTGGGAGAGGTCAATTTTTAAGAAGTGACTTCCTAAATAGATAGGTTTTGTTAAGTATACAGCCACTCTCATTGGGAAGAAACATGGGTAAGTTGGGAAAAGAGTACCCATTTTACTGAATAATTCTGGAGAAAAATCAAATGACCTTGAAAATGGGTTCTGCCATACATTTGTTGAGAATAGGTGTAACTATCCCCACACCCCGTCAAGAAATCTTACTCTGATTTATCTAGTCAGTTCCTTCTAACACTTTTCTACAGTAACCATTCCAAACTTTTCTTTTTTTCTTCAAACTCCAACCTGACTAAACTCATTTCTGCCAATGATATACTCATTCTCAGAATAACTTTAATGATAATAAAGAAAATGTAATTCATTAACTAGAGAGCCTCTTAATTTCTTCCAACACATAAATGTCCCATCTGTTCAATGGAAGAGAATAGAGGTCTCAGAAGTAAGACCACACATCTACAATCACCTGATCTTCAACAAACCTGGCAAAAACAGTGAATGGGGTATAACTATACCCATTCACCCTTCTCTCTTCCTGTGATAACTGAAAATCATCTCTCCTTTCTAAAGCTTATCTTAGTACCTATCCTCTAAGTCTCTTTTTGGGATGGATATTCTCTATCTGACCCTTGGTGTCCACTTTCCACCATTTTCTCCTGCTCTTGTCCCAGGAGACTGATCTATATGACCTGTATAAATGCTACCTCGCCGCTGGCATTTGGTTGGACGTGGTCAATGGAAGTCACCAACATTTGATTAGAGATTAAGAGAATGGTGAGGCCGCGATATTTATTCCTCTTTTCCAAGCTGCAGAGTTGGCATCACTGTGTTCCTGCATCAAAGGCCACAGCACTTACACTGGGAAGTTGGCTCCTATAGCTACATACATAACATACATTTCTCAAAGTCTTTGGTAACCATCTCTTTCTTTTTCTTTTTTTTTGGCAGAGTCTTGCTCTGTTGCCCAGGCTGGAGAGCAGTGGCCTGTGATCTCGGCTCACTGCAACCTCCACCTCTTGGTTTCAAGCGATTCTCCTGCCTCTGTCAGCCAAATAGCTGGGATTACAGGCACGTGCCATCACGCCCAGCCAATTTTTGTATTTTTAGTAGAGATGGGGTTTCACCATATTGGTCAGGCTGGTCTTGAACTCCTGACCTCAAGTGGTCCACCTGCTTTGGCTTCCCAAAGTGCTAGAATTACAAGCATGAGTCACAGTGCCTGGCCATGTTTCGTTTCTTATCAGGCATAGCTGAGGAACCTGTTGCTGATACCAGGAGTGCATCACTGTCTTCGGTTTCTTTCCCTTATTCTATCCATAATTTTGTCAATGGATCATTTATTAACTCACTTTGTTTCCCTGCTTTTTTTTTGAGTTGCTGCTACTTGACAAGACCCTGACTGATACACTTCCTTCCTACTTACTTAAGAACTATTCTCTGTCAAAAAAATTATTACAAACTTGGAAATAAGGACAAAGGAAGAACAACGTGATCTTTCATTGTCTTATAGGTGTTTGCTTTATTGGTCTACCCAAGGATTATCCAAGGGGATGTACTTTGTTCACCTCACGGTTTATTATGGAGTAGACATGCTTAGTGAAGTTACATGCTAATTTATGTATTCTTGCTCTATAATGTTACAAATAATTTCTGTCCAAGTTTTCTCTTTCATAAAAAGATAACTCCAAAGCTTCCAGGTTTTTTAGGCTATTAATAAATTTCACAATGTAACAATCTTATCCTCACATTCCTTTGTTAAATTTCTTATAATACATCAGCTATTCAAATCACTTTGAGTAGGTCTTAACATTTTCCTGGTTACCTCATTAATCAATGAATTAAATGATGCCTTTAATACATGTTTACTTTATATCTGCATTAGAATCCAGATTTTACCTCTATGAAAATTCCGCTTTAGCACCTCTTTTGAATATCTTTCCTGTCTTATCCCCACAGCTTCAATCTTTCCTTATCTATTGGTTCCTTCGCTTATGCATTTGAGCATCCTCAAATCTCTATCATTAGAAAAGCAACTAACCAACCAACCAACAAACAAAAAACCCAAAGCCTCCTGCATTTCCACCTATACTTTATGCTTCTTGCAAGAGTTGCTGTCATACACATGAATTGTTCGTTTCTTCATTTCATATTTACTTCTCCTTCTACTGACTTGATTTCTTCCTCCATGATTCTAATGAAACTCCTCATGTCAAGGCAGTTAACGACCTCTTATTCAATTTAATAAACATATTAAGTTCTAAAGCTGTTCAATTTCATCATTCTGTTTGACTATGCTGTCTCTTTTCGTTATATATATATTTATTTATTTATTTTTCGTAGAATCTTGCATTATTGATTTCATTTTCTTTTCTTTTTCTTTTTTTTTTTTTTTGAGACAGAGTCCTGCTCTGTCACCCAGGCTGGCATATAGTAGTGCAATCTCGGCTCACTGACATCATCACCTCCCGGTTCAAGCAATTCTCCTGCCTCAGCCTCCTGAGTAACTGGGATTACAGGAATATGCCACCAAACCTGGCTAATTTTTTTTGTATTTTTAGTACAGACAGGATTTCACCATTTTGGCCAGGCTGGTCTCGAACTCCTAACCTCAGGTGATCCACCCAACTTAGCCTCCCAAAGTGCTGGGATTACAGGCATGAGCCACCGTGTCTAGTCTCTTTTTTCTTTCTGGTTGAAATTTTAAGCCTTTTTGTTGCTTTTAAGGGTGGTTGTACTTGGCCAGGCATGGTGGCTCACGCCTGTAATCCCAGCACTTTGGGAGACCGAGGCAGGCGGATCACCTGAGGTCAGGAGTTTGAGACCAGCCTGATCAACGTGGAGAAACCCTGTCTCTACTAAAAATACAAAATTAACTGGGCGTGGTGGCACATGCCTGTAATCCCAGCTATTTGGGAGGCTGAGGGAGGAGAATCGCTCGAGCCCAGGAGGCGAAGGTTGCGGTGAGCCGAGATCCCGCTACTGCCTGCCAGCATGCCAGCCTGGGTGACAGAGCGGACTCGGTCTCAAAAAAAAAAAAAAAAAAAAAAAAAAAAAAAAAAAAATAATAATAATAATAATAAGAGTGGTCATGCCTCAAGATTTTTGCCTGAGCCTTCTTTTCCTTCTTTTCTTTTTTTCCAGTTTGATCTTTTATTTTCTCCTGCTTGGAGTAAAGTGAGAAAGTGAGGAGGAAAAATAGCCCATGGATTTTATTAGTTGGAATTCCACAATTTCTTTTAACTTTATATTTTGATATAACTTAGACTTGATGTAAACGTTGCAGAAATAGAGTTATTGTATACCCCTCTCTCAGTCTCTCCTAATATTAACATCTTCCGTCACCATAGTACAATACTTGACACCAGGAAGTTGGCATTGATACAATACTATTAACTACAGACCTTATTCGGGTTCGCTAGTTTTCTCACTAATGTGTCCTCTTCTTCTAGAATCTAATCCAGGATTCTACACTGAATTAATTGTCATAAATTCTTAGTCTCCTCCAGTTGGTGATGGGTCCTCAGTCCTTCCTTGTCTTTCAAGATCTTGACACTTTTGAAGTGTACTGGTCAGTCATTTTGTAGAATGTCCCACAATCTGCACTTATTTGAAGTTTTCTAGGATTAGACTGAAGTATGCCTTTTTGGAAAAAACACCAGAGAAGTAGTGTATCACATCAGAATTTATATAACATCCATAACATCCATAGATTTTCTGACTAGTGATGTTAACTTTGCTCATTTGGTTAACGTGATGTCTACCAGACTTCTTCATGGAAAAGCAACAACATTACTAATCATTAGAGAAATGCAAATCAAAACCACAATGAGATACTGTCTCACATTAGTCAGAATGGCTGTTACTAAAAGGTCAAAAACAATAGTTCCTGGAGAGGCTGTGCAGAAAAGAACACGCTGATATACTGTTGGTGGGAATGTAAATTAATTCAGCTACTGTGGAAAGCAGTTTGGAGATTTCTCAAAGAACTTAAATTGGAAATACCATTTGACACAGTAATGGTAATAATTACTGGGTATATATACAAAAGAAAACAAATCAGACTGAGCGCAGTCATTCATGCCTGTAATTTTAGCATGTTGGGAGGCTGAGGCAGGTGGATTGCTTGAGCTAGTAGTTGGAGACACCTGGGCAACATGAGGAAACCCCATCTCTACAAAAAATTCAAAACTTAGCTGGGCATGATGGCATGCACCTGTAGTGCCAGTTACTCAGGAGGCTGAGGTGGGAGGATCGCTTGAACCCAGGAGGTTGAGGTTGCAGTGAGCTGAGATCATGCCGTTGCACTCCAGCCTGGTGACAGAGCAAGACCCTGTCACATTAAAAAAAGGGAAGAAATCATTCTACCAAAAGATACATGCACTTGCATGTTCACTGCAGCACAATTTACAATAGCAAAGACATGGAACCAATCTATGTGCCCATCAACAGTGGACTGGATAAAGAAAATGTGGTTCATATACATCATAGAATATTATGCAACCATCAAAAAGAATGAGATTATGTATTTTGCAGCCACATGGATTAAGCTGGGGGCCATTATCCTAAATGAACTAACATAGGAACAGAAAACCAAATACTGCATGTTCTCACTTATAAGTGGGACCTAAACACTGGGTACTCATGGACAAAAAGTTGGCAACAATAGAAACTGCAGATTACTAGAGGTGAGAGCGAGAGAGGGGGCAAGGGTTGAAAAACGAACTATTGGGCACTATACTCAGTACCTGGGTAATGAGATCATCTGTACCCCAAACCTCAGCATCATACAATATATGCTGAGACAGGATCTTGCTGTGTTGCCTAGGGTAGTCCCAAACTCCTGGTTTCGAATGATTATATGACCTCAGCCTCCAGAAGCTAGGATTACAGATGTGCAACACAATGCCCAGCTTCACCAGATAATTTTTAATAACAAAGGGTAAAGTAGTAGTGTTTTTTCCTTCTTATTCTCCATATACTTCACACATGATTCTGTTCTTTTTCACAACTTCAATTACCATTTAATTTAGCTGTCTGGTACAGGCCTAGCTTTATCTACAGAGCACCAGATCTGCACATCCAACTGCTATCAGACATCTTGGATGTCCCAACATATCTCAGACTCCAAATAGCCACAAAAGAACTAAACATTCTTACATTTGCTGCCTCTTCTGTGCTTCCTAAATTATTGAATAGTGCCACCAGCACTAGGTTACTTAAACCAGAAACCTGGACACTTTTCTTGGATTTTCTACCTTAGCCTATATATTCAGTTAGACTCTAATTGGGACAATTCTACCTTTTAACTATTTCTCAGATCTATTCTTGTCTGCACCCTAACTCCTACCTTTTGGGTTAGGCTGCAAACATTCAACCTGCCCCTAGTTACCCTCCCTACTTCTGTTTTGCCTGTTCTATGCCATTTATCTAAAGTGCGATTTTAACAATCTCACTTACTTTTAACCCTTAAATACCTCCTATTTCCTTTGGATAAGTCCAAAGTCCATATCATGCTCCTTCATCTTCCAAGCCTGCCTTCTGCTACCATCACATTTCTTGCTATTTAATTCACCAACTCTTTGTTCCAGCCATAGAAGGGGGTATAAAGGCCCAGTGAGACCCAAATACTGAGCTTCATTGAAATAGGCTTGCACTATGTTCTCTACAGAATACAATATTATCAACTAAAGGGGAAGCAGAGGTAACAAAAATAATAAAAATATATTTGCAAATTGTAGTTGATAAACTGAGTTTACATAACAATAGTTTTAATTCGAAGAAATTAAAGCTATTACTTGCAGGCCCCTTGCTGCCCTGTACCTCTTTCTGGCTGTGCCAAGATTGTAAAAACTGGCTGCACTTTACTGGGGCCATTTTTCAGGGTTGTTTATGCAGTTGGTAATCTTGAAAGATGACGTAGCATCTTCTCTTAACTCCAGTCAGAGAACAAGTCTGCTTCCTCCTTTCTGTGAAAGTGCTGGATTCTCCAGTCTCAGTGTTCCTCAGCAGGGGTGCAGATACTCTGCTTGTGTAGCATCCATCTGAACTCCTCAGTGTCTCCCCCATGGGATTTGGGGCAAGAGGAATCACTGCGAATCTGCAGATGCTCCTACTGCAGGCTGCACTGTGCAAAATAAAATCCTTTGTTTTTTACTCAGGAATTTTATCTCTTTGGCTAACATTCGGGAAGGAACAAAAGGCTAATTTGTTAACTTGTAAATAAAATTCAACTTGAATGTTTTATATTTTTAAAGTAGGTAGTTCTTTTGCTTTCACATCATTGTAAGAAATGTTGATCACATTCCACTTTTCTCCTGAAAAGGAAATCAAAATAACCAATGATGATCCCAGTTAACAACGGCATCTGACACCCCCACTTTGAAGCATTCCTCAGTAGTGATAGGTCAGCATTCTGTATCCACTTTTTCTAATTCACAATCATGATACTTAAGGCTGTGTTAGGAATGTGAAGTCATGTTATTCTCAGATTCTCCAGGGCATCTGAAGTTTAAGTGATTTATTATTTTATTTTTTCAAAAATAAATCAACACCTCTAATGTATTGATACAACCACAATAACATAGATTGTCAGATCCTGGTTAGAGTATTTGAAAGGATGTATGGACAGTGAACTGAATGAGGAAGTCCAAAATTGAACCCAGCTTTTCATTAATTCATTCTGTAGACAATAAGCACCTCCAGATTTCCAGGCACTACTCTAGAAAGTAAGAATATGGAAATACAAGACAAGATCCTTGAAGTCTTGCAAAGCTCACAGCTGAAGAAAGAGACTGACATGCAAACATTTCTAAGATGATGTAATAAGACTTTTGATAAAACTCAGCATACAACTACACTAAAGTGCCCAGTGCACATGAATGCCCACCCACGTTCACACATAAAATACTTTTAACTCCATTATCCAGAAGACACTACTGTTCATAGTTTGGTAGATTTGGTAGATATCGTTTTAGACTAATATTTTTTATCCTGGGAATTCATATACAACATATATATATGTTGTGTATACATATGTATATACTTAATTTAATATATACTTATGAAAGTATATTATATAAACTTAATTTAATATACCATCATATAAGATATATTACATATACTTACATATGTACTTATAAATATATATACTTATGTAACATATATATGATTTTATATATGTAATTAAGAAAACACAATAAATGCTACTAAAATACATGCTGTGCTATAAGTTTATAAATATCCAGAAACCCTTTTCTATGTTCTCTACAGAATACAAGATTATCAACTAAAGGGGAAGCAGAGGTAACAAAAATAATAAAATTATATATATATATAAATATATATTATATATATTATAATATATATAATAAAATAATAAATCACTTAAACTTCAGCTTATATATACATAATATATAATATGTATTATATATAATTATAAATATATAATATATATTATATATAATTACATATATATAATAAAACTAAATCATTAGGAATCCTAAATGTGAACTATACTTCATTGTCCAAAGAATTTGAAAAGAAAATACATAATTTGTCTAACAAACTTTCTGTGTTTTCCCAAGCCTTCATAAAGGAAAGTGATAGTATTCATATTCAGTTGTATTCACTGAGTATACATAAGGAAAATACTTCTATTTCGTTACTGTTCTGGACTGAAATGACAAATTAAATTCATGAGGAATCAAATTCACTTGGAACAAACAGCTCAGTATTTTAAATTCTAAACTGATAAGAACGGCCAGGATTTGAAAACGTTTCATGTATTGTATTTGCATTTTTAAATTTCAAAGATCTGCTATTGATTTGGTTACCATAGACTTCAAATGAATGAGTACAATAGCAAGTCTACTACGTGTATTTGCCAGCACCCCAGTGAAATTTTCTTTATTTTATTTTTGTTTTTTATTATACTTTATGTTCTAGGGTACATGTGCACAACATGCAGGTTTGTTACATATTTATACATGTGCCATGCTGGGGTGCTGCACCCATTAACTCATCATTTACATTAGGTATATCTCCTAGTGCTATCCCTCCCCCTTCCCCCAGCTCCACAACAGGCCCCAGTGTGTGATGTTCCCCTTCCTGTGTCCAAGTGTTCTCATTGATCAATTCCTACCTATGAGTGAGAACAGGCGGTGTTTGGTTTTCTGTTCTTGCAAGAGTTTGCTGAGAATGATGGTTTCCAGCTCCATCCATGTCCCTAAAAAGGACATGAACTCATCCTTTTTTATGGCTACATAGTATTCTATGGTGTATATGTGCCACATTTTCTTAATCCAGTCTGTCATTGATGGACATTTGGGTTGGTTCCAACTCTTTGATATTGTGAATAGTGCCACAATAAACATATGCATGCTTGTGTCTTTATAGCAGCATGATTTATAATCCTTTGGGTATATAACCAGTAATGGGATGGCTGGGTCATATGGTATTTCTAGTTCTAGATCCTTGAGGAATCGTCACACTGTCTTCCACAATGGTTGAAGTAGTTTACAGTCCCACCAACAGTGTAAAAGCGTTCCTATTTCTCCACATCCTCTCCAGCACTTGTTGTTTCCTGACTTTTTAATGGTTGCCATTCTAACTGGTGTGAGATGGTATCCCATTGTGATTTTGATTTGCATTTCTCTGATGGCTAGTGATGATGAGCATTTTTTCATGTGTCTTTTGGCTGCATAAATGTCTTCTTTTGAGAAATGTCTGTTCATATCCTTTGCCCATTTTTTGATGGGGTTGTTTGTTTTTTTCTTGTAAATTTGTTTGACTTCTTTGTAGGTTCTGGATATTAGCCCTTTGTCAGATGAGTAGATTGCAAAAATTTTCTCCCATTTTGAAGGCTGCCTGTTCACTCTGATGGTAGTTTCTTTTGCTGTACAGAAGCTCTTTAGTTTAATTACATTCCATTTGTCAATTTTGGCTTTTGTTGCCATTGCTTTTGGTGTTTTAGACATGAAGTCCTTGCCCATGCCTATGTCCTGAATAGTATTGCCTAGGTTTATTCCAATCAATAGAAAAAGCGGGAATCCTCCCAAAGTCATTTTATGAGGCCAACATCATCCTGATACCAAAGCCTGGCAGACACAACAACAAAAAAAGAGAATTTTAGACCAATATCCCTGATGAACATCAATGCAAGAATCCTCAATAAAATACTGGCAAACTGAATCCAGCAGCATATCAAAAAGCTTATCCACCATGATCGACTGGGCTTCATCTCTGGGATGCAAGACTGGGTCAACATATGAAAATCAATAAACATAATCCAGCATTTAAACAGAACCAAAGACAAAAACCACATGATTATCTCAACAGATGAAGAAAAGGCCTTTGACAAAATTCAACAGCCCTTCATACTAAACACTCTCAATAAATTTGGTATTGATGGAACATATCTCAAAATAGCAAGAGCTATTTATGACGAACCCACAGCCAATATCATACTGAATGGGCAAAAACTGGAAGCATTCCCCTTGAAAACTGGCACAAGACAGGAATGCCCTCTCTCACCACTTCTATTCAACATAGTATTAGAAGTTCTGGCCAGGGAAGTCAGGCAAGAGAAAGAAATAAAGGTTATTTAATTAGGAAAAGAGGAAGTCAAATTGTCCCTGTTTACAGGTGACATGATTGTATATTTAGAAAACCCCGTCGTCTCAGCCCAAAATCTCCTTAAGCTGATAAGCAACTTTAGCAAAGTCTCAGGATGCAAAATCAATGTGCAAAAATCACAAGCATTCTTATACACCAATAACAGACAAACAGAGAGCCAAATCATGAGTGAACTCCCATTCACAATTGTTTCAAAGACAATGGAACACCTAGGCATCCAACTTACAAGGGATGTGAAGGACCTCTTCAAGGTGAACTACAAACCACTGCTCAATGAAATAAAAGAGGACACAGGGCTGGGCGCGGTGGCTCAAGCCTGTAATCCCAGCACTTTGGGAGGCCGAGACGGGCGGATCACAAGGTCAGGAGATCGAGACCATCCTGGATAACACGGTGAAACCCCGTCTCTACTAAAAAACACAAAAAACTAGCCGGGCGAGGTGGTGGGCGCCTGTAGTCCCAGCTACTCAGGAGGCTGAGGCAGGAGAATGGCGTAAACCCGGGAGGCGGAGCTTGCAGTGAGCTGAGATCTGGCCACTGCACTCCAGCCTGGGCGACAGAGCGAAACTCCGTCTCAAAAAAAAAAAAAAAAAAAAAAAGAGGACACAGACAAATGGAAGAACATTCCATGCTCATGGATAGGAAGAATCAATACTGTGAAAATGGTCATACTGTCCAAGGTAATTTATAGATTCAATGCCATCCCCATTAAGCTACCAATGAGTTTCTTCACAGAATTGGAAAAAACTACTTTAAGTTCATATGGAACCAAAAAAGAGCCCACATTGCCAAGACAATCCTAAGCCAAAAGAACAAAGCTGGAGGCATCATGCTACCTGACTTCAAACTATACTACAAGTCTACAGTAACCAAAACAGCATGGTACTGGTACTAAAACAGATATATAAACCAATGGAACAGAACAGAGCCCTCAGAAATAATACTACACATCTACAACCATCTGATCTTTGACAAACCTGACAAAAACAAGAAATGGGGAAAGGATTCCCTATTTAATAAATGCTGCTGAGAAAACTGGCTAGCCATAAGTAGAAAGCTGAAACTGGATCCCTTCCTTACACCTTATACAAAAATTAATTCAAGATGGATTAGAGACTTAACTGTTAGACCTAAAACCATTAAAACCCAGTGAAATTTTACATGGCAGGAAATCTTTCTTCTGTCTGTCACAAGATCACTGAAACACGGTGCCCAAGGGAAAAATGGCTGTTGTCCTCTTTCTTAAAGGGTAACTGCAGGTGAGACTGTGACTTGAAAAATGTGAGTGTGGCAAACATAGCAGTTTGCCCACTGAATGCCCATATATGGAGCCTTCTCCCTACATAACATGGTACCATCCATTGAGATGTAAGTATGACTCAGTTGAGTGAGGCTTCCCAGAAAGCCACGGTTTTTGTGATGAGGAAGGACAAGCACAGCCGGCTGCCCCTTCTGCCTCATTCTTCACTTTGCTCCAGTCTCTTTCTTTTATCCTTGCACTGCGGAATCACGAGGCGATGATGAGGAAAAGAAGGTCTATGTGGCAAAGGCACAGGGGCAAGAAGACAAAAGTTCCTGAGTTTCCAGTGACATCAGTGAGTAAGTGAATGCCAGTTACCACCTTCCTTTGAACTTCTGCTTCTGTGAAAAAGAAACTTTATTTAAGCTACTGATAATAATATATTTTTACTTGCAGCTAAACTTCTTTATAACTAATATAGTAGGAAATACAGATTTGCCTCTACTCTCCCCTTTACACAGTCTCCAAATTTGGCACTTCTAAAACAGTATGAAAGAAAGACAACATATTAGGTGTTTGGGTTCGTAAGATTGTTCCTTCATCTCACACACCATTGGTCAGGTAGTTCTAGAGCCTAATATTAAGCTCTGGGTTTCAAAATTTAAAAGATATTTAGACACCCCAGAAAGAGTTCAAAGGAACCTTCAAAAAGAAATACATGGCTTGTGAATAAAGATTTAAGAAGAAAGACTTTAAAAATCAGCCACTATAGTATTTTTGGCCATGAGAAAGAGGTGAAAATTTAGTATTAGCAAACCAAATCTTACAATGTATTAAAAATACATCATGGACAAAATGAATATTTCCCAGGAATTTTAGGAAGCTTTAACACTAAAAAGTACGTTATAAGGCATGATACAACTGTTCATTTAGATTATCATTACCAAAATTATTACCTTCCTGCTAGTTTAGAACTCTATGAGGGCAAGATTGTGTCTATTTTTTTGTTTTGTTTTAGAGATGGAGTTTTGCTCTTGTTGCCCAGACTGGAGTGCAGTGGTGCGATCTCGACTCACTGCAACCTCTGCCTCCCAGGTTCAAATGATTCTCCTGCCTCAGCCTCCCGAGTAGCTGGGATTACAGGTGCCCATCACCATACCTGGATAATTTTTGTATTTTTAGTAGAGACAAGATTTCACCACATTGGCCAGGCTAGTCTCCAACTCCGGACCTCACATTATCCACCTGCCTTGGCTCCCCAAAGTGCTGGGATTACAGGCATGAGCCACCGTGCTCGGCCCATTGTGTCTGTTTTATTCACTGTTTTACTTCCAGTTCCAAGCATCTGGGCTCATAGTAGGCATCAATAACACATTTTTCCAATAAAATTAAATTGCATGTGGTTAGATATTATAGAAATTTAGTTTTAAAGGTATTTATAGAAACCAAAGTGTTTCACATGTTTCAAGTCATTTCAAAAGCAGAAGAGGAAATTATTTCACTTTTTTAAAGGTAGAAGTAATGTCCTAAGGAATCCTTTTCAGTGCTTTGGAGTCAGGGTGGCCAAAAATATTTATTCAGTCGTCCACTATTAGCTAATATTGGGCTGCACTCCTTACAGCTGAGCAACAGACTCTTCCTCAGAATACTCCTCAACACAGTATTAGAGTTACCCATTACCAACAATCAGAATTAGCACATGCAACACAACCAAATTTCTATTTCTGCATTGTTGTAGGAAAAACAAAAATCACAAAAGTGACTCTAACAAAATATCTAATTATACATTGAATGATAATACTAGTATAGAAACTGATTCAGGAAAGCCTAGCATTTAATGTATGTTCAATCTCACCACTTTGCTTTCCCGTGGTCATGAATGTGGGACCTAATGACACTATTTGGGACAAATTATTTATTATTTCAGGTTTAGACAAAGTCACTTTTGGTATTTAAACTTTAAGTAATTTAATGGTTTGGTGAAGAATTTGGATTCTAAATGTAGCTCGGTTTTGGCAAAGCCAAACATAGATTATAATTATTGCATGCATCTGAAGTTATTGTCCTCAAACTTCTTAAATAGGTTTCAGCCAGGAAAAGAAACACATTTCTCAATTACTATTGAAAAGTCATGTGTTAAAAATGACTGAGGGGTTCAAGATAGTTGCAATAAATCACTTAATAAAGGCAATTTTAAATTTCAGAGAATTACCTTGCCTAATTAATTTGAGATTCAGCAGCATGATAATCAGTATCACTTTCTGTAACAATCAGGAAACTTTAATTGAATATTTCTATTTTATCCTCAGGGGCGCTTCTTCCAATTTGATCAGTCACAAAGTTCAGAGTGTCAGTTTTAATTAGTTTTGCTCGAGAGGGTACCATTTGCCTTTGTAAATATCATCAAAGGGATTTAAAGATGCTTTTTCTTTTTCTTTTTTTCTTTTTTGAGACTGTGTCTTGCTCTATTGCCCGGGCTGGAGTGTGGCGTGATCTCGGCTCACTGCAACCTCTGCCTCCTTGGTTCAACCAATTCTCCTGCCTCAGCCTCCCGAGTAGCTGGGATTACAGGCGCCTGCCACCATGCCTAGCTATTTTTTTTTTTCGTATTTTTAATAGAGGAGATAAGGTTCCACCATGTTGGCCAGGCTGGTCTCAAACTCCTGACCTCAGGTGATCCACCTGCCTCAGCCTCCCAAAGTGTTGGGATTACAGGCACGAGCCACCATGCCTGGCCTAAAGATGCTTTTTCTGTGAGGGTTTAGATACTGAACTTCCACGATGAATTATCCATACACTAGAGTCTTGGTTTCTTTACAAGCAAAAACAGAAAAGTGTTTTCCAGTTTAGTTTGTCTTATTATATGTCTTATAGATATGACTCTTATTTGAATTAGAAAAATGAACTATCAAAGATTTACATTTTTGTCTCTGTGTATAGAGGGATACAGCATATTTCTTAGAATTTGCCAATTGGCTTTAAACTTTTAATCCCAAGGTTAAATGAAAAGTAATCATAAAACTTACTAAAGACAATAGCAACTCTTAGAGATATAGGCCTAGGGCACCTGCAGAGAACAAATGGAGGATAGGAGGCAGAACTAACTTGCTGCTCCCACTGGGATGGACAGAGCAGCATGTGGAGATTCACATCATGAACTCGTGCTCCAAGAACTACCACAGAAACATACCAGGGAAGCCAAAAGAATCTACAGACCCTTTAAAGGAAATGACTTGCTGCCATGGGCTCTGAGGCAGCCGAAAAACTGTGAGTGCCCTACATGTGTAAGGGGGAACGTTTGTCCCCGAAAACACATCCTCAATAGGGAATCTGAAGGTCCAGATCACAGGAGAAGGATTTAACCTTACCTGGATTTGAGACAAATTTAGAGAGCTAGGCTAAATATAAGGGTTGAGGAAGCAGTGGGAAGACCCCCATGGGCACTTTTGGTCCCCAGGGAAGCATATAAAGGAAGCCAACCAGCAGGACTGAGAACTTGCCCCAGGCTACAAGCCTCCCCTGCTGAGAAAACAGGTAGGGTTTTCAGGCTTCAGGCTTCCTCATTTCTGCAATCCCTGTTTGCCATTCGCCTGGATTCTGTACAGGAAACTTTGCTCGTTTAGTGGAAATTGTGACAAAGTTAAGCTAGAAGTTTCCTTCTTCCTGTGATCTTTCCCCAATTCTCCTGGCAGCCCTCCCCAAAGGCCTCTGAAAGAAAAAGTCATAAATGGCTTCCCTGTGGCAAGTTCTCAGTCCTGCTGGTTGGCTGCCTAGAAATAAACTAGGTGCTATTGATGGGGAGTGAGACTTACCTTTCTGCTGTGTGGAAGCTGGGTAAGGCCTGTCACTGCGAGCTTTCCCCCACTTCCCTGGCCACCTGTACTACACAGCAGAGGCAGCCATAATCCCCTTGAGAACATAACTCAATTGGATGGAGAACCACATCCGCAAGCCCCACAATGTCTGCAGCAAGTCCTGCCCAACGAGAGTCTGAGCTCAGACACACCTAACCCTGTCCCTACCTAATGGTCTTTCTCTACCTGCCCTGGTAGCTGAAGACAAAGAACATAATCTCTGGGAGCTCCATGGCCCTGCCCACCACATGAGAAACAGAAATATTTATCCAGGTGAACCTAGGGCAAGCTTGTATCCTCCCTATACTACCGCAGCTGATGCTCTTTTGAAAGCGCCAACTCCTGGCTGCAGGCCAACCAACACAAAACTAGCACACTTAACAAAACTACAACCAAGGACCCTCAGAGAGTCCACCTCACTCCCCTGCTACCTTCACCAGAGCAGGTGCTGGTATCCATGATGGAGAGACCTGAAGATGGATCACATCACAGGACTCTTTGCAGACATTCCCCAGCACCAGCCTGGAGCCTGGTAGCTCCCCAGAAGAGAAATAATAATCACTGCAGTTTGGCTCTCAGGCAGCCCTAGGGGAGTGGGGAGAGCATCACATCAAGGGAGCACCCTGTGGAACAAAAGAATCTGAACAGCAGCCCTTGAGCCTCAGATCTTCCCTCTGACATAGTCTATTCAAATGAGAAGGAAATAGAAAAACAATTCTGGTAATATGATAAAACAAGGTTCTTTAACATCCCCCAAAAGATCATACTAGCTAACCTGCAATGGATCCAAACTAAGACAGAATCTCTGAATTGCCAGAAAAAGAATCTGGAAGGTTGCTTATGAAGCTACTCAAGGAGGCACTAGAGAAAGGTGAAGTCCATCTTAAAGAAAAAAAATGATACATGATATGAATGGAAAAATCTCCAGATAAATAGATGGCATAAATAAAAAACAATCACAACTTTTGGAAATGAAGGCTACATAGAGAGAAACGGAAAGTCTCAACAACAGAATCGAACAAGTAGAAGAAAGAACTTCAGAGCTCAGAAACAAGGCTTTTAAATTAACCCAATCTGACAAAGACAGAGAAAAAAGAATTAAAGAAATACACAAAGCCTCCAAGAAGTTTGGGATTATGTTAAACGACCAAACCTAAGAATAACTGGTGTTCTTAAAGAAGAAGAGAAATCTAAAAGTTTGGAAAACATATTTGAAGGAATAATTGAGGAAAACTTCCCTGGCTTTGCTAGAGACCTAGACATCCAAATATAAGAAGCTCAAAGAACACTTGGAAAATTCTTTGCAAAATGATCATCACCTAGGCACATAGTCATCATGTTACCTACAGCCAAGACAAAGGAAAAAAATCTTAAGAGCTGTGAGGCAAAAGCATCAGGTAACCTCTAAAGGAAAACCTATCAGATTAACAGCAGATTTCTCAGCAGTAACCCTATATTCTAGAAGAGATTGGGGTCCTAGATTTAGCCTCCTTAAACAAGACAATTATCAGCCAAGAGTTTTGTTTCCAGTGAAACTAAGCTTCATAAATGAAGGAAAGCTATGGTCTTTCAAAGACAAACAAATGCTGAGAGAATTTGCCATTACCAAGCCAGTACTACAAGAGCTGGTAAAAGGAGCTATAAATCTTGAAACAAATCCTCAAAATACACCAAAATAGAACCTCCTTAAGTCATAAATGTCACAGGACCTATAAAACAACAACACAATGAAAGAAAAAGCAAGGTATTCAGGCAACAACTAGCAAAATGAATAGAACTGTACTTCACATCTCAATACTAACATTAAATGTAAATGGCCCAAATGCTCCTTAAAAGATACAGAATGGTAGAATGTATAAGAATTCACCAACCAAGTATCTGCTGTCTTCAGGAGACCCACCTAACACAGAAGAACTCACATAAACTTAAGACAAGGGGCCGGGCGCAGTGGCTCAAGCCTGTAATCCCAGCACTTTGGGAGGCCGAGGCGGGCGGATCACAAGGTCAGGAGGTCGAGACCATCCTGGCTAACACAGTGAAACCCCGTCTCCACTTAAAAAATACAAAAAATTAGCCGGGCGAGATGGCGGCGCCTGTAGTCCCAGCTACTCGGGAGGCTGAGGCAGGAGAATGGCGGGAACCCGGGAGGCGGAGCTTGCAGTGAGCTGAGATCCGGCCACTGCACTCCAGCCTGGGCGACAGAGCGAGACTCCGTCTCAAAAAAAAAAAAAAAAAAAAAAAAAAACTTAAGACAAGGGAATGTAAAAAGATATTCCATGCAATTGGACACCAACAGTGAGGAGGAGTAGCTATTCTTATACCAAAACAGAATTTAAAGAAGCAACAGTTAAAAAAGACAAAGAGGGACATTATATAATGATAAAGGGACTAGTCTAACAGGAAAATATCACAATCCTAAATATATATGAACCTAACACTGGGGTTCCTAAATTTATAACACAATTACTACTAGACTTAAGACATTAGATAGACAGCAACACAATAATAGTGGGGAATTTCAATACTCCACTGCAGCACTGGATGTGTCAAGACAGAAAGTCAACAAACAAATGTACTTAAATTATACCCTAGAACAAATAGACTTAACAGTTATTTACAGAACATTTTACCCACCATCTGCAGAATATAACATTCTATTCATCAGCACATGGAACATTCTCCAAGGTAGACCATATGGTAGGCCACAAAACCAGTCTTAATAAATGTAACCAAACCAAAATTATATCATATACTCTTTCAAACCACAGTGGAATAAAATTAGAAATCAACTCCAAAAGGAACCCTCAAAACCATGCAAATACATGGAAATTGAATAACCTGCTCCTGAATGATCATTGAGTCAACAATAAAATCAAGATGGAAATTAAAAAATTCTTTGAACTGAATGGTAATAGTCACACAACCTATCAAACCTATGGGATACAGCAAAGGCAGTGCTAAAAGGAAAGTTCATAGCATTAAATGCCTGTGTCAACAGGTCTGAAAAAGCACAAATAGATAATCTGAGGTCACACCTCAAAGAACTAGAGAAACAAGAACAAACCAAACCCAAACCCAGCAGAAGAAAGGAAATAACCAAGATCAGAGCAGAACTACATGAAACTAAAACAAACAAACAAACAAAAAATAAAAGATAAATGAAAAAAAAAAACTGGTTATTTGAAAAGATGAACAAAATGGGTAGACCATTAATGAGATTAAGTAAAGAAGAGAGAAGATACCAATAAGCTCAATTAGAAATGAAATGAGGCCGGGCGCGGTGGCTCAAGCCTGTAATCCCAGCACTTTGGGAGGCCGAGACGGGCGGATCACGAGGTCAGGAGATCGAGATCATCCTGGCTAACGCAGTGAAACCCCGTCTCTACTAAAAATACAAAAACTAGCTGGGCGAGGTGGCGGGCGCCTGTAGTCCCAGCTACTCGGGAGGCTGAGGTGGGAGAATGGCGCAAACCCGGGAGGCGGAGCTTGCAGTGAGCTGAGATCGGGCCACTGCACTCCAGTCCGGGCGACAGAGCGAGACTCCGCCTCAAAAAAAAAAAAAAAAAAAAAAAAAGAAATGAAATGAGACGTTTTACAACTGATACCACAAAAATACAAAAGATTATTCAAGGCTACTATAGACACCTGTATGTGCACAAACTAGAAAACCAAGAAGAGATGGATAAATTCCTGGAAATATACAATCCACCTAGATTAAACCAGGAAGAAACAGAAACTTTGAACAAATCCATAACAAGCAGTGAGATTGAAATCGTCATAAAAAGACTTCAAACAAAAAGAAGTCCCAGATCAGACTGATTCACAGCTGAATTCTATGAGACATTCAAAGAAGAATTGATACCAATCCTATTGACACTATTTCAGAAGATAAAGAAAGAGGGAGGCCATCCTGGCTAACCTGGTGAAACCCCGTCTCTACTAAAAAATACAGAAAACTAGCCGGGCGAGGTGGCGGGCGCCTGTAGTCCCAGCTACTCAGGAGGCTGAGGCAGGAGAATGGTGCAAACCTGGGAGGCGGAGCTTGCAGTGAGCTGAGATCTGGCCACTGCATTCCAGCCTGGGTGACAGAGGGAGACTCCGTCTCAAAAAAAAAAAAAAAAAAAAAAAAAGAGGGAAACCTCCCTAATATCCCAAACAGGGAAGGACATAACAAAAAAAGAAAACCTATAGACCAATAAACCTGATGAACTTAGATGCAAAAATCTTCAACAAATACTAGACAACTGAATTTAACAGCATTTCAAAAAGATAATCCACCATGATCAAGTTAGTTTCATACCAGAGATGCAGGGATGCTTTAACCTATGCAAGTCAATAAATGTGACACACCACATAGACAGAATTAAAAACAAAAATCACATGATCATCTCAACAGACACAGAAAAAGCATTTGACAAAACTCAGCATCCCTTTGTGATTAAATCCTCAGCAAAATTGGCATAGAAGGGGCATTTCTTAGGGTAACAAAAGCCATCTATGAAAAACCCACAGCCAATATTATACTGAACAGGGAAAAGTTGAAAGTATTCTCCATGAGCACTTGAACAAGACAAAGAGGCCCACTCTCACCACTTCTATTCAATATAGTACTGGAAGTCCTAGCCAGAGCAATCAGATAAGAGAAAGAAATAAAGGGCATCCAGATTAGTAAAGAGGAAGTCTAGCTGTTGCTGTTTGCTGATGATATGATCGTACAATTAGAAAACCCTAAAGAGTCATCCCCAAATCTCCTAGAACTGATAAACGAATTCAGTAAAGTTACAGGATACAAAATCAATGTACACAAACCAGTAGCAGTGCTCTAAGCCAACAGTGACTAAGCTGAGAATCAAATCAAGAACTGAACCCTGTTTACAATAGCTGCAACAAACACACAAACACACAAACAAACAAACAAACAAAAAATGTAGGAATATACCTAATCAAGGAGGTAAAAGACCTCTACAAGGAAAGCTACAAAACACTGCTGAAAGAAATAATGACAGAAACAAACGGAAACACATCCCATGCTCTTGGATGGGTGGAATCAATATTGTGAAAATAACCATACTGCCAAAAGCACTCTACAAATTCCATGCAATTCCCATCAAAATACCAGCATCATTCTTCACAAAACTAGAGAAAACAAACCTAAAATTCATATAGAACCAAAGAAGAGCCCACATAGCCAAAGCAAGACTAAGCTAAAAGAACAAATCTGGAGACACCACACCATCTGACTTCAAACTACACTATAAGGCCATAATCACCAAAACAGGATGGTGCCGATATAAAAGTAGGCATATAGAGGCTGGGCACGGTGGCTTATGCCTGTAATCCCAGCACTTTGGGAGGTTGAGGTGGGTGGATCATGAGGTCAGGAGATCGAGACCATCTTGGCTAACATGGCGAAACCCTGTCTCTACTAAAAATACACACAAAAAAATTAGCTGGGTGTGGTGGTGGGCGCCTGTAGTCCCAGCTACTTGGGAGGCTGAGGCAGGAGAATGGCACGAACCCGGGAGGTGGAGCTTGCAGTGAGCCAAGATTGCACCACTGCACTCCAGCCTGGGTGACAGAGCGAGGCTCCATCTCAATTAAATAAATAAATAAATAAATAAATAAATAAATAAATAAATAAATAAATAAAATAGGCATATAGACCAATGGAACAGAATAAAGAACCCAGAAATAATGCCAAATACTTATGGTCAACTGAACTTTGACCAAGCAAACGAAAACATAAAGTGGGGAAAGGACACGCTGTTCAACAAATGGTGCTGGGATAATTGGCAAGCCACATGTAGAAGAATGAAACTGGATCTTCATCTCTCACTCTATACAAAAATCAACTCAAGATGGATCAAAGACTTAAATCTAAGACCCGAAACCGTAAAAATTCTAGAAGATAACACTGGAAAAACCCTTCCAGACACTGGCTTAGGCAAAGTCTTCTTGACCAAGAACCCAAAAGCAAATGCAACAAAAACAAAGATAAATAGATCGGACTTAATTAAAATAAAAAGCTCTTCACAGCAAAAGAAATAATCAGCAGAGTAAAGAGATAACCCACAGGGTGGGAGAAAAATCTTCACAAAGTATGCATCTGACAAAGGACTAATATCCAGAATCTACAAGGAACTCAAACAAACCAGCAATGAGAAAATAAAAAATCACATCAAAATGTGGGCTAAGGACATGAATAGATAATTCTTAAAAGAAGATATACAAATGACCAATAAATATGAAAAGATGCTCAGCATCACTAATTATCAGGGAAATGCAAATAAAAAAAATCACAATATGATACCACCTGCAAGAATTGTCATAATCAAAAAATCAAAAAATAATAGATGTTTGTGTGGATATGGTGAAAAGGGAACACTTTTACCTTGCTGGTGGGAACGTTAACTAGTACAATAACTATAGAAAACAGTACGGAGATTTCTTAAAGAAGTAAAAGTAGATCTAACATTTTATCCAGCAATTTCACTACTGGGTATTTACCCAGAGGAAAATAAGTCATTATACAAAAAAGATACTTGCACACACATGTTTATAGCTCACAATTTGCAACTGCAAAAATATGGAACCAGCCCAAATGCCCATCAATTAATGAATGGATAAATAAAATGTGATACACACACACACACACACACACACACCATGGAATACCACTCAGTCATAAAAAGGAATGAAATAATGGCATGCATACCAACCTAGATGGAATTGGAGGCCAGTATTGTAAGTGAAGTAACTCAGGAATGGAAAACCAAACATTGTATATTCTCACTTACAAGTGGGAGCTAAGCTATGAGGATGCGAAGGCATAAGAATGATACAATGTACTTTAGGAACTCGGGGTGGGGAAAGTGTGGAAGGTGGGTGAGGGATAAAAGATTACACTTTGGGTAGAGTTTACACTGTTCAGGTGACACATGCACCAAAATCTCAGAAATCATCACTAAAGAACTTATCCATGTACCTGAATACTACCTATTTCCCCCAAACCTACTGAAATTTAAAAAAGCATAAAAATCAGAATAATTATGAAACTTTCTGAAAATATAGAAATATTTGGCTGAAATGAGACTTGAGTGATGGAGATAAATGGACGTGAAATCGTTGCAGAATAAAAATATTACAAGTCCCAAATACTAGTGCTATTTTTATACTTAATTTTTTATGAGCAGATTTTAAAAATCAAGTGGTTATATCAATTTAATAAAAATAGTAAAAAATTATTTGGTTTGTCAGATTATAAAAGTGGTTCAATTATAGTTTTTTGAGGATTTAAAATTTCAAGTATAGGTAGATTATACAGGAATTATAAAACTCAACTTAAAATATTAATGCTTTTAGGAAGAGTTTATTCTATGCCTTGGGAGGAAATATTTCAAGATTATACTAGAAACTTTTGTTGCCAAAAAACAAGTATGCTTTGAAATGCTGTGATATTGTATTGACAGAATTCAACAGCCAACTTAGAAAGAGCTACCACTGCCAAAATGTGACCATTTGAGCATCAAAAATAAAACTAAAATTGCAAATATTAAAACAGCAGAGGTCAAAAGAAGCCGTAATTTATAATGATGCTGTATTAATTCATTTTCACACTGCTATAAATATACTACTTGAGATTCAGTAATTTATAAACAAAAGAGGTTTAATTGACTCATAGTTCCACATGGCTGAGGAGGCCTCAGGAAACTTACAATCATGGTTGAAGGTGAAGGGGAAGCAAGGCACAGTCTTACATGGCAGCAGGAGAAAGAGGTGGGAGTGGAAGGGCCAGACACTTATCAAACAACCAGATCTCATGAGAGCTCACTCACTATCAGGAGAACAGCAAGGGGGAAAGCTGCCCCCATGATCCAATTACCTCCCACCAGGTCCCTCCCTTGACACATGAGGATTACAATTTGAGATGAGATTTGGGTGGGGACACAGAATCAAACTATATCGGATGTTAAAAAGAAAATGGAACTTTATTTTCTTGTAAGATAAATGGTACTGTATTCAAGTTAATTTCTTTGGAGAAAAATAATATTTTATCAAATTTCATTTTATACACATACACACACACTCACACATATACAATAGAAGGATCCTATCTGTAGAAGGATCCTATCCCCCATGTATACTCACACTTCTAAACTTCACTCTGAATATCTTCAAAGAACTGAATAAAAATTTGTCTAATAATGCTCCATATCCATCAACTAATTGCATCTGAGATTACTGAGGAGATTCTATGGCAATATTTTTATTCTTCTGATTTTTTTATCATGTATTTATTCAAAACTTCTGTTTGGATGGAATTCGTTGTATTAGACCAAGTAATTTATAACACTTATATGATTCCAAACAGTCACAATTTAATAAAAATAGACACAAAATTATTTGACCAAATTATTATTATTTTTTTACTTTGCTAGAACTTAAATTTATAAAGCCTACCTTCTTAGAGCATCTTATATATGATGAAATTCAGTGTTCTACGGTTTTCACTTGAGCATATTCAACAGGACTGGGTTACTAGCATTACTAAAAGGACCTTAAAATATTTTATAAAATTGTCCTTCATCTTAGAACTTCAGAAAGAGTTCTTGATTTTAGCACAATGTTTACCATAGTCTCTCAAAGTCCTAAAAAAAAAATACCTGTGGAATGAAGGAATCTTTTAGTGCTGAAGTAGGAGAGAATGCTCTTTTACAATTGTGAGTGCTTTTTTGCATATAGCAGGGTATTTTGAAAACCCTCTATCATTTACTCTCACATATACATTCCAATGTGATGCATTTGTATTCCATTTTGTCTCTTTCATGAAAAACTGTCCATAGCTTGAGGTAAAAGGTAATTGCTGCAAACAAATTCACCAGCGCATTGCTACGGCTTCCCTCCATTTCTTCCATGTAAAACGTGCTCATTTTTGCAATCTCTTCTTCAGAAAACTGTGAATCTAAGTACCCAGAACAGTTTGTTACTTCTCTTTTTCATCTAGAATAAACAAAGAAGTATCAAGGGGATGGAAGAAAGTCCTTCCCCAAGCATCTCAGTGGATATACGTTCCTTTTAAACTGCTTAACCCTTTTTGTTTTAGAAAACTTCTCATTGTTTGATGTCCATGATGATCACTTAGACTAATTCGCGAGCCACTGGACTTAGTAGAGCGTGGATATTTCTTAAATTTGAAACAGACAAAGCTCAGAAAGACAAATTTTGTCTCTGTAGCCTTTGTTTACAATTTATATTGGGTGGAACTTATTTACAGTGCATTGCCTCTAGGCAGTGTTGCTGTTGCTTCTTATGCCAAATGAAAGAGGAATGTTAAAGTCTACAAGATGATATTCTCATTAAATTATTATGATGTTTTTATTTATACAAAGTTAGGTAAAAATGACCTCATAGGTTTCTATCAGCTCTATAATTCAATATCCCCAATGACTCAATTATTTCATCTTAAATCCATGACACTTACAAGAATTTCTAAATTATTGCCTGAGCAATAATTTTCACATTTTTTAGAAGTCAAAAGATCATGGATTAACATAACTGTAGGTTAGAGAAGAGAAGCACTGTATATTTTAATACTTGAAATGTATGATCTCTTAATGAACGGTGTAATTTATGGGCCAATGCATGGGCTTTGGATTTTGGGCTGTCCTGTGTTGAGATCCTGGCTTGGTATATCAGTTAGCTTTCTTTGATTGCAGAGAAACAAATATTGCCCAACTTAAGCAAAAAGGAAACTTACTGGCAAAGTTTTAAGATACAACAAACTTGAAGATTGGAGAACCGCTTCTTGAAATTGGCAGAAACCAATAGTTTTGCGTGAGTCAAGAAAATAAGAACTAAAGAAAATTTCTCAAGATAGGAAAAGTCAGATGTGGGTGCTGCTTCTGAAGAAATGGAATATCACCGTTTTTAAAAAAAAGCCTTGTACCATTTCCTCAAGGGTTAAAGTACCAGAAAAGAATATTTGACTAAATATTGTTCCCCAACTAGTACCAGTCTAGTGGAAAGAGGATCCTCTCCTTCAATTCCTGTAATGAAAGTTATCAATTTGCCACCTATTAAAATATTCTAAATGAGTCAGATATGATTCCCCAAGAGGAAATTGGAGTGCTGCAAGAAAGGGATAATGGATATTGGGGGCCAAAGAGCAACAAATATACATTATGCATGGCTACTTACTAGCAGCATGATGATTGGCAAGTTATGTAACCTTTCTAAGCCTCAGTCTTCTTATCTATAAAATGGCAACAATAACAATTTCTACTTTCTTGGATTATTGTATTAAATGAAATAATATATGGACAATCTGAGGCTCATAGTAATCATACCATACATATAGGCTATCATGATTATTATTTTATAGTTTCTACAGTCCTTAGACATTTGTTTATTAATTTCTCACAATATCCTGTTAGATAACTATAATAGATTATTATCCTTGATTTATGGATGAGAAACATGGACTTAGAAGGAGTTGCCCAAAACCTAAAGCCTAGTGTTCTCTGAAATCCCATGTACTTTCTTCTGTGGAGGCCTCATGTCACTGAAATATCAAATATGAAAAATATTTGTTTTTTGGAGAAAAAACAAAAAGCAACGCTGTGACACAGCATTGAGCAATAGTCAGAACCAGATAATATTCAGATAGAGCTCTTACAGCAATAGGATCTTTTGCTCATTGCTTGGTGAAGGTTAATCCAGCTCTTGTAGATATTGACTGGAAGTGGATGTCCTGATGAACACTCACAGGATGGTGTCAATGTTGCAGTACAATTCTGTGACCTTGAGGTTTTAGTGCAAAGATATCCAAGCTGATAAAACTGTGCTTTAAAAGTATAGTTTTGATATTGTTGCCTATTAACAAAATGTGAGAGTACAGAAAAGCAGTCTGTCATGTACCATAGAATTTTTTAAAGCAATCCGCTGCTCTGTGTGTGGGCAGGTCTGGATTCATTTTTAGTTTCACACCTGGACATCCATGCATAAGGGTGGGACACACTGTTTAATAACAAGTATGCTTTCTGTCCTGAGTTTTACTATCTTGCAGCATGGCATCTTTGTCTTGGTGAATATTTACCCAGTCTAGGAAGCTGTTTTCAGGATCCAAAAGACAGCATTCTCCAGTGAGCATTCTCCAGCTTCCCACCTCTGCGATCCATCTTCCTTTACTGACTTCTCTGGAACAAGAAAGCAGAATTGTTCTTGTAGTAAAGAAAGTCAGCAATATCCAACTGTGTTTTTAGCAAGAAAGGGACCAGAAGGCTGGGAGAATTGACTGATTTCTTGTTGATCCTCCTGATTTTTTATGTTTATTCTTTAAAGAATCTGAAGTGAGATTTTGAAAACTGTCCACGTTACTAATTTTCTTTTAAGACATCTAGGCTGCCTGGTTCCTTTGCATTCTCCTCTGTACTCACTCTTTGCTGCCTTATATGTGAATTCTTAACATTTAAGGCAGTGCCTCCTGTGAGACTATGGACTCCATGAGAGCTAGAGACAATATCTTCTCCACTTTTTGCATCCTTTAAGTGCACTTCAAAGTGGAATCTGTGGACCAACAGCAGAGACATCACCACGGAGCTTGTCAGAACTGTAGAATGGCAGACCCTGCTCCAGACTTACTGTAACAGTATATGCATTTTAATAAGCTCTCTAGGTGCTTTGTGTGCACATTTAAAATTGAGCAACATTGCTCTTCAGCAATTTTGAAACAATGCATATTAAATAGTAATGAAGATAATAAAGTATGTGAGGTAAATAATTATTATTTATGAAATCATCTTCACTGCCATTTCTTTACCTCCTCAACATTCCCTAGTAACATCCCAATCCTAGAAGCAATGAAACTTTTGAAGACATATGAAGTTGGCAATTTCAGAATCCACTTGCACAACTCAAAAAAAGGGACAGCCAAAAGAAAATCGAAATAAGTGATCATCTAGTTAGGAGTGCTGGAGGAAGAGTCATTGTTTGTTAAGTTCATGTTCTTTATGATTATCATGAGCTTCAAAGAGCAATAGGCTTCTAAGCCACAGCTGAATTTCCCTCACTGCCCCATTTCAGTCTCAATAAATTCATTCACTTTTATCTGTTTCATCTGTCACATTTTCTGCGCATGCTTTATTTACGCAAAAGAATCACATTATAAAATATATACATGTCTTAGTTCATTTGTGCTGCTACCACAAAATGCAAAATACCTGAGACTGGATAATTTATAAAGAACATAAATTTATTTTTCACAGTTCTGGAGGTAGAGAAGTTCAAGATCAAGGTGCCAGCAGGTTGGGATATCTGCATCTTCCAAGAGGAAGGAACACTGGGTCCTCATGTGGCAGAGAACAGAAGGGCAAGAGAAACAGATGCAGCATGAAGCCTCTTTTGCGAGGGCCTTAATATCATTCACGAAGGGAAGAGCCCTTATCAACTAATTACCTCTTAAACACCCCATTTCTTAAATCTATCACATTGACCGTTAAGTTTCGACCCCTGAAATCTGGGGGGGACACATTCAAACCATGGCAATACACACACACAAAAAACACAGAATAATCCCCACCCCAACCCCCAAAAGCCGAATTTAAAAGACACTTTGCCAGGCCATGCAGTATAATATCACAAAAAATAGGTTAATAAATGTGTTTCAGTTGGTATATGGTATATGAATGGAACAATACTTTAACAATAGAAGTGTGTCAGTGATTCTATTTCTTTCTCTGTTTCTTGAATTGCTTGTGTAGGGTGCTGGCTATTTTGTTTATCCACAGGGTTCATTCTGGTGGTGATTGTGATTGCGTGAACTCAAACTTCTGTTCCGAGGAGTTATTTTAGTTGACTTGAGTTCTGTTCAATATTTATTGATTGCATGCTTTGTGTCAAGCACTGTGGTAGGAGCTGGGCATACAAAAATGAATATGACACAGTCCGTGTCTTCCAGGAATGTGTGGGCTGCTGGGCTAGAAAGTCACTAAACAGAGCATGTCAAGAAAATAATTTAAGAGTTTTGATAGAGGGATACTCAGAGTTCTGTGGGTCTTAGGAGATGGGCATTGTATGATTGGATGGGAGTAAAGAAAGCCTCACTCGGGAGGTGAATCTTAGATTTTGTTTTGAATGAGCAGGGGAGTTAAGTAAATAAGTGAATGCTGCAAACATTCTAAGTTGAAGTTATAGTGAAAATATAAATGCTGATGGTGTGAAACAGCATGGTCTGTTCTGGAAACTTTGCCAAGATGCAAATTATAATGTAAGAGAGGCATATGATGAGGTCGAAGAGAAAAGCTAGAGCCCCAGTGTGAAAGTCTCTGGAAAATATTTACCAAACTCATCATACTTAAATTATTTATAGGTATGTGACACCATAAATTGTACGTTAGAAAAAAATTTCATTGGCTTAAAAGAAAATTGCATGAATGTTTCAACCTTATTGTAAAAGTATTTTCTCTTTTTCATTAGGATCGGTTTATGTTCCTCAATAGGGAAACGGCTTATGAAGTTACACCACTTCACAGCATAGTGAGGGAGCCATAAATGCACTGGGAAAAAAACCTGTTATTCAATAAGATAGTATCCACATCAACACTGCATTTTCTTGGTAGGCATTAGAAGTAGCACTTAACAGTTTGCGTGAATCATTTTGACATAGATGTACATGACTGTAATGGTGTAGAGTGCTGAGCTGACCTATGGAAAAGGAATAAAGATTAAGCTTTGCTTTTGCAGAAACTACAACTGATGCATTGCAACGTCTAGAAAATTTACAGCACAGATATCAAAGAAAGGTATATTATTATTAATTATTTCACATAAGAGGAAGAAATAAAATACTTGTGTATCCCCCATATATCCTCTACTTTTTTTTGGCTAAGGAAATTATTTACACTAAAAATCAAACTCCATGGGGATAATATATGGTGTTTTCCCTTCTGTTGAATTCAAAACACTTAAAAACATAGTGAGAACTCAAGAATTATATACTAAACAAATAATGCACAAACTGAGTTTTTCTTTGCAATTTCTTATTTGGTAGATTCTACCCTTCATAAAATACTGAAAACTATAGAGATTAATGCCCTTGGGAGCATAGAGATAAGTAGTGTCTTGTAGAGTTGGTCCCCTGTTGTTCAGATAATTCATTCTCTGTTGAGCAAAGCAAGGGGGTGGTGTATAAAATTTGAATTGGAGGGCAGAGCAAGATGGCCGAATAGGAATAGCTCCAGTCTCCAGCTCCCAGCTTGAGTGACACAGAAGACAGGTGATTTCTGCATTTTCAACTGAGGTACCGGGTTCATCTCACTAGGGAGTGCCAAACAATCAGTGCTGGTCAGCTGGTGCAGACCCACCAGTGACAGCTGAAGCACGGCAAGGCATCACCTCACCTGGGAAGCACAAGGGGGAAGGGAATCCCTTTTCCTAGCCAAGGGAAACTGAGACACATAACACCTGGAAAATCGGGTAACTCCCACCCTAATACTGAGCTTTACCAAGGGTCTTAGCAAATGGCACATCAGGAGATTATATCTCACACCTGGGAGGGTCCCACGCACACGGAGCCTACCTCATTGGTAGCACAGCAGTCTGAGATCTAACTGCAAGGCAGCAGCGACGCTGGGGGAGGGGCGCCCGCCATTGCTGAGGCTTAAGTAGGTAAACAAAGCCGCTGGGAAGCTCGAACTGGGTGGAGCCCACAGCAGCCCAAAGAGGCCTGCATGTCTCTGTAGACTCCAACTCTGGGGACAGGGCATAGCTAAAAAAAGAAGCAGAAACCTCGGCAGATGTAAATGACCTGTCTGACAGCTCTGAAGAGAGCAGTGGATCTCGCAACATGGAGGTTGAGATCTGAGAACAGACAGACTGCCTGCTCAAGTGGGTCCCCGACCCTTGAGTAGCCTAACTGGGAGACATCCCCCACGAGGTGCAGACCGACACCCCGCACCTCGCACGGCAGGGTACACCCCTAAGATGAAGCTTCCAGAGCAACAATCAGACAGGAACACTCGCTGTTCAGCAATATTCTATCTTCTGCAGCCTCCGCTGCTGATACCCAGGCAAACAGGGTTTGGAGTGGACCTCAAGGAATCTCCAACAGACCTACAGCTGAGGGTCCTGACTGTTAGAAGGAAAACTAACAAACAGAAAGGACACACACACCAAAACCTCATCAGTACGTCACCATCATCAAAGACCAAAGGGAGATAAAACCACAAAGATGGGGAAAAGCAGGGCAGAAAAGCTGGAAATTCAAAAAAATAAGAGAACATCTGCACCAAGCAGACCTAACAGACATCTACAGAACTCTCCACCCCAAATCAACAGAATATACATTCTTCTCAGCACCACGTTGCACTTATTCCAAAATTGACCACATAGTAGGAAGTAAAGCACTCCTCAGCAAATGTAAAAGAACAGAAATTATAACAAACTGTCTCTCAGACCAAAGTGCAATCAAACTAGAACTCAGGACAAAGACACTCAATCAAAACCACTCAACTCCATGGAAACTGAACAACCTGCTCCTGAATGACTACTGGGTACATAACAAAATGAAGGCAGAAATAAAGATGTTCTTTGACACCAATGAGAACAAAGATACAACACACCAGAATCTCTGGGACACATTTAAAGCCGTGTGTAGAGGGAAATTTATAGCACTAAATGCCCACAAGAGAAATCTGGAAAGATCTAAAATTGACACTCTAACATCACAATTAAAAGAACTAGAGAAGCAAGAGCAAACACATTCAAAAGCTAGCAGAAGGCAAGAAATAACTAAGATCAGAGCAGAACTGAAGGAGATAGAGACAAAAACCCTCCAAAAACTCAATGAATCCAGGAGCTGGTTTTTTGAAAGATCAACAAAATTGACAGACTGCTAGCAAGGCTAATAAAGAAGAAAAGAGAGAAGAATCAAATAGACGTAATAAAAAATGATAAAAGGGATATCACCACCGACCCCACAGAAATACAAACTACCATCAGAGAATACTATAAACATCTCTATGCAAATAAACTAGAGAACCTAGAAGAAATGGATAATTTCCTGGACACTTACACTCTCCCAAGACTAAACCAGGAAGAAGTTGAATCCCTGAATATACAAACAACAGGCTCTGAAATTGAGGCAATGATTAATAGCCTACCAACCAAAGAAAGTCCAGGACCAGACAGATTTACAGCCAAATTCTACCGGAGGTATAAGGAGGAGCTGGTACCCTTCCTTCTGAAACTATTCCAATCAATAGAAAAAGAGGGAATCCTCTCTAACTCATTTTATGAGGCCAACATCATCCAGATACCAAAGCCTGGCAGACACACTACAAAAAAAGAGAATTTTAGACCAATATCCCTGATGAACATTGATGCAAAAATCCTCAATAAAATACTGGCAAACTGAATCCAGCAGCACATCAAAAAACTTATCCACCATGATCAAGTGGGCTTCATCCCAGGGATGCAAGGCTGGTTCAACATACACAAATCAATAAATGTAATCCAGCCTATAAACAGGACCAAAGACAAAAACCACATGATTATCTCAATAGATGCAGAAAAGGCCTTTGACAAAATTCCACAGCCCTTCATGCTAAAAACTCTCAATAAATTCGGTATTGATGGAACGTATCTCAAAATAATAAGAGCTATTTATGACACATCCACAGCCAATATCATACTGAATGGGCAAAAACTGGAAAAATTCTCTTTGAAAACTGGCACAAGACAGGGATGCCATCTCTCACCACTCCTATTCAACATAGTGTTGGAAGTTCTGGCTAGGGCAATCAGGCAAGAGAAAGAAATCAAGGGTATTCAGTTAGGAAAAGAAGAAGTCAAATTGTCACTGTTTGCAGATGACATGATTGTATATTTAGAAAACCCCATCGTCTCAGTCCACAATCTCCTTAAGCTGATAAGCAACTTCAACAAAGTCTCAGATTACAAAATTAACTGCAAAAATCACAAGCATTCTTATATAGCAGTAACAGACAAACAGAGAGCCAAACCATGAGTGAACTCCCATTCACAATTGCTTCAAAGAGAATAAAATACCTAGGAATCCAACTGACATGGGATGTAAAGGACCTCTTCAAGGAGAACTACAAACCACTGCTCAGTGAAATAAAAGAGGACACAAACAAATGGAAGAACATACCATGCTCATGGATAGGAAGAATCAATATTGTGAAAATGGTCATACTGCCCAAGGTTGTTTATAGATTCAATGCCATCCCCATCAAGCTACCAATGACTTTCTTTACAGAATTGGAAAAAACTACTTTAAAGTTCATATGGAACCAAAAAAGAGCCTGCATTGCCAAGACAATCCTAAGTGAAAAGAACAAAGCTGGAGGCATCATGCTACCTGACTTCAAACTATACTACAAGGCTACAGTAACCAAAACAGCATGGTACTGGTACCAAAACAGAGAGATAGACCAATGGAACAGAACAGAGCCCTCAGAAATAATACCACACATCTACAACCATCTGATCTTTGACAAACCTGACAAAAACAAGAAATGGGGAAAGGATTCTCTATTTAATAAATGGTGCTGGGAAAACTGGCTAGCCATAAGTAGAAAGCTGGAACTGGATCCTTTCCTTACTCCTTATACGAAAATTAATTCAAGATGGATTAGAGACTTAAATGTTAGACCTAATACCATAAAAACCCTAGAAGAAAACCTAGGCAATACCATTCAGGACATAGGTGTGGGCAAGGACTACATGTCTAAAACACCAAAAGCAACGGCAACAAAAGCCAAAATTGACAAATGGGATCTAATTAAACTAAAGAGCTTCTGCACAGCAAAAGAAACTACCATCAGAGTGAACAGGCAACCTACAGAATGGGAGAAAATTTTTGCAATCTACTCATCTGACAAAGGGGTAATATCCAGAACCTACAAAGAACTCAAACAAATTTACAAGAAAAAAACAAACAACCCCATCAAAAAGTGGGCAAAGGATATGAACAGACATTTCTCAAAAGAAGACATTTATGCAGCCAACAGACACACGAAAAAATGCTCGTCATCACTGGCCATCAGAGAAATGCAAATCAAAACAATGAGATACCATCTCACACCAGTTAGAATGGCAACCATTAAAAAGTCAGGAAACAACAGTTGTTGAAGAGGATGTGGAGAAATAAGAGCACTTTTACACTATTGGTGGGATTGTAAACTAGCTCAACCATTATGGAAAACAGTATGGCGATTCCTGAAGGACCTAGCACTAGAAATACCATATGACCCAGCCATCTCATTACTGGGTATATACCCAAAGGATTATAAATCATGCTGCTATAAAGACACATGCACACGTATGTTTATTGCAGCACTATTCACAATAGCAAAGTCTTGGAATCAACCCAAATGTCCATCAGTGACAGACTGGATTAAGAAAAGGTGGCACATATACACGATGGAATACTATGCAGCCAGAAAAAAGGATGAGTTTGTGTCCTTTGTAGGGACATGAATGCAGCTGGAAACCATCATTCTCAGCAAACTATAGCAAGAACAGAAAACCAAACACTGCATGTTCTCACTCATAGGTGAGAATTGAACAATGAGATCACTTGGACTTGGGAAGGGGAACATCACACACCGGGGCCTATTATGGGGAGGGGGAGGGGGAAGGGATGGCATTGGGAGTTATACCTGATGTAAATGACAAGTTGATGGGTGCTGATGAGTTGATGGGTGCAGCACACCAACATGGTACAAGTGTACATATATAATAAACCTTCACGTTGTGCACAGTACGCTAAAACTTAAAGAATAATAATAATAAAAAATAATAAAAAAATGAATTGGAGATACAACATGTTATTGAAGATTCTAAAATTCTCGGTGATGTTTTGACATTTTAAAATATATTAATAAATGTTTTTTGATAAATTTCAAGCAACTATGAAGACATAGTAAGAAACCAGAGTGGCACAAGTGTGCCACACTGACCAATAGGTCAGGGGAATCAAATAGCAAACTCAGGTTAGAACTATACATACCTGCTACCATGAGTTAACAGTGGAGGTAACAAAACTTAGCCTTCATTATTTACTTACACTGGGTGGGGACTCTCCTAAGATATTCATATTGTTACGTGTTTTTGTAAAAATTTCAAGAGTAAGATAATTTTGCTTCATTAAGACACTAGCTCTTGCCACTCTGACTTCCTCTTCATTGCACGTCCCTTTTTTCTCATGGTATTAGAGTGGGCATGGACAGTTTTGGAATCTAGTTAAGAGAAAGTTGAGTTGGGAGTGCCATTTTAACTGAAATTTGGAAAATGTACCAAGGATATGAAAACACAAGTTAGAGAAGAAAAACTGAGAAAGGTAACAATCATGTGTCACAATGTCTATTCAAAATAATTGGTAATCAGAAGATATGAAATAGATCAGACATCTCTCTTGTAATTGTTTCCTCCAGCCAGTTGGATAATGGCAACATTGACAGGAATGTGGGGGTTTAGCGATCCTCATGCCCTGGTGGGAGTGTAGCCTGAGTGTATTCATTTTGAAGATGGTGATTCCAAGAATGTATTCATTTCTGTGTTTTCCAGTTTATGTGCATAGAGGTATTCATAGTAGTCCCTGATGGTTTTTAATACTTCTGTGGGGTTGGTGGTAATGTCCCCTTTGTCATTTCTGATTGTGTTTATTTGGATCTTCTCTGTTGTTTTCTTGGTTAGTCTAGCTTGCAGTCTGTCTTATTTATTTCAAAAAATGAACTCCCAGTTTTGTTGATCTTTTGTATGGTTTTTCATATCTCAATTTTCTTCACTTCATCTGATTTTGTTTATTTCTTGTCTTTGGCTAGCTTTCAGCTTGGTTTGCTCTTGTTTCTCTAGTTCCTGTAGATGTGATGTTAGGTTGTCCATTTTAGACCTTTCTGATATTTTGATGTGGATATTTAGTGATATAAACTTTCTTTTTTTTTTTTTTTTTTTTGAGACGGAGTCTCGCTCTGTCGCCCAGGCTGGAGTGCAGTGGCCGGATCTCAGCTCACTGCAAGCTCCGCCTCCCGGGTTCACGCCATTCTCCTGCCTCAGCCTCCCGAGTAGCTGGGACTACAGGCGCCTGCCACCTCGCCCGGCTAGTTTTTTGTATTTTTTAGTAGAGACGGGGTTTCACCGTGTTAGCCAGGATGGTCTCGATCTCCTGACCTCGTGATCTGCCCGTCTCGGCCTCCCAAAGTGCTGGGATTACAGGCTTGAGCCACCGCGCCCGGCCGATATAAACTTTCTTAACCCTACTTTAGCTGTGTCTTGCATCTTTGTTCTCATTAGTTTCAAAGAATTTCTTGATTTCTGCCTTAATTTCATTGTTTACCCAAAGGTCATCAGGAGCAGGTTAATTTTCATGTAGTTGTATAGTTTTCAGCAATTTTCCAGTATTGATTTCTATTTTTATTGCCCTGTGGTCCAAGAGTATGTTTGGTATGATTTCAGTTTTCTTTGATTTTGCTGAGGGTTTTTTTTTATGTCTGATGTGTGGCCACTTTTTAAGTATGTGCCATGTGCAGATGAGAAGGATATATAATCTGTTGTTTTGGGGTGGAGTTCAGTAGATGTCTATTAGTTTCATTTGGTCAAGTGTTGAGTTCACATCCTGAATATCTTTGTTAGTTTTCTGACTCAATGGTCTGTCTATTACTGTCAGTGGAGTTTTGAAATCTCCCAGTATTATTGTGTAGAAATCTAAGTTTCTTTCTAGGTCTATAAGAACTTGCCTTATGAATTTGGGTGCTCTTGTGTTGAGTGCATATATATATATATATATATATATGATAGTTAGGTCTTCTTTTTCAGTTGAACCCTTTACCATTATGTAATGCCCATCTTTGTCTTTTTTAATCTTTGCCGGTTTAAAGACTGTTTTCTCTGAAATTAGGATTGCAACTCCTGTTTTTGTTTCCTGTTTTCCATTTGCTTGGTAGATTTTTCTCCACCCCTTTATTTTGAGTCTTTGGGTGTCTCTACATGTCAGATGGGTCTCCAGAAGACAGCATACCACTCTTCTTTATCCAGCTTGCCACTCTGTGCTTTTTAATTGGGACATTTAGTCCACTTACATTCAAGTTTAATATTAATATGTGTAGATTTAATTCTATCATTGTTTTGTTAGCTGGTTATTATGCAGACTTGTTTGAGTGGTTGCTTTATAATGTCACTGGTCTATTTACTTACGTGTGGTTTTGTAGTGTCTGGTAATGGTCTTTGCTTTCCATAGGTAGCACTCATTTCAGGACCTCTTTTAAGGCATGTCTGGTGGTAACAAGTTCTCTTAGCATTTCCTTGTCTGGAAATAATCTTATTTCTCCTTTGCTTATGAGGCTTAGTTTCACCGGATGTGAAATTCTTGGTTGGAAATTCCTTCATTTAAGAATGCTGAATATAGACCCACAATCTCTTCTGGCTTGGAGGATTTCTGCTTAAAGGTCTGCAGTTAGCCTGATCGGGTCCCCATTGTAGGTGACCTGCCCCTTTTCTCTAGCTACCTTTAATATTTTATTTTGCTCCATTTCTACCTTGGAGAATCTGATTACTATGTGTCTTGGAGATGGTCTTTTGTGTAGTATCTCACAGGGCTTCTCAGCATTTTCTGCATTTGAATGTTGGCCTTTGTGGTGAGGTTGGGGAAATTTTCAAGGTTAATATCCTGAAATATATTTTCCAAGTTACTTGCTTTCTCCTCCTTTGATATAGTTCGGATATTTGTTCCTGCCCAAATCTCATGTTGAATTGTAATAACCACTACTGGAGATAGGGGCTGGTGAAAGGTGTTTGGATCATTGGAGTGTATCCTTTGTGGCATGTTGCTGTCTTCATAATAGTGAATTCTTGTGAGATCTGGTCATTTAAGAGTGTGTGGCACCTCCTCTGTCTCCACTCTTTCTCTTGTTCCTGCTTTTGCTATGTGAAGCTCCCAGTTTTTCCATGTGCAAACTCCCAGTTTGCCTTCCTGCATGAGTAAAAGCTCCCTGAGGCCTCCCCAGAAGCCAAGCAATGTTAACACTGTGCTTCCTGTACAGCCTGCAGAACCATGAGCCAATTAAACCTCTTTTCTTTATAAATTATGTGGTCTCAATTATTTCTTTGTAGCAATGCAAGAAGAGCCTAATACACACAGGGATGCCAATGAATCATAGATTTTGTCTCTTTACATAATCTTCCATTTCTTGGAGGTTGTGTTCATTCTTTTTTATTCTTTTTTCCTGATTTTTTTCTGACTTAGTTCAGAGAACCAGTCTTCAAGCTTTGAGATTCTTTCCTCAGCTTGGTCTATTCTGCTGTTAACACTTGTGATTGAATTATGAAATTCTTTTTTTTTTTTTTTTTTTTTTTTTTTTTTTTTTTTTTTATTATACTTTAAGTTCTAGGGTACATGTGCATAACGTGCAGGTTTGTTACATATGTATACTTATGCCATGTTGGTGTGCTGCACCCATCAACTCGTCAGCACCCATCAATTCATCATTTATATCATGTATAACTCCCCAATGCAATCCCTCCCTCCTCCCCCCTACCCCCTCCCCCCTCCCCATGATAGACCCCAGTGTGTGATGTTCCCCTTCCCGAGTCCAAGTGATCTCATTGTTCAGTTCCCACCTATGAGTGAGAACATGCGGTGTTTGGTTTTCTCTTCTTGTGATAGTTTGCTAAGAATGATGGTTTCCAGCTGCATCCATGTCCCTACAAAGGACGCAAACTCATCCTTTTTTATGGCTGCATAGTATTCCATGGTGTATATGTGCCACATTTTCTTAATCCAGTCTGTCACAGATGGACATTTGGGTTGATTCCAAGTCTTTGCTATTGTGAATAGTGCCGCAATAAACATACGTGTACATGTGTCTTTGTAGTAGACTAATTTATAATCCTTTGGGTATATACCCAGTAGTGGGATGGCTGGGTCATATGGTACATCTAGTTCTAGATCCTTGAGGAATTGCCATACTCTTTTCCATAATGGTTGAACTAGTTTACAATCCCACCAACAGTGTAAAAGTGTTCCTATTTCTCCACATCCTCTCCAACACCTGTTGTTTCCTGACTTCTTAATGATTGCCATTCTAACTGGTGTGAGATGGTATCTCATTGTGGTTTTGATTTGCATTTCTCTGATGGCCAGTGATGATGAGCATTTTTTCATGTGTCTGTTGGCTGTATGAATATCTTCTTTTGAGAAATGTCTGTTCATATCCTTTCCCCACTTTTTGATGGGGTTGTTTGTTTTTTTCTCGTATATTTGTTTGAGTTCTTTGTAGATTCTGGATATTAGCCCTTTGTCAGATGAGTAGGTTGCAAAAATTTTCTCCCATTCTGTAGGTTGCCTGTTCACTCTGATGGTAGTTTCTTTTGCTGTGCAAAAGCTCTTTAGTTTAATTAGATCCCATTTGTCAATTATGGCTTTTGCTGCCGTTGCTTTTGGTGTTTTAGACATGAAGTCCTTGCCCATGCCTATGTCCTGAATGGTACTACCTAGATTTTCTTCTAGGGTTTTGATGGTATTAGGTCTAACATTTAAGTCTCTAATCCATCTTGAATTAATCTTCGTATAAGGGGTAAGGAAAGGATCCAGTTTCAGCTTTCTACTTATGGCTAGCCAATTTTCCCAGCACCATTTATTAAATAGGGAATCCTTTCCCCATTTCTTGTTTCTCTCAGGTTTGTCAAAGATCAGATGGCTGTAGATGTGCGGTATTATTTCTGAGGACTCTGTTCTGTTCCATTGGTCTATAGCTCTGTTTTGGTACCAGTACCATGCTGTTTTGGTTACTGTAGCCTTGTAGTATAGTTTGAAGTCAGGTAGCGTGACGCCTCCAGCTTTGTCCTTTTGACTTAGGATTGTCTTGGCAATGCGGGCTCTTTTTTGGTTCCATATGAACTTTAAAGCAGTTTTTTCCAATTCTGTGAAGAAACTCATTGGTAGCTTGATGGGGATGGCATTGAATCTATAAATAACCTTGGGGAGTATGGCCATTTTCACGATATTGATTCTTCCTATCCATGAGCATGGTATGTTCTTCCATTTGTTTGTGTCCTCTTTTATTTCACTGAGCAGTGGTTTGTAGTTCTCCTTGAAGAGGTCCTTTACATCCCTTGTAAGCTGGATTCCTAGGTATTTTATTCTCTTTGAAGCAATTGTGAATGGAAGTTCATTCCTGATTTGGCTCTCTGCTTGTCTGTTGCTGGTGTATAAGAATGCTTGTGATTTTTGCACATTAATTTTGTATCCTGAGACTTTGCTGGAGTTGCTTATCAGCTTAAGGAGATTTTGGGCTGAGACGATGGGGTTTTCTAAATATACAATCATGTCATCTGCAAACAGGGACAATTTGACTTCTTCTTTTCCTAACTGGATACCCTTGATTTCTTTCTCTTGCCTGATTGCCCTAGCCAGAACTTCCAACACTATGTTGAATAGGAGTGGTGAGAGAGGGCATCCCTGTCTTGTGCCAGTTTTCAAAGGGAATTTTTCCAGTTTTTGCCCATTCAGTATGATATTAGCTGTGGGTTTGTCATAAATAGCTCTTATTATTTTGAGGTACGTTCCATCAATACCGAATTTATTGAGCGTTTTTAGCATGAAGGGCTGTTGAATTTTGTCAAAAGCCTTTTCTGCATCTATTGAGACAATCATGTGGTTCTTGTCTTTGGTTCTGTTTATATGCTGGATTACGTTTATTGATTTGCGAATGTTGAACCAGCCTTGCATCCCAGGGATGAAGCCCACTTGATCATGGTGGATAAGCTTTTTGATGTGCTGCTGAATCCGGTTTGCCAGTATTTTATTGAGGATTTTTGCATCAATGTTCATCAGGGATATTGGTCTAAAATTCTCTTTTTTTGTTGTGTCTCTGCCAGGCTTTGGTATCAGGATGATGTTGGCCTCATAAAATGAGTTAGGGAGGATTCCCTCTTTTTCTATTGATTGGAATAGTTTCAGAAGGAATGGTACCAGCTCCTCCTTGTACCTCTGGTAGAATTCAGCTGTGAATCCATCTGGTCCTGGACTTTTTTTGGTGGGTAGGCTATTAATTGTTGCCTCAATTTCAGAGCCTGCTATTGGTCTATTCAGGGATTCAACTTCTTCCTGGTTTAGCCTTGGGAGAGTGTAAGTGTCCAGGAAATTATCCATTTCTTCTAGATTTTCTAGTTGATTTGCGTAGAGGCGTTTATAGTATTCTCTGATGGTAGTTTGTATTTCTGTGGGGTCAGTGGTGATATCCCCTTTATCATTTTTTATTGCATCTATTTGATTCCTCTCTCTTTTTTTCTTTATTAGCCTTGCTAGCGGTCTGTCAATTTTGTTGATCTTTTCAAAAAACCAACTCCTGGATTCATTGATTTTTTGGAGGGTTTTTTGTGTCTCTATCTCCTTCAGTTCTGCTCTGATCTTAGTTATTTCTTGCCTTCTGCTAGCTTTTGAATGTGATTGCTCTTGCCTCTCTAGTTCTTTTAATTGTGATGTTAGAGTGTCAATTTTAGATCTTTCCTGCTTTCTCTTGTGGGCATTTAGTGCTATAAATTTCCCTCTACACACTGCTTTAAATGTGTCCCAGAGATTCTGGTATGTTGTATCTTTGTTCTCATTGGTTTCAAAGAACATCTTTATTTCCGCTTTCATTTCGTTATGTACCCAGTAGTCATTCAGGAGCAGGTTGTTCAGTTTCCATGTAGTTGAGCGGTTTTGATTGAGTTTCTTAGTCCTGAGTTCTAGTTTGATTGCACTGTGGTCTGAGAGACAGTTTGTTATAATTTCTGTTCTTGTACATTTGCTGAGGAGTGCTTTACTTCCAATTATGTGGTCAATTTTGGAATAAGTGCGATGTGGTGCTGAGAAGAATGTATATTCTGTTGATTTGGGGTGGAGAGTTCTATAGATGTCTATTAGGTCCGCTTGGTGCAGAGATGAGTTCAATTCCTGGATATCCTTGTTAACTTTCTGTCTCGTTGATCTGTCTAATGTTGACAGCGGAGTGTTGAAGTCCCCCATTATTATTGTATGGGAGTCTAAGTCTCTTTGTAAGTCTCTAAGGACTTGCTTTATGAATCTGGGTGCTCCTGTATTGGGTGCATATATATTTAGGAGAGTTAGCTCTTCCTGTTGAATTGATCCCTTTACCATTATGTAATGGCCTTCTTTGTCTCTTTTGATCTTTGATGGTTTAAAGTCTGTTTTATCAGAGACTAGGATTGCAACCCCTGCTTTTTTTTGTTCTCCATTTGCTTGGTAGATCTTCCTCCATCCCTTTATTTTGAGCCTATGTATGTCTCTGCATGTGAGATGGGTCTCCTGAATACAGCAGACTGATGGGTCTTGACTCTTTATCCAGTTTGCCAGTCTGTGTCTTTTAATTGGAGCATTTAGTCCATTAACATTTAAGGTTAATATTGTTATGTGTGAACTTGATCCTGCCATTATGATATTAACTGGTTATTTTGCTCGTTAGTTGATGCAGTTTCTTCCTAGCCTCGATGGTCTTTACATTTTGCCAAGTTTTTGCGATGGCTGGTACCGGTTGTTCCTTTCCATGTTTAGGGCTTCCTTCAGGGTCTCTTGTAAGGCAGGCCTGGTGGTGACAAAATCTCTAAGCATTTGCTTATCTGTAAAGGATTTTATTTCTCCTTCACTTATGAAACTTAGTTTGGCTGGATATGAAATTCTGGGTTGAAAATTCTTTTCTTTAAGAACGTTGAATATTGGCCCCCACTCTCTTCTGGCTTGTAGAGTTTCTGCCGAGAGATCTGCTGTTAGTCTGATGGGCTTCCCTTTGTGGGTGACCCGACCTTTCTCTCTGGCTGCCCTTAAGATTTTTTCCTTCATTTCAACTTTGGTGAATCTGGCAATTATGTGTCTTGGAGTTGCTCTTCTCGAGGAGTATCTTTGTGGCGTTCTCTGTATTTCCTGAATTTGAATGTTGGCCTGCCCTACTAGGTTGGGGAAGTTCTCCTGGATGATATCCTGAAGAGTGTTTTCCAACTTGGTTCCATTTTCCCCCTCACTTTCAGGCACCCCAATCAGACGTAGATTTGGTCTTTTTACGTAATCCCATACTTCTTGCAGGCTTTGCTCATTTCTTTTTCTTCTTTTTTCTTTTGGTTTCTCTTCTCGCTTCATTTCATTCATTTGATCTTCAATCGCTGATACTCTTTCTTCCAGTTGATCGAGTCGGTTACTGAAGCTTGTGCATTTGTCACGTATTTCTCGTGTCATGGTTTTCATCTCTGTCATTTCGTTTATGATCTTCTCTGCATTAATGAGTCTAGCTGTCAATTCTTCCACTCTTTTTTCAAGATTTTTAGTTTCTTTGCGCTGGGTACGTAATTCCTCCTTTAGCTCTGATAAGTTTGATGGACTGAAGCCTTCTTCTCTCCTCTCGTCCAAGTCATTCTCTGACCAGCTTTGATCCGTTGCTGGTGATGGGCTGCGCTCCTTTGCAGGGGGAGATGCGCTCTTATTTTTTGAATTTCCAGCTTTTCTGCCCTGCTTCTTCCCCATCTTTGTGGTTTTATCTGTCTCTGGTCTTTGATGGTGGTGACGAACTGATGGGGTTTTGGTATAGGTGTCCTTCCTGTTTGATAGTTTTCCTTCTGACAGTCAGAAGGACTCTCTGTTGGTCTGTTGGAGATTGCTTGAGGTCCACTCCAGACCCTGTTTGCCTGGGTATCAGCAGCAGAGGTTGCCGAAGATAGAATATTGCTGAACAGCGAGTGTACCTGTCTGATTCTTCCTTTGGAAGTGTCCTCTCAGGGGTGTACTCCACCCTGTGAGGTGTGGGGTGTCAGACTGCCCCTAGTGGGGGATTTCTCCCAGCTAGGCTACTCAGGGGTCAGGGACACACCTGAGCAGGCAGTCTGTCCGTTCTCAGATCTCAACCTCCGCGTTGGGAGATCCGCGGCTCTCCCCATAGCTGTCAGACAGAGTCGTTCGCGTCTGCACCGGCTCCCGCTACTTCCCCTGTTGGTCTTCAGCTGTGCGCTGTCCCCAGAGGTGGAGACTACAGAGACAGGCAGGCTTCCTTGAGCTGCTGTGAGCTCCACCCAGTTCGAGCTTCCCAGCGGCTTTGTTTACCTACTTAAGCCTCAGCAATGGCGGGCGCCCCTCCCCCAGCCTCGCTGCTGCCTTGCGGATAGATCGCGGCAGACTGCTGTGTTAGCAGTGAGGGAGGCTTCGTGGGCGTGGGACCCTCCCGGCCAGGTGTGGGATATATTCTCCTGGAATGCCTGTATGCTTACAGCGCAGTATTGGGGTGGGAGTTACCCGATTTTCCAGGTATTGTGTGTCTCAGTTCCCCTGGCTAGGAAAGCGGATCCCCTTCCCCCTTGCGCTTCCAGGTGAGGCGATGCCTCGCCCTGCTTCAGCTCTCGCTGGTCAGGCTGCAGCAGCTGACCAGCACCGATTGTCCGTCACTCCCTAGTGAGATGACCCCAGTACCTCAGTTGAAAATGCAGAAATCACCGGTCTTCTGTGTCGCTCGCGCTGGGAGTTGGAGACTGGAGTTGTTCCTATTCGGCCATCTTGCTCCGCCCCTGAATTATGAAATTCTTGTAGTGTGTGTTTGAGCTCTTTAAGATCAGTTGGTTCTTCCTTACAATGGCTGTTTAGCCTATAAGCTCCTGTATCACCTTATTGTAATCCTTAGATTCCTTGCATTCGATTTTGACTCTCCCCTGAATCTCAATCATCTTCGTTACTATTCATATTCTGAATTCTGTTTCTGTCATTTCAGCCGGTGAAGAACCCTTGCTAGGGAACTAGTGCAGTTCTTTGAAGGAAAGAAGACACTCTGACTTTTTGAGTTGCTAGAGTTCTCGCATTGATTCTTTCTCATCTGTGTGGGCTGATGTTCCTTTAACTGAGGCAAATTTGGGTACAGTCAGCTGACTTCTTTTCTGGATATTTTCAGAGGGTCGAGGCTTTGTCCAGGGTCTTCATTTGTAACTGAGTACTTGTCCTTGGTTTCACAGAGGTGTATATTAGCAAAGTATTTTTGGTGCTGAAGTTTGGGCTTTGATCCAGTCGATGGCACTTAAGGTAATGGCATGTAGGTAGGCTCTTGCTCAGCTGTAACTCCTCTGTGTTTCCTCACAATTGCAGCTACCGTGTCACTCAGTGTCCTGAAAGTGTGGGCTCCTTTTCCACTTGAGGGCTGGCTGGAGATCTTGGTTTGGCACTCTTTAGCTGCTGCATACTGCAGTCCTGGGACGAGCTCAGGATTTATGTTCCTTCCCTAGCTTGGAGGCAGCAACAGAAGGGACTTTGGCAGTGGCTATGGCAGAGGACCTTTCACTGGTCTCTTGGGGCTCCACTCCAGAGAAATGCAGAGCCTCTGTCAATCGGTGCAATTGGCCTGGGGTGGAATGGCTACTTTGTGGAACAAAGCTGGGCTGGAGTTTTGTTGGGAGACAGACTGGCCTCTTTCCTCAAGGCAACTGCAGCTTGCTGGAGGTGTAATTAAAGCACTCAGGAGAACAGAGAAGAGCGAAACAGGACAATTGCCCATCTAGGAGTGGTACCTTTGTTCCTTTCCTGCTCCCGGTCCAAGAGCAGCAAGGACAGTACTACTGCAGTAGCAGTGGCAGAGGGCTTTCAGTTTCACCTGGGAGCTCCACCTCAGCGAATAACACAGCCACAGCTACTGGGAATGTTCAGCCAGGAGGTGGGGCAGATGTGCTGCTGGTCGAAGCTGGAGGCTCCACTTGATGAAGAGTGGGGAGTTGAGGGCTTACAGGGAGGGGATACTGGGCTCCTTTCCATATGGTGACTGTGGCAGGTTGGAAGCATGAGTACAGCCTTCAGGCTCTTTGTTTTTTCAGTCTGAGGACACCAGCAGCAGAATTGCTGCCATGGCAGTGGCAGAGGGGCTGTCAGTTGCCTCTGGGAGCCCCTCCTCAGCAAACACAGAGCCACTAGCAGTAGGAATGCTCAGCTGGGGGTAGGGCAGCTGTTCTGTGGTCCAGAGCTTGGGGACCTGCCTGGTGAAGAGTTGGGGGTGGGTCTCACAGGGAAGAGAGACTGAGCTCTTCTCTGTATGGTGGCTGAAGCATGCTGGAGGCACCAGCATAGCAACCAGGCCCTTTATTTCTTCCCCAGCCTGAAGGAAGTAAGAGTGGTATCACTGCAGCAGCAATGGCAGCGGGGCTGTGGTTTGCCTAAGGGATTTATTCCTCAGAGAAAGGACTGAAGTGTTCAGGTGGGGGCAGTATAGCTATTCTAGGGACCCAGTTCGAGAGGCATTGGCCAGTGATGAGTAGCAGGGTTGGGACCCATGTGGAAAACAGTGTGGCTGCTTTTCCATAAGGCTGTTGCTCTGCGCCAGGGGTCTGCACCAGTCCCCGACCACCTCACTCCCTCTAGAGTATGAGGGCAACAGGAGTGAGGGCTGCAGAGCGGCAGAAATGGTGGTACGCCTCTCCCTCTGGGAGCTCCATCCCAGGGAAGTGCTGAGCTGCTCCTGGTGGAGAACTTAGGTGGGGTTGGAGTGGCCTGTGTCCTGCAAGGTGCAGTGGATGCAAGGCCTACAGCACATCCCTGCTCAGCCCCTTTGAATTTGACACCTTTCCTGGGGGGTGCTGTGCAAGAGAGCCTGGCCTCCCCTATTGCTGGAGCTACAGCTGCTGGTGCTGGGGTGCCCAGGCATCCAAGACTTCTGAGATTCTGCCATGTGCCTGAGTGGCAGCTCTGCCCAGATTCCACAGAGCTCTTTGTGTCAGCCTGAAGGTCCCAGTTAAGGGATGCATGGGGGATCTCCTGAGCCCACGGATGCAAAGGTCTGTGGTAAAAGTATGGGTCCCCAGATACTCTCAGTCAGTCACCATTTCCCCACGGTAGAGAGCCTCCTTTGGCTCCATACCACTCCTGGGTGGGCAGTTGTCCTCTTTTGCTCTTCTCTGTTTTCCATGGGTCTCCTTTTTTCATTGATGAATCTTAATGTGTCCACGTGGATGTTCCAGTTGAAGAGCTAGTTTTTAGTCACCACTCTTTTCTTTTCTCATGACAGCAGCTCTCTCTAGCTGCTTCTAGTCAGCCAATTTGGCCTCCCTATATAATTTGTACTTGCCAATTATACCTTAAAGCTGGGGCAAAAGAAAACAAACAAATAAATAGAATGGTAAATAAAAATTACTGAAAGAAAAAAAAAGATATATAGGCAGCCAACAAAGTTATTGCTTAACATGTAATCAAAGAGATCCAGCTTGGATGGGAAGAATACTCCAGTAGCAAGTCATAATCCCTTCCCTGAATCCTAGACCTGAGTTTTTTTCAGATCTGGAACTCATCAATGGATGGAGAGGCTGATTTCCCTCTATGAAAAGATTTTCAACACCCTGACAAGCATGTCTAGTAGTGATTCTCCCAGTTCTTTCTCAAAGGATTTTATCATCATTTACTTGGGGGAAATGTACACTGGGAAAAGAGGAATAACCAGATATTTTAAGGACCTCATTTGGAGTTACATACAAGAACAACTGAATATAGGGTGATATGGTTTGGATGCTCATCACCTCCAAATCTCAAGTTGAAATGTGATTCCCAGTGTCAGAGGTGGGGCCTGGTGGGAGGTGATTGCATCATGGGGGCAGACGCACTCGTTGTGTCAGATCCCTCATGAATGTCTTAGCACCATCCCCTTAGTGATTAGTGAGTTCTTGCTGTGAGTTCATGTGAGATACAGTTATTTAAAGGTGTGTGGTACCTCCCCACTTTCTTGCTCTTGCTCCTGCCATGTGATACACTGGGTCCTCTTTGCCTTCCACCATTACTGTAAGCTTCCTAAGATCTCACCAGGAGCTGAGCAAATGTTGGTGCCTTGCCTGTACAGTCCATAGAACTGTGAACCAAATTAAACTTCTTTTCTTTATAAATTATCCAACCCCAAGTATTTCTTTATAGCAATGCAAAAATGGCCTAACACATAGGGTATAAGTTGATGCCAAAACCTAGAAACATAAGGTGCCATTATGGTCTCCTTTCAAATAGAAATGACTAGGAGGGTGGGGAGTGTCAGCAAATAGCAAGTAGTTTAGTTTTTTGCTTAGATTGATGAAAGGAGGAAGATTAGAAGGTCAGGGATGAAGAAGTATGGGGAAGAGGCATATGGATGGACCTACCTGAGTGAGTACAAAGTGTGAGGGTTTTTGTATTGCATGTTAATACTTACCAGAGAACAGTGACTATAGAAGAGCTTCTATACCAAATGAGCAGAAGAGCTTGGTGAGTAGACTGTAGCCAGCCTATGATCTTAACTATTCCAGTGCTTGCTCAATGGTTTCATGAAAGGAGCAGCATGGTGACAGAGATAGAGCCTATGCATGGTCCCAGCTGCATAGACTCCCTCTCCCTAAGGCTGATACACAAATTTTATTGCTGAATGTTCAAACTGTCAGTAACAGAAACCAATGCCAATCCTCTAATATGATATCATTACTCTAGGTGATCAACCAGCCATGTGGTGAAAAGTTACATCGCACCCATTCCACTCTAGAAAACGATAGCATGTATTCTGGGTACACTTTTGCATTTCTTCCCCACAGTGCCTCAGCCAGCACTAATATTGAACCAGTTGTTGTTGTTTTAAGCCCCTAGTTTTGGAATGAGCTGTTATGAATCAGTAGATAACATGAACATGTTATTGGGAACACGGTATTTGGAAATAGGATGCTGCTATTAAAGGAACCCAAAAATATATGGATTCGATGGTGGGTAGAGCTGATGAGACTGTTAATAAAATCTTAAACACCATGAGGAGCATGTTGATAGATGCTAAAAGGGCCCCAAGTAGGCTGCTGGTGAAGGATTAAAAGCAGGTAATGAAAATAGTATCAGAAGTTGGAAGAAAAGTGACTCTTGTTATATAACAGAAGAAAATTTAGCAGCACTGTTTCCTGCAGTGATAGAAAATGTATCTAATTGTATTAGTTTGTTCTCACCCTGCTATAAAGAACTGCCTGAGACTGGGTAATTTATAAATAAAAGAGGCTTAATTGGCTCATGGTTCTTCAGGCTGTACAGGAAGCATGACTGGGGAGGCCTCAGGAAACTTACAATCATGGTAGTAGGAGAAGCAGGCACATCTTACATGGCTGGTGTAGGAGGAAGAGAGAGAAGGGGGGAGGTGCTACGCACTTTTAAACAACCAGATCTTGTGAGAACCCACTCATTATCATGAGAATAGCAAGTGGGCAATTCGTCCCCCGATCCAATCACCTCCCACCAGGCCCCTCCTCCAACACTGTGGATTACAATTTGACATGAGATTGGGTGGGGACACAAATCCAAACCATATTGCTAATGAATCCAATGATCTAGCTAAGGAGATTTCCAGGAAGAATATTAAAAATGTCAACTTGCTTCTTAGGAATAGATTTAAAAAAAACAGTTCCCTTATTAAGCATAATGTAGATAAAATATAAAGAATTAAGGATTTGCTGGTTTTGAAGTAAAACTGTTTCATTCCTAGCTTCCCCACATGGCAGAAAGAAAGTAGTTTCTTGTTTCCAAAGTAGGAAAGGTTATCAGGACAGATATCAAATTCAGAGAACCGACAAAAAAATCATAGTCTAAAGATAAAATCAAGTGTAGATCCTTTCTTAAGATAAATAAGACATGTTTTCTACGTCAAAAACCTTGGATTCTGTTGTAGATTCTAGTAGAGGAGAGAGACAAGTAAGCAAATATATACAATTCAGTGAGCTAAAGGCCCTAGTGAAAATAAGCTCGAGTTGTTATGTTAGAGAGCTTCCATGAAAGGACATATATGCAAAGCTAGCCCCCAGTGTGGAAGGAGCTAAGACACCAAAGAAGGAGGTAAAAAAAATCCAGTTTGTTGGTAAAGGGTGGCTTATTGGGGATCTTACAGATCGAAGCATGGTCTTGAGTGTTTTTATGATAGAATTTTAAAATATATACAAGGGAAGAGACAAATTTATAATGAACCCTCATGTACTATCACTCATATTAAAAATAAACTGGCCAATCTTGTTTTACTTATGATTACCCCTCCCCCAAGTACATTATTTTAAAACAATAAAGGCACATATAATATTATCTATAAATACTTTAGTGATCTCTAATTGACACTCTTTTTGATTAATCACAATACCTTTATTGTACGGGCGTGCACACACACACACACACACACACACACACTAATGCTAAGTCCTTAATACTGATGCCTCATTTTGAACAAACTAGGTCAATGTTGCTGAACACTTGCTGGGAAGTAGATAGGCTCTAGATTACTTCAGACTATGTTAATGAGAAAAGAGAATTATTCAGTCTCTGAAGTTCTTGGTTGAAATTCCCCCTTTTCTTGAAAAATTATCTAGCTTCCTTTTTTATAGGTGTATTTATTAATAGAATAGAAAAAAATTTGTCCTTAATGCCCCAAAAAGGTACAAAAATGTAAGAAATGGAAGTCACTATGGACTCTTGATTTTGTTCCTGAGTAAAGTAATACAAACTATTGGAAGTATTGGGGGAGTTTCTGCATTTCCTTCATTAGTCTAATTATGTCTAGACGGGCCTAGCTACGGATTTCAGGCCATCCCTCTATACTCTGTCCTTAGTAGTAAATGTTCTCATCCAACATGATCTTGCAGTTCTGGGCTGGTATGGGTAGAGGAAGTTTTCTATCTTTAGGGAGAGGGAAAAAATTCAGTGCTGTTAATAGCTAGCGTTGTAAATAACAGAAAATGAAGAGAAAAGTTAAACAGAACTATACTTGGTGTCATAGTGTTGAGTCTTATATTTAACTATTAATGTATAATCTAAGTGTCATCTGGCCTTGAAGTACTAGCTACAGGGCTAAATGCTTCAATTTGGTCAAACCCAGAATACATGTGCAAAGACTTGGAGACTTGAGCTTGTCATATTTTGAGATCTGCAAAGGTTGGTGAGATGGGTGCTGGGGAAGTTAGTAGTTAGTAGGCACCAAACTGTAAGCAAAAAAATTAGAAATTTTGAAGTATTTTTAGTAATAGATTGCTGTGATCACATTTATGTTGGTGTGGGCTACGTAGGAGGGCATAAAAGCCAATAGGAGAGTGTGATATCAATACAAGGTAGAAATAATTAGTGCATGAACTAAAGTAGTGTCGATGAGGACCATGGCTGTGGCCAACATGAGACAGTGTTTGCAGATCAAATCCACAGTACTGGGAACCTGTAAGATGGGGAGTTGAGAGGAAGGAGTTAGAAATTGTTCCCATGCTTGTGACTTGGCTGTCTTGGAGAATGGTGGTGTGGAAATTTCCAACTGCAGTGTTTCTTGGCTGCCGTGAATACTGGATTACTGGTCAGAGACTGCTGCTACTCTGAAGCTCATCTAGTGTTACAGTAGTAGCATCTTTGAGGCTATGGGTTTAGCCATAGGATTAACTGGGGAATGGATCAGGCAGTCTGTATTGGAGCAAAATGCTTATCTATTCAATGTGTCCTCCCCTGCCCAAGAAAATAATCCCCACGTTCTCATGTTAAATTTACATTCTTCATGTTCCCTAATGCTTTATTTTCAGTTTTTCTCACATTGAAACAAGACTCTATTTGGTCTTCCCAAATTCCGGAGTCAACTTGACCATCTATAATCTTACAGATTGTAATTTAACAAATGAAAACACATTTTGGTTTGAAGGCTATTGCAACTTGAAACTAATACTTTTCTAACTTAGGTAGGACTTTGCTTACTAGGCTTCTCCTAAAACCTGATATGCATCATTTATTAAAATCTTTAAAATATTCTTTATCTCTCTCCTGGAAAATAAATATAGCTCTTGAGCTGTTTTCCTTCAGGCAAAACCAGAAACAACAGCAGAATATTTAATAATAGATTGCTCTGAGAGCCAGGATCTCAACAGGCTTTATAAGTGGGCTCTTTGCTTTCCCTGGGAGGATTGGCATCCATTTTACATAGTGGCAAACAGATGTGGGAACAGGATCTTTTGTTCTTTTCAGAATCATTTACACTAGCTTTAATTGACTGGAGGATTTGTTTTCTTTCTGTGAGCGATTTCTTCCTTACTTAATACATATTCATTTGTCTAATTGCAAAAGTTAGTCACCTGGCATAGCCGGAAGCGAATTAAAATACAATGGCTACAGTTATCGTCTAAAAAAGAGACACATTTTCTTCTCATATTTTTAACGTGTAATCTTTTTTTCTGTTCTTCAAGTAATGCAGCAAAGTGAGTCATATACCTGGGGCAAATCGACTGAATGTAAAAAATGCAAAATCCAAAATACAATTGTTGCTGATTTTTCTTGCACTGGGACAAATATTTAATAACATTGTAATTTACTATGTTGTACTCAGAAGTTAGTTTTATGTAATTTACTGTAACACATAACTTACTGGGCTCTGGCCCTGATGGTTGATTTAGTTTTCTATCAGTTACTTAATTAGAATGCATTATTCATAGCTTTTCTGATGAATGACCTAATTATTATGCTAATTATAATAATCTAAGTCTTCAATGTTTTCTAAAGCATCTTGCCTGATGGGGTTATTAAATACGTGTATAATTATGGTTTTATAAAAATTCAGAAACATGATTTGATACTTTTATTTATACTTAGACTTTCAAGACCATCAAAGATACCTTTTGCCTTGAATTCAATTAATGTATTAAATATTATTTTCCTTTCCTAATATAAAGCTGTGAACCAGTGTAATAGATAAAATGGCAACCAACTACATCAGTAGTACTAAGTGGAATAGAATTTTATACCCACTCTTGCTTTTGAGAACTTTGATTTCAACAAGAAAAATTTCCTTCATGATATGGGGATTATCTTAAAGTCAAAAGGAGTGAACTGACATGATATTTATTGTTATATTGCCAAATTTTAATTATTCATTGGAGAAGCAACTGTGCTGGTGGTTATTATTAACTATCCATACCTGGGGCATCTTTTCTCTACTTTTCTATATACTTCGTTTAAGGCATCTGGCCCAAATTATAACATTTGTATGTGTCTAATTTCACAGCAAACTTAGTATTTGAAGATATTGGGATAGTGCATTGATTTCAGTACAATAATTACGTTTTAGCTAGCCCTCAAGGGCATCTAAAGCTTGAACATCAGACCCACAATCAAGGTAATAGAAAGCGATGTTTTGATGTCTGGTCTTAGACAAAGCAATTTGATAGCTCGTGGCTGGGTCTATGTAACCAAGAACAAGTTAGGGTTAAAATACACATTATGCTCAATTTTGTTGCAGCCTAGTTGTTCAAAGGATTTTTTGGAGAGTTGAACACAGTAACTCATGGCTTTTGTAAACTATTAAGGTGATTCTGAAGAAATAGGACTTACCCCTTTTTTGGTCACATCTCATTCTGTCTTTGAGCACATAGGTATAGATGATGAAAATGAACATTGTCTAATTACTTAACTGCTTGTACTCTGTAATGTTTTCTCTTATTATTTAACTCTCATTTTTTTCTGTATAAATTTTAAACCATTGGCTTCCATTTCAAACTCTAGAAGCCAAAACTTGTGTCCTCCAAAACTTAGCAAGTGGAAGACATTTGAGGACTTTATAGTCTTACTTGTTACTCTTCTCTTCTTCCTAGCCCTTTTTGAAATCTTTGGCCCATTTATGATATGAGGCAAACTTGTGTGCTGTGGTCTGGCAAAAAATATCTTCATCTCTATTTTTATGGAGCTGCTGTAATTTGACACATATTGAACAGGCTACCTCCCCAAACCCCATGAAAGAAGCCGGTAGCTTCTACACAGAATATTGATTTTCAGGTTGCAGGGTCAGAGTGTCATTTGAAATATTGGTTGGGAGAAAAACCACCATTAAGAGTTTATGTTTTGCTTGTTTTAAATAATTTTTGAAATTATGTGGAATAAAAACAAGGAAAAATTAGATTATTTCCTACCTCCAGCATCTGGTGAGCCACCTTCATGCTTCCATTGCAGTTCATAGAGAAAAAACACTGCCAAGCTAAAAAGCACTATAAGGACTCTCTCTTCAACTTTTGCTCTCACCGTAGCACAGACATAACCTTGGGGTCTGATTGCTTGAAGGGTAGTAGGTGAGGTGTATCTCTGAGATACATCCTTCTGCAAGCTCTTTAAAGTTTGTTTCCCCACTGTTTTGGGGTAGAAGGAAAGAGTAGGAAAGAGATAATTATTCCTTTCTTTAGTTGATTGGTAGTGATGCCCTTCTTTTGCTGCTTTTTTGACTAATGGTAACTTATAATCAATGCCCTCTCTGTGGTTGGTGACCAAATACTGACTCATCTTGGGACACATGTATGAGTTTCTGGGAGGATTTTGTGGGAGATGTCACTGCACTGTTCACTGCTGTGTGAGGTGCAAGCTCTGACCCTTCTCCTTCCACTCTCAGCAATAGTCAAAACAAGCCATCTTTCTCAGCTTCTTGTGGGTGGCATTCTGTCATGGGTGAACTGAACCTTTGGGTCAGGTCTTGCCAAGATTGCTCAAGCATAGATGCCTTCTCTGGTGGCCACATGGCCTACAGGAAACTCTTGCATCATTGCTAGGGCTGTGATGAAGAACTCTGTACATTTCATAATGGATCTTGTGAGAACTTCTTTTGGTACCTATTTGTTTTGACTTGTCATCTGTTTGTCATTTTTCTATATATTGGATATTCATATTTCTCGTTTTTTTTATTTGAGCTGTTGTTTTTCATTATAGATTTGTAAGAGTTTTTGTGTGTTCTAAACATTAATTCTTTGTTGGTTTTGTACTTTGCAAATCTCTGCTTCCTTCTGTCAGCTATGCAGTAACTTTATCCATTGTATTTTTCATTGACCAGAAATTCTTCATTTTGTTAGAAGCCATTTGTTTTTTCCCTTTTTTGTGCTTTTAAAGTTTTGTTTAAACAACCTTTCTCTCACTAAGGTCTGTAACTACTTTGCATTTTATTTTACCAACATTCTAGTTGTATTCTTTATCTTCAGGCATGTATTCTTTCAATAGTCTACTTTGGCTAAGTAAGGATTTGCTTTTCCCCCCAAATTTTACTAACCCATTCACTGTTTCTTAATGAATTTGTAGTGATAGTTTTGTATATGGTTTGTCCCTGAGCTGTCTACCGTGTTCCATTGGTCAATATGATTGTTTCTATAAGAATACCTTAATTTTATTATTATTATGCTTTTAAAGTATGTATTAATATTGCCCCTCCTTATTCATCTTTTTCAAGATTGGTTTTCTTCTATTAAGTAATTGAGTAAATTTACTTAGTTCTTTAACAAATCCAGCTGGAAATGTTATTGGTATTACATTGAATTTACAGAATAATTAGGAAAAATAAATATATTTGTAATGTCATCTTATCTAAGAAAATGGGAATGTCTGTTTAATGTTATAAATCCTCTACTATATCTTTATTAGAGTTTTAATGTTTTCTCTATAAAGTTATTGTGTGTTCTTGGTTGAGAAAATTTCTAGATATTTTATATATTTTTTCTCCTTTTTGCTATTATCATATTTTTTAGTTACTGATGGGGTAAATTTGTGCTATTGATACCTTAAGTTGTTACAGCCAACTAAATTTCTAAACTTTCTTATTCCTAATTGCTTTATTAGGTGAATATTATATGGTTTTATTAGGAGATCATTATTTGCATGTAATGATCATTTTTCTTTTCCTTTTTTTTTGAGACAAAGTCTAGCTGGAATGCAGTGGCGCAATCTCGGCTTACTGCAAGCTCCGCCTCCCGGGTTCACACCATTCTCCTGCCTTAGCCTCCAGAGTAGCTGGGACTACTGGCGCCCGCCATCATGCCAGGTTATTTTTTTGTATTTTTAGTAGAGACGGGGTTACACCTTGTTAGCCAGGATGGTTTCAATCTCCTGACATCGTGATCTGCCTGCCTCAGCCTCCCAAAGTGCTGTGATTACAGGTGTGAGCCACCGTGCCTGGCCTTTTTGTTTCCTCTTAATGATTTTTCCTCCCTTTTAGAATTATTGAGACTTCTAGAACTGTGTAATCAGTTATGGTGATACTGGGTATTTTTTAATATTTTAAAGGTTATGCCATCTATGTTTCTGCACTAAATGTAGTGTTTGCTAAAAGGTTTTGATATGTGATGTTTACTGATGCAAAAAATTTCACTTCTAATCTCAGTTTGCTAAGATTTTTGAACTTAAAAAAAAGTCCTGAACTTTATGAAGGTCTTTTTTTTTTTTTTTTTGCATCATTTAAATAATAACATGATCTTTTCCCCTTTACTAATGAGAAAATGGTATTCATGGATTTTATGATGTAAAACAATTTTTGCATATCTCTTATTAACCTCATATGAGCATGAAGCAGTTTTTAAAAAGCGAATTGTTAGGTTCAGTTAGCTAGCTTTATGACCTTGAGTAAGTCATATAACCCTTCTATGCCTGACTTTCTTATCTGTTAAATGGAGATAATAGTCAAAGAGTTGTTTTTGAATTATATATGGTCAGAGCATAGATGAGTGCTTGATGCATAATAAAACCTATCTTTTATTAGTATAAGATTTTTTTGCAATTAGCTAAATGGGCTGCTATATCCTTTACTTGTGTGTTATCTGTTTTTTCTGGCCTTCAAAGTGAGCTGGGCATTTTTGGACTTATTCAAAGCAAACACTTTTAAACAAGCTGAGTGCTTACAAATTTGGTCCTAGATTTTGATTTTGTCCTTTTTTAAGGACAACAGTACATATTACAGTACTAATTTCTCAGGCCTACAATAACAAATTACCACAATCTGAGTGGCATCAAAAACAGATATTTATTATCTCACAGGTGTAGGGGCTAGAAGCCTGAAATCAAGGTGTCAACAGAGCCATGTTCCTTCTAGAGGCAAGTGAAAACTTCTTCCTTGCATCTCTCATAGTTTTTGGTGGTTGTTGGCAATCCTTGGCATTCTTTGGGTTTCAGATGCATCACTCTAATTTCTGCCTCTAGACAGGGCCATTTTTACTGTGTGCCTGGGTCTTTATGTATCCTCTCATAAAGACAACAGTCATATTAAATTAGGGGCCCACTGTAGTTCAGTATGGTTTCATTTTAACTTAAGTAGTTACATCTTCAAAGACTCTATAGCGTTTCCAAGTAAGGTCACGTTCTGAGGTTCTGAGTGGACAAAAATTTTTGAGGATACTCTTTCAACTTAGTAAAAGTACCAGAAGATATCAACCCCTTTTTTTGTATTTCCTGAAGCAGTTTATCCTGAGACAATGTTCTTGATCTTAGCTATTCCTTTTTTTCTTTTTAAAAATTTATTATTTTTTTTTATAGATCCAGGATCTTGCTATGTTGCCCAGGCTGGTCTCAAACTCCTGGGCTCAAGCAATCCTCTCCGGCACTCAGCCTCCCAAAGTGCTGAGATGACAGACATGAACCACCACACTTGGCCAATCTTAGCCATTCTAATAGACATGTAGTGACATCTTGTTTTATTTGCATTTCCCTGGTAATGCATGATTTGGGGAATCTTTTCATATGCTTATTTGACATTGTCATCTGTATATCTTGTTTGGTGAGTCTATTGAGGTTTTTGCCCATTTTAAAATTCAGGTTGTTTTCTTTCTTATTGTTGAGTTTCAAAAATTCTTTGTATATTTTGTAGTCCTTTATCATGTATGTCTTTCAAATATTTCCTCACGCTCTGTGGCTTGTCATTTTATTCTCTTGATGGTGTATTTTGCAGAGCAGAAAATGTTAATTTATATGAGGTTCAGCTTATCCATTCTTTTTTTCATGACTCATGCCTTTGGTATCATATATAAAAAGTCATCACCAAACTCTAAGTCATTTAGATTTTCTACTGTCTTATCTTTTAGGAGTCATATAGTGTATTAGTGTGTTCTTGCACTGATAGAAAAATACCTGAGACTGGGCAATTTAATAAGAAAAGAGGTTTAATTGGCTCATAGTTCTGCAGGCTGTACAGGAAGCATGGCAACATCAGCTTCCTGGGTGGCCTCGGGAAACTTACAATATTGGCAGAAGGAGAAAGGGAAGCAGGCACATCTTACATGGCTGGAGCAGGAGAAAGAGCAAGAGGGGTGAGGTGCTACACACTTCTAAAAAGCCAGATCTTGTGAGCACTCACTATCATAACAGCAGCACCAACAGGATGGTACTAAACCATTCATGAAGGACCACCCTCATGATCCAGTCACCTCCCACCAGGCCCCACCTCAAGCCTTGAGAATTACATTTCAATATGAAATTTTGGCAGGGACACACATCCCAACCATATCATTCTATCCCTGGTTCCTTCCAAATCTCATGCCCTTCTTATACTGCAAAATCCAATTATGCCTTCCCAACAGTCCCACAAAGTCTTAACTCATTCCAGCATTAATTCAAAAGTCTGAAGTCCAAAGTCCCATCTGAGATGAGGCAAGTCCCTTCTGCCTATAAGCCTGTAAAATCAAAAATAAGTTAGTTACTCTCAAGATTCAATGGGGGTACAGGCATTTGGTAAATACTCCTATTTCAAAAGGAAAAAAATTGGCCAAAAGAAAGGGGCTCCATGCCCCATATAAGTCTGAAACTCAATAGGGAAGCCATTAAATCTTAAAGCTCCAAAATCTCTTTTGGCTCCATGTTGCCCATCCAAAGTACTCTCATGCAAGGGGTGGGCCCCCAATGCCTTGGGAAGCCCTGCCCCTGTGGTTTTGCAGGGTTCAGGACCAGTGGCTTCTCTCAAGGGCTGATATTGAGTGCCTGTGGCTTTTCCATGTGTAGGGTGCAAGCTGTTGGTGGATCTACCTTTCTGAGGTCTGGAGGATGGTGGCCCTATTCTCAAAGCTCCAATAGGCAGTGCTCCAGTGGGGACTCTGTGTGGGGGCTCCAACTGCACATCTCCCATTTGCACTGCCCTAGTAGAGGCTTTCATGAGTACTTCACCCCTGCAGCAGGCTTCTGCTTGGACATCCAGGCTTTTCCATACATCCACTGAAATCTAGGTGGAATCTCCCAACCCTCAACTCTTGCATTCTGCACACCTGCAAGCTTAACACACTATGTGGAAGCTGCCAAGGCTTATGGCTTACACCCTCTGAAGCAGCAGCCCAAGTTGTACCTGGGCCCCTTTGAGCCATGGCTGGAGCTGAAGTGGCTGAGATATGGGGAGCAGTGTCCTTAGGCTGCACAGGGCTTTAGGGCCCTGAGTCTGGCCCATGAAACCATTCTTCCCTCCTAAGCCTCTGGGCCTGTGATGGGAGGGGCTGCCACAAAGGTCTCTGAAATGCCTTGGAGTCCTTTCCCCCATTGTCTTGGCTGTCAGCATTTGCCTTCCTTTTAGTTGAGAGCGCACTTCACATGGCTAGGCTGCAAAATTTCCAAACTTCTATGCTCTACTTCCCATTTAAATATAGATTCTAGTTTCAACTCATTTCTATGCTCATGCTTATGAGCATAGGTTGTTAGAAGTAGCCAGGCCACATTTTGAATGCTTTGCTGCACAGAAATGTATTCCACCTGATAACCTAAATCATCATTCTCAAGTTCAAAGTTCCACAGATCATCAGGGCAGGGGCACAATGCAGTCAACTTCTTTGTTATGCATAACAAAAGTGACCTTTGCTCCAGTTCCCAATAAGTTCCTAATCTCCATCTGAGACCCCCTCAGCCTCGACTTCACTGTCCATATCACTATCAGCATTTTGGTCATAACCATTCAACAATTCACTAGGAAGTTCCAAACTTTCCCTCATTTTCCTGTCTTCTTTTGAGTCCTCCAAACTGTTCCAACCTATGCTCATTACTCAGTTCCAAAGGTGCTTCCTCATTTCCTATAGATTTTATAGCAGTACCCCACTCCTGGTGCCAATTTTATATATTAGTCTGTTCTCACACTGCTATAAAGAAATATCTGAGACTGGGTAATTTAATAATAAAAGAGGTTTAATTGGCTTACGGTTCTGCAGGCTGTACAGGAAGCATGGAGGCATCAGATTGTAGGGAGGCCTCAGGAATCTTACAATCATAGTGGAAGGTGAAGGGAAAGCAGGAACATCTTACATGGCTGGAGCAGGAGAAACGGGGGGAAGTGCTACACACTTTTAAACAACCAGATATGCACACTCACTCACTATTACAAAAGCAGCACTGAGAGGATGATGCTAAAGGATTCATGAGGGACCACACCCAAGATCCAGTCACCTCCCACCAGGCCCCACCTCGAGCACTGGAGATTAAGTTTCCACATAAGATTTGGGTGGGGACACAGATCCAATCCCTATCATGTAGTTTACCATTTTACATTTAAGTCTCATCTATATTGAGTTAATTTTTGTGAAGGCCATAAATTCTGTGTCTAGATAAATTTTTTTGCATGTGGATGTCCAGTTGTTACAGCACTAGTTGTTCCAGCATCATATCTATTCTCCGTTGTATATTTTCTCCATCATAATTTTTATCCAACTGATTGTAGACAGATAAGCAAAACAATGTTTCTTCAAATGTTTAAACAAATGCCAGCATAGTCAGTTGACTATACTGATGTGGGTCTATTTCTGGGCTTGCTATCCTGTTCCATTGATTTACTTGTCTTTTCTTTTGCTAATACCACACTGTTTTGATTAGTATAGCTTAATAGTAAGCCTTGAAATCTCGTATAGTGTCTGCTCTCCAAATTTGTTCTTCAAGATTGTGTAGGCTATTCTGGGTCTTTGACCTTTCCATATAGACCTTAGAATCAGCTTGTCAATATCCACAAAATAACTTGCTAGTATTTTTAAATCAAGATTGCATTGAATCTACAGATCAAATTGGGAATAACTGGCATCTTGACAACATTGGGACTTCCTATTCATGAACATGCAATGTCTCTACATTTATTTAGATCTTTGATTTCTTTTATCAGAGTTTTGGTATGCTGATTTTTTGCTTTCAGTATTTTGGTTGAGAACTCAGATGCCAGTCTGAATATTTTCTTTTGTAGGAGATCCCCTTTTTCTTTTTGTAAATTTCATTATTGTATCATAATATGTCTTAGATATTCTTCATTTTAATTATAATGTACTTAGGTGGGAGTTTTTTCTTATCTCTCCTGTTTGGTAATTGTCTTTTCCCATTCAGGGTGCTATAACAAAGATATCACCACCTCCTAATGCCATAGGGTTGGGAATTAGATTTCAACATGTGATTTTTTTTTTTTTTTTGGTGGGGGGAAACAAATATTCGTCCATAACAATAATCTATCAGCTTATGAACTTTTTCAATCTGAGAACTTTTCTTTCTTTAATTCTGGCAAATTTGCTTTATTTCTTCAAATGTTTATAATTATATGTTTTTTCTCTACTACTAGAAACTCTATTATCTATATGTTACCATTGTAAACATACGTACAAACACACATAATACACACAGACATAAGCATACACACATATGTATAATCTTTTATCCTTTTTTGCTGCCTTATGAGAGAGTTCACACATTATTCTTTATAGCTCACTCTTTCATTATTCAACTTATTTATCCTGGTAGTCAACTTACTTACTATGCTATTTATTTTAGCTATTATATTTTAAAGTCCATTATTTCTACTTGGTTCTTCATTATAGTTTCTACTTATTGTTCCATGTTACTGATATCTTCGCTATCTTCTTTGGCTTATTTTGAATTCTTGGCCAATTTTTTTTTTTCAAAATTTCTGCCTCAGAGAAACAATTTATCTGGCTCAGTTTGTTGTTTTTCATTAGCAATGGTAAATTCTCAAGTATCTGCTTTTCCTTGCCTGTTTGTTTTTGTTTCTTGACTCATGGACTCATATTTCCTTGGGTCAAGTAACGCATATGAGGAGGGGACAAAGCCCAGAACCTAATCCATGCTCATCTTAGCAAGTTTAAGGAAAGGGGAAGATATGATCTCCAGATACCAACAAACTACTGCTGATATCACTCCCATTTGCTATCATGCCACCAAGCAATTCAGAGTTTACCTTTAAATTAATAAAGAGAAGCAGCTTTGCAATAAAGCAGTATCTTTAGATTGTAAACTACCAGTTTAAGGGCTTAATGGAAAAGGGATTGGAGAAGTCAGTTTCCTGGTTTGGCCAGGTAGCTCACACATTTTTTCTTTTCTTTTTTTTTCTTTTCTTTTCTTTTTTCCTTCCCTTCCCTTCCCTTCCCTTCCCTTCCCTTCCCTTCCCTTCCCTTCCCTTCCCTTCCCTTCCCTTCCCTTCCCTTTCCTTTCCTTTCTTCTCTCTCTCTCTCTCTCTCTGTCTCTTCTTTCTTTTTTGACGGTGTCTCGCTCTGTCACTCAGGTTGGAGTGCAGTGGCATGACCTTGGCTCACTGTGAGCCCCGCCTCCCAGGTTCAAGCCATTCTCTTGCCTCAGCCTCGCAAGTAGCTGGAACTACAGGCACCCGCCACCACGCCCAGCTAATTTTTTGTATTTTTAGTAGAGATGGGATTTCACAGTTTTTGCCAGGATGGTCTCTATCTCCTGACCTCGTGATCTGCTCGCCTTGGCCTCCCAAAGTGCTGGGATTACAGGCATGAGCCACCGCTCCTGGCCACACATTTTCATTACTTTTCACCTTAGCAGGGTGATTTAAACTGACATTGTCAATTTTGATAGCGAAAGGGCAGGATATGATTGTCTCAGGCTAATATGGGAGAGAGGCAAGAGCCAATCTAGAAGATTTTTATATCCTCCTACTGTTAGTTTTGGCTTTTGTTGATCCCAGGCTGCAATTAGTTATCTACTTCTTATACCTACTCCCGTTAAAGAATGCTTTTGGTCCCTCAAGGTTTTCACGAGCCTATGTGTTTTTTGTGTGTGCCAGTTCCTGTAATCCATACTCCCCTCTTGCTTCTGCACTCCTCTAGGGCTGGGTCAAGGAACCCCATAGTGCATGCTATTTTGCCATCTGTCCTGGAGCGAGGAAAGCATGGTGTGCTTTCTACTTGGTACTGTGTGGATTTGGCTTAGTAATGATGACATACTCTGGGAGCATTTAGACTCAGAGAGGAACTTTCCATATTTGGCATATTCCCAATGCTGTGACAAAGGACACAGTCACAGCCGATTACTGTGTTAGACTTTGGCTGAGGGCTTTGTTATTAACGGACTTCAAATGAAATTTTAAAAGAAAAGGATATTTTTTACATTGGCATTTGAGAAATTGTGCTATAGGAAGTAGTATATACTTGTCCTTTCTCTTGACAGAGAACACAATGTACTTTGAATTGTTCATGACTCTCTCAACATATTTCAACAAAAAAAGCTGATATTTTAAATTTATTGACAATCATAGGAGGAAAACTTAATAAATTCTTCAGCTCAACTCAAATGTATCCAAATGTATCTTACCATTAATTATAATACTAGCTATATAAGTAGACTGTAATCAGTCACTGAAGTAAATTAAAACATTCTTCTGAAGTTCTTTCCTTCTGTTATACTTCATTTAGACCTGATGGGTATGTATAAAATATTGGTCATCTGGCCACTAGCACTTACCAGATGAAACCAATACATTATGTCACTGAGGGTGCTAGACCTTTAGTTGGGATGTGTATGAAAGTGTAGAGCAAGATGTGTAATGCATTTGCATTTCACCTTGGCCTAAATCCCTCCCAAGTACAAATATCAGGGTTTTTCCTTTCATATCATCAGCGTTCCTTTGGGTGTCAGAGAGTCCCTTTCCTATTTTGAGGGCTTTATGATTTTCCTGGATCATTGCAAAAAGGAATGTGTCCACCCAACATAGTTCAGATTAGGCTGAGCAAAATCTCAGTTACAGATGAACATTACATGAATAACATGGATACCATTGTTAAGTGACTGTTTTCATCAGCAAATACCCTCACCAGATGACAACAAGAGCAGCTTTATATGGCTTTTTAACAAAGGTGGCATGAAGATATTATCTTAAATGTACTGGTTTAATAGCTCCACAAATGTTTATCGAACATCTGCCACATGCTAGGGATTTTTCTAGACTTAAGGGACCACAGAGAACAAGATAAAGTTCTGCCGTCATTGTTTACAAGGAGACAAAAAGTGAGCAAAGTGTGAAGAAGCAAATTCTAAAACATAGTGAAATTGGGTGAGGTGCTGAAGAGTGACTGGGAAGATACATTAGCTTGGGTGGTTAAGGATGCCTTGTTAGGATGACATCTAAGCTGATACCAGAATAATACACAAAGATCTGGAGACACAGTATGCCAGGTGGAGGGAAGAGAAAGTCCAAAGTGCTAGAGTCATGTATTTTCAGGAAGAGACATAAGATAAGTATGGACTAAGCAAGGTGATTGAAAGGGAGAATAGTATGAAATAAGATTGAAGAGTAGGTAGAAGGCAATTCATTCAGGGCTTGTGGACCCAGACAAGGAACTTGAATATTATTTTAAGGGTAGTGGGAAGCACATCCAATTGATTTGCAGTCCTACCATCTATCCCTTTAATATATATGTGAAATGTGACTATTTCTCACCATCAAACCAGTACTTTCATTTCTCAAACCCTGCTTCTGTAATTATTACTCTTTCTGCTGGATACTTTTTAGCATTCTGTTTTTTAACTTTTATTTTAGGTTCAGGGGTACATGTGCTGGTTTGTTACATAGGTAGACTTGTGTTACATGGGTTTGTTGTAAAGATTATTTCATCACTCCAGTCTTAAGCCTAGTACTCATTAGTTATTTTTCCTGATTCTCTCCCTTTTCCCAGCTTCTACGCATCCAATAGGTCCCAGTTTGTGTTGTCCCCCTCTATGTGTCCATGTGTTCTCATCATTTAATTCTCACTAATAAGTGAGAACATGCCATATTTGGTTTTCTGTTCCTGTGTTAATTTGCTAAGGATAATGGCCTCCAGCTCCATCCATGTCCCTGGAAAGGACACAATCTCTTTCTTTTTTATGACTGCATAGTATTCCATGGTGTATATGTACCACATTTTCTTTTTCCAGTCTATCATTGATGAGCATTTAGGTTGATTCCATGTCTTTGCTATTGTGAACAGTGCTGCCATGAACATATGTGTCCATGCCTTTTTAAACAAATGATTTATATTCCTTTGAGTATATACCCAGTAATGAGATTGCTGGGTTGAATGGTATGTTTGTCTTTAAAACTTTGAGGAATCGCCACATTGTCTTCCACAATGGTTGAACTAATTTACATTCCCAGCAACTGTGTATAAGCATCCTTTTTTTCTCTGCAACCTGGCCAGCATCTGTTATTTTTTGACTTGTTGATAATAGCCATTCTCACTGGTAGGAGATGGTATTTCATTGTGGTTTTGATTTGCATTTCTCTAATGATCAGTGACATTGAGCTTTTTTTTTTTTTATATGATTGTTGACTGTATGTATGTTTTCTTTGAAAAGTGTCTGCTCATGTCCTCTGCCCACTTATTATTGGGGTTGTTTGTTCTTTTCTTCTTGTGAATTTGTTTAAGTTCCTTATAGATGCTGGTCGTTAGACCTTTGTTGGATGGATAGTTTGCAAAAATTTTCTCCCATTCTGTAAGTTGTCTGTTCACTCTGATGATAGTTGCTTTTGCTGTGCAGAAGCTCTTTAGTTTAATTCAATTTCATTTGTCAGTTTTGCTTTTGTTGCAATTGCTTTAGGTGTCTTCATCATGAAATCTTTGCCTGTGCTGTGTCCTAGATGGTGCTGCCTAGGTGGTCTTCCAGGTTTTTTTTTTTTTTTTTTTTTTTAAATAGCTTTGGGTTTTACATTTTAGTCTTTAATCCATCTTGAGTTAATTTTTGTATATGGTGTAAGGAAGAGGCCCAGTTTCGATCTTGTGCATATGGCTAGCCAGTTATCCCATTTTCTGAACAGGGAATCGTATTTTTGGTTGGTAGGCTATTTATTTGGTGGTGGCTTGGGGTGGGGTGCTGGGCAGGTTTGAGTGCCTTCTATGTGCCCTGCAAGCAGTTGTGACCACTCAGGCTGTGGGAAGATCCGCTGTTCTCTGTGCAGTGTTAGTGCAAGGGCAGGTCACTGGTGGGGTGGGGCTTGCTGGCTCTCTGCTTACCAAGACTATCTGCAATGGCAGTCTGCGGGGTATCTGGGGGCATACTGCACTCCGTGTGCTGGGCGTCAAGTAAAGCAAAACCCACCTGTAAAGACAATGACTAGCAAAGTGATTTGGGAGTTGCTATGGGGTTGGGGGAAGCTGCAGTATGGAGAAGGAACATGTGGGCTGGTGTGTAGCCATAGGGGCTGCCTCGCTGGAGCTCTCCACTGGTCAGGCATGGTCATCTGGCACAGAAGTTGTGGTGTGGGTTCCCCAGGGCACCCAAGACTGCCCTGTAAGCAGGTGTGGCCAGGCTGGGGCCCCAGGAAAGGCCAATAGACCAAGGAGTGCTCAGATCTGACCAGCTCTGTCTGATGTGCCAGACCTGCCTGCAGATACCAGGTCTGACAGTTCCTCTAGGGTTAAAGTCTCTTATGGGAGGAAGTCAAGCCTAGGGGCATTTGTTGCCCTGGCAGTGCTCCACTACAAGATGCTCCAGCATCAAACCCTGCCTCTGGGCTCTGCATCAGCTGGTGTGCTGCCCCACCACTTGTCTAAGAAGTTCTCCCTGCCATCTCAAGTGTCTGTGGTGGTCAAGGGCTTCCCTCCTGCTGGGGTTCCAGAGGGTCATGGTGAGAGCAGGTTTCTCCTTGCGGGTTCAACTCACCTGTTCTCCTGGAGCTGTTGTGGTTCAAAAATGAGTCCTGGTGTGTAGTAACCTGTGTGGGGTTCCCAGTTTTCTTCCCCTTCAGCCTAGCTTCTGTGCCTTCCCTCCATCCACGCTCTATGCCTTCCCTCTGAAGACTTGCAGAGTCCAGGGCCCTAGTATTCTTTTAATAAGAGTAAGATAGGATCAAATTGAATTTTTAAAAAAGAACTCTGACCACTGTGTGCAGAATAGATTGTAGAGAGGCAAGTGTAGAAGTGGAAAAATCAGCTTGAAGGTTATTTAATGGCCCAGGTGAAATATAACATTGGTTTGTACTAAGGTGGAAGTAGTGGAGATGGTAAAAAGTGGACCATTTGAAGTATATCCTGGAGGAGTAATTGACAAGAATGCTGTTAAATTGCATATGGTAAATGAGTGAAAAGAAAAATAAAAATGGTTTATCAGTTTTGGAATGAGAAGATAGGTGAGTGGTGGCACCATTTATCGAGGTGAGAAAGACTGGAGTAAGAATAGGTTTGAGAAGAAAGCAAAGTTTTGTTCTGAGACACATACTCAACATTTAGGTGGTGGTGTCAAATAAGCGGTTGGATACATAAATCTGGTGGGCTCCACTGAGTTGACTGTCTCTCTCTGTAATATATTTAAATTATATATAAGTATAATTTGAATCCATTGGAATGCATTAACATTTATAAGGAGAGGCTGTAGATAAGTTAGATAAGATGACCTGGGACCCAGCCTCTAGAGATTGAGCAGAGGAGGTGAATCTTACAGACAGAACTGAAAAGGTGAGGTAAGAGAATACCCGAAGAGTGTTATGATCCAGATCCTAAGACAGGGAAGAGATACTCCTGCATATTCCCATAAGTGAAAACCCAGAAGTAACCATTTGACTTGGCAAGGTGGAGGATATTGTTGACCTTGATGAAAGTTGGTGGAGGACAGGATGAAAAGTCCAGAAGGGGTGTTGGCAACTGTAGAGAAATCTAGTGAGGGTTTTGCTATAAAGAGAACATACGTTTAGGTGAGAGATTTTTTAATTGTTTGTCTGTTTTGCTTTTAATTTTTTTTCTACTTTTAAAGGAAGGGGATACAAAGTGCATGATTGAGAATGACCCAGCAGAAAAAGTAGTAATTATAAGAACAGGGTCTTTGAGGAAAAAGGAAAGAGGGATGGGATTTAGTAGAGGTGACCTTGGCCTTGGTAGGAAGAGGTTGTTCACTGTAACAAAAGAAGGTAGAGTGGGTACAGATGCAGGTAGCAGGCAGATTTGTTGGAAAATTAATGGAATTTTCCTCCAGTGGTCTCTGCATTTTCAGTGAACTATGAGGCAAGCTGAGAATGAGGAAAGGGAAAATGTACTGGAGGTTGGAAAAGAGGAGAGGCATATAATAACCATTTTAGAAAGTGAGAGAGTAAATATACTAGAAGAATATCATAGGATTATCAGGCAGTATTGAGTATCCATTTGAAATCTGTAGTAGTAGCCTCATCCAATATGGCAAGCATCACCATTAGACCCAGAGAAGAGCAGTAGCTTGAGTCCAGTCCTTTAGAGAGCCCTGTTCTGGCCCTTTCTGATATGACCCCTAAACAAAGAACCTACGAGCTTGAGGGGACATGGCCACCAGGAGCTTTTATCCTTTCCTCCTCTATCTAGATTATGTTCTGTGTACATAGTGTACATAGTGAAGAATTCTTACAACCTTGAAGAGTTAGAATTTTTATAACAGAAAATAAAAAAGAGAACAATCAATTTTCAGGGTATTCTTTTTAAGTTCACAGAATAATTAGAATCCTGGGGTCCAAATGACCCGGATCCTATTTCCCGAATCCATGTTGGATATTTTTCTGAGTCCTTTCTCCTTTGGGTGGACTACCCTGCAGGTGTCTGCACTCTGAGGCCCTAGCTTGCAAGGATGTGATGGAACTTGCACATATAGGCTGGGCTGTCCATGTATGTGTGGAAGGCCCCTTACAGTGTCATGTACAAGTAAGATGGGAAAGGTCTGGGCTGTGATTTGAGGGTTAGGGACTTGTTTTCTGGATACCATCACATTTTAGCCAGTGTGAAAGTCAAAGCAGCCTGAGAATTGTTTGTCCTTGAACTTCCAGGTAATTAAGAACATATTTGTCAACAGAGGCAGATAAAACATGACTATATTTAACAGTTTGTAGCGTGATATATACATTTTCAATATGTAGACATGTGATATGTGCCTCCTCTTGCCCCAGGTTCCAGAATGTTTGGGGGTGCACCTGAGCATGACCAGAGATACATAGCAGTGCTGTCCAACAGGACTTTGTGCAACCATGAAAGTGTTTCTATATAGTACAGTACAGTAACCCCTAGCCACATGTGGCTATTGAGGCTTTGAAATGTAGTTAGTGAGACTGAGGAAGTGAACTCTTAATTTTATTTAATTTTTAAAATTTAAATAGCTACATGTGTCTAGTAACCACCATTTTGGACATGCAAATCTATGGACTTGTCTCTTTTCCCAAGCAGCTTTCTAGTGCTAGAGGCCATTTGGGTTCAGTTCTATCACAATAGTAATTCTGTTCGCCTCTGCGTGGTCTCACCAGAGCTTGTCGGGTCTCAGAACCCACTGGCCTCTACCAGGCTCACATTGGGTACTATTTCACCTTGCTGTCCTATCTCCATCTGGAAGAGCTCTTTCAGTCTCCCCAGGGCTTGGATAATTTGAATTCCTGCTCTTTTCCATGCATTGTTATAGCATAAACCATCCACTAGTTACTACTTCCACTAGAATCTTCCCTTTTAAAGCTCAAGATATGTATTTTTTTGTTCTCAAAAAAAAGTGCTCTTTGCAAATCAATGACTTTGACTTTCAAAGCTATTGCTTCTGATGAAGACTTCAAGAGTTTATTCTGTGAACTTAAAAAGAATACCCTGAAAATTGATTGTTCTCTTTTTGATTTTCTATTATAAAAATTCTAACTCTTCAAGGTTATAAGAATTCTTCACTATCTCCACAAAGGTTCACATACAATGTGCTTTCTGAAAAGTTTAAAATTTAATATTTCATGACAAATTATTTCAAAAGGAAAGTGATAAAAGTTTTTATGTGCTTGTACCAGCGATAATACTCTAAAGATGCCCATCACTGTGGTAGGAGAGTGAAGACGAGGTGACTTAAAATAGAGATGGGAAATGTGGATGAAGTTGGGTACACCCCTTGTGAACCTCTACTTTCAGCAGGCACAGGGGTGTGCTCCTCTTCTATGCTGGAGTATAGGGAAGCCAGTGAACTCACAATAGTATGAGACAGACGAAGCTATGAAGGAAATAAGTGAAGATTGCTTTAATCCTTTCAGTTTTTTGAATTGCTCAGATCACATGTGCCACATTCCCAGAACTGCTAGAGTTCCTTTCATTTCCCTGTTCCTTGACCTCAAAGCACTTATAGTATATTTGGGGAGACAAGTACTAAACAATAAATAGGTATACAAAAATATAATTAGAAATTGCCCAAGAGCCATAAATTGAAAGAAAAGAGTGCTACTGGGGAGAATCATGGAGCTTTAGAGGAGAGGCTGAATGTGAAGTGATGTTTCTATAGGGTATGAAAGTTGAGTAAGGATTAGACAGAGTGGGAGGAAGAGAATTCTAGGGCAAGAACCTGAGGAAGCAAAGGGGCTGGTGTGCTGAGGAAGAGAAAAAAGGACAGTTTGCTTCAGGAAGACTGAGTGGTGACAGAGTGATGTGAGAGGCAAGGTTGGATAGGAGGACAAGGGCTTAGGAATGATTAGAAGCTGGGTTATTCTAGGTGCAGTAGAGAAACCGCCAAAAGATGTTATACTGGTGGCAGGGTTCCAACGGGATCAAATTAACACTTTACAAGGATTACTCCGGCTGTTGTGCAGAAAAGAGGATGAGACGGCAGGAAGCAAGAGTGAAGGAGGTGACAGCCCACTTAGGACACCACTGACAGAATAAAGCCAGAGAGGGTCATGTGCTAAACCAGAGTACTGACAATTGAGACCAAGAAAACTTGACAAATTCACAATAAATGTTAGGGCAGAGTCTTTCAACCTTGGGCCTTGTCTTAGTTTGTTTTCATGTTGCTAATAAAGACATATTCCACTAGACATATTCCATAGTCTATTACAGAGACTGGGTAATTTACAAAGAAAAAGAGGTTTAATGGACTCAGTTCCACATGGCTGGGGAGGCCTCACAATCATGGCAGAAGGCAAACGTCACATCTTACATCGCAGCAGGCAAAAGACAGAATGAGAACCAAGCCAAAGGAGTTTCCCCTTATAAAACTATCAGATGACATGAGACTTATTCACTACCATGGGAACAGTATGGGGGAAACTGCCACCATGATTTAATTATCTTCCACTGGGTGCCACTCACAACACATGGAAATTATGGGAGCTGCAATTCAAGATAAGATTTGTGTGGGGACACAGCCAAACCATATCAGCCCTTTTAAAATTTTGGGCCAGATAATTATTTGTTGTGGGGTTTGTTCTGTTCATTGTAGAATGTGTAACAACATTCCTGACCCTTTCTTCTGCCAGTAGCACTCCCCAGCCCAACCGCCAATGCCCTCCATCAATTTGGGAAAATTTAGAATGTCTCTAGACATTGCCCAATGTCTCTTGCATGGTAAAATTGCCCTCAATTGAGAGCCACCATATTAAGGGGATAATTCACAGATACAAACAACGGATTAGATGTGGAAAGATAAGGAAATGGAAGGTGTCATGAATGACATTCATTTGATCAAGGGAGTAGATGGATATGTGATTATAGAAATGCAACGACTTGAGGAGAATATTTGGGGCATGTATAGAAATATTAAGAGTTTGTTTTAAACACAGTTAATCTAGATGCCTCGAAGACTTCAAGGAGAGATATCAAGGAGATGGTTACTTATTGTACCAAGAGATCTTGGCTGGAAATATGAAGAGCCATGGGATTTGGATGTGATCACTGATTGAGAGAATGTAAATGAGAACAGAAGAGAGTTTGGGAGTGAACATAGAAAAAACTATTATTTCCAAAACCAGCAGAAAACGTCATGAAAAGGGAAAAACACCCCAGCATGCTTTTCAAGAAGAGGGTAGTAAAGTGAATTGACTATGACTCAAAGTTCTAGTTATATGAGGATTGAAAAGTATCCATTGGAATTGGCAAAAAGGGAGGTAACTGTAAAACTTAGCTGGTGGGTACAGATTTTTAATGGAGTAGAAGGGGCTGAAATCATAATGGGGTGGGCTGGAATGAGAATGAAAGTTGGAAAATCACGTGTGTACACGATTATTTCAAGAGTTTTTTCCAACCAAGTGAGGAGGAAGGAAGCAATTGACTAAAAGGAGAGGTGGCATCAGTGGGGGCCTTTGTAAAAACATGATAGTAAAAAACATGATTAAATGTTGCTAGAAAATGATCCAGTAAATAATAAGAGAAGTGGAAAATAGAGGAAAGAGAATAATAGATTCACGGAAGTTCTCTGGTAGGTATGACACTTTTGGCTAGTAATTTACTAGGGGAAATAAGCTTTTTTTATTATCACAGAGAAAATGATAATATTGATCATGATAGCTAACATTTACTGAGGGTTTATGATATGTCAGGCTTCTTACATAGTTTATCTTACTTAATCTTCTCCCCAAAACTTGTGAAATAAATCCTGTTAGTGTACATACTGGAGAGATGAGAAAACAGGGTTAGAGTAACTTGTTTAAGTGGCAGAGCTTAGACTGTAATGGAACTCATTCCTGAACCCAGGTTGAGCCAACTTTATTCCAGAGCCTAAGATCTTAAAATAAGCAGAGAAAAGGAATCTTGCCAATTAACCTACCAAAGAATTATTAAAACCCATTAACTCCTGCCTATTACCTTATTCAGCTTAACTTAAATGAAGGTTACCTCTCATAATGAAATATGCTTCCTTATACTTGAACCTGCCCTGAAGTGATGACTGATTTTCCCTCATCTTTTATTTTTACTCATTTTTCTTTGTTTGTTTGTTCATTTACATTTTTCTAAGGAAATTCCCTGCACTAACAGGGAATAGGTCTGGGCTCAGACAAGATAGCCTGACCTTTGAGTGGAAAGAACTACTCAGGGTGCTTATTTTTTGAGCCGGATTAGACACTGAGCAAATGTGTTTCCTGTTCTGGGCAGAACAGGAAAGAGAAGCAGAGCAGCTATGAATACTTATTCTTGCCAGGGCAGCTATGAATACTTAGTACAGCCTTCCAGAGGCTGTTTGCAGAGTCTCTGAGATTGGTTAGTAATTGGCATAGAAGAAAATGCCATTGGCTTACCTTATTCTGGGCTTTTTGTTTATAATGCTAGCCTTATTCTCAGATCCTGGCAATGATTCTTTTCTAATAAGTAAGCATTACCTGATATTTGAGACAGTATCAACCAGTACTTGTCCTATCTTGACCTTAATTTTCTTTTTAATCATTTGCTTGAAGGACCTCTTGTGTGTGTGTGTATGTGTGTGCACATGCATGTGTGCCGTGCGTGTCCATGTGTACACACACATGTGTGCATGTAAATGCATAAGGTTGTGTTTGTGGTTTAAGGGGGCTTTTCTGAGATACAAGATCTGTTATGATAAGATATACTCTTTGGTCATCTTCTGAAGAAAAGCCAAAAAAAAAAAAAAAAAGCTGTTCAGAGTTTTATCTGAACAGGTAAAGTTATAGTATTGACTTTTTATCTTACAGGGCTTCTTAGATAATTTGGTTCCTTTCTTTAAGTTTTCAGGGTGATGACATACAAACAAATGATCATTTTCACCTCAACGGGCTCTCTTTTACAGGAATAAAGGTTCTCATGTCAAAGTGAATAAAGAGGGAGGCAGGGACTTGAGAGTGGAGAAATGGGAGCTCGCTCTACCACACAATTTATCTAGATGTGCTTGACACTTCCTTTTTAATGTTTACCAAAAAAAAAAAAAAAAAAAAAAGAGGAAGAAGAAATGAAAGAATAAAAGAAAGAAAAGAATGTGATTCAAAGTGAATGTGAACAAATGATCGCATGGGTTGAATGCTTTAGTACAGAAATACTTGGGTCACCACTATCTTTTCAAACTCGCTCTTCTGACTTTCGAGTATCTCTGACTCCATTCACGTGTAAAAGGTAGCCAGGGTCTTCCAGAGGTGAGGCCGTCCTTTTGTTCTGAGTTCCCTGGAAGCAACTTCAATTTCTAGATGAGAAGAAAGAATAGGCAAAATGAGAGACGTATTTGAATGGAGTAGATGTACCTGTGGGGTTTCTTAAGTCTTAGCTGAAAGGCTTCTGCATGCAAATATACATTAATATGTGTATACATACATAGCTCTTGGACTTTGCAGTTACATTTCTAGTTTTTTTTTTTTTTTTTTTTTTTTTTTAATGCTGAGGGAAATGATCTGATCAGAGTGCTTTGCTCTCAGAAACAGTCACAGGGCCCAAGTAGCCAGGCAGGCTTGTCCCCTCCTGTGGCAGTTTGTTAGTACTGCAGCAACAACTCTGCAAACCAGCATACTAGCAATTAAAGGTGTGACGACTTCATGTCCCAGGAGAAAGCATTTTCATGTGAGAGTTAAAACCTGATGACATATGAAAGGAGATGGAGGATGTGTATAAAACTGGATGTTTAAGAGATTCAGCTCTGCCACATCAAGTGTTTGGAGGTATCCCGGGGCAATGAGTGAAGCATTGCAGCAAATGAAATGCTGGCTTTCTTTTCATTAGGAACCAGAGCTTCACATTATTGAAACATACATTTTGCTTATCCGTGAAACCCATATTTGAATCAATAGCTGCAAGCAGAGACAGTTCTATCATGTGGCTCTCCAAGGCTGGCTGAGTGACTGATAGTGCCATATTTTGAATGATTTAAGAGAAACCAGAGGACTGTTGACCAGCAGTACATCCCAACATTATTAGCTTCCTTCTGATATGTCAGAGCTACTGATGAATTTGAGTTTTCTCAGAGGTTTCTGATCTTGGAGGCAGCACTGGACGAGCTGTTAACAAGCTTCCAGAATGTCAGATTTGCATTGGGTTTAACTGATATTCCCTTTTAAGACTTTAAAGGATCATAAGTTACAGTAGGCTTTTTGGTCCCTGGGCAGTCACAGCCTTCAGCTGAGGAGAATGTGCTCAGTCAATGTGTACTGTGATGGACTAGACTTTTGTAACTAGCCGCTCAGATTTGGAAAAAATAAAAGGAAGCCTTATAGACATTAGGTAATAAAGAATATGCTTTATAAAATCAAAATATGATTTATGAAAAAAGCATTCCTATAATTTGGGTTTAAGCTGAGACTTCTGGTTAAAAGTGTCTTAAATTTCATAGTGGTTTTACAGTGTTTTTGTAAATTTTCACATATCTCCTCTGATCCTTAACATACTATTGCATTTAATCTCTATTTACTTAGTGATAACATTTGATTGAAGTCACAAGTCCTAGGATCCTTGTCTCAGCAGGTTGATTAACGTCAGTGTTCCAGGTCCTAACCCTTATTTGCTTGTGTAATTAACTATTGCTGCCAATTTAGCAATATTTAAACTTTGCTCATATTAGAAAATATAGTGTAGTTAGAAAATAAAGTTAATGTTGGTTCTAAACAAGTTATTTAAATTTTCAGGGGTGTAGTGGAATAAACACTGGCTTTAGAGTTTGCCATCCATAGTGTCAAAATGTAGATATGCCTGCAACAAGCTGAGTGACCTTGGAGAAAAAATGATTTTAACATCTCGATTCTCAATGTCAATGTCTGTACTTTGGGGACAAAAATAGTTATCTTCTAGATTGTCAGTTATTTACTCCCGAAATGTTTATTGAGTAGCTAACTACTCTGTGTTAGGCACTGTTTTAACATTGAAATGCAATGTTGAATGAGATAGAGAAAAATCCCTACCCTCAGGGGTTTGTCTTCTAGCTGGGGAAGACAGACAATAAATAATTGAATAAACCAGTTCTGAGAGTCTCAAGTATTAAATATGCAACGGGATAATGTAGCAATAATGCCTTGGCTGAAAAGGGCAGCATTCCAGGAGAAGGGTGATTAGGGAAGGCTCCCCTGAGGATGTGACATTGAGGGTGACCTGAATGATAAAATGACACTAGCCTTGTGAGGGATCAGAGCAAAAGTATTGTAAGCAGAGGGAGTAGCAAATGCAAAGCCTCTGGTATAGGAAGGAGTTTAGAGTGTTTTCAGAACAGAAAGAAACTTGGTCCTAGAGGAAGGCAGGGCTAGACCATGCCATGCATTTCAGCCATAGTAAGGATTTGGATGTTCTCTGACTGCAATGGAAATCATTGGAGATTTTGAAGAAGTGTAATGACATGGTTTGATTTGTATTTTAAAATGCTAACTTTGCTGTGTAGAAAATGGGCTGTGGATAATATTAAACATGGTAATAGGAAGAACAGCTAAGAGGCTATTACTGTATTCTAGATAAGAGATGATAGTGGTTGGAACTAGTGAAATAACAATGGAGATGAAGGTAAATAGTTGGATTTGGGGCATATTTTGGAGGTAGAAAGGACAAGACTTGCTGATGCAGCGAATGTGAGGGATTTAGGAATGAGAGAAATCTGGTACAGATTGTGGGTTTTGGTTTGATAAGACAAATAAATCAAATGAGGGAAGACTTGGGAAGAAACCAGATGGTGCAAAGAAACCAAGAGTTTCATTTTAGACGTGTTAAGTTTAAGTAGGATTTTGGGTCCAAGTAGAGCTATCATATGGGTGCCTATGAACGGGATGTCAAGCAGAATATGCAAGCTGGAGCTCATGGCAGGCCTCTGGACTGGAGACAGAAATTAGGGAATCATTAGCTTTGCTGATGTTTAAAGCCAGGGGAGTGGAAGAGATGACCCAGGGAGAAAGAATGAATAGAGAACAGGAGAGGGTACAGGATAATCCCTGAAGCACTCCAAAATTTAGATGGCATATTGAAAGAAAGAGTCAGCTGAAGAGTTGGAAAGGAAGTAACTAGCAAATGGAAAAACACACAAAGATGTTGATATGTCTAAGGAGGAGTTAATTGTATTTATTGCTGCTGAGAGGTAAATATGAGGTTAGAGAAGTGGACTTCAGATTTGTACAGTGACTCAAAATAAGAGCACTTCACTGAAGTGATGGGGACAAAAGTCAGGCTGGAGTGGATTGTTATGAGAATTGCAGTCCACATAAAACAAGCCCCAGGTTTTATATGTAAATCATTCTGAGACAGTATATGCTTAAGATATGGTAGCTGTTACTGAGAAATAATAATTTGGTGGTAGATTTTGTAGCTTGACAATAGCAGCCATTCTCCTAGCCTCCTTCCCCCCTCCCTTGCTTCATTTTCTTGACAAACTTTTCTCCTTCTTTAAATTTGTCTGAGATTTCTACCATTCTATATGCTGAGGATGAGTCTAGGTCACCTTTGTCGTCTTGTTCATTTTGCCAGTGATTAGTTTAGGCATTGTTAAGTGACCCAATCCTCCCTGTATTACTCAGGGTTCTCTTAGAGGAACAGAACTAATAGGATAGATAGACATACAGAAAGGGGAGTTTATTAAGCATTAACTTATATGATCACAAGTTCCCACAATAGACTATCTGCAAGCTGAGGATCAAGAAGAGCCAGTCTGAGTCTTAAAACTGAAGAGTTTGGAGTCCAATGTTTGAGGACAGGAAGCATCTAGCACGGGAGAAAGATGTAGGCTGGGAGGCTAGGCTTGTCTCTCTTTTCCACTTTTTTCTGCCTGCTTTATATTCGCTGGAGGCTGATTAGAATGTGCCCACCAGATTAAGGGTGGATCTACCTTCCACAGCCCACTGACTCAAATGTTAATCTCTTTTGGCGACACCCACACAGAGACAGCCAGGATTAAGATTTCATATCCCTCAATCCAATCAAGTTGACACTCAGTATTAACCATCACATAGCCAATGGGATCTGATGGGCAATCTGCTGAGAGCTTCTGGAAAAGGTTTCTTTGTTAACAAAAATATATTCATGTATATTCATGGAAATAAATTCTGTTCTCCTTCACCAAATATTAATACACCTGTGATGTCTGAAATTGCTGCAGCCATCTGTATGTGACCAAGAGAGACCCTGTCATGGACAGGCTGTAGATGGTCAAGTGCCTTGCCTAGGGACCTATAACTAGTAGTGAGAGTTCAAACCAAGGGATTCTAGCTACAAGGTTATCACTACATTTTGTAGGTCATATTAAAGAGGGCATCTGCCAATAAATATGTGTTTATTTAAAACAATGCACTGGTTTTACATTATTTCCCAATAGTGGCTGCAGATTTGGGGCCGAATTTCTTTTGTCAACTGCTGGTCCTGGAAATGCTTGTGAAGTGTGTTTCAGTAATCCTTGGTCAGAGTGTATGTTAAGTGGCAATGTTCTTGCTTGGATGTACTGGAATCCAGGCTCACAGATTAACTTGGCACAAGTAATATTCAAGTTGTATACACTGCTAATGTTAAAACACATATCATATAAAGATAATAACTACTATTAATTTAGTGTTTAATATATAATTTATCTTGTATGCAGTGTTTTAACCACATCGTTTCACCAAATCTTCACTGAATCTTGAACCCTAAAAGGATAATATTTTCTGAATGTTACCATTGAGAAAGGTAAACTATGGAGAGTTTAAGTATTTTGGCCCAAACTACTAAGTCTGTCTTATTCCAAAAGCCCTGCTCCTAACTATTAAATGAATGCATTAAATTTTAACTAAATTGTGGCATAAGCCTGGAAGCTACCTAGCACATTCAGATAGCATATTGTCTATGGGTTTGTGCATAGGAAAAAGCCTGGAAATATAAGATGAACAATAGTTTTTTCTCTGTGTTGGGAATTACAGTTAATTTTTATTCTCTTTAGTATCCGGCCATCATGAAAAGAAAAAAACTTTTTTAGTAATATTAAGAAATAAAAGAAAGTCTTATTTTTAAAAATATGTTTTCTAAAAAGTCAGGTTTCTTATGGCTGTGTAGTATTCCATGGTGTATATGTGCCATATTTGCTTTATCCAGTCTATCATTGATGGGTATTTGGGTTGGTTCCAAGTCTTTGCTGTTGTGAATAGTGCCACAATAAACATACTTGTGCATGTGTCTTTATAGTAGAATCATTTGTAATCCTTTAGGTATATACCCAGTGATGGGATTACTGGATCAAATGCTATTTCTGGTTCTAGATCCTTGAGGAATCACCACACTGTCTTCCACAATGGGTGAACTAGTTTACAATCCCACCAACAGTGTAAAAGTGTTCCTCTTTCTCCACACCCTCTCCAGCATCTGTTGTTTCCTGACTTTTTAATGATAAGCATTCTAACCGGCATGAGATGGTATCTCATTGTGGTTTTGATTTGCATTTCTCTAGTGACCAGTGATGATGAGCTTTTTTTCATGAGTTTGTTGGCCATATAAATGTCTTGTTCTGAGAAGTGTCTGTTCATATTCTTCACCCACTTTTTGATGGGGTTTTTTGTTTTTTTCTTGCAAATTTATTTAAGCTCCTTGTAGATTCTGGATATTAGACCTTTGTCAGATGGATAGATTGCAAATATTTTCTCTCGTTCTGTAGGTTGCCTATTCACTCTTACGATAGTGTCTTTTGCTGTGCAGAAGCTTTTTAGTTTAATTAGATCCCATTTGTCAATTTTGGCTTTTGTTGCCATTGCTTTTGGTGTTTTAGTTTTTAAATCTTTGCCCTTACCTATGTCCTGAATGGTATTATCTGGGTTTTCTTCTAGGATTTTTATAGTTTTAGGTCTTATGTTTAAGTCTTTAATCCATCTTGAGTTAATTTTTATATAAGACATAAGGAAGCGGTCCAGTTTCAGCTTTCTACATGTGGCTAGCCAGTTTTCCCAACACCATTTGTTAAATAGAGAATCCTTTCCTCATTGCTTGTTTTTGTCAGGTTTGTCAAACATTGGATGGTTGTAGATGTGTGGTGTTATTTCTGAGGACTCTTTTCTGTTCCATTGGTCTATACACCTGTTTTGGTACCAGTAACATGCTGTTTTGGTTACTGCACCTTTGTAGTATACTTTGAAGTCAGGTAACATAATGCCTCCAGCTTTGTTCTTTTTGCTTAAGATCGTCTTCGCTATACAGGCACTTTTTTGGTTCTATGTGAAACTTAAAGTAGTTTTTTTCTAATTCTGTGAAGAAAGTCAATGATAGCTTCATGGGAATAGTATTAAATCCCAATATGCTATCTGAATGTGCCAGGTAGCTTCCAGGCTTACACCACAATTTAGTTAAAATTTAATGCATTCATTTAATAGTTAGGAGCAGGGTCTTTTGAAAAAGACAGACCTAGTAGTTTGGGTCAAATACTTAAACTCTCCATAGTTTACTTTTCTCAAAGGGAACGTGCAGAAAATAGTATCTTCTAAGGGTTCAAAATTCAGTGAAGATTTGGTGAAACAATGTAGTTAAAGCACCACATACAAGATAAACTATATATTAAACACTAAATTAATAGCAGTTATTATCTTTGTATCATATGTGTTTTAACATTAGCAACGTATACAACTTGAATATTATTTGTGCCTAGTTAGTCTGTGAGCCTGGATTCCAGTACATCCAAGCAAGAACATTGTCACTTAACATACACTCTGACCAAGGGTTATTGAAACACACTTCACAAGCATTTCCAGCAGGAACAAAGAACAATGGAAACACATGGACACAGGGAGGGGAACATCACACACTGGGGCTTGTTGGGGGTTGGGAGGCTGGGGGAGGGATAGCATTAGGAGAAATACCTAATATAGATGATGGGTTGATGGGTGAAGCAAACCACCACGGCACATGTATACTATGTAACAAACCTGCGTGTTCTGCACATGTATCCCAGAACTTAAAGTATATTAAAAAAACCAGGTTTATTTTAGTCCTCAGATCTGGTGACCAAATGCTGGATGAATCTATCGAGGAAATGTAGGACCACTTTGCCACCAACCACTTGGCCAACTGGCTAATTGTCCTTTCTTTTTTGTCTTCCATTATAGCTTCCCTCGTAGCTGTAGGTGTTTAGGTGAGGAGATATTCACTTCCACTCTCTCAGCTCACTAAACCCTTGCAAGTCTGCTTTCTGTGAATCTCCAGTGTCGTCTTTTCATCTCTATGGGCAAGACTGAATAAATAGATTTTTCATGCCTTTGCCTCTTGGCTCTTAAAAATGTTCTAAAGATAAACAGAATCCTGTTGCCCAACTATTTATTTTGTGTTAGATTGATTGGTACATTAAATAAGTGAAAATAGCATTTTCCTTTTTCGTCATCTGTAGATAAAACAGGGATGTGTGTTGGGTTGTTGAGTTCCTTTTCTGTTGACTCTACCTAATTCCACAGATTCAACCACAGAACATTAGATCACTACTTAGTGAATAACCTCAATCACTTCTTAGATTTCTACTTCATCAATGTTTGTATAGCAAACAGAACCTTGATAAGACCCAGGTTGATTGCAAAATGGATTTTCTGTGTATGTTTCCAGTGTTTTTTTTTTTCCCTGACAGCCTAGCTATATTTTGCAAATTTATATGCCTTCCAAAATTTGCATTCTCTCCCTTCATATACATTTTTAAAATATATTTACAAAATGCTGTAGTAATATTTTGAAAACACAGGTGGCTGGATTGAAATTAATATAGCTCTGCAAAAGATTGTAGAGAAAAATGTGCAACTTAATAAGCATTTCAGCCAGAAAATGACAACCCTTCTTGTGATTAAGAGTTGACATACTGTCAAATTCAAGTGATTAATTATATTACTGGAAGGCATTAAAATTTTATTATGTGTCCTGAAAGCCGAATTATAGAGTGGACATTCAATGAATGACACTGCCCTTTACTGCCATCTGTACTTCAGAGGTTCTCTGCTTTATTAAATCCGTAAGCACATATATTTTTTAAAAAAGTTAATTTGAAGGTCCACTAACACAATTCCTACTTTTCCTTATTACTGCATTGTCAATTTTGATCATACTACTGCTTTTTTCTTCCTGTCTTAGGCTATGTACTATTCCATTGTATAGAATATAACATTAAAAAATGAACCAATGTATTTAACTATTAATAAATTTTAGGCATTTAGGTTTTCACATTTTTTTCCTGTTGTAAGTAATACTGTATAATATTTGATTCATAATACATAACATTTATAGAGCACTATGTGCCAGGCACATTTTTAACCACTTTACATTTTTAATCATATGAATCCTTCCAGCAGGCCTTCACGATAGGTACTATTATGGTGTTTATTTTATAGTTGTGGAAACTGAAGCACAGAGAAACTAGCTACTTTGCCCAAGACCACACACTTGGGAATTGGTAGAGCTTGGATCCAACCTGAAGCAGTCTGACTCCAAGGTCTTCAGAGCCATCACAGAATTTTTATCTCATCTTCTAAAATTTTCTTAAGGATAGATTTCTAGAAGTGTAATGAATTGATTAAAGGAATGAAGTTATTGAGGAACTTAGTTTATAGAAAAAACGTGCCAATGTACATTCTCACATCACTTTATGGGAATATTTAGATTACTAATTTTTAAAATTATATTCTAAGTTATAGGGTACATGTGCACAACGTGCAGGTTTGTTACATATGTATACATGTGCCATGTTGGTGTGCTGCACCCATTAACTGGTCACTTACATTAGGTATATCTCCTAATGTTACCCCTTCCCCCCCACCCCATGACAGGCCGTGGTGTGTGATATTCCACACTGTGTGTCCAAGTGTTCTCATTGTTCAATTCCCACTTATGAGTGAGAACATGCAGTGTTTGGTTTTCTGTCCTTGAGATAGTTTTCTCAGAAAGATGGTTTCCAGCTTCATCCATGTCCCTACAAAGGACATGAACTCATCCTTTTTTATGGCTGCATAGCATTCCATGGTGTACATGTGCCACATTTTCTTAACCCAGTCTATCATTGATGGACATTTGGGTTGGTTCCAGGTCTTTGCTATTGTGAATAGTGCCACAGTAAACATACTTGTGCATGTGTCTTAATAGCAGCATGATTTATAATCCTTTGGGTATATACCCAGCAATGGGATGGCTGGGTCAAATGGTGTTTCTAGTTCTAGATCCTTGAGGAATTGCCACACTGTCTTCCACAATGGTTGAAGTAGTCTACAGTCCCACCAACAGTGTAAAAGCGTTCCTATTTCTCCACATCCTCTTCAGCACTTGTTGTTACCTGACATTTTAATGATTGCCATTCTAACTGGTGTGAGATGGTATCTCATTGTGGTTTTGATTTGCATTTCTCTGATGGAGAGTGATGATGAGCATTTTTTCATGTGTCTGTTGGCTGCATAAATGTCTTCTTTTGTGAAGTGTCTGTCCATATCCTTCACCAACTTTTTGATGGGGTTGTTTGATTTTTTCTTGTAAATTTGTTTAAGTTCTTTTAGATTCTGAATATTAGCCCTTTGTCAGATGGGTAGATTGTAAAAATTTTCTCCCATTCTGTATGTTGCCTGTTCACTCTGATGGTGGTTTCTTTTGCCGTGCAGAAGCTCTTTAGTTTAATTAGATCCCATTTGTCAATTTTGGCTTTTGTTGCCATTGCTTTTGGTGTTTTAGACATGAAGTCCTTGCTCATGCCTATGTCCTGAATGGTATTGCCTAGGTTTTCTTCTAGGGTTTTTATGGTTTTAGGTCAACTTTTGAATCTTTAATCCATCTTGGATTAAATTTTGTATAAGGTGTAAGGAAGAGATCCAGTTTCAGCTTTCTACATATGGCTAGCCAGTTTTCCCAGCACCATTTATTAATTAGAGAATCCTTTCCCCATTTCTTGTTTTTGTCAGGTTTGTCAAAGGTCAGATGGGTTGAAGATGTGTGGTATTGTTTCTGAGGACTCTGTTCTGTTCCATTGGTCTATATCTCTGTTTTGGTACCAGTACCATGCTGTTTTTGGTTACTGTAGCCTTGAAGTGTAGTTTGAAGTCAGGTAACGTGATGCCTCCAGCTTTGTTCTTTTGGTTTAGGATTGTCTTGGCAATGAGGGCTGTTTTTTGGTTCCATATGAACCTTAAAGTAGTTTTTTCCAATTCTGTGAATAAAGATATTGGTAGATTGATGGGGATGGCATTGAATTTATAAATTACCTTGGGCAGTATGACCATTTTCACAATATTGATTCTTCCTATCCATGAGCCTGGAATGTTCTTCCATTTGTTTGTGTCCTCTTTTATTTCATTGAGCAGTAGTTTGTAGTTCTCCTTGAAGAGATCCTTCACATCCCTTGTAAGTTGGATTCCTAGGTATTTTATTCTCTTTGAAGCAATTATGAATGGGAGTTCACTCATGATTTTCTCTCTGTCTATTATTGGTGTATAGGAATACTTGTGATTTTTGCACATTGATTTTGTATTCTGAGACTTTGCTGAAGTTGCTTATCAGCTTAAGGAGATTTTGGGCTGAGATGATGGGGTTTTCTAAATATACAATCATGTCATCTGTAAACAGGGACAATTTGACTTCCTCTTTTCCTGATTGAATACCCTTTATTTCTTTCTCCTGCCTTATTGCCCTGGCCAGAACTTCCAACCCTGTGTTGAACAGGAGTGGCGAGAGACGGCATCCCTGTCTTGTGCCAGTTTTCAAAGGGAATGCTTCCAGTTTTTGCCCATTCAGTATGATATTGGCTGTGGGTTTGTTGTAAGTAGCTCTTATTATTTTGAGGTACGTCCCATCAATACCTAGTTTATTGAGAGTTTTTAGCATGAAGGAGTGGTTGAATTTTGTCAAAGGCCTTTTCTGCATCTATTGAGATAATCATGTGGTTTTTGTCTTTGGTTGTGTTTATATGATGGATTACCGTTTCTGATTTGCGTATGTTGAACCAACCTTGCATCCCAGTGATGAAGCCCACTTCATCATGGTGGGTAATCTTTTTGATATGCTGCTGGATTCGGTTTGCCAGTATTTTATTGAGTATTTTTGCACCAATGTTCATCAAGGATATTGGTCTAAAATTCTCTTTTTTTGTTGTGTCTCTGCCAGGCTTTGGTATCAGGATGATGTTGGCCTCATAAAATGAGTTAGGGAGGATTTCCTCTTTTTCTGTTGATTGGAATAATTTCAGAAGGAGTTGTACAGGCTCCTCTTTATACCTCTGGTAGAATTCGGCTCTGAATCTGTCTGGTCCTGGACTTTTTTTCGGTTGGTAGGCTATAAATTATTTCCTCAATTTCAGAGCCTGTTATTGGTCTATTCAGGGATTCAACTTCTTCCTGGTTTAGTCTTGGGAGGGTGTATGTGTCCAGGAATTTATTCATTTCTTCTAGATTTTCTAGTTTATTTGCATAGAGGTGTTTATAGTATTCTTTGATGGTAGTCTGTATTTCTGTGGGATTGGTGGTGATACCCTCTTTATTATTTTTTGTTGCATCTATTTGATTCTTCTCTCTTTTCTTCTTTATTAGTCTTGCTAGCAGTCTATCAATTTTGTTGATCTTTTCAAAAAACCAGCTCCTGGATTCATTAAGTTTTGAAGGGTTTTTTTGTGTCTCTATCTCCTTCAGTTCTGCTCTGATCTTAGTTATTTCTTGTCTTCTGTTAGCTTTTGAATGTGTTTGCTCTTGCTTCTCTAGTTCTTTTAATTGTGATGTTAGGGTGTCAATTTTAGATCTTTCCTGCATTCTCTTGTGGGCATTTAGTGCTATAAATTTCCCTCTACATACTGCTTTAAATGTGTCCCGGATATTTGGTATGTTGTGTCTTTTTTCTCATTGGTTTCAAAGAACATCTTTATTTCTGCCTTCATTTTGATATGTACCCAGTAGTCATTCAGGAGCAGGTTGTTCAGTTTCCACGTAGTTGAGCAGTTTTGAGTGATTTTCTTAATGCTGAGTTCTAATTTGATTGCCCTGTGGTCTGAGAGACAATTTGTTATAATTTCTGTTCTTGTACATTTGCTGAGGAGTGCTTTACTTCCTACTATGTGGTCAATTTTTGGATAAGTGTGATGTGGTGCTGAGAAAAATGTATATTCTGTTGATTTTGGGGTGGAGAGTTCTGTAGATGTCTATTAGTTCTGCTTGGTGCAGAGTTGAGTTCAATTCCTAGATATCCTTGTTAACTTTCTGTCTCATTGATCTGTCTAATGCTGACAGTGGGGTGTTAAAGTCTCCCATTATTGTTGTGTGGGAGTCTAAGTCTCTTTGTAGGTCTCTAAGGACTTGCTTTATGAATCTGGGTGCTCCTGTATTGGGTGCATATATAGTTAGGACAGTTAGCTCTTCTTGTTGAATTGATCCCTTTACCATTATATAATGGCCTTCTGTGTCTCTTTTGATTTTTGTTGGTTTAATGTCTGTCTTATCAGAGACTAGGATTGCAACCCCCGCCTTTTTTTGTTTTCCATTTCCTTGGTAGATCTTCCTCCATCCCTTTATTTTGAGCCTATGTATGCCTCTGCACATAAGATGTGTCTCCTGAATACAGCAAACTATGGGTCTTGACTCTTTATCCCATTTGCCAGTCTGTGTCTTTTAATTGTGGCATTTAGCCCATTTACATTTAAGGTTAATATTTTTATGTGTGAATTTGATCCTGTCATTATGATGTTAGCTGGTTATTTTGCTTGTTAGTTGATGCAGTTTCTTCTTAGCATCGATGGTCTTTACAGTTTGGAATGTTTTTGCAGTGGCTGGTACTGGTTGTTGCTTTCCGTGTTTAGTGCTTCCTTCAGGAGCTCTTGTAAGGCAGGCCTGGTGGTGACAAAATCTCTCAGCATTTGCTTGTCTGTGAAGAATTTTATTTCTCCTTCACTAATGAAGCTTAGTTTGGCTGGATATGAAAATCTGGGTTGAAAATTCTTTCCTTTAAGACTGTTGAATATTGGCCTCCACTGTCTTCTAGCTTGTCAAGTTTCTGCCAAGAGATCTGCTGTTAGTCTCATGAGCTTCCCTTTGTGGGTAACCCGACCTTTCTCACTGGCTGCGCTTAACATGTTTTCCTTCATTTCTACTTTGGTGAATCTGACTATTATGTGTCTTGGAGTTGCTCTTCTCAAGGAATATCCTTGTGGCATTCTCTTTATTTCCTGAATTTGAATGTTGGCCTGCCTCGCTAGGTTGGGGAAGTTCTCCTGGATGATATCCTGAAGAGAATTTTCCAACTTGGTTCCATTCTCCCCGTCACTTTCAGGTACACCAATCAGATGTAGATTTGGTCTTTTCACATAGTCCCATATTTCTTGGAGGCTTTGTTTGTTTCTTTTTACTCTTTTTTTTCTCTAAACTTCTCTTCTCGCTTTGTTTCACTCATTTGATTTTCCATCACTCATCCCCTTTCTTCCACCTGATCGAATTGGCTACTGGAGCTTGTGCATGCATCATGTAGTACTCGTGCCATAGTTTTCAACTCCATTGGGTCATTTAAGGTCTTCTCTACACTGTTTATTCTGATTAGCCATTTGTCTAATCTTTTTTCAAGGTTTTTAGCTTCTTTGCGATGGGTTCGAACATCCTCCTTTAGCTTGGAGAAGTTTGTTATCAATCATCTGAAGCCTACTTCTGTCAACTCTTCAAAGTCATTCCCTGTTCAGCTTTCTTCCATTGATGGCGAGGAGCTGTGTTCCTTTGGAGGAGAAGAGGTGCTCTGATTTTTAGAATTTTCAGCTTTTCTGCTCTGGTTTCTCCTCATCTTTGTGGTTTTATCTACCTTTGGTCTTTGATGATGGTGATGTATATATGGGGTTTTGGTGTGGATGTCCTTTCTCTTTGTTAGTTTTCCTTCTAACAGTCAAGACCCTCAGCTGCAGGTCTGTTGGAGTTTACTGGAGGTTCACTCCAGATCGTGTTTACCTGGGTATCACCAGCAGGGACTGCAGAATAGCAAATATTGCAGAACAGCAAATGTTGCTGCCTGATCCTTCTTCTGGAAGCTTCATCTCAGAGGGGCACCCGGCTGTATGAGGTGTCAGTCAGCCCCTACTGGGAGGTGTCTCCCAGTTAGGCTACTCGGGAGTCAGGGACCCACTTGAGGAGGCAGTCTGTCCGTTCTCATATCTCAAACTCCATGCTGGGAGAAACACTACTCTCTTCAAAGCTGTCAGCCAGAGACATTTAAGTCTGCAGAAGTTTCTGCTGCCTTTTTTCACCTATGCCCTGTCTCCAGAGGTGGAGTCTACAGAGGCAGGCAGGCCTCCTTGAGCTGTGCTGTGCTCCACCCAGTTCGAGCTTCCTGGCCACTTTGCTTACCTACTCAAGCCTCAGCAATGGTGAACACCCCTCCCCTAGCCTTGCTGCTGCCTTGCAGTTTGATCTCAGACTGCTGCACTAGCAGTGAGTGAGATTCTGTGGGTGTGGGACCCTCTGAGCCAGGCATGGGCTATAAACTCCTGGTGTGCTGTTTGCTAACACCATTGGAAAAGCACAGTATTAGGGTGGGAGTGTCCCCATTTTCCTGGTACCATCTGTCATGAGTTCCCTCTTGGCTAGGAAAGGGAATTCCCCAACCCCTTGTGCTTCCCAGGTGAGGTGATGCCCTGCCCTGCTTTGGTTCACACTCCGTGGGCTGCACCCACTGTCCAACAAGCCCCAGTGAGATGAACCACCTGGTACCTCAGTTGGAAATGCATAAATCACCCGTCTTCTGCGTCACTCACACTGGGAGCTGTAGACTAGAGCTGTTCCTATTCAGCCATCTTGGAACACATCTCTCTTACTACATTTTAATCAACATCAAGTTATAAGCAAAAATCTCTGGTTAATCTGATAGGCTACATTTAGCATTTTATGTTGCTTTATTTGCATTTCTTCTGAATCATAGTGTTTTAGACTGCAGCATTGTCTCTAGTTTACCTCTATTTGAGTCCAGAGGTATCTAATTATAGGATGATTATGGAAATTAAATGAATCCACATATGAAAGTCACCTAGAATAGGCCTTGTATATAGTGCTAAAAGATGAACTGAGGTGCATTACAATATTAGAGACAGTGATTCATAAATTGAGCAGCTCCAAACCAGAAGTAGATTGGGACTCTGCCAAAGGGAACAAGGGGAACTGTTTATAGAGTGAATGTGAAGCAAGGCAGAGAAAGTATTTGATTGGTTAAAGTGGAGCAGTAGCCTTATTAGGATTATTTCAGTAGAAAATCCCTAGTTAGAGGTTAGTTGGCAGTTTCTGATAGTTAAGATCATTTAAACTGAGTTAAATTTTGTGTGATTGACTGATGGTTGGCAGCCCCTAGATAGCTTCAAGATAGGGGCTGGTCAACTGAAGCACCAAAGTGGGATTAGAGGGTTGGGACTTCCAGTCCTACACTCTAACCTCTAGGGATGGAAGAGGGGCTAAAGGCAATCACCAATTGCCAATGATGTAATCAATCATGCTTCCATAATGAAACTGCCATAAAAACATTTAAAAAATGTGTTCTTAGAGCTTCTGGATAGCTGAATACATGCGGGGTCCTGGAGGGTGGTGTTCCTGGGGAGTGCATGGGAGCTCTGTGCCCCTTTCCCTTCAGTTGTGCTATGCATCTCTTCATCTGTATCGTTAGCGATGTCCTTTATATTAAACTGGCAAATGTTTCCTGAGTTCTGTGAGCTGCTCTTACAAGTTAGTCAATCCTAGGGAGGAGGTCATGGTAACTCCAATTTGTAGTTGATAGCACAGGTAAAACAACCTAGGACTTGCAATTAGCATTGGAAGAGATGGGTTGGGGGTATTCTTGTGGAACTGAGCCCTCTACCTGCAGGATCTGACACTATCTCCAAGTAGATTGTGTCAAAATTGAATTGGAGGACACCCAGCTGGTGTCTGCTGCAGACAGCTTGCTTAATTGGTGTGTATTGAACCCCCCTCCCCCAGCCATGTGTTTGGTCACAGAAATCCTGTTGTGATTGTTGTTTGTTAAGTGAGAGAATACAAAAACATGGTTTGAGTGTGTTTTTCCTCAGTTTGCTTACATAGGGACCCAGGGTACTGGAGTCGCCTCAGTCTAAACGGCCTCCCAATTAATTATCGTGACAATTGTAAGCACTCAGTAGATGCTGGTTATATTCTTATGTATTTGTTAGTAAGGATAAGCATTGTTTTCTGTGTTTTTTGGCCACTTGTATTCTTTTGTAACTACAGTTGACCCTCCTTATTTGTGGGTTTTGCATCCACTGATTCAACCAACTGGATCAAAAATATTTTTAAAAACCCAATTAAAATAACAATATGCCAATAAAATAATACAAATAAAAATACAATAAAACAATTATTTACATAGCATTTACACTGTACAGGTTGAATATCCATTATCTGGAATTCGTGGGACCAGAAGTGTTTCAAATTTCAGATTTTGGAATATTTATGTGTGCATAGAGATATCTTGGGAATGGGACCCATGTCCAAACACAAAATGTATTTATGTTTTGTATGTTTATGTTTTATATACAATAATTTAAATAATTTTGTGCACGAAAGAGTTTGTGTACATTGAACAATCAGAAAACAAAGATATCACTATTCCAGCCACCCATATAGAAAAATCTGTGCTCTTGTGGCATTTTCATCATTCCTGACTCTGAATTTATATACTACCAGTATGCAACCATTTTCTTACACTTATTCATGCATAAGTACTTAACAGTAAAATAAAACATACCATTAATACAATGAAAAAATACCGTGTTCAGGGTAACTCAGCAACAAGGTAGCATCATGAAATTACCTATATCAGTTGTTAAACAACAGAAACAACAAACAGGACAGGCTTTTGGTTTCCATCTACAAGGCTGTGTTTTAGTTAAAAGGTTGCTATATGCAGTATTTTATTTTATTTCAGGTGAGAAGAAACATCAGAAGCAGCTGAGAGATCAAGAAGTGGGTCCTCCAGGGATGAGGAGGCATTTTGCTTCACGGTTTTTAAAAATCTTTCCTCCTGAGTCATCTTCCCATTAATGACTTTTTTTTGATTTGTTTGTTTTAGAAGTCTCTCTTTGATTTTATAAACTGAAGACTTCTTGTTCTGTAATAAACACACAGTTCTCTAGTCCTTCAATAACCTTTCACACATTTTTATCATGTTGTCTATAGGCACTTTTTCTGCAGTCTTAACGTCATCTCCATGATCACTGTAATCATGATCACCTTAATTCAGAACCATTTGGGCTCTTTGACCATTGGTCAATGAATTAGCTGGAGCCTCATTATCGATGTTAAAAACATCTCCAATATCTACTGCTTCGAACTTACTCTTAAGTTCCATATTTTTGCATATATAAGAATATCCAACATCATTTTATTTCTCACATGACACATGGAATCCTTCAACAACACTACCTTGTTCATCACATCACTGAACATAATCCCAGGGCAGAGGTTGTGCTAGGCATATACCCAAGTGTCTTTAGCCACTGTGATCCTAGCATTGGCAACAGCATGTATGGCATCTTTCATACTAAACTCTTTTTAAAAACCTTGCCACACCCATGCCTCTATTTGCTGCTGCTAGCATGCTGTTAAAGAGTTTTAATATTTATACTTCCTAATCAAAGGATACTCTATTCACATGGCTGAACTGACAAAGTCGGATTTGGGAGAAAGCACATGAAGTACATGCATAAACATTATTTTTGAGGAGAATTTCAGCTGGGGGATGACAAGAATAGTTGTCAGGGAATAGCAATATTTTGCAGTTGTCATTCAGTCTAGCTTCCCTGCAGTAAGCAGGAGCTGCTGTTACAAAATGTTTGTGGAACCAATCAGAAAAGATGTCCCTGATTATCCATGCCTTTTTGTTAGCAGAACAGTGAAACGGTAAGAAATTCACTCCTTAAAAATGGTGAGAACACAAGCTTTGCCTATCATAGCAAGTTTACACTTATGTATGTCTGTTACATTAGTACATCCCAGCAGTTATTCTATCCTTGCTATTCTTTTTTTTTATTTTTTATTTTTTATTATACTTTAAGTTCTAGGGTACATGTGCATAACGTGCAGGTTTGTTACATATGTATACTTGTGCCATGTTGGTGTGCTGCACCCATCAACTCATCAGCACCCATCAATTCATCATTTTTATCATGTATAACTCCCCAATGCAATCCCTCCCCCTTCCCTCCTCCCCATGATAGGCCCCAGTGTGTGATGTTCCCCTTCCCGAGTCCAAGTGATCTCATTGTTCAGTTCCCACCTATGAGTGAGAACATGCGGTGTTTGGTTTTCTCTTCTTGTGATAGTTTGCTAAGAATGATGGTTTCCAGCTGCATCCATGTCCCTACAAAGGACACAAACTCATCCTTTTTTATGGCTGCATAGTATTCCATGGTGTATATGTGCCACATTTTCTTAATCCAGTCTGTCACAGATGGACATTTGGGTTGATTCCAAGTCCTTGCTATTGTGAATAGTGCTGCAATAAACATACGTGTGCATGTGTCTTTGTAGTAGAATAATTTATAATCCTTTGGGTATATACCCAGTAGTGGGATGGCTGGGTCATATGGTACATCTAGTTCTAGATCCTTGAGGAATTGCCATGCTGTTTTCCACAATGGTTGAACTAGTTTACAATCCCACCAACAGTGTAAAAGTGTTCCTATTTCTCCACATCCTCTCCAACACCTGTTGTTTCCTGACTTTTTAATGATTGCCATTCTAACTGGTGTGAGATGGTATCTCATTGTGGTTTTGATTTGCATTTCTCTGATGGCGAGTGATGATGAGCATTTTTTCATGTGTCTGTTGGCTGTTCTTAAATCCTGTAAGGGCTGCCACAATAATCCCAAAATGGTGATGTTTCGTGACCATTATAGACTTGTTCTGACATCAGATTTTCATACTGATGACCTTGGCAAACTCATCAATGAATTTCTCCACTGCTTCATAATCAGTAAAGTTTTATCACCACAAAATTGTTAAAAAATTAATGCCATGTCTTTTCTTACATTTCTGTAACCAGCCTGTTGAATATTCACAGTTCCCTTAAAGTTTCAGTTGATTGTAATAGATGTTTGCTTGTTTCATGATTAGTATACCATAAGTGGCACGTGTTCACTGATGCTCATGGATATACTCTTTCAATACATGATTGGAATTGTTATTTTTCAGCTGTATGCAGTGTTTTCTGTATTTTCATTAACTTATGTTCATCACTTTTAGCATAGAACTTCAACAGTTTCTCGTTCTGCTTCTTCAGGTCAAATATGGTGATCATTCCAACAACATATTCTTCTGTGGGATGTTTCACACTTACACTGCTGTCCAGCTTCTCCAACAACTTGACTCTCTGTGCTATAGCTAAACATAAATACTTCCTTTTCTCTAATCACTGTAACCCATAGGGGTGTCTGCAGGCCTTTTTGACATTTTCAGCAATATCTTTACACAACAGAGCAGAGAATAAGCAAAAACCATGGTGAGTAATGCACATAGGTTTTGGCCCTATTTGGGCAATTGTGGGGAGCATGCTGTTAGTGTGTCAGGTCCACGTGCCATTTTATTACCTTTTGTAGCTGTACTTGCATGGGGCAATCTGGGCTTGCATAGAAAAGACATATCACGGTTGAAAGAGATGGAGTCTTTTTTCCCTTGAGGATGCTGAAAAAACTGAGTGTTGTGCACCTATGTTTTGACTGAAACCTGTCACATGAGATTAGGCACAGAATTTTCCACTTTTGGTGTCATCAGTGCTAAAAAAATGAATTTTGGAGCATTTTAGATTTAATATTTTGCGATTAGCGTTGCTCAACCTACATTAGGAATGATAAGTAATCTAAGTACAATATAAAGTGTATAGGACACATATCTATGCATAGGTTATATGTCAATATTATGCCATTTTATATAAGAGAATTGAGCACTCATGGATTTTGGCATTCAACGGGGGTCCTGGAAGCAATCACCTGCTGATACTGAGGGATGACTATTCATTTATGATCTCATTTTCAGAAATGTATTGACAAAGATTTCCTACACTATTCCTTTAATCTAGCATTGCATTATTTTGTTTTTATTAAGGAAGAAAGAGAGAGACTGGTGTTGATTTAATCAAACCTCCCCTTTCAAGCCTTACCTTCCTCATGGGGCTTCTTGCCACTTTGGTGTGCCCCACGTGGAACTTTGAACTTGAGAGAGATTATTTCGGGCATCTGATGGAAGAAATTTCAAAGCAGCCAAGCATTCAAGAGGTGACTTGGGTGCTATTAAAAGCATTCAGTTTTATGTATTCACAAATATATGGTTTGGAATTGGAACTTATGTTTAAAAAGGAAGCAGATCATAAAAGTTCAAAAAATTTGCAGCCTGATGATGTGATAGAAAAGAAAAGCCAATTTTCTGAGGAAAAATTCAAGCTAGCTGCAGAAATTTGCATAAGTAATGAGGAGCCAAAAGTTAATCACCCAGACAATAAGGAAAATGTCTCCAGGGCATGTCAGAGACCTTTCTGGCAGCCCCTCCCATCACAGGACCAGAGGCATAGGAGGGAAAAATGGTTTCATGGGCCAGGCCAAGGCCTCCCTTCTCTGTGCAGCCTAGAGACTTGGTGTCCTGCATCTCAGTCACTCCAGCTGTGGCTAAAAGGGGCCAAAGTACAGCTTGGGCCATGGCTTTAGAGGGAGCAAGCACCAAGCCTTGGCAGCTTCTATGTGATATTGAGCCTGTGGGGGCACAGAAGTCAAGAACTGGGGTTTGAGAAACTCTGCCTAAATTGCAGAGGATATATGGAAATGCCTGGATATCCAGGCAGAAGTTTTCTGCAAGGGTAGAGCCCTCATGGAGAACCTCTACTAGGACAGTGCAGAAGGGTAATGTGGAATTGGAGCCACCACACAGAGTCCCCAATGGGGCACTGCCTAGTGGAGCTGTGAGAAGAAGGCCACTGTCCTCCAGACCCCAGAATGGAGATGTACCGACAACTTGCACCATGCACCTGGAAAAGCCACAGACACTCAACATGAGCCTGTGAAAGCAGCCAGGTGGGAGGCTGTACCCTGCAAAGTCACAGGGGCAGAGCTGCTCAGGACCATAAAACCCACCTCTTGCATCAGTATGATCTGGATGTGAGATAGGGAGTCACAGGAGATCATTTCAGAGCTTTAAGATTTGACTTCCACACTAGATTTTGGACTTGCATGGGACCCGTAGCACCTTCATTTTGTCCAATTTATCCCATTTGGAATGGATATATTTATCCACTGCCCCATTGTATCTAGGAAGTAAGTATCTTGCTTTTGATTTTACAGGCTGGTAGGCAGAGGGACTTGCCTTGTCTAGGATGAGACTTTAGACTGTAGACTTTTGAGTTAAGACTCTAAGGAACAGTTGGGACTTTAAGGGACTCTTGGGAAGTCATGCTTGGTTTTGAAATGTGAGGATATGAGATTTGGAAGAGGTCGGGGCAGAATGATGTGGTTTAACTGTGTCTGCACCCAAATCTCATTTTGAATAGTAGCTCCCATAATCCCCACGTATCAAGGGAGGGACCCAATGAGAGATAATTGAACCATGTGGGTGGGTCTTTCCTGTGATGTTCTCATGATAGTGAATAAATATCACAAAATCTGATGGTATTATGAAGGAGAGTTCCCCTGCACAAGCTCTGTTGCCTGCAGCCATGTAAAATGTGACTTTGCTCCTCATTTGCCTTCTGCCATAATTGTGAGGCCTCCCCAGCCATGTGAAACTGTGAGTCAATTAAACCTCTTTTCTTTATAAATTACCCAGTCTTGGGTATGTCTTTATTATCAGCATGAGAACAGACTAATACACCTTACTTCATTCACAATAACCCATTAGGGAGCTATTGTCATCCCCACAGCAGCTCAAAGCTATTGAGAGGCATAACTGATGTTCAAAGCCAGATCTCTTTCAAAGCCCATGTTTTTATTCACTTGGGGATGATGCTAGTCTTTCCTAGTCCCATTATTTTTTGATATTCTCTACTTCTGTCTTAATTATTTATTTATTTAGTCATGTATGCTTTATGTATCAAAATAGTTATGGGAGTCTTTTTTTTTTTTTTTTTTTTTGTTGAGACGGAGTCTCACTCTGTCACCCAGGCTGGAGTGCAGTGGCCGAATCTCAGCTCACTGCAAGCTCCATCTCCCGGGTTTATGCCATTCTCCTGCCTCAGGCTCCCGAGTAGCTGGGACTACAGGCGCCCACCACCTTGCCCGGCTAGGTTTTTTTGTATTTTTTAGTAGAGACGGGGTTTCACTGTGTTAGCCAGGATGGTCTCGATCTCCTGACCTCGTGATCCGCCCGTCTCGACCTCCCAAAGTGCTGGGATTACAGGCTTGAGCCACCGCGCCCGGCTGTTATGGGATTCTTAATTTGTGCCATGCTCTGTGCTACATGCTGTTCATATAGCAGGAATTTTTTGGATATGTATTTCTTCCATTCACAGAACTTACAGTTGATCAGAGGAGACTGAGAATTTCAGAAGGAGTAATAATCATGAAGCAGCATTTATTAATTAGAAAGTGCCAGGCCCATTTCTAGGTATTTGCTGTATAGTCTCCATAATTTTTGCAGCAACTCTTTACAAGGAACCTGGGACTCAGATACACTTAGTAAATTGTTCAGATATCAACTAGCTATCAACTGCCTGACTAGGAATCAGGCCTTGGCCTGCAAGACGTTCTGCTGCCTCATAGCTGGCTCATTACTATGCCTCTCAATTCTGCAGTGGATTTTTCACCAGGAACATAAGTCCCAGTGCCACCATCTTCTGCAATTTTTTTGCCACTGTTTTGTTGCTACTTTTATTCTAGGTCATTTCTCTTGCCAGAATTTTGCATTCTGCACAGAAAGGGACATTTTTGTACGGAGTTATCTCTAAGAGCCCCTATTTTCATCTTCCACCAGAAACACACACACACACACACACACACACACACACACACACACACACTGTCTTTGGCATTAGGGGCAAATATTAGGTAAATTAATATTCAATATGTTAATTAAGCAGTCTCAGGAAAAATCAGATTACAGTAGTTTTTTTCTTTGCAAGGCACATATATGCAAACCCAAAGCAATCACCAGTGACATAGTAGCCATATTCCCTCTAAATCAGTCTTCTTTTAGGTTGCCTCATAATCTTTGATGGTGTGACACAACTTAGATATATCTTTCTAAATCATTTCAATCACACCTATAAATGTGTCACAACCATATGCTAGCTCTGGCAAAATGATAAATCTCTACTGTAAGCTATATGCTTATACTTGTGGAATTATCTGTCTAGGGAATACATGGGCTACAGGAGTCAGCTTTCTTTACACTATCAGTTCTTTGAAGAGCATTAAAATATTTCAACATGTAGTATCTTAATTTAACAAGTAATGCAGATGCCTTAAGTTTCCCTATCTTGGAGTTGTTGGTTGACAACTTCTCCAGAAAACATAGTTAACCTGCTGCATGGCAAAGGGCAAGTTATTCTATCCCTCTGCAAGTTTGAATTTTTATTTACTTTTAAAATGGGGATGATATCTGAAACAGATTTAACATCTGGCCACAAATTCTATGACATACCTCCCATCAAAAATGTGGATGTGTGTCCCTTCTGAGGCTAGGTAATGGGAGTCATGTGACTGCCTTCTTAGAGAGACTTGTTCTTGGAGCTCTGTGCTTCAATGTAATAAGTCTTATGACCCCAAGGGAACCAGGTACTCCAGTTGACAGTCTCAGATGAGCTTAGCCTTCTGACCATCTTCACCAAGGTGCTAGACATGCAAGTGAGGCCACCTCAGACCCTCCAGACCAGCCTATCTGTCAGCCAAATACCACTCAGTTACTGCTATGGTGAAAATGTTTAAGTTCTGCCCAAATTCATATGTTAGAACCTCACCACCAATGGGATGCAGTTAGGAGGTGAGGTACTTGGGAGATAATTAGGTGATGAGGGAAGACCCTACATGAATGGGATTAGTGGATTAGTGCCCTTATAAAAGAGGCCCCAGAGAGCTGCCTTGCCTCTTCCACCATGTCAGGACATAGCTAGAAGGCATCATCCATGGATAAGAAAGTGGATTCTCACCAGAAACTGAATCTGCTAGTGCCTTGCTCTTGAACTTCCCAGCCTCCAGAACTGTGAAAATAAATTTCTATTGTTTATAAGCTACCTCATTTATGATATTTTGTTGTAGCAGCCCAAACAGACTAAGACAGTGACCTTCATCAACATCATGTGGAAGTTTTACCCTGCCAAGTCCTGCCGAAATTTCCAACCCACACAATCATGAAATACAATAACATGATTTTTGCATTAAGCTAGCATGTTAGGGGTAGTGTGCTATGCATTAATAAGTAAGTAAAACACTTTTAATGTGAAGGTCAGTAAACAATAAATGTTAGCTATTATTTTTATTTCTTCAACATCTACTATAATCACATACAATATTTGGGGCACAGAAAAGAAGTGTAAGATACAGTCTTTGTTCTTTTATAGTTTTGGAGTGGCAATAATGCTAGAAACATATGAAATATAATGTATGTATTGTTAGAGTGGTAGACATAATTGCTGTAAGAGTTTCAAGAAAGGAGAGGTAAGTCACTGTAAAGAAGTGGCTGTTGCGCTGCATCTGAGGCCTCCATCTTTAGGAAGCTGGATGCAATATCTGTTGGACAGAAACATTACAAGATAGTTTGTTTGACTTTGGATGGCGTTATATTTTAGTTCCTGTTTTATAGATTAGGGGACAAGTGATGGATATGTTTTATATATGTTTTGATTACTGTCTATTCATGCTGTTGGTGAGGGAGTGACTCCTGCCCTAGGATTATGAGATGATTGAGCATGTGACATTGACAGTGGACAGATGAGCTCCACAGCAGCTTCTTAGTCACATATATTCACAGTCCAGGGGAAGAGAACACTGCACGCCATTTGGGGTCACATAGGCTTGCTCTTAGGAACACAGTGAGCAACCAGGGGCTGTGGGAACCAGGCTTTGTAGCATTAGGAGGGTGGGGTGCCCCCTGGTTTCCCGCAGGAGGATGTGATTTGGCTTATTTGAATAATTCCCAGGTCTTTCCGGGAACTGAAACTTGCTATTCAGGGATGAGCAGAAACTGTGTCTCGTTCCTTTGATAAGAAGTGTTGTTTGGCTAGGGGGATTTATAACAGAGGAGAAGCAGGGCAGGGAAGGCATCTTACTGTTAGACATTTGAGAACCTCCTGGTTTTACCAGATCCACAAATTTAAAAAACAGCACATGACAGTGAGCCTCAATTTTAGTCCTTATTCCACTGTGTAACCTTCCCAAGCTTCCAAAGCCAATGAGAAGTGGGGCTTGGATTTGAACCTAAGTGTGTCAGGCCCAGTCTGTTCATCTGGCTCAGAGTCCATGCATTAGATGCAAATGAAGGAGAGGACTAAGTTTATGAAGACAACTAAGTATATTTCTTCTTTCATGCCTCTCTGCCTGTTTCATTGAGTTTACTTCATTCCCAAGACACTCAAAATCCTAAAAATGCTTGTGGGTGTCCCACTATCATTATATGAGATGTCATCATTGAGGGAAGCTGGATAAAGGGTATATGAGACCTCAATAATTACTTCAAAATTTAAAAAAATGCTTCTGGTATGTAAGGCTCTAAATAGTGGTCCTGGATTTGTAGTCAAGCAGAGTCATGGTAGATCTTGCTATCTCCACTAACACTTTTCACTGTTTCTCACCCATCTTGTGTCCTCATATCCCTTTGTATCAAGGCTAATCACATGGTACATGGTAATTATTTAAATCACTCTCTTCCATACATTCCTAATTTCCTTGTCTCTCTCCCTCTCTCTTCAACTTCCTTATAGTTAGGCTAAACCACAGCCCTGGTTAAATCCAATTCTGGCTTCTCTGTGTCTTACCTGGAGACCTGGATCTTGCTGGAGAAAAGCACAAAACCAGGCTGACTGATGGCATTTTAAACTCATGATCCTGACTCTGTAATGCTTCCTAAGTGTTACTTCTCTCTGCCTTTTGAACCCAAATCAATTAGACTTTTGACCCAAGCACTCTGGCAAAATACATCTCATGCAAGGTCATTGACGACATCCTCATTGCTAAATTCAGTGGTCAATTCTTGACCTTTCAGCAGCATTTGATAGACTTGATCACTCATTCCTCCTTGAAACAGTTTCCCAATGTAGCTTCTAGCACATAAGCTCCTGGTTTTCCTTCTACACCAATGGTTTCTCCTTCTCAACCTCTTTTGCTAGTTTCTTTTATACTCAACATCCTAATGATGAAATGCTCCAGATCTCAGTTTTTGAACCACTTCTGTCTGCCTATATGCACTCTCTTGTGATCTTACATAATTTTTTGGCTTTCAGTACTATGCATGTGCTAGGACTTCCACCATTTATATCTCCCTCTCGGATATCGCCACTGAACTCTAACTCTAGAACTATGTATCAAGATCTCCATTTGTCTGTTTAATATGAAGATGGATTCCATTGTTTCTTCCAAACCTCATTCTTTTGCAGTTTTCTCCACTCAACAGAAACTATGTTTTTCTAGTGGCTTAGGCTTGATATTATCCAAAAAATTTGTCTCTCTCTCTCTCTTTCTCTTTTAAACATCTTTTGTCAAGTCAGTCACCTTGACTTTTTGGCCGTATATTCAAAAATCTACTCTAACCTGACGTTTTGTCACCAAACTCCACTGTTACCACTTCTGTTCAAGCCATCATTGCAGATCATTGCAAAAGCTCTTAGTATGGGAAATATCTTGTGTCCCTCCCCCTATTCTCTCATCTCACCTCTTTACTCCAGCCATTGCTTTAGAAACCGATGCTTCCAAGAGTAGTCTGACAGCACCTTCCTCAACTCATCTCTGGTTTTCCACCAAGGCTTCTTTGCTACCACTAAGTGTGATGCCTGTGTGTACATGCTCAGCCATGCTATCAACACTGGGAGTTCAAGAGAATTAACTCTCTGTGAGCCAACACTTGACCAGTGGGGAATGAAAACTGGAGAAAAACTCCCCTCTATACTCTTTGGGTAGACAATTCTCAGGCATGTACTGTGTAACTCCTCAGAGGCTTACCTGTATGGAGCCCCAGTTGCCCACAGCAACTAGCTTCATACAACACTTTTAATTTGCTTTTTCTATTTTTTCTGTTTCCCTCTTCTTAGCTCTCCAGTTCTGTTCCTTGTGATTACTGTGCTTTACACAACAAGCTACCTGGGGTAAGCCACAGTCTCAGGCATTGCTTTTGGGAAAACCAGGCTAAGATACCTTCTCATTGGCCTCTCTTCCACTCTCACACCATAAAGTCTATTCTTAATTGAGAAGTTAAAATGATTCCTTTAAAAACATAGATCCCATTATATGACTTCTCTGCTTAAAGTCTCAATGGCTTCCCATCTGATGAGAGTAAAATGGATCAGCATTATCATGTCTTCACAGGCTCTAGTCACTCTGGCCTCGCTTAGCTTATCTGACCTTCTGCACTTTTATGTTCTCTATGGTCACTTCCCTCTAGCATCTCTGGTTCTTTGCTGTTCCTTGAATGTGCTAAAAATACTTCCACTTTAGGGGTTTTGGTGTTGCTGTTCTCTCTTTCCTCAGTTGCCTTCCAGGCTTATTTTACTCACCTCCTTTAGGTCTTTGCTCAATGTCACCTTCTCAGGAAGGTCTATCCTAGCCACGCTAGTTAACATTGAACTCTATTTACCAGCCCAATGTTCTCTTTGCTTGTTTTATCTTTCTTTATAGCACTCATTTCTCTTTAATATACCTCAACATTTCATCAATTTAATGGTTTTAGCATGCTGTTTTTAAATTTTTAATATTTGCTCTTTCCCTACAAGGATATAAAATTATAAGAAGTCAAAGGTTTTATATATTTATTCTTTTACTTCTGTAATTCCAGTGCCTGGGATAGTGCACGGCACATAGTAAGCAATTAATATATAGTTGTTTAATGAATGAATGAATAAATAAAAGTTCATCTCTTTGGGGCTCCAGGCAACTAGGCAGCCATAAAGACGGTTGTATTAGGAAAATAGACATTTTCCACCTTCTCTTCTTTACATTTTATTCTGTTTACATTATTTCCCAAATTCAGAAGGCTGAGTAGAGCTAATTCATAACAGGAAACCCTATAGAAGGCTCTGAGATTTATTATCCACTGAGTGAAGTATTTTTATGTGTCACCCTGAGAGGTAAAACTGAGTAGAAGGTGGAGACATTTATTATATACGTTTCTTGATTTAAAGGAACCTTCCACTCAGAGTTGTGTAAACGAAACGGTGGAAGACGATGATTCCATTGTCCAAATGTCTTTATTACTTTCTTAAAACTGAAATACACAAGTAGATATAAATTAATATTATAATTTCTGATAAAATTTAATACCTGGGAGATATAGCAAACAATTAACAGTTATTCCCATGCCATCATGAATTGTTTCAAATAATGTTTCTACTCTAGTTTTCATCACATTTTATTTTAATAACTTTAACAAATTTGTCTTTTGTAATAGTTTGCCTTTTCTTTGAGGAAAGTGAGCACAACTGATTGTTTTGTACTTTCCTAGTTCCTAGGACAGTGCCTGGCACATAACAGGGAGTTCCTAAATGTTTGCTGGAAAAAGCAGAGATGTGAATGACCGCTCCTGCCCTCACATGTTATATCCCGCAGTTCTCTCCACAGTCTGGCCACATGGGCACATAATACAATTTGAAATGGGAGGGAGTTATGCCTTTTTTTATATGGTAGGAGAGAGATGGTCATGAAATAGGTATTGCAGAAAGAGAGCCAGCATGATGTCTGGACCGCAGTCAGGTTCTCAGATAGCACAATTTTCGTGAAGTACATATGGAAGTTGAAAATCTAGAAACTGATATTCTTAAAACCACCCCAGTCCATGTACCTATTGAAAAGTGATCCTGCACTCTCAGAGCTATGATACATCAAACGGAAGACTGCTTTTTAGAGAGTAAGTTCTGTCAAGTCTGTCTTAGCCACCACTGTGTCCTCTGAACTTAGCACAATGCTGAACCCATAGTAATACACAAAAACATTCATTGAATGAACAAATGAGATAGACCCATCACTGATGATGCTTTTATCTCAACTCTGTTTCTGGAGCAAATCTGATGCCTGATTGAAAATCCCTTCACTAACTCATCTTAATTCTAGATGTTTATCCTTAGTGAAATCCCATCATAGTAGGGACACTTTTTGGGCTGACATTTTATTGAGTCTCTTTATATTTAGACAAAATGATATAATAGCTTTGGCCTTAATTAATGGTCTAAATCAAATTAGGGAAAGTCTATAAAGTAGACTACTTACTAAAATATTTGAAACTTGGCTTTACTGTTCTATATTTATTCAGATGACGTACTAGGAATTATTTTTTAATATATGCCAATTATCTTTGCTGCCTGCAGAAAAAGTCTTATTGTTTCAATATCTTCCATAGCTAATTCAAATAACCATTGAAAAAGAAAATTTGCACCACTCATTTTACCCTTGAAAGCTTACTCTATTTTTTATCGAATTACTATTATTGTATTTGAGCCAGCTAGTCCTATAAAAAAACTAACATTTTTATGGAGTAATTTTTAAAAAGCTACAGGAACCTTAAATGTCAATGATATTGTGGCCAAATCATTTGTATTTATAATTAAATTTGAAAATTAAAGTCAATAATTTGGGTCTGATTCATTTGGGATGTTATTATTTATGCCTTCATAATATCCAGGGTATATGTCCAATTCTTCATTTTAAAATCCTTTTCAACATCATTTACCATTGATTGGCAACTTCTGAATTCAGCTTGTTTCACCAATCTAGGCCTACTTTGCAGTGCATTCAAAGTAACTTTATTTTATACAAGTTACATGTAGTGAACAAAAAGCAAGTGTGATTTAATGCTCTTGGTTGGGGTAGAGAATATGTCTTCTGACATTCACAATCAGGTATTCTAAATGTCTAATTATAATGACATCTGCTGTAATCTAAATGTTTGTTTTCCCAACTTCAAATTCATATACTGAAATCCTAACTCACAAGGTGATAGTATTAGGGAGTGGGATCTTTGGGAGAGGATTAGGTCATAAGAACAGAGACCCAATTGATGTGATTAGTGTCCTTATAAAAGAGACCCCAGAGACATTATTGCCCCTTTCTACCATGTGAGGACACAGGGAGAAGGCACCATCTATGAACCAGGAAATTAGCCCTCAGTGAACACGGCTAGCACCTTGATCTTGGACTTCCCAGCCTCCAGAACTGTGATAAATAAATTTCTGCTGTTTATAAGTCACTTAGTTTATGTTGTTTTGTTATAGCTGCCTGAACAGACTAAGATGTATCTTAAGATACGGAGGCAGTTATTCTAACAAATGCAAATTTTTCCTGAAGGAAGTAGACTGTAAAAGCAACATCATAAAAATACCTTATATATGTGTGTCCCATAATTTTTCAGATTACATAAGCCTTGGAAATTCTACATAAAAATAGTAAAAGCATTCTTTTGGACTCATGCCTCAGCCACCAAGCAGCAAGAAGCTCCCACCCAGATCTTTTCCATCTAGACTGGAAGTTACATGTGTTTTTCACATGTGCTTTAAATACTCTCTTTCTAGACAGAGAAGAATATCCCATTGAAGAGGAGGAGAAAAGGGAAGAATATAGGAATATGTACTTAAAAATGGGAACACTTGGCCAGGTGCGGTGGCTCCCGCCTGTAATCCTAGCACTTTGGGAGGCCGAAGCAGGCAGATCACAAGGTCAGGAGATTGAGGCCATCCTGGCTAATACAGTGAAACTCTGTCTCTACTAAAAATACAAAAAAAAAAAAAAAATCTAGCTGGGCATGGTGGCGTGCACCTGTAGTCCAAGCTACTCAGGAGGCTGAGGCAGGAGAATTGCTTGAACCCAGGAGGCAGAGGTTGCAGTGAGCCGAGATTGTGCCACTGCACTCTAGCCTGGGCAACAAAGCGAGACTCTGTCTTAAAAAAAAAAAAAAAAAAAAAAGGGAACACTTGGTGCTCACTGCTGATGTTACAGCATAACAGAGCAAAGTATTATACATTGCCTATTCATTAGTACACATGCAATTCTTAGTAATACTATTATCTCCACTATCTTTCTGCTTCACAATGACCCATAGTTTGCTTTTAAACTTTCTTTTAAAAAAGCATCATCCTATCCTCCATCTAGGGTCAGTCAGTGGTGTGGAAAGCTAGTGGAAGGTGGGGTTAGGCAGAAACCAGGAGCACACAAAGTGGGTACAAAAGTTGGGAGCTAGGTTGCAAGGAGATGGGTGAAACTGGTGGAGAACAATCAATGTAAAGTGATGACCATAAAGCCAAAGGGTCCAAACCAGCCATTCACCAGGTCTAGACTTCTCTAAGGCAACACTGAGAAGTAGGCAGAGACTATGATGTTCATTTCTTTTGCCCTCCACCTCCTGTACTCTCTGTGACCATTCTCTTGCAGCTCTTCTTTTCTCTCTTGGGTGTCTGTGATTTTTCCTGGCCTGCAGGTCTCGTTGTCTCATCAAGGCTTGGATTTCCTAATCTCTTCTTTCCCTACAGAATGTCCCTGTTCAAGGGCCTAAGCCTTGTGGATAAGTGATCTGGTGATCAATATCAGGCTAAGGGGTCAGGAGCTGCTACAGCGTAATGTGTCATCTTTTCTAAGTCAAATCCATGAAACTAAACGTTGACTCATAGAAGGAATATGAATTTCAGGCAGATCAGAAAGGGAACACTGGGGGAGAATAATTTGTCTTTGATGCCTGCGAAAGCCCACTCGTAAGAGGTCTCTCTAAAGTGTTCATCATTTAGAGAAGAGATGTACCACAGCATCATAGGATTTTATAGTTAAGAAGGGATTATCTCTGTAATTATTTCTTAATCCCTAACATGTTACCAGTACATGTTATCTACAATGGCTGCTCACCTAGTGCTTGTTAATAAACAACATTGACAGAAATAGAAAATTTCTGTCCTCTAATGACATCTGCTGTCACTATTTGTGATATGCACAAAATTAACTTGATGAAGCTCATATTTGAAATGTGAAGTTGTTTTTTATAGATTTTGTGGGTCTGATTGTTATATTGGCGCTTCAGTCAGCTTAATTCAAATTTGGTTGATATACATGAAGCCTTTTCAGAGCAGGCTCTAACTATGAATGGGAGAAGTAAATTGACTACTTAAGGGATTTTAAGGCTGCTGGGAAAGCCCTCTTCCATCTGGTCTCTGAAATACCTCCCTTGCTTTCTGTTGCCTGAAATTCTACAAATGCGAGTTCCAGATTTTCCTTATGCTTTATTTTCCCTACGAAAATAAAATAACAAAAGATATTTACCCGGGGAGCTGTTAGAAAAATCCCCACACTTGGGCTCTACCTCCACTGTCCATTTTTATTAATCTGGATAGAAGCCCAGGTATTGGTATTTTTTTAAAAACTCCCTGAGAGATTTTGATGTGTGGGCGGTTTTGACAACACTGTGTGAGTGGGACACTAAACCGTATCCATTTGCACCTGGGATATCTACGTGTGGGCATTTTGGTTTTGTTTTCTTTTAAATCAGGCATCTTTCTGAAAAACAGATTACTGGAGAGGAAAAGGACACCAAGGAAAGAGAACTCTGGGCTGTGGTGGAAACTGAGAGCTCAAACCAAAGTTAGACTGAGAGTGGGAGGCATGGGGATTTCAAAAATAAGCACCGTCTAGTTTGCATTGTTGGAAGGCTGGGTGTTGTTAGTATTAGTTGCAAACAATGAGGAAATGACAAGTATTATCATCTTTTTCTTCCTTTCTCTTCCCTTCCCTCTGGCATTTAAGGAGCCATCTGTATGTAGGTCAGGGGCCCTGGGAAATGGTTTGCCGAACACCCTTGATCTGTAGGCAGCAAAAGAAGTTTTAAGATGGGGCTGCTACAGTTGCTGCTGCTCTGCAAACACATCAGGGAGATGCACCGTCTCTCCTTTGATTTGAAGTTCCAGATTAATGGGCCTGAAAATTGAATTAGCTCAGTGACTGCTGAAAGATCCACAGTGGAATGAAAATAAGTCAGAATAGTTATAACCTGTGGCTAGTGGACCCAGAAACTAAATTTTAGCTTGGTGTTTTCAGTGCCAGAGTGAATCTGAAATGGTAATACAACATGGGGCAAAGTTGGGGTTATAGCTCAAATGTCAAAAATATGCTCCAGTGTCAAAATGTCATGGAATGAACAACCAATTAGATATTTTTTCTTTCTTGCTATAAATCCTTTGCTCTTCTTTGCCTAAAAACTCTACAAGTTTTTCAAAGCAACAGAACTGATCAAAGAAGAGTCAATTAAAAGTGGGGTGAAGGTAGTCCTTGTAAGAAGCTATCTCATCCTTCTAAATTGCTTGAGAGTTCTAAAACATATTTCTCCCTTATAAGCAAAAACGAAAGCATCTGATTAAATTGGCTCCCTGACATCGCTTTGGGTTAGGTCTCTTCCTGAGGTGGATTTTCTGTGAAGGGTACAAAGCTGAGGGAGGCTTCAGGGCCACTCACTTGCACTCATCCCATCTAAGGCCCTGGAAGGAGGTACCCTGGCAATGACTTCTAATGGTCACAGGTTTTGTAATATTAAACAAGCAAACCTAGAAGATATTTTAACAGCAATTAGTTAGGACTACTCTCTCCACTCTAAAATTTCCTTGTACATACTTCCTGTCGTGGTGTGTGGTATTAGAGACACTGCATGCATTATTTGGATCTGGCTGAAAAGATTTATGAGATAATTTGCATGGTTTGCAATCACTTCAGAGTATACCTAAGTTATTGCTAGATATCCCAGTATACATGTAGCTCCCAGGAAAATGCACTTTGTGCTCACTATGTGACTCATTCACCATCATGACCTAAGGGTGCAGTATCATGATATAAACCTTGCTCCTGAAGTATGTTGATGAGAGAAGCGAAAGTGAAGCAAAGCTTCAAATGTGTGGCGCTAGAAACTACTATATGAAAAATCCTCCCAATTGTCAGACGTGTAAAATTGTAAGTGGGGAATCCAGTCCGTATTAATGACTAATGAAAACCCAAGTTATCTCTAGTCAGTAACATTCCATCTTTTTTTTTTTTTTTTTATGGTTATCACATGAAATAGAACTTATCAGAATTCTTGTATTTATAGGAGACAAATCTGTAGCAGCATGACAAACTGGTGAGCTTGCTTATTTTATACATTCTAATGCATCGAATGGTACCTTAGAGTATCTGACATCTCTTACCTTAATGCAGTTTGGCAGTTCTAGACCAAACGGCACATACTACAACCTTAAATACAGTCAAACAATCATCAACTATGCTAGATGAATGACCAAATTATTCCAGTAATCTCCATGTTTGAAAAATGTTTCAAAATTGTTATATGAAGTATGCAGCCAAAAAACGTATGATAGAGGTATGTGTAATAGTAAAAGGTTATTTATTATATTATTTTTCTGGCTTTAAACAATGTTGTAGTTTTTAGTCAGCTCTTTAAAATTTATAATTCTTTGTGATTTCTTCTCTCATTCAAAACAAATAGTGCTTTTATACGTGATCCTGAGTCCTCAATTTTGTATTCTTTTCATAAAGAAGGAGCTCCTAAGTTGTGTCAGGCTGCATAAAACCTGGGTCGGCCTCTATGTCTCTGCTGGAGAAATTTTCACATGGTATGGGCAAGCCATAAATTATAAACGTAGAAGGAAATGTAGTCTCTGAGTTGACCAAGTTTCTCACTTGGTCAGGACTCAGAAAAGTTGGGTGCTCTTATGAACTCTGGCATTTATTGGTCAGGTGGTTAGATCCAGCTTTTTGAGGGAGGAAAAAGGGAGAAAAATGCTATTTATTGAACAAACAGCAGTAAAATGATAGAATCATACCAGTGCTTTATATGCATTACCTAATTTAAACCACACAACAGGTTTACGAGGTTGGATGAAGCTAAGGTGAATAGAGATTTAGAACCTACATCAAGGGAGTGCCCTGCAATTAGAACCTAGATCTGTCTGACTTTATGGACTATGAATTTGCCATGACTTACAGATTTAAGACTCCAGGTTTCCTCAGTTGTAAGATGAAACTAATTCTATATCTTTTTAACCTGCTTCCCAGGATTGTGACAGCCATGAAATGAGGGTGCCAGTGAGAAAATAGGAAATATTTATTGCTGTAAATATGAAATAACATTTATGGTCTGCAGCCCATATGATTTGGGGTATTAAATTATTTAACATTAACAGCTCTGATATATTTTAGCAAATAGGGATATTTAAATGTGTTTCATAGGTAGTGACATGGCAGTCTGTTTTGTGCCCTTTGGGGTTAGCTAAATGTTTACTGTTTGGATACCAATAGGAAGGTGTCTTTTCTTGCTATAGGAGTTCTTGACTCCACACCAAAGCGGAGAACAGAGGTTCAGAACGATATTTACAACAGTAAAAAGAGACAGAGTTGAGAGCCAAACCTGAATGAAAGAATGACCTTTAATACAAAACAATGGAGGAAGTCATCTTCCACCAAAAGCAATTATTAAAGATTTGGTCATTTAAAGAAACCTTGTTTCTTTTCCTTCTCAATTAAAAAAAAGTATGTATTTAATTACACTTTGTTGAAGCATGACTGACATACAAAAAGTTGTATTGTGTTACAGAGCCTCAGAATAACATGCTAAAAGTGTTAGAGGTTCAAATATAAGACTTTGAAAGGAGATAAATTTAAACTAGACCAAAACAGAGTCTCTTTTCTTGACCAGGCTGGGTAAAGAATGTTATTATTTTTTCCTCAAGATCTGCCTTTGCTTTCATGTAATTCATTTATTTTTTATACTTCCAACTTTTATTTTAGATTCAGCGGTACATGTGCAGGTTTCCTTACAAGGGTCTATTGCTTGATGCTGATGTTCCATCTTTGGGTCCATGTAAACACGATGTTCAGCTTCTACTTGTAAGTGAGAATATGTGATATTTGGTTTTCTGTTCTTGTATTAATTTGCTTGGGATAATGACCTCCAGCTGCACCCATGTTACTGCAAAGAAAATGGTTTCATTCTTTGATTTTATGGCTGTGTAGTATTCCATGTTGTGTATGTACAACATGTTTTTTATCCAGTACACCATTGATGGGCACCTAGGTTGACTCCATATCTTTGCTATTATGAGTGGTGCTGTGATGAATATACCAGTGCATGTGCCTTTGTGGTAGAACAATTTATTTCCTTTGGGTATATACCCATTAATGTGATTACTGGGTCAAATGATAGCTCTGTTTTAAGTTTTTTGAGAAATCTCCAAGCTAGCTAAACTAATTTACGTTCCCATCAGCAGTGTATAAGCATCCTCTTTTCTCCACAGCCTTATCAGCGTCTGCTATTTTTTGACTTCTAATAATGGTCATTCTGACTGGTGTGAGATGGTATCTCAATGTAATTTTGATTTGTATTTCTCTGATGATTAGTGATGCTGAGCATTTTCTCATGTTTGTTGGCCACTTACAAGTCTTTTGACAAGTGTCTATTCATGTTCTGTGTCCATTTTTAAATGAGGTTACTTGTTTTTTCCTTATTGATGTAAGTTCCTTATAGATGCTAGGTATTAGACCTTTGTTGGATGCATAGTTTGTGAATATTTTCTCCATTCTGTAGGTTGTCTGTTTACTCTGTTGATAGTTTCTTTTGATGTGCATAAGTTCTTTAGTTTATTTAGGCCTCACTTGTCAATGTTTTTGTTACAATTGCTTGTGGCGACAGTCAAAAATTCTTTGCCAAGACCAGTGTTGAGAAGGGTGTTTCCTAGGTGTTCTTCTAGAATTTTTATAGTTTGAGGTCCTACATTTAAATCGTTATTAATCCATCTTGAGTTAGTTTTTATAGATGGTGAAATGTAGGGGTCTGGTTTCATTCTTCTGCATATGGCTAGCCAGTTATCCCACCATCATTAGTTGAATAGAAAGTCCTTTATTCATTGCTTATTTTTGTCAACTTTGTTGACAATTAGTTGGTTGTAGGTGTGTGACTTTATTTCTGGGTTCTCAGTTCCATTCCATTGGTCTGTGTGTCTGTTTTTTTTTTTTGTATTAGTGCCATGCTGTTTTGATCACAGTAGCCTTATAGTAGTGTAGTTTGAAGTCAAGTAGTGTGATGCCTCCAGCTTTGTTCTTTTTGCATAGGAATTCTTTGACTATTCATGCTCTTTTTTTTAGCTGTATATGCACTTTAGAATAGTTTTTTTCTAATTATGTGAAAAATGATATTTTTAGTTTGGTAGAAATAGCACTGAATCTGTAAATTTATTTAGACAGTATGACCATTTTAATGCTATTGATTTAATGCTTTTAGTGCTATGACCATTTTAATGTTATTGACACTCCGTGAGCATAGAGTGTTTTCCATTTATGTGTGTTGTCTCTGATTTCTTTTGCAGTGTTTTTTAGGTCTCTTTGTAGAGATCTTTCACCTCGTTGGTTAGATGTAATCCTATGTATTTAATTTTTTTTTTTTGCTGGCTATTGTAAATGGGATTATGCTCTTGATTTGAGTCTCAGTTTGAACATTACTGGTATATAGAAATACTACTGATTTTCATACATTGATTTTGTATTCTGAAATTTTACTGAAATTGTTTATCAGTTCCAAGAGATTTTTGGTGGAATCTTTAGGGTTTCCTAAGTATAGAATCATATTGTCTGTGAGGAGAGAGAGTTTGACTCCTTATTTTCCTATCTGGATGCCTCTTATTTCTGTCCCTGGCCTGATTCCTCCAGTTAGGACTTCCAGCAATATGTTGGCTAAGAATGGTGAGAGTGGGCATCCTTGTCTTGTTGCAGTTCTCAAGGGGAATGCCTTTTGCCTGCTCAGTACGATGTTCACTATGAGTTTGTCACAGATGGCTCTTATTATTTTGAGGTATGTTCCTTCAGTGCCTAGTCTGTTGAGAGTTTTTATTATGAAAGGATTTGGGATTTTATTGAAAACTTTTTTGATGTCTATTGAGACAATCGTATGTTTTTGCCTTTAATTCTGCTTATGTGAGGAATCACACTTATTGATTTGCATATGTTAAACCAGCCTTGCATTCCAGGAATAAAGCATACTTGATCATGGTTTGTTCACTTTTTGATGGGCTGCTGGATCGGATTTGCTAGTATTTTGTTGAAGATTTTTTCGTCTATATTCTTTGAGGATATTGGCCTGAAGTTTTCTTTTTTTTCTTTGTGCCTCTGCCAGATTTTGGTATCAGGCTGATGCTAGCCTTGTAGAATGAGTTACTGGGGAGCCCCTCATCCTTGATTTTTTGGAATAGTTTCAGTAGGATTGGTACCAGTTTTTCTTTGTACATCTGGTAAAATGCAGCTTTGAATCCATCTGGTCTAGGGATTTTTTGTTTTTTTGTTTGTTTGTTTTGGTTGGTAGATTTTTTAAATTACTGATTCAATTTCACTATTTGTTTCAGGTTGTTTGGGTTTTTACTTTCTTCGTGGTTCAATCTTGGGAGGTTGTGTGTTTCTAGAAATTTATCAGTTTCCCTTAGATTTTCTAATTTATGTGCAAAGAGGTGCTCGGAATGAATCTGGAGGTCTTCTGTATACTTGTAGGATGTTGTAATGTCATCTTTGTCATTTCTGATTGTACTTATTTGGATCTTCTCTTCTACTTTCTTTTTTTTTTTTTTGCATTTTATTTATTTATTTATTTATTTATTTATTTTTATTATACTTTAAGTTCTAGGGTACATGTGCATAACGTGCAGGTTTGTTACATATGTATACTTGTGCCATGTTGGTGTGCTGCACCCATCAACTAGTCAGCACCCATCAATTCATCATTTATATCAGGTATAACTCCCAGTGCAATCCCTCCCCCTCCCCCCTCCCCATGATAGGCCCTGGTGTGTGATGTTCCCCTTCCTGAGTCCAAGTGATCTCATTGTTCAGTTCCCACCTATGAGTGAGAACATGCGGTGTTTGGTTTTCTGTTCTTGTGATAGTTTGCTAAGAATGATGGTTTCCAGCTGCATCCACGTCCCTACAAAGGATGCAAACTCATCCTTTTTTATGGCTGCATAGTATTCCATGGTGTATATGTGCCACATTTTCTTAATCCAGTCTGTCACTGATGGACATTTGGGTTGATTCCAAGTCTTTGCTATTGTGAATAGTGTGGCAATAAACATACGTGTGCATGTGTCTTTATAGCAGCATGATTTATAATCCTTTGGGTATATACCCAGTAGTGGGATGGCTGGGTCATATGGTACATCTAGTTCTAGATCCTTGAGGAATTGCCATACTGTTTTCCATAATGGTTGAACTAGTTTACAATCCCACCAACAGTGTAAAAGTGTTCCTATTTCTCCACATCCTCTCCAACACCTTTTGTTTCCTGACTTTTTAATGATTGCCATTCTAACTGGTGTAAGATGGTATCTCATTGTGGTTTTGATTTGCATTTCTCTGATGGCAAGTGATGATGAGCATTTTTTCATGTGTCTGTTGGCTGTATGAATGTCTTCTTTAGAGAAATGTCTGTTCATATCCTTTGCCCACTTTTTGATGGGGTTGTTTGTTTTTTTCTTGTATATTTGTTTGAGTTCTTTGTCGATTCTGGATATTAGCCCTTTGTCGGATGAGTAGATTGCAAAAATTTTCTCCCATTCTGTAGGTTGCCTGTTCACTCTGATGGTAGTTTCTTTTGCTGTGCAGAAGCTCTTTAGTTTAATGAGATCCCATTTGTCAATTTTGGCTTTTGCTGCCGTTGCTTTTGGTGTTTTAAACATGAAGTCCTTGCCCATGCCTATGTCCTGAATGGTAGTACCTAGGTTTTCTTCTAGGGTTTTTATGGTATTAGGTCTAACATTTAAGTCTCTAATCCATCTTGAATTAATCTTCGTATAAGGAGTAAGGAAAGGATCTAGTTTCAGCTTTCTACTTATGGCTAGCCAATTTTCCCAGCACCATTTATTAAATAGGTGTCCTTACCTGCAGGACAGTCGAACAGGCCCTGGAAGGGGGAGTAGGAATGGAGGAGACAAGAAAACACGAGAGATGGAGACAAGACAAATAGCCTGATCAAGTCTCATTTAATGGTGGTGGTGCAATGCCTTATGTAGGCTGGCAGAGGAAGAGGTTGGGCCAGGGCGGTGACGGGGGGGGGGGGCCGGGTTTTCTCAAATTACAATTGCGCATGCGCCGTGGGTTGGTAATTTTCCCAGGCACAGAATTGCGCCTGCGCTGTAGGCTGCATATCTTCCTGGGCGCGAAAAAGTTTGCCCTCATGGGGAAGATTTGCGTGTGCGCGGGAAAGGTTTGCGCACGCGGGAACAGTTTAGGCGCACAAGGGAAAAGTTTCAGGTGCGCGCGGGAAAAGCTTTAGGCACGCAAGGGAACAGTTTATAATGAAGAACCCGGAAATGTGCCATCTTGTCTCCGCTTTGCGGAGATCAAGCAACAGAGGTCGGCTAATTCCGGGCCTCATGGCTCTGGACAGGTCCCCCCTTTTTTATATATAATTATGGCTAGAAGATTGTCCCTCGGAACTGCGCCTGTCTTAGGTTGGAGTAATGCATCTCATCACTGGTACCCGTCATGGGATTAGGCAGTAGCTTATGATGGCCCTCCTGTCTTAGGTTAGTGAGAGATGATACTTTCTTACCCATCATTGGCTGTCCAGTTCAGCACATAGGGAAGGTGGTCATAATGGGTGTGAATATGAACCACCGTGATCTTCTTGTTCTAGGCGATGATAATAGACCTGTATAGGCTTTGCTTGGATAGCCTCGACCTGTTGCTTAATGAATGTCATGAGCTTATTGAAGACCAAAGGTCCTACAGAGAGTAAGAGCAATAGGCAAAGCAGAGGGCCCAGGAATGGCATAAGATAGGGAAGGAGTCCATGGAACCCAGTCCAAAACGGGTTATCGGTTATTTCTTTTCATCGTTTTTCTAGGTCTTCTTGTAGACGCCTGATTTTATCTCTGACGATCCCGGATTTATTGGCATAGAAACAGCACTTCCGCTGTAAAGCCAAGCAGATGCCTCCCTGTTCTGCAGTTAGTAAATCTAGGCCTCTTCTATTTTGGAGCACTACTTCTGCCAGAGAATCTACCTGATCTTGTAAATCTTGTATAGTACTTGAGATGGCCTGCATATCTGAGATCAATTGGTGAGACAATTTGGTGTATTGAGTAACAGAAACCCCTAGGCCTGTAGCCCCAGTTGTTACGGCAGTAGTTATGCCTAATCATGCAAGTAAGGGGATAAATTGTATTGTCCTTTTGTTTCTTCCCAAAAAGTGATCTATAGCTGGGATAGGTACAGGTTCATCTCCAGGGATAATGTCTATGTCTGGCAAAAGTGTGGCTAAGACACAGCGTCCTGTCCAGTTAGTAGGTAAATAGGTATAAGCCCTATTATTGCCACATATAAAAACTGAGCTGTTTGGGGCACACAACGATTGGGAAATATTTGCTATGGTGGAACAATTATTGAATTGATTGAATCCTACATCGAGGTCATAAGTGTTATTAAGGGGAGGGGAGTAGATGCAAGAGGAACTAGGAAATTCTAAAGGCTGTACTTTAAGGGGAGGAATTATGGTGCAAGGGGTATTGGATGTATAATTTAAGTCATTGCTGGGTGTGGCAAGAGGAACGGGATCTCCTGATTGCAGACACAGCCAGCAGTCATTAGCTGGACTAGAGTTGGAATTGTTAAGCAGGTTATGAGTAGCAGTGAGGAGGTCAAAGGTCTGGGCATCAACTTTCTCTTTCCCTTGGGCTTTGTGCAAGGCCAAGGGGTGGTAGTGAATTTCCGGGTACAGGGACCTTTGCAACTCTTCAAGTTTTTTGTATACCCTAATTTCTCGGACCTTGTCTTGTGGTCCTCCTCTGTCAGAGATATGAAGAGGGGGGTGAATATTCCAGCAGACAGGCTGTCCTACAATTCCAGTACAGCCAGCTGATATAAGGTTATTGGTATTTCCTACAACTGTAGGGACACTACTGGCCCCTATAGTAGGGGTTCTAGATCTTGTTAAGATAGCAGTATAGTATGTTTTATTGCCAGAGGTACATTTTAGATAAGTAGTGTAGCAGGAACTATGCATAGCAGCCTTAAATGTGTCACAAGGGAAGGTTGTGGTACCTCCTCTGCTAGATAATCTTGGGGTTGACACACACCTCCACTTAAGGGAGTCACTAGACAGGTATGCTGTGTGAGCAGAGCAGGACACAGTTGAGAGGTACTTAATTGGAGGGGAGGTCTCATATCCCCCCAAACAATCACAGGGCTTACTGTATCATTGTCGTATATATATACGGGCCTCATGGGGATTACCAAAGCTGGCATAAACCTGGAATGCTTGGCAAATCAGCACCATGGTCCAGAGGGGCTTGTAGTTGAAGTTCATCTCTGCAATAGAGAAAAAGAGTACTCTCAGGGAGAAAATTACTCCCTGGCTTGGTTATTGTTAGGTACCTGTCTTACCAGTTGCTCTGGTAGCCATCTGGCTGCATCATGAGTTTGAGAAAAAACACAAACTGAGCCTCTTCCCCAGATTAACACTGGGTCAGGACCATGCCATGTATTGTCTAAGGGGTCTTTCCACTTAACCATGGCAAATTGTTTTTTGGACTCGGAATGCCAAAATCGATCAGCTGCTGATCTGTTCAGGTTGTCCAAATTTAAAAAATTTAAAATAAAAAGTGTGTGATTAAGGATATTTCTAGGGGTGCCCTTAGTAGGGTACCATTCTTCCTTTTTTATTTTGTCAATGGTGGTTTTTAAGGATAGGTGTGCTCTTTCAACTATTCCTTGTCCTTGAGGGTTATAGGGTATTCCAGTAATGTGTTAGATTTGTAATTTAAGGCAAAAGTCTTAAAAGGCTTTGGATGTATAGCCAGGACCATTGTCTGTTTTTCGTTGTTTAGGCTTTCCAACTATGGAAAAACAGTGTAGTAAATGAGCTATGACATGTTTGGTAGCTTCTCCTGTTTGTAAGGTGGCTAGTATAAATCCACTAAATGTATCTATACATACATGGACGTATTTTAAGTTACCGAATTCCGAATAATGAGTGACATCCATTTGCCAGATCATGTTGGGAACTAGTCCTCTGGGGTTAATTCCTAAGTGAGGGGCTGGCAGGTATGTTACACAGGTCTGACATTGTTTAACTATTTGTCTTGCTTGTTCTCTAGTTATTTTAAACATCAGTCTCAAAGTTTGAGCATTAAGATGGTATAAGGCATGAGTAGCCTGTGCTTGGGCTAGGTTTGTATTTGTAGCTATGGCTACTGTCTTGGTTGCCATATCAGCCAGTTGGTTGCCCTGGGATAGAGGTCCTGGTAATCCTGAATGAGCTCTAATGTGTCCAAGAAAAAAGGGTGTTGTTCTATTATGTATTAACTGTTGGCATAGTAAAAATAACTTGGCTGTGTCGGACACATGTTTGATTTGTGCTACGGTCTCGAGTAAAGGTATCGAGTGAGCTAAGTATGCACTGTCAGTATAAATATTAAGAGCCTGATTAGGGAAGGCTGACAGCACCACGATTAGGGCCTGTAATTCTACTAACTGAGCCGAGGTATGGCTGGTTTTGAATTTAACAGTGGTGTCAGCAAAGGTATATGCAGCAGTTCCTGTGGATGACCCATCAGTGAATACTAATAAGGCATTGTCTAAAGGTGCTTTACTGATGACATGAGGGAAGACAAAACCATGTAGTTTACAAAATTGGATAAGCTTGTTTGGCGGGTAATGGTTATCTAAGTTACCAGCATAAGAGGTGCAAGCAATTGGCCACGTTTCAGTATTTTGCATCAACCAATGGATTTGTGGCTTAGAATAAGGTTGTATGATTGTAAAAGGTTCAATTCCAAAATATTTTTTGCTATTGTCTCTACCTAAGATGATTAAATCAGCTATGGCATCATAATAGGGGAGTAATAACTTTTTGGGTGATGAAGGCAAGTGGACCCACATAATAGGGTTATTTTGCCAGAATAAACCAGTAGGTGTCAGTGTTGTGTTAAATATTAAAAAGGTTAATGGCTGTGAATAGTCTATGTTGGTAACAAATTGCTCAGCAATAGCCGCCTCTACTTTATTAAGTGATAAAAGAGCTTCTTTTGATAACGATCTAAGGGACTTAGGGTTGGGGTCACCTCTCAGGGTGTCGAATAAAGGTTTTAAGTCTCCCGTGGTGAGTTTTAAGTATGGCCGGAGCCAATTTATGTCTCCAAGGAGCTTTTGGAAATCATTAAGTGTTTGTAACTGATCTTTACAGATAACGGCTTTTTGATTGGTAATTTTAGGTCCATTTATTTGAAAACCTAAATATGTATAAGGGTCTTGTAGTTGTATTTTTTCTGGAGCTATTTGTAACCCCGCTGTGGTTAGTTCTTGCTTGAGTTGAGCAAAACACTGTAAAACTTGTTCTCCCATTTTTCCTGCTATGAGGATATCATCCATGTAATGTATAATGTATATTTGTTTCCATGTCTCTCTAACTGAGTGTATGGCTGTAGACACATATTTTTGACACAAGGCGGGACTGTTGGCCATACCTTGAGGTAACACTTTCCATTGGTATCGCTTCATTGGTTCTTTGAAATTTATAGATGGTAAGCTAAAGGCGAATCGTTTTTGGTCAGTAGGATGAAGGGGAATTGTAAAAAAGCAATCCTTAAGGTCTATAATAATTTTAAAGTATCCTTGAGGGATTGCAACTGGAGAAGGTAGCCCTGGCTGTAAGGCGCCCATAAGGACCATAGTAGCATTTACTGCTCTTAAATCTTGTAGGAGTCTCCACTTTCCGGATTTCTTTTTTATGACAAATATGGGGGTGTTCCAAGGAGAGTTGCTTTCGGTAATGTGTCCTGCCTCTAATTGTTCCTGCGCTAACTGTTGGGCAGCGGCAAGCTTCTCATTGGTTAGTGGCCATTGATCAACCCAAACGGGTTCGTCTGACTTCCAAGTGATTGGGTCAGCACTTTTTGGGGGTGCAGGCATGTCAATGGCCACGGTTAAAAATTTCCAAGCCCCCTTTTATCCAATTTTCCTATGACTGGGATTGGCTGTAAAATGCCATCTTCTCTTTTTCCTAACCCTTTCCCAGGGTGGTAGCCCTGAGCCAACATTTGTGCAGTGACTTATCATTTGGGCTACACATCATGACCCTCATTTGGGAGAGAAGATCTCTACCCCAAAGGTTAACAGGCAAATCAGGGATAACAAATGGCTTAATGAGACCGGAATTACTTTCCTGATCTCTCCAGGTGAGATATTTGGAACTTTGTCTAGGGTTATTACTTTGCCCGATCCCTCGTAAATTTGTTAAGGTCTCTGAAGTGGGCCAACTGGTGGGCCAATCTTGTTGTTTAATAATTGTACATCAGCCCCTGTGTCTATCAGTCCTGTAAATAACTTTCCGTCTAGCCATAAGGTGAGAGAGGGTTTTTGATTAGTAATGGACTGTACCCAGTGGATGTCTGAGGATCTGAATCCTCCCTTTCCCCTTAGGGGCGATTGGACTTTATTAGCTGTTTTTAGCAATGGCAACAGGAGTAACTGCGCTATTCTATCCCCTTGAGGAATGATAATGATGTTGTTAATAGCCTTGGCCATGATTTTGATTTCTCCTATATAATCACTATCAACTATTCCTGGAAAGACCTGTAGGCCTTTCATGGTGACGCTGCTTCTCCCTAGGATTAATCCAAACATGTTTGAGGGTAGGGGTCCATATACCCCAGTACCTAAGGCTTGGGGTCCCATTTCAGGGGTTAATACTGTCTGGGAGGTGGAACAGCGGTCCAATCCTGTGCTTCCTGGGGTTGCTCTACTAAGTCATGAAATGGATTGTTGTTGGTTGGTACAAAACTGACCGCCCCATAAGCTTGTTTCGGGGCCTGGGGCCAGCCCCTCAACCCGTTTCCCTGTTGAGGCGTTAGGGGATTTCCTTGATTGTCAATTTTAGATTTACATTCGTTGGCCCAATGTTTTCCTCTTTTACACCTAGGGCAGAGGCCTGGGGCTTTTGCCTCTAAGGTCTTAGCTAGCTCTCCCTTACAATCCCTAGCGAAGTGTCCAATTTTTCTGCACTTGAAGCACCGCTTGCTATTCTTATTTTTACTAGTGAGGAAGTCTTTTACAGTTTGTCCACTAAAGGCAGCAGCCATAGCCAAGCCCTGTTGATATGAGGGTCCTATGTCTGAACAGAGGTGGATGTTAAGTCTGTTTTCTTTCTGTAAGGTCTGATTGCTGCCTGACAAGCCAGGTTAGCATTTTCGTAAGCTAATTGTTTTACATAATCCACCCCTGCCTCGGCATTTCCAAATATTCTGCTGGCTGTGGTTAAAAGTCTATGTACAAAGTCTGCAAAGGGCTCATCAGGTCCTTGTTTGACTCCCGTGAGCGAGGCTCCTGGGTCCCCTTTAACGGGAAGTTTTCTCCAGGCTTTGGTAGCCGCTGCTTGGATTTGAGAAAACAGTCCAGGATCGTACTGCATCTGAGCATCGGTTTCTGTATAGTTACCCGAGCCAGTTAGCATATCAAAATCCCAACCATTTCTGGCTTGTTGGTTTCTCTTGGCCGTATCTCTACAATTTTCATAAAATTCTGACTTCCAAATCAGATGGTCGCCTCCGGAAAGAACTGCTCTAACTAAGATATTCCAATCTATGGGAGTGAGCCAATTTTCGGCCACAGATTCGACTATGGCCAGGGTGTATGGGGCAGTAGCTCCGTATTGCGAGACAGCAGTTTTTAGTTCTTTTATTACAGTAAATTCAAACCCATTGTGGTGTCTTCAGGCTCGGCCCTGCACATCTGTAGTTTCAGTTACTGGAAAAACGTCTTGAGGAGAGAAATACTCCCTATCCCTACTACCAAGTGACCTTCCTTTTGGGACATGCTGTCCGGGTCTCTGAGGGTGAGTGTGTTTCTCTATTCCTTTAGGGTATTGAATGCTCTCACTTCCTGTCCTTAATTTCTGCAATCTAGTGATTAAAGACTGATGTAGTGCTTTGAGCTTTATTTGCTCTTCAAGTTGTGCAATTTTTTCTCTAAGCTCCTCTTTTGGGTCTATTACTGCCATAACTGCGGGGGCAGAAGCCTTAATATAGGGAGGGGGATAAGTAAGAGTTTGTGGCCAGTCAGAATTATGATATTTTGCTGCCTCTTCCTCTAAATTATCCCAGTCTACTTCTGAAGAGTTAAGGTTATTTTTACTTTTGTTTTCCTTAGTTGTAGGTAAAACTGGGTATTTTTTGGCCTTTTCCTTATTTGATGTTTCTATATTTGTTATTGAGGGGACCCCAGCCTCTTCCTCGTCACTTTGTAGCGATATAAGGTTTATTTCTTTGTTAGGTGTGGATTTTTCGAGGTCGGTTTGGGAGCTGCCTCTTAATATTTCCTCAGTCTGACTAACCACCGCCATTACCTCAGGATCTTTTTCTTTTTCCTTTTTATCTATTATATCTCTGATTAAATTCCAATAAGAAAAGGCTGTTATCGGAACCTTTTCTGGTCCAAAAGTACTACAATAATCTTGAAAACAGTCTCCCACTCTACGCCATCTCTTAATGTCAATGGTTCCCTCTTGCAGAAACCAAGGGCAGGTATCTTTTACAAAATCAAAAAACTTAAATAAATCATTACTTTTAACCTTTACTCCTCATGTTTTGAAGGCCTCTTTTAATTGCCCTACATAAATCTGATGCTGGCTTAATTCTTGTCCCATAATCAGACACTATTACTCACCTCTGGTTCCAACGCGGCAGGTTCCCGCGACGTCCGGAGGAATTTCTTCCGCTTTCACTTTCGGCCGACTTTAGTGCCTTCTTCCTCACTTTTTCCCCCATGTCCAGGTCCCTGTTCGGGCGCCACGTGTCCCGACCTGCAGGACAGTCAAACGGGCCCTGGAAGGGGGAGTGGGAATGGAGGAGACAAGAAAACACGAGAAATGGAGACAAGACAAATAGCCTGATCAAGTCTCGTTTAATGGTGGCGGTGCAATGCCTTATATAGGCTAGCAGATGAAGAGGTTGGGCCAGGGCGGTGACGGGGGGCTGGGTTTTCTCAAATTACAATTGCGCATGCGCCGTGGGTTGGTAATTTTCCCAGGCACGGAATTGCGCCTGTGCGGTAGGCTGCGTATCTTCCTGGGTGCGAAAAAGTTTGCACACATGGGGAAGATTTGCGCGTGCGCGGGAAAGGTTTGCGCGCGCAGGAACAGTTTAGGCGCACGCGGGAAAAGTTTCAGGTGCGCGCGGGAAAAGCTTTAGGTGCGCGCGGGAACAGTTCATAATGAAGAACTCGGAAATGTGCCATCTTGTCTCCGCTTTGCGAAGATCAAGCAACAGAGGTCGGCTAATTCCGGGCCTCATGGCTCCGGACAAATAGGGAATCCTTTCCCCATTTCTTGTTTCTCTCAGGTTTGTCAAAGATCAAATGGCTGTAGATGTGTGGTATTGTTTCTGAGGACTCTGTTCTGTTCCATTGGTCTATATCTCTATTTTGGTACCAGTACCATGCTGTTTTGGTTACTGTAGCCTTGTAGTATAGTTTGAACTCAGGTAGCGTGAAGCCTCCAGCTTTGTCCTTTTGACTTAGGATTGTCTTGGCAATGCGGGCTCTTTTTCGGTTCCATATGAACTTTAAAGTAGTTTTTTCCAATTCTGTGAAGAAACTCATTGGTAGCTTGATGGGGATGGCATTGAATCTATAAATAACCTTGGGGAGTATGGCCATTTTCACGATATTGATTCTTCCTATCCATGAGCATGGTATGTTCTTCCATTTGTTTGTGTCCTCTTTTATTTCACTGAGCAGTGGCTTTTGTTCTCCTTGAAGAGGTCCTTGACATCCCTTGTAAGTTGGATTCCTAGGTATTTTATTCTCTTTGAAGCAATTGTGAATGGAAGTTCATTCCTGATTTGGCTCTCTGCTTGTCTGTTACTGGTGCATAAGAATGCTTGTGATTTTTGCACGTTAATTTTGTATCCTGAGAATTTGCTGAAGTTGTTTATCAGCTTAAGGAGATTTTGGGCTGAGACGATGGGGTTTTCTAAATATACAATCATGTCATCTGCAAACAGGGACAATTTGACTTCTTCTTTTCCTAACTGAATACCCTTGATTTCTTTCTCTTGCCTGATTGCCCTAGCCAGAACTTCCAACACTATGTTGAATAGGAGTGGTGAGAGAGGGCATCCCTGTCTTGTGCCAGTTTTCACAGGGAATTTTTCCAGTTTTTGCCCATTCAGTATGATATTAGCTGTGGGTTTGTCATAAACAGCTCTTATTATTTTGAGGTACGTTCCCTCATACTGAATTTATTGAGCGTTTTTAGCATGAAGGGCTGTTGAATTTTGTCAAAAGCCTTTTCTGCATCTATTGAGATAATCATGTGGTTCTTGTCTTTGGTTCTGTTTATATGCTGCATTACGTTTATTGATTTGCGAATGTTGAACCAGCCTTGCATCCCAGGGATGAAGCCCACTTGATCATGGTGGATAAGCTTTTTGATGTGCTGCTGAATCTGGTTTGCCAGTATTTTATTGAGGATTTTTGCATCGATGTTCATCAGGGATATTGGTCTAAAATTCTCTTTTTTTGTTGTGTCTCTGCCAGGCTTTGGTATCAGGATGATGTTTGCCTCATAAAATGAGTTAGGGAGGATTCCTTCTTTTTCTATTGATTGGAATAATTTCAGAAGGAATGGTACCAGCTCCTTCTTGTACCTCTGGTAGAATTCAGCTGTGAATCCATCTGGTTCTGGACTTTTTTTGGTTGGTAGGCTATTAATTATTGCCTCAATTTCAGAGCCTGCTATTGGTCTATTCAGGGAATCAACTTCTTCCTGGTTTAGTCTTGGAAGAGTGTAAGTGTCCAGGAAATTATCCATTTCTTCTAGAATTTCCAGTTGATTTGCATAGAGGTGTTTATAGTATTCTCTGATGGTAGTTTGTATTTCTGTGGGGTTGGTGGTGATATCCCCTTTATCATTTTTTATTGTGTCTATTTGATTCCTCTCTCTTTTCTTCTTTATTAGCCTTGCTAGTGGTCTGACAATTTTCTTGATCTTTTTCAAAAAACCAACTCCTGGATTCACTGATTTTTTGGAGGGTTTTTTGTGTCTCTATCTCCTTCAGTTCTGCTCTGATCTTAGTTATTTCTTGCCTTCTGCTAGTGTTTGAATGTGTCTGCTCTTGCCTCTCTAGTTCTTTTAATTGTGATGTTAGAGTGTCAATTTTAGATATTTCCTGCTTTCTCTTGTGGGTATTTAGTGCTATAAATTTCCCTCTACACACTGCTTTCAATGTGTCCCAGAGATTCTGGTATGTTGTGTCTTTGTTCTCATTGGTTTCAAAGAACATCTTTATTTCTGCCTTCATTTCGTTATGTACCCAGTAGTCATTCAAGAGCAGGTTGTTCAGTTTCCATGTAGTTGAGCGGTTTTGATTGAGTTTCTTAGTCCTGAGTTCTAGTTTGATTGCACTGTGGTCTGAGAGACAGTTTGTTATAATTTCTGTTCTTTTACATTTGCTGAGGAGTGCTTTACTTCCAGTTATGTGGTCAATTTTGGAATAAGTGCGATGTGGTGCTGAGAAGAATGTATATTCTGCTGATTTGGGGTGGAGAGTTCTATAGATGTCTGTTAGGTCCACTTGGTGCAGAGTTGAGTTCAATTCCTGGATATCCTTGTTAACTTTCTGTCTCGTTGATCTGTCTAATGTTGACAGTGGAGTGTTGAAGTCTCCCATTATTATTGTATGGGAGTCTAAGTCTCTTTATAAGTCTCTAAGGACTTGCTTTATGAATCTGGGTGTTCCTGTATTGGGTGCATATATATTTAGGATAGTTAGCTCTTCCTGTTGAATTAATCCCTTTACCATTGTGTAATGTCCTTCTTTGTCTCTTTTGATCTTTGATGGTTTAAAGTCTGTTTTATCAGAGAGTAGGATTGCAACCCCTGCTTTTTTTTGTTCTCCATTTCCTTGGTAGATCTTCCTCCAACCCTTTATTTTGAGCCTATGTATGTCTCTGCATGTGAGATGGGTCTCCTGAATACAGCAGACTGATGGGTCTTGACTCTTTATCCAGTTTGCCAGTCTTTGTCTTTTAATTGGAGCATTTAGTCCATTTACATTTAAGGATAATATTGTTATGTGTGACCTTGATCCAGCCATTATGATATTAACTGGTTATTTTGCTCGTTAGTTGATGCAGTTTCTTCCTAGCCTCGATGGTCTTTACATTTTTGCATGCTTTTGCATTGGCTGGTACCGGTTGTTCTTTTCCATGTTTAGTGCTTCCTTCAGGGTCTCTTGTAAGGCAGGCCTGGTGGTGACAACATCTCTAAGCATTTGCTTATCTGTAAAGGATTTTATTTCTCCTTCACTTATGAAACTTAGTTTGGCTGGATATGAAATTCTGGGTTGAAAATTCTTTTCTTTAAGAATGTTGAATATTGGCCCCCACTCTCTTCTGGCTTGTAGAGTTTCTGCTGAGAGATCTGCTGTTAGTCTGATGGGCTTCCCTTTGTGGGTAACCCGACCTTTCTCTCTGGCTGCCCTTAAGATTCTTTCCTTCATTTCAACTTTGGTGAAGCTGGCAATTATGTGTCTTGGAGTTGCACTTCTCGAGGAGTATCTTTGTGGCGTTCTCTGTATTTCCTGAATTTGAATGTTGGCCTGCCCTACTAGGTTGGGGAAGTTCTCCTGGATGATATCCTGAAGAGTGTTTTCCAACTTAGTTCCATTTTCCCCCTCACTTTCAGGCACCCCAATCAGACTTAGATTTGGTCTTTTTACATAATCCCATACGTCTTGCAGGCTTTGTTCATTTCTTTTTCTTCTTTTTTCTTTTGGTTTCTCTTCTCGCTTCATTTCATTCATTTGATCCTCAATCGCTGATACTCTTTCTTCCAGTTGATCGAGTTGGTTACTGAAGGTTGTACATTTGTCACGTATTTTTCATGTCATGGTTTTCATCTCTGTCATTTCGTTTATGACCTTCTCTGCATTAATTAGTCTAGCTGTCAATTCTTCCACTCTTTTTTCAAGATTTTTAGTTTCTTTGCCCTGGGTACGTAATTCCTCCTTTAGCTCTGAGAAGTTTGATGGACTGAAGCCTTCTTCTCTCATCTCGTCAAAGTCATTCTCTGACCAGCTTTGATCCATTGCTGGCGATGGGCTGCGCTCCTTTGCAGGGGGAGATGCGCTCTTGTTTTTTGAATTTCCAGCTTTTCTGCCCTGCTTTTTCCCCATCTTTGTGGTTTTATCTGCCTCTGGTCTTTGATGATGGTGATGTACTGATGGGGTTTTGGTATAGGTGTCCTTCCTGTTTGTTAATTTTCCTTCTAACAGTCAGGACCCTCAGCTGTAGGTCTGTTGGAGATTGCTTGAGGTCCACTCCAGACCCTGTTTGCCTGGGTATCAGCAGCAGAGGTTGCCGAAGATAGAATATTGCTGAACAGCAAGTGTACCTGTCTGATTCTTACTTTGGAAGCTTCCTCTCAGGGGTGTACTCCACCCTGTGAGGTGTGGGGTGTCAGACTGCCCCTAGTGGGGGATGTCTCCCAGTTAGGCTACCCAGGGGTCAGGGACGCACTTGAGCAGGCAGTGTGTCTGTTCTTCGATCTCAACCTCCGTGTTGGGAGATCCACTGCTCTCTTCAAAGCTGTCAGACAGAGATGTTTGCGTCTGCAGAGGTTCTGCTGCCTTTTTGTTGTTGTTGTTTTTTTTAGCTGTGCCGTGTCCCCAGAGGTGGAGTCTACAGAGACAGGCAGGTTTCCTTGAGCTGCTGTGAGCTCCACCCAGTTGGAGCTTCCCAGAGGGTTTGTTTACCTACTTAAGCCTCAGCAATGGGGGGCGCCCCTCCCCCAGCCTCGCTGCTGCCTTGCGGTTAGATCGCAGACTGCTGTGTTAGCAATGAGGGAGGCTCCGTGGGCGTGGGACCCTCCCGGCCAGGATTGGGATATATTCTCCTGGTGTGCCCGTTTGCTTAAAGCGCAGTATTGGGGTGGGAGTTACCCGATTTTCTAGGTTTTGTGTGTCTCAGTTCCCCTGGCTAGGAAAAGGGATTCCCTTCCCCCTTGCGCTTCCCAGGTGTGGCGATGCCTCGCCCTGCTTCATCTCTCGCTGGTCCAGTTGCAGCAACTGACCAGCACTGATTGTCCGGCACTCCCTAGTGAGATGACCCCAGTACCTCAGTTGAAAATGCAGAAATCACCGGTCTTCTGTGTCGCTCGCGCTGGGAGTTGGAGACTGGAGCTGTTCCTATTTGGCCATATTGCTCCGCCCCTCTCTTCTACTTTCTTAATCTAGCTAGCAGTATATCAATCTTGTTTACTCATTAGAAAAACTAACAGCTTCATTGATCTTTTGTATGGATTTTTGTTTCTCAATTTCATTAAGTTATTCTCTAATTTTAGTTATTTAGCATGCTAGCTTTGAGTTTCGTTTGTTCTTTCTTATTCTAGTTCCTCTAGGTATAAAGTTAGATTGTTAATTTGAGATTTTTCAAACTGAATTTTGTTTTTTTAAGACAAAGTTTCACTCCTGTCACCCAGACTGGAGTGCATGGAGTGCAGTGGTGTGATCTTGGTGCACTGCAACCTCCACTTTCCAGGCTCAAGCGATTCTCCTGCCTTAGCCTTCTAAGTACCTGGGACTACAGGGACATGCCACCACACTCAGCTAATTCTTTTGCATTTTTTTGTAGAGACAGCATTTCACTATATTGTCCAGGCTGGTCTTGAATTCCTGGGCTCAAGCAATCTGCCTTTCTCGGCCTCCCAAAGTGCTGAGGTTACAGACGTGAGCCACTGCACCTGGCCCAAGATCTTTTGAAGTTCTTGATGAAGTTTGAAAGCACTATAAACTTTCCTCTTAACTCTGCTTTAGCTGCATCCCAAATTGACCATATGACTGAGCATATGGTCAATCTTATAATATGTTCCAAGTGTGCAGATGACAAAACTGTATATTATGTGATTTTGGGATGGAATATTCTAGAGATGTCTATTAGGTCTAACTGATCAAATGTCAAGTATAAGCCCAGAGTTTCCTTGTTAGTTTTCTGCCTCAATGATATCTCTAACACTGTCAGTGAGGTGTTGAAATCTCTCACTATTATGGTGTGGCTGTCTGAGTCTTTTCAAAGATAAAAGAAGAAGTTGTTTTTTTTTTTTTTTTTTTTTTTTTTGAGGCGGAGTCTCACTCTGTCGCCCAGGCTGGAGTACAGTGGCCGGATCTCAGCTCACTGCAAGCTCCGCCTCCCGGGTTTACGCCATTCTCCTGCCTCAGCCTCCCGAGTAGCTGGGACTACAGGCGCCTGCCACCTCGCCCGGCTAGTTTTTTGTATTTTTTAGTAGAGACGGGGTTTCACCGTGTTAGCCAGGATGGTCTCGATCTCCTGACCTCGTGATCCGCCCGTCTCGGCCTCCCAAAGTGCTGGGATTACAGGCTTGAGCCACCGCGCCCGGCCAAGAAGAAGTTGTTTTATGAATCTGGGTACTGCAACATTAGGTACATATATATTTAGGATAGTTAAGTCTTCTTGTTGAGTTGAACCCTTTATCATTATGAAAGTCCCTTCTTTGTCTTTCTTAATTGTTTTTGGTTTAAATTCTGTTTTTGTGTGAGTGTGTGTATGTGTGTGTGGCATAAGAATAGCAAACCTTGCTCTTTTTCGTTTGCATGGTAGATCTTTCTCCGTCCCTTCACCTTGAGCCTGTGTATGTCATTACATGTGAGATGGCTCTCTTGAAGACAGCAGAAGTTGGTCTTGTCTTTTTATCCAGCTTGCTACTCTATGCCTTTTAAGTGGTGTGTTTCAACTGTTTACATTCAGAATTAGTACTTATATGTAAGATTTTGATCCTGTCATCATGTTGGTAGCATGTTGTTTTGTAGACTTGATTGTATGTGTTTTATGGTGTTTGTGGGCTTAAGTGTGTTTTTGTGGTAGCAGGTGTTATTCTTCTGTTTTCATGTTTAGAAGGAAATGTTAATACTTTATTGCAAAGAAACTTTTAGTGTTGATTGAAATTGTAGCATTATTTATATAAAGTTGTATCTGTTATTCACATTTACAGTACAGTAATATGTATATATTTTTTATTTTAAAATGTGTGATTAATAATATTCAATCAAATAATTTTTTTCTTTAAACAATATTATTTTAAAAATAATTCTAGGTATTTTCATAGTTACATATTTGAACTAGGTAGACCTAATTATTGTAGTCAATATTCTGGTTTCTGAAAAAGGTAAAGCTGAGTTAGAAGAACTGCTTTAGCCGGCTTATTCCTGAATGTGTTACATGTAAGGCCAGACAGATATTAGAACTTAGGAGGCAGGTTATATAACTTGATGCTTTTTCAAACTGAAATTTAAAAAGTATATTTAAAAACTTTTATATAGTGGATGTGGGAGAAATATTTTTTCTAAGCAGTTAGAACAGATACAGAATTATGTATTCATTCATTAATACTATTCAAAATATTAGTCAAACTAGTTTCTATTTTCTCTAGTTCTTATCTTTCTCTCTTCTTTTATAATTTTTAAATGTGGAGATATTATAGAATTATAGAATTACAAGATGACTTCTTAGAAGGAATAGTAGTATAAGTTTTTCCAATTTAGCAAGCTAATTTGTTTATTCCCCCAAAGCAGACCTAGATCTGACTTTTTTTAGTTTTAGAATCTCAGCTGATTTTATTGATATCTAATTCATTGAAATTACCTGTAAGCAGGGGAAAAAATATCCTAAAAGGTAAGGTGGTGTAGTAAGGGTTATTTTGCCTTTTGACTTGGCTCCACCTACCTTAATGAGTAAATTTATTCCAGTGATGCTTTCTAACCACTAGAAATAAGTGTTGTAGGCAACCACCTGGCTAGTTTGCCCATCGATCTAGCTCTAGATAAAAGTTACCGGTTTCATTTTTACTCCTTATCTAAATCTCTTCTTCTAAATTATGTTTTGCTTTGTTCTTTCGATCTCTGTTTACATTTTGCTGTTTCATTGCATGATTTTGCTGTAAGTCATATTAAATCTTTTGTGGAGAGTGATAAAGTATAAAACAAATAAACATTTGCCGTTTTAATCCCTCTTGCATTTCGCTTTTGTTTTTATCTCTTCCATCGACCCCATAGTTATCAGGATTCTGACGAGATGATGGCCAGAATATACATCCCTGTTGCCCTGATATCTACTTCAAACACTAACCCAACCACCAACTACGTCTCCAGTGGGGGACAGGTGCTTGAACTGAAGAGTTTGTGACCCTGCAAGACCCTGACCCTGTCAAGCTGGAAGCTTAGGATGATTCTCACTTCTGGGCCTGGAGGTTGGCCTGGGCTAAGGATTTGAACTCTTTTATTCCTAAAGAGATATTGGACATCTAGGACTTGTGGATCCTCAAGAGGAAAAGCCATACCAGCCCACACATGCGATTTTTTAAAGGTATTCAATGTATTTTTAATAAGTGAACAAAGGAGGGAAGAAATATAGGAGGGAAGAGAGGAAGAATTAATTTTTTAATTAAAAAATCAAATTCTGAGATGACTTGTTTTAAAAAGACTAAAGCCTATCTTTCTGACCACTACTATCAGCTCATTTTCAATAACCTTCCCCTACACTCTCCCCTCTGTCTCTGGGGCAGAGTGGCAGTCATGTCCCACAAAGAATTTCTCCACACATCCATTTTAGGAGGACTTGCTGATCTTTAAGCCTTCTCCCTCTGCCTATGAAAGCAGTAATCAAGTTCTTCTTGAAGTTTGCTGAAGAGATTGAGGACTCTCCAGTTTTTACATTCCTGTTTGTCAACAGTAGTACTTCCTACCACTTACAGGTTTTCATCACTCTCAGGTACTTTATTAACTCAGTATGAGAATAGACTGATGGGTATGCAAAGGAAATCAAAGCCTATGGGCTGTGAAGAGGAGTCCCTTTGAAAGAACTGCTCTACTGGATCCCGATAGGCTGTGATTTCCTGGATCCCGATAGGCTGTGATTTACTGGATCCTGATAGGCTGTGTGTGTGTGTATATATATACACAAACATGCATATACAAATACACACATATATGTGTGTATATATGTATACACCACACACACATATCTATCTATACAGACAAACCACACACACACACATATATATAGACATACAGAGAGAGAGAGAAAGTGCAAGAGAGAGGAGACAGAGACAAACAGAAAGAGAGAGAGTGTGAGAGAGCGCCATCCATGGGAAAGCTTCTTGTGTAATAAAACTGTTACAGTAGACTGATGACTACTAGAATAATCACAATGAAAGAAAATACTTTTTAAGGAAGACTCAGGGAGATTCTATTACAGATTGACAGACACTCCTGAAACTTAAAAGTATAATTTTTAAATTTATAAATTGAGCAGATGAATTAAGGAGAGATAATTCACTACAGAGATTAGAATTAGCAGCCTGGAGGGTCAAGTGCAAGACACATTTCAAAACATAGAAAAATACAAAGAGAATAAAATCTTGAGGAAAAAGACAAGAGATTTGGAGGACAGCATCAAGAGTTCTACAATCTGGATAACAGGGATTCCAAAAGGAGAAAAAGGAATAGATAGAAGAGAAGATAACAATTAAATAATGAATGGGAAAAATAACACTGGATTGAAAAAAAGACTTGTGTATTGCAGATTGAAAATGCCCAGGCAGGATTGATTGTCATAACTGAGTGTTGGAGGTGAGAGAGAAAGAGACAAAACAGGCTGATGGATACAGGCTTTTCATTCTGTTGACAGTCTTAACTCTAAAAAATTACATTGTGTTTTTGTCATGTGATGGAGAAACTTTGATGTCGCCTGATAACACCACCCTTGGGTTGCACTTTAATTTTTCATGTGACATGTCAGCCCTGTTCCATTGGCTACCGCATCAACTGTCATTATCTAGTGGATGAAAAAGTTGTTACATGTAAGTAAAACTGCCACAGAAGGAGAGTGGCTCCTGTTAGGTGAATTCTTCTGAACTGCTATGCACTTTTGTGAGTTTGGATGTATACACAAACTTGACCTGAGATCTAGGTTCGGGGTTGGGAAATGTGAGCATGAATTTCTTTGCAATTAGGGAGAATTTAGCAAGTCAGAAACAATCTGGAAAGGAAGGGCGGGATGGTATGAAGCTTGGTTTTGTATCCAGCAAAAACTCCCACAGGAGGTTGTTTCAAAGAGAATAATAGAAGTTAATGTCTAATGCTCGGTTTGAAATTGCATTTCTGTGCCATACACATTTTGACTCTGTTCCTCCCTCATTTTCAGTAAAATCTGCCATACTTATGATTATTACTTCATGTATTTTAAACAGAAAGAGGATTAATACAAGAAAAGAGGAGCTTAGAAAATAATTGGATATTTAAAAGAATAACTAGAGAGATTGAAGAAAGAGGTCTAAGTTAGGCCTTTAGAAATGTCTTGAGGGAAAATGCACAGCTGCCTCACTAGGGGAGCCACTACCTCAGGAGAAACCTCCACTGTCACTGAACATGCCTCTTAATCCATGGAATGAAGAATGGACACTGGAATGCTGACATAGGAAGATCTTATAATTCCATGACCTTCCTTCCCAGCGATGATAGCTTAAGTCGGGAATGTAGTGGTCACAGTATTTCTCTACCTTACCTTAATTTGCTTTTAGACTACAGCACCTGGAAGATAATTAGTGTAAAATCTGAGAGAGGCAATCTAGAGAATGAAGCACAGGGCTGATTTTCACAGGACCAGTGAAGCAGGAAAGAGAGAGATCTATTGTGGGTCAGGAAGATAATTCATGAACTGAATAAATTAGGGGGAAGCAGGACCTGGGGTCAGAATGATGTAGACCCCAGATCTGATCTAGGTGACAATTGTCTTTTGGAGACTTCAATTGTGTTTAGGTGCTTTAGGGTGACTTAGGGACAGGTGGGTGACTCATGGCATGACTAAGCCACTTCGATCCCAACTAGTGATAGATATTGAAAATCTAAAATCACCTCCTATTCCCTTGGACCTAAGTATCTTCAATTAAGCTCTTTAAAATTTAATTCTCCAATTGACTGAAGTGGCACTAAGAGAAAAGCGGACCTGATTTGCTATCCTGCTTGTCAATACTTGTGAAACTAACTTAAATAGTTTCATTTAATTCAATATCACAAAGCTGTTATTGTTTAAAACTTGATGGTAAAAATCATGTGCACTGTACTGTATGCAGTATTATAGCTGCAGGCTATAAATGATATTTTATATTTATAGAATTTATTAGGAGACAGTGACGGTCTATGTATGACTATAGTTAGAAAGTAGCAGGCAAACAACAAAATGTACTAGGAAAGGGAGGGTGGACATAGACTGTCCCTGTTTCAGTGTGATTGTACAGTCTAGTTCAACAGACAGGATAATCTGTAAGAATTAGCTGAACATTAGCCCCACTGAAGTGACTTAACCTTAGCCCTTCCATTTTATTGTTCCACATTGTTTATGGTCTTAAAAATTTTAAGCTTTCATCATATGAAAAAAGGCATGAAGAATGCAAACATAAATGTACTAATAGTATGCTACAGACTTTCTTATGTAGAATTTGTTTTATGGGTTGAATTGTGTCTCGCCAAAATTCATATGTTGAAGTCCTAACCCCTAATAGCTAATAATGTGAGCTTATTTGAAAACAGGGTCTTTGTCAATTTAATTAGTTAAGATGAGGTCATTAGGGTGGGCCCTAATCCAATATGACTGTTGTCCTCATTTAAAAAAGGAAACATGGACACAGACATGCACACAGAGAGAACCCTACCTGAAATAAAGGCAGAGATTGGGGTAATGTATCTACAAGTCGAAGAACACAAAAAATGACCAACAACCACCAGAAACTAGGGGAGAGGCATGGAACAGGCTCTCTCTCACAGCCTTCAGAAGGAACCAAGCCTACTGATGCTTCGATCTCAGACTTCCAGCCTTCAGAACTGTGAGCCAATAGAGTTTGGTTGTTTATGCCAACATTTGTGATACTTTGTTATGGCAGTCTGAGGAAACTAATACCAAGTATAGGACTTTTTGAAAGTATATAAAGAATACTAAATTGATAAAGTAAAAATTAAAAAGAATGAACATAATGCCATCATGTATACTCTGCATACACCCAGGGACCAATTCATTACACATCACCTTTCCAGATGGTAGAAACTTTGGCCACAAATTTCAATATGACTGGACCAGCTGTAAGAAATTCTATAATGTTATAAATCAATTTTAAGAGTAATTAAAAAGTATATTTAGCCTCTTAGGAGTGATATGAAAAGTTTTGATTAGAAATGAAGCATTTGGAGGCAATTCTCACGGAAGGAATCTGAGGCAATAAAGGAAGACGAATCAGAAGTGGAAGGTTATTGTCATTTTGAAAAGTATAAATGGGCATATTGCTTCACCCCTTATCTAAAATGTCCCCTGTGGTATCATAATAAAAATATAATCAACTTGAAAGTAGTGTCTAGAATGAAAATTACCTGGACTCTTTACATTTAGATTTTCATGTGAGATTGGATTTGTTTCCTCCAAGTAGATATCAAAAGTAGGCTGCTTCTCACTAGTAGTGGTTCTCACTAATCCTCTAAGAAAGTAGTGGTTCTCACTAATCCTATAAGAAAGGGGAAATTTCAGAAGTAAGAAAGTATTTTAACTTTCCTTATCACACAAGAAAGCCATGCTTATATATTTTCTTCTTTGGAAAATTTACATGCTGGTAAAAATTACCATTTCAGTACTGTCAATAAAGGCTTATGTCTAAGTAGGAAATTGCTACATACAGAACAATATTAGGACTATTTGCTGTAATTCTAAGAAACAAACCAAGAACTCTTGGGTAATTTGAACTAGAACTGAAAAAATCCTTTGAAGTGTAATTTAAGTATTTGTATAAAAATAGCTAGTAGTAGCTATCATCTGTGGAATGTTTACCTTGAGCCGATAACTGTTTTAATGCCTTTTTCACTTATCTTACATATGAGATTTTCACAAGGACCCGATGGGACATGTATGTGAAAAGCTTTGGAAACTTGAAAGTTGCAAAGTTATGTGGAGTCCAATTTTAGGACGAGAGTCCTCTGCTCACCAAAGCACATACCACAGGTTGTATTCAGAAGTTTGAATGTCTTAATCCACTCATAAATATTATTATTAAAGAAACTCAATAGTTTTTAATATATTAGAAATTAATGGTGGTAAACAATGAGAACTGGAATGGTCTTCTGGTTGGGAATAAGACTTGAAGATAGTATTTTGCTGACATTGAGGCAGGTGGGGTCCTCCGGTATATAATACTATAAGACTCATTTGCCCTGTAGGCGTATTCCTTTAGATGAAAGGTAGGAAATCACAAGGTATAATGTGTGCAGAATATAGTAATTTTGAGTAGTTATTTGTTAAAAAAATATTGTTACGTTTACATTTGTGTTTGCTAAAACAAAAATGAGGTACTCAGCATAATTATTTTGAGATTTATCGAAGTCGATACATGTATCAGTAGCTCATTTCTTTTTATTGCTGAATAGTATTCCACTGTAAGGATAGACCACAATTATTATATTCATACCCTGTTGATGGACATTTGGATTGTTTCTAGTTTTTGGCTAACAAATAAAGCTGCTGTAAGCATTTATGTGCAAGTATTTATGTGAACATATGCCTTTATTTCTTTTGAATATATATTCAGTATTGGAATTACTGGGTTACATGGTATGTGTATATTTAATTTAAGAAACTGTCCTGGCCAGGAGCGGTGGCTCACGCCTGTAATTTCAGCACCTTGGGGGGCCAACGAGGGTGGATCACGAGGTCAGGTGTTTGAGACCAGCCAGGACACCAGAGTGAAACCCCGTCTCTACTGAAAATACAAAAAATTAGCCAGGCACCTGTAATCCCAGCTACTTGGGATGCTGAGTCAGGAGAATTGCTTGAACCCAGGAGGCAGAGTTGTCGTGAGCTGAGATCGTGCCACTGCACTCCAATCTGGGTGGCAGTGCGAGACTCCGTCTCAAAAAAAGAAAAAAAAACTGTCCTACTGTTTTTCAAAGTAGTTCTGACAACTTATATTTCCATCAATAGACTTTCAGTTGCTCAATGCCCCTGCAAATACTTGGTATGGATTTTAATTTTAGACATTCTAAGAGGTGATTAGTAGTATCATATTATGATTTTAATTTGCATTTCCCTAATGATGGATGATGTTGAGTATTGTTCATGTGCTTGCCTACCATCAGTAAATTGTCTTTTTCAAAGTATCTATTCAAATCATCCACCCATTTTGAAAACTGGTTGTTATCTTCTTCTTGTGTTATTATAGCTCTTTATGCATTCTGGATAGAAGTTCTTAATCCAGTATGAAATTTCCAGATATTTCCTCCCAATGTGTGGTTTTGTCTTTTCATTCTTTTCACAGTATCTTTTGCTGAGCAGAAATTCTTCACTTTGTTGAAGTCTAATTTATTATTATTTTATGAATGGTGCTTTTGATATCTTATCTAAAAAATATGTACCTAACCCAAGGCACAGAAATTTTGTCCTAAGTTTTATTTTAGAAATGTTATAGTTTGAAATTTTACATTTATAGATATGATCCATTCCAGTGTTAGCTTTTGTATATGGTATGAAGTATGGATTGAAGATTTTTTTTTTTTTGGTGTATAAATATACAATTGTTCTAATAAAATCTGTTAAAAAGACTATCCTTTCTCTACTGAATTGTGTATGAAGCTTTGTGAAAAATCAATTTACTATATATGGATTGATTTATTTCTAGACTCTCTTTTCTATTCCATTGATTCATTTATCTACCTTGAGTTAACAGTTTTGTCTCAGTTATGGTAGTTTTGTAAAAAATCTTGAAGTAAGGTAAAAAACTGTGTTCCTTTTCAAAGTTATTTTGTTATTTTAGGTCCTTTGCATTTCTAAGTGAATTTTAGAATCGCTTATCAACTTCCATAAAAACCTGCTGGGATTTTGATTGATTGTGTTGAATCTTTACATCAATTTTGGAAGAATGCCAACTTAACTAAATTTAGTTTCCTGATCTACAGAGATGTTGTATCTCTCCATTCACTTAGGGCTTCTTTAATTTATCTCTTCAATACTTGGTAGTTTTCAGTATTAGGTCTTGTGTATACTTTAACAAATATATTCCTAAGTAGTCCATATTTTTATATTATTATAATGGTATTATAAAAAAAGTTGCTGTTTCTAACTGTTGCTAGTATATAGAAATACAGTTGATATTTTGAACACTGATCTTTTATCCTGGAACTTTGCAAACTCAGTTTTAGCAGCTACACAGATTTTCTTTATAGATTTATTATCAGAACATCTGAAAATGACTAGACATGCCTATGAGTAATGGGATTGTGAGGGAAATTTGGAGTGATTATTATGTTTTTAACTTGTATTGCTAGATTGTTTGTGGTGTCATTAATGAGAATTCAAAATATAGAATTAAGAGTATGTTTTGCCAGAAGAAATGTGATTAAATTCAATGCTGGATATGTTGAGTGCTAGGTTCCCATGAGAATACAATGGAAATGTTTAGCAGGCAGTCAGATCCATGTGCTGGGAGCTATCAGAAATGAAGATACACATTTGGGAGTCATCACCAAGAATGGTGGTCTGCTATGTAGAAATATATAAAGTAAAAAGCAAAAGAAGAGAGTCAAGGATAGAACTCTGGGGAGCATCATTTTTAATTTAGGATGGAGAGACTTGGGTATTTTCATGGGCTGACAGAAAAGAGAGGAAATTAGTTTAGAGGAAAACTCTTCAGTTTCCTCTTCTATAGCACTTTTGTTTTTTCGGAATCACTAATATCTATTTCAATTAAGTGAAGGTATATTGAATGAAATGGCATTTCTAAAATTGCAAATCTGAAGGATCGATTCCAGATGATTGTGAGTCTGCCTGTACGTTAAAATGTTTTAAAAAGCTTTTTAGCCCAGGCACGGTGGCTCACATCTGTAATCCCAGCACTTTGGGAGGCCGAGGTGGGAAGATCACCTGAGGTCAGGAGTTCAAGACCAGCCCTGGCCAATATGGCAAAATCCCATCTCTACTAAAAATACAAAAATTAGTCAGGTGTGGTGGCGTATGCCTGTAATCTCAGCTACTTGCAAGGCTGAGGCAGGAGAATTGCTTGAACCCCGGAGGGAGAGGTTGCAGTGAGCAGAGATCGTGCCACTGTGCTCCAGCCTGTGTGACAGAGCGCGACTCTATCTCAAGGGAAAAAAAAAAAGGAAATTCAACATTATTAGAGTTCTTATAAAATAAACATAATTCCTTAGTGATATCATTTTTCTTTACTATGGCAAATTGCCTTTTGTTCCTGTGCCTGTCTTCTTAAAGGGAGGATGGTTGAAAACACACCTTTAATTTTGTTTCTACTTTAATGTCTTTGCCTTAGGAAAGTTATAATCTCTTTCTGTGTGTGAATGATGTGAGAACGGATAGTGAGATGATCCTGGCACAAAGTGGTTCTCACTACTTACAAGTTGGCTTTGCCTGTGATCTGCAGCATATGTGGGAAGATGCCTGCTGCTCTCAGAAGTAATCACGCATTGTAGGGTGCTTAAGATGAGGGACTTAGATTTACATAGATGCAGGAAGTCATTCCAAAGTGGGCTGCATGGGAGTCTTCCTCTTAGGATATCAGGGTGTGCTGAATACTGCAGGGGGTTATATTTTACAAGCATGGACTGCCTGGGTCCTGCAAAGGTCAGATTCCATGAAGCTAGACTTTGGTGCCTGTTCTGTGGAGAAGGGTATAGAAAACTCTCAAAGCACACTTTGCCTTAGTTCAAAGTCCAGTTGTTTTGTGGGCAGCAGGTCTGCTCCCATTTTAATATTGTGATATTCATTCAGTTCTCATGTTTCTCTTTCTTACCAATGTATTTGTCTCCTCTGACATTGGTTTGTATGCTACATATGGCCTGGGACAACCTCAGCCTTCCCTAGCTCAGCTTTGGGCATTGAGATGTCACTCATTTCCTGAGCCAACATGGCATTGCAGAGACTAAAGTAGGAGATTCTAGTGCAGCAATCAGTGGAGGACAAGACAGTTTTGCTGCTAAAAGCCATAAAATTGTACAAGCCCCCACTAGACACTGAATTGTAGCTTTATTCTACATTGTTGGCTCTCTCCATGCAATTGGGTTTCTACTTGTCTCAATTACATTGGTCCCTGCTAGTACTGGAGCTTAGTCCTGAATCCTTATGTACTCTGATGGGCCTCAGAAAATGCCTAGTTTGGGCCTATCTTTTGCAACTTGCTAGCTTTCTCCTTACTATTTATGGCTGAAAACAATCTCCCATTTTCTGGGGCACCTGATGGAGTCTGTTACTAAAGAATGATGATTCAGAATCCTGACCCCGTCCTCTCCCCTACATCACCCTAGCCTTGCATTTAAAATGACCACTGCCTGGACTCTTCTGCTGCTGGGCCCACCTGCTCCACTCTTCATTGGATATAGGCATCATTGAATGTCAGACGAATTTGTCACACACTTCTGGAGACTGATTACTCCTCCTGGTCTGTTTTCTCCAACCCTGATGCTGTCCATTCCTAGTTTTGTCTCTTTATCCCTTCCTCTCTCCTCTCCTCGACAGGTCCCTTGTTTGAGCCAGCCTGAATAATGACATTCTTCCTCAGTCTTGACCTTTTCCTTGGTCTCTATTAGGCTTTACTTTCATTCTTGTCTTGCCAAATAAAAGCACATAAAAGCTTTGCATTGTAATTGGAGAAGGAAGAAAGACAAATGACTAGGTAAATTTGGAGAGCCAGATGCTGTAGAGCCCAGCAGGTGTGGAATGGAGGGGAAAATAATAGAGAAACAGGTGACCAGCATTTATCAGGAGAAACTAATAGGAAAGAGGATCTACAACAATACTGATAGCCTCAGGTGACTATATATTCAACAATGAACAAGGTAGTGCAATAGAGTGAACTTAAAACTTAACCTAAGAGTGTAAATATGATCTCATAGGCACTATCGAGAATTGATACCATGAACTAGTGGTAATGGAACAGTGTCTCCACTAAAGCCAGTCTTAGTTTGGGTGATGTCGCTAGCTATTTTTGTGACCACCCTGATTTTTTTCCTTTGAAAATGAATGTGACTAAATTTTACCTCTAAGTGCCTTTCTAGTTCTGATATTTTATGAGCATTGTCCACAGCCCCTTCTCACAACTGAGCCAGTACAGTATCAGTTTAGCCAAGTGATTTTTTAAAAGGCTTTATAGGTGCAAATGTTTCAGAAATGGAAAACAAATTATGGTTGTTGGGGATGATGGTATATGAAACCAGCCACCTAAATTGTAAAATAGTAGTTATTGCTCTGTAGTATTTAACTTCTGGTTTCATAAATATCACAACATTTTGGCATCCAGTTTATGAAAGGTCTACCACCACCAAGTGAATTTGTGCTGCTGTTCTCCACTCTGGGGAGTTTTATTTTATTCCATGTGATACTTCCGAAAGGTTCCTAAGAGATATTTGAGTGAAACCTTTTTATTGCACAGAGGTCATGGGAAGGTGCTGGTCATAGATAAAGGAAACATTAAGGATAAGAGGCATTTTCTAGTGATGGAAGCAAAAACCTTACTCCAGCCAGACATTTGAGAGAAAGGAACATTAAAGAGTTGATCTTTCAGTTCTGACACCATGAGGTCTATAAGCTGAAATGCAAGCTTCAACCATTTGAATCCCGGCTCTGCTTTAATGATTTTGAGTAAAGTATTAATGGCTCTGAACCTCCGTTTTCTTATATATAAAATGAGGACAATGTTACATATTACCTGGGCTGATTTTAGGACTCAAAGAGATAGCATATGGAGTATTACTTTTGTATATAGGAAATTACAAAATGTGACTTTTATCATTGTTATTTATTATTGTTTATGAAGCATCCAGACTGGAGATTATTCAGTAAGAAGTATACCTATACAGGCTGGAATGAGTTCCTCACTTCAACTTACACAAGGTATCCAGGTTCTAATCTTCAATTAGACTTCAAAATGTAATATTATAACATTTGACTTCTGAAAAATTAAGAAAAATGTTGTTCACAAATAAAAGGGGCCCAGGCACAGTGGTTCATGCCTGTAACCCCAGCACTTTGAGAGGCTGAGGTGGGCAGATCACGAGGTCAAGAGATCGAGACCATCCCGGCCAACATGGCGAAACCCTGTCTCTACTAAAAAAATACAGAAATTAGCTGGGTGTGGTAGCTGGGCATGTGGAGTAGTCCCAGCTACTCAGGAGGCTGAGCCAGGAGAATTGCTTGAACCTGGGAGGCAGAGCTTGCAGTGAGCTGAGATCGCGCCACTGCACTCCAGCCTGGCGACAGAGCAAGACTGTCTCAAAATAATAATAATAATAAATAAATAAAAATAAAAATAAAATAAGTAAAAAATAAATAAATGTAAAGAACAAGAATATTTTGACATTCAAAGTAGTAAACAGCTAAACCATCTAAATAGACTCCAAGAATGGAATATATTTTAATATCTTTCCAGTATGCGAAGCAACTTCTCAGTCGCATGCTCTAGCTACGATGTTCTTTGTAAAATCACAACAAAAATTAATAGGAACATTTCTATTTAAAAAACTCCTATTTATTGAACAGTGAGCTGCCACTACTGAGCTTTTAATTTGCCCTGCCACCTACTTTTTATTTGTAAACGGAATAGATAATTAATAAAATTGGTAAAAACATCTATTTGGACAAATGATGCTTATGAATACACATATGCTAAGTCGTAGCTATATATCCTTCTTATATAGAAAGTGAGAAATCCCAGCAGCATATGTGGAATATTAACTCTTGAGAAGGAAATACTTGGGTTGTTTTCTAATCTATTGCTTAGCTTGGGAAAAAAATAAAAATGACTTAGAATTATTTAATATGTTATAGTTATTTACAGATATGCAATAAATCCGTATTTATAGATGTTGAAAAAGCATGTTTTTATGTGATTGGACTACTATCCAGTTTTCTTTCCATCGATGATGAAACTAAGAAAAGGAGTAAATCATTTTTCTTTAAATGTGCAAGTGACATTTCTATTTAGATTTATTTTTTCCTCAGTAAAGGGTTTCTTCAGCATTCAGGGGAATTATAACAGCAGTAAGTGTGATTAATTTTTGGCAGATTCTCTCCCTGACCACCTATGTCTGTTAGGCATCTTATCTACCTAACTTCCATATTCCTCTCTACTTCATTGATCTCTGTTATGCTGTCAAATTATTCTAGAAGTTTCTGGAGGGCAGGAGCTTATGGAGTTTTGAATCCCTCCTATTTAACATGACATGAGCTCCATATAATGAATTCAACGAACAGTTGCAAAAATGAACAGAACCAGGATCTTGGAGGAGAGGCAGGAGGAGTATGCAGGTCCCTGGTGGGATACTGTTAACAGACATGAGATCAGAATTTCCGTTTGGATGAGATGTACTGGGAAGGGAGGTATTTGAGAATCTTAAAGTACCCCAAATGGCCTGGGTTAGGGTTTAGGCCCAACTTAATCCATTTTCAAAACTCTGCTAAGGCTGGAGTGGTCTGGGAGAAATAGAAGATAAATTAGTTCAACCGTTCTCCGTAAGGAAAGCACTGCCCCCTGGAGGTTATTCTGGAAATTGTCAGCATGTTTTCTGGTTGTGAAAAGATTGGGTAGGTGATTGTGGGAGGGGTGTGTTACGATTGTTAGGTAGTAAAGTAGGATCCAGGCATTTTAGATGTCCTGTCATGTGTGGATGTGGAAGAGCCCTGAAGAGTAAATAGATATGCTGTAACCTGTACAACTCTCATGTTAGCCTAGAAATGAACTCCATCTGACATATAAATACAAAGTGTTTACAACATGCAAATTAAAGAGTATAGCATTTTGTTTTGTTCGGCAATTTACCAAAAGTTATTTGTCATTTCGGAAAATCATGTCACTGATTGCAGACTGCAATGTTGGACATGCAATTGAGCAGTTGACATGACACACCTGTTAATTTGCATGGGTACCAGTTTGCAAACCATGACAGTTTGCCTGTCATACCCGGTGATGAGTGGTTCTTTGTACTGGTGCAGGCCATCAGCTCACTATAATACATTTTCCAGTGTAAGTCAAGTCTAAGTGCTTACATAATGAAATATATAATATATATTTATTTGCTAGGGCTGCCATAACAAAATACTACCGACTGGATGGTTGAAACAGAAAATTATATTTCTCACAGTTTTCGAAGCTGGAAGTCCAAAATCAAGGTGCCTGCAGAGTTGATTTCCTCTAAGGCTTCTCTCCTTGGCTTATAGATGGCCACCCTCTCATTGTGTGTTCACATGGCTGTCTCTGTTCATGCACGTGTCTGGTGCCTCTCTGTCTCTGTCCTAATCCCGGTTTTTGTAAGGATACCCATCATATTGGGTTAGGGTTAAGCTACCCACCTTAAATACCCCTATTTTAATATACCTCTTTAAAGACCTTATCATCAAATGTGGGCACACTCTGGATACTTAGGGTTAGAGCTTCAACTTATTCATTTTTTAGTGGGGGAGGTGTCATAATTCAGCCAAAAATATATGGCTTCTTATAAATTAGTATTCATTTATTTCTTCTTTATGGTAAACTTACAGTGCTAGATTGCGTTTTTGTGTGAAGGTAGGTTATATAATTCCAAGATTCCATTACAGAATCTCTTTGCTGGAAATAGGTTTCATTCTTTTTCAGTTTTTAGAAAGCTAATGAAGTGCATATACGTGATATGGTTTGGCTGTGTCCTCACTTAAATCTCATCTTAAACTGTAGTTCCCATAATCCTCACATAGTCCTCCCGGTGGGAGGTAATTGATCATGGGGATGGTTACCTTCATGCTGTTCTTGTGATAGTGAGTTCTCATGAGGTCTGATGGCTTTATAAGGGACTTTTCCTCTTTCGTTTGGCACTTCTTCCTGTCATCATGTGAAGAAGGACTTGTTTGTTTCCCCTTCCACCATGATTGTAAGTTTCCTAAGGCCTCTCCAGCCATGCTGAGCTATGTGTCCATGAAACCTCTTACCTTTATAAGTTACCCATTCTTGAGTATCTTTATTGGCAGTGTGAGAATGGACTAATACAATACCTAAGATAATGTAACACTCAGTGGAATATGGGAGCTCTCTGTAACCAAACACATTGAATTTGCTGTAGCAAATATTTACGAGTAGGTGGGATAAATAGAATAAATTTTCCCCATCAGTTCAGCTGAGGAGATGCAGTCATGTGAGGTTTGGCACCAAACTTAGATAAAAGTTTTCAGTTTTCAGAGCTTATTGGGCTTTAGAATTACAGAGATGAAACTGTGAAAAAAAGTATTATCATTGTGTAGATGGAATATAGTGTCTAGGCAGTTCTTTTTAGAATAGTAAAAAAAAGATATTAAATTATTTGGTGTAACAGAGGATTTTGGTTGTGATACAGTTAGGAACCATTGATACAATTGAAGAAACTCAGAGTTTTGAATTACCATACACAGTGAATCATTGACTGAGCTGTGACCTAGACCTAGGGTCTGAGATAGTTCTCTGAGGCGAGAACTCATTTGTAAAATATTGAAATGTACAAGTTGGGCTATTTATCTTTACTTCTTTTACAATAAGGGATTGCTTTCAGGGCCACTGGTGCTTTGTTGATATGAGAATGTTATTTAGTTCCCTAAAAAAAAAAAAAGGAAACATAAAGCAACAGTCAAAAAAGCCAGATGAGCTCCGCAGATTGTCAAAAGGAGGTTTTGTCCCTTTCCATTTTCCATAAAAGCCCAGCTGTGCCATCTTCTAAAACTGGAACTTGTTCATATGCTCACCAGGTGCCAGGGAATAAAAATCAGAAGTGGAGAAAGCTGAAACAAGATGTTTCACAAATAGAAAGAGAAAATGGAAATAGGGAAAGAGGTAAATGAAAAGGTAAAAGAGAAAAAACAATCTAGCCATATGGAAACACTTTGATGGGTAAATGCACTTAGAAGTTTATTAAGCAGGGTGAATTTATTGGATAAGAAACAGTCATTAATCCACTTAATTGTTTTAGTTGGGCTTGCTGCTCTTGGTTCATCCACTCCAAGTCTCTGGCTTATATTTTTACATTTAACAACATAGGAGCCAGAGCCAGTGAGTAAGGAAATTTGGAATAAACCTAGACCTATCAATTCTGAGTGCAGTTCTCCTTTTGCAAGGAAGATTGGGCTTAAGTGGATACTCTGAGAATAAAGAGAAAGGACATAACTGAGATTGTTTACAAGGGAGCACCAGGGAGTTTAAGCCAGAATGGTGTGTTATACTAAGAAAGGGGTGAATTTTGGTGAATTTTCCTCAGTTGGGGTTGTTGGTTGTAAGCAACAGAAAGCTATTCAAACCAGGTTAAGTAAAGAGGGGTATTAACTAGGGGTATACAAGGCAGGACCTAATGCCAGAACATAATGCCAAGACTCATAAGGAGTCGAGAGCTGGAAATCCCAAGAATCGAAGCAGCAGTTTTCTCCATCTTGTTTTCTGTTCTAATTACATGTAATTTGATGGGTCATCCAAAGGGCAGGATTATATGACCCACAGACCACTTGGTAGAGAGCTGTTGGAACTGATCTGTGACGAGGCATGACTAAGGCAAGCCAATTGAAAATATGCCAGCTAAAAATACCATGGATGAGTCATTCTATTGATTATGTGGAAGATGGTGGGTCCAGAGCAGGTTGGCAGAAATACATCAAGACAACAAATTGGTGAAAACATAGTGCTTTGTTGCATTATCAAAGCATTTTAAGAAAAGATTGGGTATGGACTTAGTCAATTAAATTTATTATTATTTCATTGGATAATTAAAATAGATATTAATATTTTGAAAGGCAATTTTTCTAATTCCTTAATTTTTAGAATTCATTCAGCAAACACTTTTGGAACATCTTCCAGGTGCCAGTCACTGCTGGGATGTGGCATTTATCAGAATTGTTTAAGTCTTTGTTCTAGTGCAGCTTGCATTCCAGTGGGGGAATGCAGACCATAAGAGACAAAGACACGTGAAATATGAAGAATAATACGTCAGGTTAAGGGAAATAATGAAAGAGGAATATGATTTTATCTATTTTCAGGGGAAGGCAGTAGTGATATGTAGAGTCATGATATAATTTATTGTCTAATGGGGATACTTGGAGTATGAAAGCAAGCACTATTGAGTAATATCTCTAGGATAACAGGCATCAGTTGGGACTTCCACGGGCAAGCTGTAATGCATGGTCCCCCTCCAGAGAGTGTGGCTTTTGAGCAGGGACCAGGAGACACCAGAGAGCAGGAGGTGCATTTATCTGAGGCAAAGCGGTCCAGGAAGACGGAATGCTTGAACCGTTCTGCCTGGACTAGGGCATTGGATATTTGTAATTTTATAATTGTTAAAACAAGGAGAAGTTATCTCCATGGCGTTGCCTTTTCTAGGAATGCCACTTCAAGGACGAGTCTTAGGAGGACCATCTGGACTGCCCTGTTGGAGCATGACCACTGATGCAGGTCATTGTTTGTAGGAGTAGAAGTCTTGCTGGTCAAATGGCAGCCTTTTCCAAACTATATTCGACAAGAGATGGCTTCATGAGGAGACTGCTTTTAAAAAGGCTGGGCTCAATTGTGGCTCTATTTTGAGAATCACTTTCTGTCTGGTGACTTGGCTTGACCAAATCATGATGGCTGCTGTGGGATAGCTGCTGCCTCTCTTTTCTGGGTGTTCCAATTGCTGTACAAGGGAGTCTCTGATTCTAGGTGCCCTCAAACAGCTTTGGGTGCTCACCCTGCTGCTGTTGGGTGTCATGATTCATGTTATTGAGCACTCTGTGGCTGCTTTCCTGTTGCCTCCTGCTCTACACGTACCCTGCTCAGCCCAGTAAGATCATATTCTGTCAAGAAACCCACTCTGGAGTTAGAAGGCTGGGGATCCTAGCAGTTTGGCTCCTCCTCCTCCTCTTCATCGTCATAAAGCACCTGTGGGCACAAGATATTGTGGCACGTGACAAAAACAGCAACATTTTCAGATTCATAGTCGTTATTCATGGGGCATGCGTTTACTACCTGTGAGATGGGTCTATGCTATTAGGTGGATCTGTGTGAAGTTACTTAGAGTCCATCATTTTGACTTACAGCAATCACAATTTTCTGTAATTAGACCTAATATTTTTTAGGCAAAGAAAGGGAAGTTTAGGGGGAAACTTTTCAAATTCTGACATCTGGACTCAGAATCAGTATTTTAATGCAAGACAGTTGGCTCCTGAGTTCACCGTTATTCCACTGTGCCTCATAGACTAGATGCTGTATAAAGTAGATTAATTGGTTCTGTCTTTGGAAAGCTTTCAGGCTAGAAACACGAAGCAGAGAACTTCGTAGAACCTGTAAAATTCTGTGATCCTAAAAAACACTGACCCAGTGCTGGAATATCTGGAATAGAGGATGAGACCCTAACATCCAAGCTGTGAACACTAAGAAAGCACTGTGAGTTTGGGAATCAAGAAGGGAAATTAACAAAATAGTCAAATGAGGGTCTGGATAAGAAGAACTGCAAGGACAATGCTGTGGTCTGGACGTGAAACAGAGGTCTGCTAGAAGCTGAGCATTATTTCTCAATGAAGGTTCATTAAATCCCAAGTCTCCCAAGATGTCTAGAGATAAATAGGCTGGGAAACTGCCTTTTACTAGAATGAGACTGGAACCACTCATAGGAATGAGACCAGAAACTAAGAAATCTCTCTTTGTGCTGCCACTGCCCCTTAAACACTGCTTCTCTTTTCTTCTAGATGTGTGCATCTCCTTTTTCCTCTATTTACAAACAACTTTCTCAGTTTATCCATGTACATAGTGGAAAATTATCACTCCAGGAAAGTCCCTGAATTCTAGTTGCCCACAAAGACTGATGAAAATCACTGCATCTCAGTTAGAAATTCCCTGGAGAGACAAGCGAATTGATCAGGATATGGTCAGAGGTAGGTTCTGTGACCTCTGGCTACGTATCAGGTGATGATATATGCACATACTCTCAGGAGGGGACTTGGTACAGGAGGCAAACTGACATGTTTGCTATAATTGGTATTAAGCCAAATTGGGAAGCTAGTGATTTTGTTTTCAGCTTCTGTTCTTTTCTGGTGTGTCTGAGGTCATTCAAGAATCGTCACAGCCTACCCCAATGTATTTGGCTGCCAACATTATCACCTCTTTGAAAATTATTTTTTTCTCTCATTAAGAAGTTTTATGGGTGATCATTTTGCAAAACTGACTTTTTCAGATTCTGTTTTTACCACCTGATGTGTAAGACACAGCATATGAGAGCTATTTGGAAACTAAAGCAGAAAACGAATGCCAAATCTCATGATCATAACTTTATAATGAGTTGAATGTCACCTGGATAACTTAGTAGAAAATGCTTCTTAAGATCTTTGTCTCAACTGTGCTTAGTCATCTTCTAGACTGTGGAACATCGCTTGATGATCTTTGCAAATTTCTATCAGAAATAAGAAACCCAAATGAAGGAATAAACTTAAAGTTGACAGCCCAGTTTCTGTGACCTCTCACTTGACACTTCTTTGGAGTGTACGTCCTGTGCAGGCTGAACCTGGGCAGTCTTTGATCTATTTTGAACAGATGCCTGTAACAAAAAGTTAGCTGGGCTTTAGGGACAGCTAATGTCTCCACAGGCTGTAGAATGTTATTAGGGCTTGATTGCAATCTCCTGACATGATAGAACTGAATTAAAGAACAGGAACTGCCTGCTTGGCAGCTCTGAGAGCAATTGGAAAGCTCAGAGAAGGCACAAGCATTAAGGAAGAAAGAACGCTGACAGAAGCTGGGCAGGCAGACAGAGTTCTTTAATTCAAAGGAGTGGATGTTAATTAATTTATTTTGGGTGAGGGAGATCTGATTTCTAAGCTAGACTACAAGCTGTTGCCAGTGTAGTTGAGGACAATGTCCTAACAGCTGTAGGAATATCATGCGTCATCTGGGTGGCTGACCTCATATCATATCCATCTTCCTGTGTCCAGATTTACCATGCACTGGCAGTTGGACCTGAGCAACTCATTTTTCTTACCCTTCAATGTTACTTTTTTTCTTGTTGTTGTTGTTGTTGTTGTTGTTTTCCTTCAATGTTACTTTTATTTTATGTGCCTGTCTAGTTGGTTATCTCTGCTTCTAGCTTTTCCAAAAATTTCCCTGGAGCCCCAAAACTATCCATGGCAAGTGAAAAGAAAAACAAACATAAATGAATTGGAAATTGTCACTCCTGCTAGAATGGCAGGATTTTAAATACGTAAGTCTTAGCTTCCTATACTTTTAAGATAGGTCAAATGCTATCCAGAAAAAAAGGCTAGGCATTAAAATACACTAAAGAAAATGTCAGGCTTATGTGTGTCCTGATTTCCTGTCTGGTCTTCTGCTCTTTTCACTGCTGAAAATTATTTTCCCTCAATTCCATTGTTTCACCTAACAAAGGACATGTCTAATGATGTCCTCCCACATGCGGTTCTACAGAGGCATTTATTATAGTAATTAATTTTTCAAGGCAAAAAAGAGTGTGATGTATTATGAAATACAAACAGAACTGAACGAAGGTTTTTGAGTGATCTTCCAAAGTATTTTGGTGGAGTGGAAAGAACACTATCTTTGGGTATAGAAAATTTGGTTGAAGCAAGTCACTTAAAAATTTAAGCAATCTTGTACATATTTGTTAAAAGCCATCAATCTGTGGCATTAAAAGGGTGAATTTTAATGTATGTAAATTATACCTATGTGACTAGAAAAACCTAAGGAACAGCTATGTTTTGTTCATTAAATATAAAAAGAATACATGCTCATTTGAAAATACAGAAAAGTACAAAAAAGTAAAACCTAACCATAACACTGCAACCACAGGTAATCACATATTTATTTTCTGAGCACAGTGGGGTGAATTAATTGTACTTTACTGTTTATGGAAAAATATCATTTCTGGTCCATGGAAATCCCCCTGTTGTCCTTCATTCTTTTTTCTCACTCCTGTTTCTCTCCTCTATTTTACATACACCTACTGGATATACTTTGACTTACATTACCCTTGTAGAATATGTGGCATTGCTTCATGCATGAATCTGTTTTTATTCTATGTAAATGATATGTTATTACCTATAGAACCCATTCTATTTTGAAATCATTTTATTCAATACTAAGTATTAAGGATTTATCTGGGTTTGTGTACATTTAGTTTATTGAGTCCCATTTCTACAAAACATTTTACAAATATGTTGTTTGCCAGGTTCCCACAACCCACACAATATTGAAACAAGTATCCTCCTCATACATGTCCCCTCATGGTTCTGTGAGACAACTTCTTTGGGTTACACACCCAGGAGTGGGATTGCTGGGTCGTGGAACCAGAATGTCTACATCAGTGTACATGCCCATCAGTAATTTGGGAAGATTCTCCATTCTCTGACACTTAGGTATTTAATTAGCTTTCTCTGTATTAAAATAGAAAGTTTCCTTTTATATAATTTACTTTTAAAGCTATTTTACTATGGACATTTCTTCATGTTTTAAAACAGCATTCTAATGTCTATATTTAAGGCTAGACATTCATTATTGTACTGTCATCATTTGTTTTACTGAGATCCTTTCTGTTATATTTAGGTAAAACATACTTCTAATATAGAACACAGATAAGACTACAGTAAAGCACCATAATTATCAAATTAATAATTAAATAATTCACTGATACTTGGACATGAATAGGGATCCACTTTCCACTAATCTTGGAACGTTTCTAAGTATAACTCTTTAGTTAGAAGAAACTAATGAAATGTTGAATGAAGTAAGATAAATGATTCAATAAATAAAATGATGAACTGACAAGAAATGAAAACTTGACTTCCAGAGCAATTATGTATTATGACAGTCATGTTGTTGTGCATATATTTGGTCAATGGAAGTAAAAAACAACTATGAGGAATATCATGTCTCTTATGCAGAGGGAGACCAAACATAATTGCCAAGACTCATTAGCCAGAATTACCTTAGAATAGAATAGAATTGTAAAAATAAAATCCTTCAGTTTTAGCAATATGCTTACTTTTCGTATGCTAAACCTCCCTGCAGGTTTCCTTATGCAGTTTAGGGGACTTAAGCCAATATTCACATTCCATTCCATTCCATAGTGATTCAATATTTTTAGGTGTTTGATGTACATATTGATTATTCATACTTTCTCTTATGCCATCTCTGATACAAATCTTTAAGGGCTAGGATGATAGTTTTAGATAATCAATGATTTTCCAGAAATTGACTTTGGAGAATTCAATATTGACATGTTGAACGAGATATCTCTATGAAGAAAGATTTGCTTTATCATACACAAATTAAATAGATTCATATGCTTAGATTAAGAATTGTTCTTTAAAAGAGTCTTTAACATTTAACTTCAAAATTTTCTATTATATAGAATACAAAGTGATATATATAAAAGGAATTCTAAAAACCTAAGTGTATGAAACAAACAAGATGATGGTGTTAATTGTAATTCCTTTCTAAAATGTAACTCTCTGCACTTGTTTGAAATGTAGACTTTTATGGGGGATGAGAAATTTCTGAAAAAGATGAAATAAACTTCCATGAAAATATTACTTTTTGATAATAGGATATAATTTGCTATGCACTGTGCTTTGCATCAGAATAATATAATTTATTTATGAGGGACAATTACATTCCTTAAGAAGGGAGCTGAAAGCAGACTATCGACTAGGAAATAGCTCATTCTTTTGCTGTGTAGTTACTTGGAACAAAGAGAATTATTTTCTCTGAAGAAACACTATTTTTAGAATTTCACCATTTTGCACACAAATGATTCAAGGTAGGCTTACAAACTTTTGGAGGTTAAAATATTCAAGTTCAAATAGTTCTGTGTTGGTATTTGAACTGCACGCTGACCTGAAGAGGAAAAAGCTGAGCAGGCCACTTGTTGGGTGGGCGAGAATTGACTTTGTTCATATGCATATGGGCAGGGCCAAGGGCAATGCTATGTACATAAGATGTGCTTAAAACATGTCTGCTGAATAAATTAATGGGTTGAGAAATTAATTGCGATTGTAAAGGGAAAAGTGAAAGAATAAAGATGAAGATTGATTTTCTAACTTTTTGAAAGGTTACTGGCATTCAACTTCAAGTCAAATGCTCCATTTATATAGGACACAGACTGGCAGGAGTAACATAATAACTAGGACTAATTTTATCTCGTGGTGCCTCACTTTCACCAGTCTTGAAAATGAGTATGTTAATATTTATCTTCTATCTTTATTTTTCCTATGTCTCCTTTCCTCAAGTTGTTTCATAACATAATTTATTTTTACGTTGCTATATAAACTACCTCATACGCATTTTTGTAGGCTTCTTTTAATCCATATTAGAATTGGGTAGAGTAAATCTGAATATAAATAATCATAGCTGTTTTGTTTTAAATCAGTTCCCCTATAAGTAAACCTTCATAAACTCTTTGTAAACAAATATTTGTAAACATATATGAAAGGTCATTATTAACACTCTCTCTGCGTATTACTTACTACATTTTAAGTAAAATATAAGGTTAGTTCCCCCATTGTAAGTCCACAGCTAATGTGATCCTGGAGATCTTCATTCTGTTGGTCCACGTTGGTGTTAGTATGTGACTCAAACATTTAGTACCAGTTTTCCCATCTGTAAAATGTGTGTTTCATAATTCGCTATTATCAGGAATACTATGAGACTAAATAAAGTGACAGGCATTGTTCTTTGTCGATTTCACCTATTTGTTCTTTTCCATCCTCACCCCTGCCAGAAGGGATTTCCCCCACAATAAAACGTTGTATTTATGCTGTGAGATGTGGTCAGTATCGGCAAGACTTGAGCCTGTTCCTGTATAGGGGTGAGTGGAGCCTGATGTAGTGGCTTTGGTCCACAGAGCGGCAACAAAATGGAGTTTAGGCCCTGGCAGTTGGGCAGAGAGGCAGTGAGGCAGAGAAGGAAGAGGGTAACAGGGAGAAGGAAATCCTGAATGCTTTCCCAAGGCTGGTTTTATTGGAGAGAAAGATGACCCTATGGAGATCACAAAGAAAGGAATGGCCCAGCATCTGGATCCCAGTATGTTCCTGATGATATGCTAAGAATGTGCAGAAATAAATAAAATTATTTATTTCTGGTTCATCTGGATGTTGCATGACACTAAATAAAGATTACATGTGTATGAATATTGTGGCATATGCCCATGTTTCAGTGAATCTAAGATGCCATCAGCTGAAAGATGCATCCTTTTTTAATGAACCACTAAGAAAAGAAAAAACCCTACTAACTTAACCATGAGGCAGTATTTTATTGTCACTTGAAATTTTTATTTTAAACATGTGCAAAAAAGCTCTTCTGAATGTATTTATACATAGATTTCCCTCATTTGTCACTCTTGAGCCTATATATAAAGGCAAATAAACATAAAGTAAATTGATTCAATGTTCCTAAATGTATTCATATTCAGTCTCAATTTTCTGAATCACTTTTCCACTTAGATATTGATATGTGTGCTATTTCCCTCAAAGTTGTTGGTTCTTCCTGCAGTCGAGGGCATTGATGATGTATCATTTCTTAAAATTGTGCTTTGTTATTGTCTCTGGAATCTTCTTCAACGCCAGTGACACCCAGTCTAAGCTTTAATGTGCAGGCAATAACAACTATTTCATGACTGTCACTGACTGATCTGAGGATCAGGTGCACACCAGTTTCAGAGATGTTAAACTGTGAAGACAAAATGCATGCTTTAGAACTGATAAAATGTGGGAATAAATACTCAACAGTGCTAAGATCCTCAGGATTCTCCTTTAAGTACCTGAATAGCATTCTAGATTGAGCTTTTCACATGCGTGTGCTGGGGAACATATGTTGCAGGATTCCATAGCCTGGTGGAACAAATGATTCCTAAATTAAAATGGCTCTGATCTTTCAACTGACAGATGGCAGGAGCCTCAGGTTGCCCTACTCCAAAGCCTCCATGATTTCAGGAGAGGGAGAGTGCAGTGAGTCTTATATGGGAAACCACACAATATTCTGAGCCCAGCCCCATGTGGCAGGCTTTCCGCATTTGGCTCATGCTTAGCAGTACCCAACACACCTGGAGCTGCCTAGAGATGACTTATGGATGTCAACTGCTGCCTCTGCCCCTTGCAAGGCTACAATGTCCATGCCAAGGGTGCTGTCTTCTAATGCTCCCAGGGATTGCTAATCCCCAGAGTGTCAGAGATATAGGAGTTTTCATACAGAAGTGGGGGCAATAGTCTTCTCCTCAACTCCTTGTCTTATTTTATTCTCTGGGTCCCAAAGCGTCAAGGCTTATTCCAAGAGTTTATAGAGACTTCCAAGAGGCTCTAAATGTCCAGCTGCAATCTTAGGGCTTTAAACCATTCCAAGGTTCCAAGAGGGAGACAGATACAAAATATCATCTTCATTATTGACTTGCACCCCACCATCTGAACTCATCGATGCCCTTTTTGCTTCCCCGCCTGACCCTGACAAAATACAATAATACTGCCTCTGCCAGTCCGTCTACCAATACTTCTTTTACCACAAATAGGAATGATACCCGTACATTGCAATTTGTGCAAAGCAAAGAGGCAGAGGAGGTATAATGATTCATGTCCTCTCATGCTTGTTTTTAGCCAACAGGAATGAACTTTTGCTCAATTTGTGCACACTTCCCCTTCTTTGTAATGAATTTAAGTTTATAAACTACTTAACAGCAAGCATTGTCTCAAATATCCTTTATGAATATTTTCTAATGGTGGGCAGTTAACATAATGAAATTTACTTAGTTTCTAGTGTGACTGATATATTCATACTATAAAATGTTCTATTTGTGGCCAGGCACAGTAGCTCACACCCATGATCCCAGCACTTTGGGAAACAGAGAAAATAAAAACCAAATCAGTGAGATTATTTTATAATTCCAAGTTTACATATGCAAAGATTTGGAAATTGTACTAACTTATTTTGCAAGAGGCGCTGCAGGGAGAAGAAGGTATCTTAATATTCTCCAAAAGCCCTCTCTTCAGTGTGTAATTGGAACTTTCTAGAGTTGACTGAAAGCCGTAGTTTCTTGGGTGATGTGCTTTTCCAGGCACAGAGCTCATAATCAATATTTCATCATGCTTTCTCTTCAGGGGAACTTTCCTCTCACTGGCCTCTTCTGGGTACCTCTCATTGGTCTCTTTTGCATCCTCTCAGAAAAACTTTCTCATTTATTTGTAGACTCAAAATTGCAATTCCACCAAAAAGGGGAAGACATCTCTTGATCTCTAAACGAACACAGGTTTTCTCTGGCTTGCCGGTCCCTATTTTCCCTCTGCTCTCCAGTTTTAACCTTCATCTCATATGTCAGAATCAAGTCCCCTACTACCTTGGCAATGATGATAGGATAATAGAATTAGAATATCCCAGGGCGCCATTTGAGCATTATGCTCTTTCAAGAAAAGAAAAACAACACAATTATGAAATATAATTGTGATTCTTTAAAGGCACAGTGTCTACTAATTTTAAATTTGTGGCACTTATTGGGAAAATATACATTAAACTCTCAGTGATTTGAAAAGAAATTCAGCCACAGCAATAAAACAAGAAGCTTGTTTTAGGGTAAGGATTTCTCTATCATGTATTTTCCAGTTAGCTTTGTGTGTTTCTCTTAACATTCTACTTTTTCATCAATTTAAAAATTATGATTAAGAAAACTTATCAGCAGGGCAGCCCTTGAGAGTATTGCCATTTTATCTCAGTAGCTGTGAAAATTCTTAAGGATATTTACACTTTCTACAACCACATTTTCACTATAGAGAAAGAAATTGACTTGACACTCTAGGGACTTACACTCTCAAGCTACCACATTCAGTACTGACATTCTTTTGAAATCTGCTGTTGATTTGAAAGCTGCTTTTCATTTTGTAGGCTGACATTTCTAATAATGCGACTCTACTCCCTTGTTCTCTTATTTCTGTATCGATTCTGGAAGAAACTCAAGAATGAACCCTAGTCTTCATGATATGTAGTAGGATATCTTAAATATCTCTGAGTCTGACTCAATATTTCTGGTGCTTTATTCATTAATCCTTATTGTTGAATGACTTGTTCATTCACCATATATGAACTTTGTCATAGTCCATGGCAGTTGTATTTACTATTTGTATGGTTCCAAGCAGAATTTTGAGAGGCAAACTTCCCATGTGTAGTATGAAAATATACATAATTCCATTCATTGATCATCTCTTTATTGGGAATTAAGAGATGTGAAACCCATATACTAGTACCAGCATACTAATATACTGGAGTAATAGTGCAGTTATTTTAAAGGTCTTTTTACAATAAACATATTTATGTCTACATAGTGATAGTCTAAGAAGGACATAAAAGATATATTTCTTTGTTCCTTCCAGTTTGAAGAATCTATGCCACACAATACGTGAGAATTATTTCATGCTTGAGAATTATGTTTGGGCTTTTAGCTACTTGATGCTAAGAGGGATGGATATTTAAGCCACTTGGATAATATAAATTATAGGTAGCCAAGTCAAGTTTTCAACACTGAATTAGGTACACTTGACTCCCTGCTCTTTGATTTTCTGAAACTTGGATTCTATAGGCAGAGTTTACTATTTGCTTTCGAGAATTCAAAAATTTCTGAAGGAATGTAGGTGGTGACTTTAATGGGACCAATGTTATATGACTCAGTTATTTTGCCTGGCACGTAAATAAATGGTATTTCTCACCTAGTAAACTGGAAGCAAGACAAAAAAAGACGGATGTGATTATTTCCCTCCCTCTTTAGTGTGGGGTCAGTGTGGTTCTGACATTAAAATCTAACTTAGTTTATTTTAATTCAGAAAACATTTTTCTAACTATTGAAATACATTTTTCTAACTATTTATATGCCAAACACTCTCTAAGATACAATGTAAGATGGAAAGGTGAAAATGAACTGTAAAAGTCTATCTTTGGGGAAGCTGTTGCTTAGGGGACTCTTTATTAATCCTCCTTTATTTGTGGTTGTTAATTTTTAGGAAATTTAGATAATTAGCTAACAGAATTGCTATGTGCATGTTAAATTCACAGTGGAGCAGCCCCAGGACTCTGTGGCAGTCTATGCCCACTCAGGTTCCACAGTGACTGCCTATAATCCAGCATTGAAATTCCCAGCCCCCAGCAAAGCATTTCATGTATAGTAACCACTCAGCACACAGATATACAGAGTGAACGAGGCTGTGGTTAGCTGGAGCTCTTCTCTAGGTGATATGTGATGACAGACTGGTTAAACCTTGAAGTCCTGAAGTCAGACCAAAAACAGGAGTGTATCTTTTTTTTTTTTTTTTTTTTTTTTGGTTTTTTTTTTTTGAGACAGAAGCTCGCTCTGTCACCCTGGCTGGAGTGCAGTGGCACGATCTGGGCTCACTGCAAGCTCCGCCTCCTGGGTTCAAGAGATTCTTGTGCCTCAGCCTCCCAAGTAGCTGGGATTACAGGCATACACTACCACGCCGCCTAATTTTTGTATTTTTAGTAGAAAGGGGATTTTGCCATGTTGTCCAAGGTGGTCTTGAATTCTTGGCCTCAAGTGATCCACCTGCCATGGCAACCCAAAGTGCTGGAATTACAGGCGTGAGCCACCGTGCCCGGCCAGGAGTGTATCTTGATTCCCTGTTGAAGTTAATTATGCTCACCTAGCTTCGTTCTTCTCACTGTCCTCCAAAGAGTGTGTGTATTTAGCTACTTTAGGTAACTGATTAGAATTATAGCTATTGCCTCTTGAACACCACACTAAGCTCTTCATATACATCATTACATTTAATCCTTCCAAACTCTATGCGGTGGGAACTACTATAGCATAGGTGAGGAAACTAAGGCTTAGGGAGATTAAGCGATTTGCTCAGGATCTCTCAAAGGGTGGCAGATCTAAGATTCAAACCCTGTATTGTGTGTACACAATGCTCATATTCTTAACCACTCATCTATAAACTAATAATTCGTCCATCTTTCTTATCATATGAACAAAGGGCCCGTCTCCAAAGAATACTTTCTTGAATGTATTTAGCTTCTTTTCAGATTAGAAATTCTCTACACTTTAGATTAACAATTGAGCTGTGAATTTTGATGTATGAATGCATGTTAATTAAGAAAGGTTCAATCTTCTATAAGCCACAAAGTTTCAGGAAAAGCTTATTTTCCCTAGTCTACTGATGGCTAGTAAATCTTTTTCTTCTCTAATGACCAGTGTAGTTAGAAAATAAAAATTTATGAGTTCTCCCCATCCATACTGAAGTTGTGAGAACAGCACTTGGGGAGTGAGTCATTACTGCTTCTTCAGTGACAAGTGTTGCTGGAGAAAAGACAAATGCTTTGCCAACTGGCAGAGTTTCTGCTTTACTTTCTTTCAATAATCTGTTCTTAATGTTTTCAAGAGTAAAAAACAAAATAATGTGATACATATAAAGTAGTAGCAAATGGAGGAATGTTGCATATATTTAGTATAACTCAAGGGTTTTAAAAAATTATACACCAAAGCCAGGAATACAGTTAAAACTAGTTCTTATCATGCAATATGATCACATACAGAATAGTACTAGGGGGCAATATTTTGGAGATGAGATAATCATATTTTGATATCATACCTTCTCTGCAAATAAATAAACAATTAGATATTCTAATTAGAAAATTGACACCAACAAGAAATATCCAAGTTTAGGTCTAGCTGTTAGGTTACTGTTTACACTGAGAATGGAAGAAAAGATACTTTGTAATCTTTAAATTCATCTTTAATAGTGTTTTCCAAAGTAGTTCTAGTTTGATTAACACAGCATCCTACCCTCTATATAGCTTTTGAAATTCTGTTTTAAATAAATAGATATCCATTGATGTCAAACCTACCTATAACTGTTTCTGTACTGGTAATATAACTTACAGTTTTTTTTGTTTTATATTTTGAGGGGTTATATAAATTAAGGATTAGGTCAGAAAGGAAAAATCTTTCTGGTTTTCCTGTCTTAGAAGAGCTTTGTAGAATGAGAGTCACACTTGTCTTTAGCCACTTACTTTTTTTTTTTTTTTTTTTTTTTTTTTTAGTTCTTTGAACAAATCTACTGGCTTTCTGCTTCAGAACATTTGCATATACTCTTGCAGCTAAGAAATTATGTCCAAGTACTCCTGCCCATCTCTTAAAGTTTTACATGTTCAATCTCTTATAATTTTGGTAGACTCCGGCTTAATGTTTTCTCTTCTGAGTGGCTTACTGTGTTTACTTAGTCTAAAGTATGCTCTTTTCTTTTATCATTTCTGATTTTATCCACTATTTTCTTGACAATTTTTGTAATGATTTTTATTTTATCTTTATTTCTTTTTTTAGTGATCCATATGTTTGTACATATGTTGGGATATATATGATATTTTGTTACATGCATGGAATGTGTAATGATCAAGTGAAGATATTGAGGGTATCCAGCACTTCAAATATTTATTATTCTTATGTGGTAGGAAATTTAAAATCCTTTCTTCTAGCTCTTTCAAAATATACATAACATTGTTGTTAACTATAATCACCCTAGTCTATCAAACATTAGAACTTACTCCTTTTATCTAACTATACGTTTGAGTCTGTTAACCAATGTCTTTTCCTCTCCCCCTTCCACCCACCCACCCTTCCTAGCCTCTGGTATCTATCATTCTACTCTATACCTCCATGAGATTGTCTTTTTTAGTTCTTAATATGAATGAGAACACTTGATATTTGTCTTTCTGTTTCTGGCTTATTTTACTTAACTTAATGACCCCTAGTTCCATCCATGTTGCTGCAAATGACATGGTTTTATTCTTTTTATAGCCAAATAGTATCCATTGTGTCTATATACCACATTTTCTTTATCCATTTGTTATCTGTTAATTAACACTTAGGTTGATTTCATATCTTTGCTATTGTGAATACTGCTGTAGTAAACATGGGGGTGCAGGCATCCCTTTGATATCTGATTTCCTCTCCTTTGGATAAATTCCAGGAGTGCTGGATCATATGGTATTTCTGTTTTTAGTTTTTTGAGAAATCTTCATATTGTTTTCTATAGTGGTTATACTAATTTACATTCCCACCACCAGTGTATAAGTTTCTTTTTTTTCTGAATCCTCACCAGCGTCTGTTATTTTTATCTTTTTATTAATAGCCATTCTAACAGGGATAAGATGATCCCTTACTATGGTTTTCATTTGCATTTCTCTGATGCTTAGTATGGATATTACACCCTTTTCTGACAAATAGTCTGCAAATATTTTCTCCAATTTAACAGGCTGTCTCTTCACTCTGCTGATTATTTCCTTTGCTGTGCAGAAACTTTGTGGTAATATAGTCCTATTTGTCTATTTTTGCTTTTGTTGCCTGTGCTTTTGAGGTGTTAGTAACAAAAACTTTGCTTAGACCAACGTTCTGAAATGTGTTTCTTATGTTTTCTTCTGGTAGTTTTAAAGTTTCAAGTTTTACGTTTAAGTCTTTATCCAAATTGAATTGATTTTTATGCATGGTGAGGGTAGGGGTCCAATTTCATTCTTCTGCACACAGTTTTCCCAGCATCGTTTACTGAAGAGGGTGTCCTTTCGCTGATGTATGCTCTTAGCACCTGGTCAAAAATCAGTTGGCTGTAAACATGTGGATTTATTTCTGGGTTCTCTATTGTGTTCCATTGGTCTGTGTCTGTTTTTATACCAAATACCATTCTGTTTGTGTTATTAAGCATTGTCATATTTTGAAGTCAGGTAGTGTGATGCCTCCAGCTTTGTTCTTTTTGCTCAGGATTGCTTTGGCTATTCTGGCTCTTGTTTTGTTTAATACAAATTTTAGGATTATGTTTTCTATTTACGTGAAAAATGACATGGATACTTTGATAGGGATTACATTAGATCTGGAGATTGCTTCAGGACATTTTAACAATATTAAATTCTTCTGATCCAGGAACATGGAATGTCTTTCCATTTGTTTGTGTCCTCTTCAATTTCTTTCATTAGTGCTTTGTAGTTTTCCTTGTAGAGGTCTTTCACCTTCCTGGTTAAATTTATTTCTAGGTATTTCATATTCTTTATACCTATTGTATATGAGATTTTTATCTTGATTTATTCTTCAGCTAGTTTGTTAGTGTGTGTAGAAATGCTACTGATCTTTGTATGTCGATTTTGTATCCTGCAACTTTACTGAATTTATCAGATCTAAGAGTTTTTGTTGGAGTCTTTAGGTTGTTATAGATATGAGAATATGTCACTTGAAGAGGGAGACAGTTTGACTTTCTCTTTTCTAATTTAGATGACTTTCATTTTTTTCTTTTGCCTGATTGCTCTGGCTAGGACTTCCAACTATGTTAAATAGGAGTGTTGAATATGGGCATCCTTGTCTTGTTCCAGATCGTAGAGAAAAGACTTTCAACTTTTCTTCATCCAATATGATATTACCTGTGGGTTTGTCGTATCTGACCTTTATTATGTTGAGGTATGTTTCTTCTTTGCCTCTATTGTTGAGAAGTTTAATCATGAAGGGATGTTAAATTTTGTTAAATTTTTTTTCTGTGTCTATTGAACATGACCCTTGTTCTTCATTCTATATATGTGATATGTCATGTTTATTGATCTGCACATTGAACTGTCCTTGCATTCCTGGGATAAACCCCACATAATTGTGGTGTATTATCTTTTTGATGTGTTGTTAAATTTTGTTTGCTAGTATTTTGTTAGTGTCTATGTTCATCAGGAATATTGGCCTATAGTTTTCTTTTTTGTTTCATTTTTACCTGGTTTTAGTATCAGGGTAATGCTAGCCTCATAGAACAACTTAGGGATAATTTCCTCCCTTCGCTTTGTTTTGAAATTGTGTGAGAGAAGTGATGTTTCTTCTTTGTAAGTCTTGTAGAATTTGGCAGTGAAGCCAGTGAGTCCCAGATTTTTCTTTGTTGGGAGACTTTTTATTACTTATTCAATCCATTACCTACCATTGGTCTGTTCAGGGTTGCTGTTTCTTCCTGATTCAATCTTGGTAGGTTGTGTATATCCAGAGATATACACATTTCCTCTAGGTGTTCCAGTTTGTTAGTGAATAGTTGTTCATAATAGTTTCTGAAAATCTTTGTATTTCTGTGGCACCAGTTGTAATGTTTCCTTTATCATTTCTGATTTTGTTTATTAGGGCCTTCTCTCATGTTTTTTTTGTTAGTCTAGCTAGTGCTTTATTAATTTTGTTTATCTGTTTCTTTTTTTGTTTCTTTTTGAGACAGGGTCTTACTCTCATCCAGGCTGGAGTGCAGTGGTGGTGATCATAGCTCATTGCAACCTTGAACTCCTGGGCTCAAGTGGTCTTCTCACCTCAGACCCCAGAGTAGCTAGGACTACAGGTGTATGCTACCATACTTGTCTAATTTTTAAATTTTTTTGTAGAGACAGGGTCTCATTATGTTTCGCAGGCTGAGTTTGAATTCCTGGGCTCCAGAATCCTCTCATCTCAGCCTCCCAAAGTGCTAGGATTATAGGCATGAACCATGGTGCTTAGCTTTCATTTATCTTTTCCAAAAACTAATTTTTGTTTCGTTGATTCTTTGTAGTTTTTAAGCCTTAATTTTGTTTATTTCTACTCTGATCTTTATTAATTTTATCCCTCTACTAACATTGGGTTAGTTTGTTCTTGCTTTTCTGTTTCTTTGAGGTTCATTGTTAAATTGTTCATTTGAAAACTTTTACACTTTGATGTAGGCATTTATTACTATAAATTCATCTCTAAACACTGCTTTTGCTTTATCCCATAGGTTTTGGTATGTTGTGTTTGAATTTTCATTTATTTCAAGAAATTTTCGAATTTCCGTCTTAATTTCTTCCTTGACCCAATGGTCATATTGTTAATTTTCATGTATTTGTATTCTTTCCAAAGATCCTCTTGTTATTTTTAGTTTTATTTCACTATGATCTGAGATACTCAATATGATTTTGATTTTCAAAATTTTTTTGAGACTTGTTCTATGTTCAAATACATGGTGCATCCTGGAGAATGTTCTATGTACTGATGAGAAAAATGTGTATTCTGTAGCAGTTGGATAAAATGTTTTGTAAATGCCTATAGGTCTCTTTTGTTTAATGTGAAGTTTAAATGCTATGTTTCTTGGCTAATTTTCTCTCTAGATGAGCTGTCTAATGCTGAGTAGGGTGTTGAAGTTCCCAGCTACTATTGTATCAGAGTTTATCTTTCCCTTTATATCTAATAATATCAACTTTATATATCTTGGTGCTCCAATGTTGGGTGCATATGTTTAGGATTGTTATATCCTCTTACTGAATTGGTCTCTTTATCATTATATAATGATCTTCTTTGTTTATTTTTACAATTTTGGACATAAAACCTGTTTTAACTCATATAGGTATAGGTATTCCTGTTCACTTTTCATTTCAGTTTGCTTGCCATCTGTTTTTCCATTGCTTTACTTTCAGTCTCTGTGTTTCTTTACAAGTGAGATGAGTTTCTTGTAGGATCATGTGGTTTTAACCATCCAGCTGATCTATATCTGTTTAGTCGAAACTTTAATTCATTTACACTCAAGGTAATTATTGACATGTAAGAACTTATTCCTGTCATTTTATTAATTGATTCAGGCTTTTAAAAATATATCTTTTGTTCTTTTATTTCTCTCATTGTTTATAATTGTGGTTTGGTGGTTTTCTGTAGTTAACTTTTGAGACCTTCCTCTTCTTTAGTTATGTGTTTGTTCTACCAGTGGGTGTTATATACATTTGTGTGCTTACATAACAGTAGATCTCATCCTTTTGCTTTCAGATGTAGGACTCCCTTAAGTAGTTCTTGTGGGGTTAGTCTATTGGTAATGAATTCCCTATCTTGTAGGACTGGTCAAGTGGTAATGAATTCCCAGTTTTTGCTTCTCGAGGAAAGACTATTTCTCCTTCAGTTATGAGGAATAGCTCTGGTGTGTATATAGTATCCTTGACTGGCAGTGTTTTATCTTTCAGCACTTTGGATATATCATCCTATTCTCTTCTGGCTTGTAAGGTTTATGCTGTTAGTCTGATGGAGGTTTGCTTATAAGTGTTTAGTTGCTTTTTTCTCACTGTTTTTAGAATTATCTCATTGTCTTTGACTTTCACAGTTTGACTATAATGTGCTGTGGAGAAGACTTTTTGAATTGTGTCTATTTGGGGATAACTGAGCTTCTCATATTTGGATGTTTAATCTTTTGCTAGACTTCGAAAGTTTTTAGCTATTATTTAGTTAAGAAGGTTTTCTCTCCCTTTCATTTTTTTCTTTGCGTCTGGGACACCAAAATTCCAATATTTGCTCACTTTTTGGTGTTTCATAAGTCACATAGACATCATTTATTCTTTTGAATTCTTTTTTCTTTACTTTCATCTGACTGAATTATTTCAAAAGACTCATCTTCATGTTCTGAGGTTCTTTCCTTCTGTTTTGTTTATTCTATTGTGAAATATTTCAAATGACTTTTGTTTTTTCTTCAGTAAATTCTTCAGTTCCAGATTTTCTATATGGTTCTTTAAAAAAATATTGATCATTTTAGTAAATTTCTCATTCATATCTTGAATTGTTTTTCTGATTTCTTTGTATTGTTTATCTATATTCCCTTGTATCTGTGACTGTGAGCTTGGATCATGTGGCAAGGCTTTGTCCTACCATAGTCAGGCTAAAATTAGTTATTTGTATCCCAAGGACACATATTATATAGTATATGTACATGCCATAGTATATGTACATGCTAATTGAGTTATTACAATTAAGTGATTATATGTTCCAGATACTTTGCAAGCATAATCTCTGAGGTATATTATTGTATCCATTATTTTAGTGGGAAAATGGAAAATTTAACTGGTAAAAAGAACATTCTCACTAAGGTATACTGGGAGATGAACCTAGGTGTTTTTAACTCCAAAATCTTGCTCGTGATAAAACACACTGTTTCCAACTCAAAAGACTATAAAGATGGAACTGCAGCAGATTAAATAGGGGCTTAAGACAAAAAAATTGAGACAAACATAGAATTTTAACTTTTTTCCTTGTTAGACCAATATCCAGGATGTCCCTCTCACTCACTGCTGTATATTCTGAAAGATCTGGATATTTGGAAAAACAATTACTTTATTTTTCTTTTGTGCAAATAAGTGTTTCCTCACTTAGGTTCTCTTGTTATACACTTTGTAGAAGACTATATACTCTTTTACATTACTAAGATAAAGCCACTTACACTGTCATTTAGGTATGTTTGTTATATCTTCCTTTAGTAATAATATTAGCCTATCTTCTCTCTCTCTCTCTCTCTGTCTTTCTTTCTGTGTTACATAGATTTCTCTATCATTTTACTTCCCAATTTATTTGTGAGGGAGAGATTTTCCTTTTTTTCTATTTTTCTCTTCATTGTGAGTTCTTTATGAAAACAATATTTAGAATGAAAGTCATCAATAGTGTTCAAAGTTGGGAAACTATAACATCAATGAAATACTGTTCTTCAATTCGGCAAAATAAAAAGAATTGAAAATTGGTAATGTGGGCATACCTCCTTTTAGTGCGCTTTGCTTTGTTGTGCTTCATATATATTTCACTTTTTAAAAATTGAAGGTTTGTGGCAACCCTGTGTTCAGTGTTTATTGGTGCCATATTTTTCAACAACGTGTGCTCTCTTCATGTCTTTGTGTCACATTTTGGTAATCCTTTCAATATTTCCAACCTCATTGTTATTATGTACATTATGGTGATCTGTGTTCAGTGATCTTTGATGTTAATATCATTATTGTTTTGGGCCAGCACAAAGTGCAGCCATATGATAGCAAACTTAATGATAAATATTATGTGTGTTCTGACTGCTCCACTGACCAGCAATTCCCAAGTCTTTTTCCCTCTCCTTAGGTCTCTCTATTCTCTGAGATCAACAATATTGAAATTAGGCTAAAAGCCCTACAGTGGCCTCTAACTGTTCAAGTGAAATGAAGAGTCACATGTATCTCATTTTAAATTCAAATCTAGAAATGATTAGGCTTAGTGAAGAAGACAGGATGTAAGATGAGATAGGCTGAAAGTGCAGTGTCTTGCACCAAACAGCCAATTTGAGAATGCAAAAGAAAATTTCCTTCAGGAAATTAAAAGTGCTACTCTAGTGAATAGTGAATCATAAGAAAGCAAAACAACCTAATTGCTGATATGAAGAAAGTTTGAGTGGTTTGGATAGATGAAACCAGACAAAACATTCCATTAAACCAAAGCCTAATCCAGAGCAAGGCCCTCCCTCTTCATTTCTATGAAGGCTGAGAGAGGTGAGGAAGCTGCAGAAGAAAAGTTTGAAGCCAGCAGAGGGTTAGTTTGTAGGCTTAAAAAGCTATCTTCATAACATAAAAGTGCAAGGTGAAACAACAAGTGCTAATGTAGAAGCTGCAGCAAGTTATCCCGAAGATCAATTAAGATTATTGATGAAAATGGCTATACTGATCAACAGATTTTCAATGTGAATAAAACAGCCATCTATTGGAAGACAATACCATCTAGAACTTTCATAGCCAGGGAGGAGAAGCTTCACAGGACAGACTGACTCTCTTGTTAGAATCTAATGACTTTAACTTGAAGCCAATGCTCAATTATTATTTGGAAAATCATAGGACCCTTAAGAATTACGCGAATTCTACCCTTCCCATGCTTTATAAATGGAACAACAAAGCCTGGATGACAGCACATCTGTTTACAGCATGGTTTACTAAATATTTTAAGTCCACTGCTGGAACCTACTTCTCAGAAAAAAAAAAAAAAAAGATTTCTTTAAAAATATTACTACTCATTTACAATTAACCATGGTCAACCAAGATCTCTGATGGAGATACACAAGGGTATCAATATTTGCATGCCTCCTAACACAACATCTATTCTGCAGCTCATGAATCAAGAAATAATTTTAACTTTCTCCTCTTTTTTTTTTTTTTTTTTTTTTTTGGAAACAGGGTCTCATTTTATCATGTAGACTGGAATGCAGTGTGTGATCTTAGCTCACTGCAGCCTTGACTGCCTGGGCTCAAGTGATCCTCCTGCCTCAGTTCCCAAGTAGCTGGGATTACAGGCATAAACCACCATGCCTGGCTAATTGTTTTGGTCTTGTTTTGTAGAGAGGGGATTTTGGGTTTCCCCATGTTGCTCAGGCTGGTCTCTATCTCCTGCTGAGCTCAAGCAATCTGCATGCCTTGACCTTCCAAAATGCTGGGATTACAAGTGTGAGCCGCTGCACCCAGCCTAATTTGAGCTTTCAAGTCTTATTATTGTAGAAGTACATTTTGTAAAGCTATAGCTACCATAGATAGTGATTCTTCTGGTGGCTTTGGGCAAAGTAAATTAAAAACCTTTTGGAAAGGATTTGCTATTCTGCATGCCATTATGAACATTTGTGATTTATTGAAGGAGGACAAAATATCAACATTAACAGGAGTTTGGAAGTCGATTTAAACCCTTCTGGGTAACTCAAGCGGTTCAAGACTTCAGTGGAGGAAGTGACTTCCATGTGGTGGAAATACAAGAGAAATAGAATTACAAGTGAAGCCTGAAGATGAGACTGAATTGATGCCATCTCATGATAATACTTGAATGGATAAGAAGTTGCTTCCTATGGATGAGCAAATGGTTTCTTGAGATGAAATCTACTCCTGGTGAAGATGCTGTGAACATTGTTAAAATGGAAACAAAGAATTTAGAATATTACAAAATCTTAGTAAATAAAGTGGCGGCAGGGTTTAAGAGGATCAAGTCCAATTTTGAAAGAAGATCTACCATGGATCAAATGCTATCAAACAGCGTTGCATACAACAGAGAAATATTTTATGAAAGATTGTTGTTGTCTTATTTTAAGAAATTGCCACAGCCACTCCAACCTTCAGCAACTACCACCCTGATCTATCAGCAGCCATCAACATTGAGAGAAGACCCCTTATAAACAAAAAGATTATGACTTTCTGAAGGCTAAGGAGATAGTTTGCATTTTTTAGCAATAAAATATTTTTAAATAAAAATATGTGCATTCTATAAAGACACAACAGTACTGCACATTTAATAGACTATAGTATAGTGTAAATATAACTTTATATGCAATGGGAAACAAAAAATTCATGTGACTGTTTATATTTGCTTTATTGCAGCAGTCTGGAACTAAACTCACGGTATCTTTGAGGTATGCCTGTATTCAGTGTTGGCACTGGCAAAAGTGCAGTAAAACAGGCATTCACATACTAGTAGAAGTGTAACTCATACAATTTGTCTTAAAAGCAAATCACAATTTTTATCAAGAACTTTAAATTTGTAAAAATTCTTACCTCATAAATTTTACCCAAGTAAATATATGTTAAACAACCATATATATGTACACTGATTTTTAAGCAAGAATATTAATTATAGCATTATTTTACTAAACATTTTAAATAATGAACATCTGGCAATCCAGAAAGAATAAAGTAAAATACAACATGGTTATCAGGAGATTTCTTAATACACACATTAAATTTATGTTTCTCAGAAATAGTGGTATGGGAAATGATTCACGTTATAAGGTTGACTGAAAAAAACCAAGATACTAAATAAATGAAATATGCTTTTATATATGACAGCATATTAATCAGATTCAGTAATGATATCTGCTCTAACAAACAACTCTTAAATTTCAATCTTCATTGCTTAACACAATAAAGGCTTATTTTTTCCCATGACATCATCTAATGCAGGGTGGTCGTGGTTATTAATTTCTCTGTAACTCTGACAAGCTCAGTATAGTGCTTCCAGATTGCTCTGGGGTCATGCAGGTAGCAGTTGAGGCAGGAAGAAAAATAGCATAGACAGGGCAGGCTCTGTCTCAACTGCCTTGGTGCATAAATGATGCATCACTTTTGCTCACAATCATTGTCAAAAGCTAGGCACTTGTTCCCTTTTCCCTTAAATGCAAGAGCCTGGACAATCTGGTTTTGTGAGCCATGGAGCATCTCTGCTGTACCCACTGGAAGAAAATACACAAAATTATTAACATCTCTAGTGAGATTTTTCATGAGTTTGTTTTCAACTTCATGCTATTATTTTTCTGAATTTTCTAAAATAAATGTAAATTAAGTTCGCAATGAGACCAAAACCATAAAAATTAAAAACGTGTAGTACTTTGTGCAGGTCAGCTGCTTATCCTCCCTCAGGAGGTGCAGACAGCTTGGGGCACTCACTATAGTGTACATTTCAATATGCTCTTATATCGTAACAGGTTCCTTAGATGCTTGCCAAAGTGATAGAAAATACACTGAGCACAGCATGAGGAGCACCTTTCTCTATGCATGGGTGATTGGGATATAATATTTATCAATGCTGATTACTTGGATTGCTTTAGCTGATCTGGCTAGCCTGGAGGGTTTTTCCATTCTTCCCTCACTGCTGCATATGTTTTCTTTCTCAAACCTGTCCTCTGTCAAAGAGAACAATGTTTTCTACTAGCAGAAGGGGGAAAGCAACAAAGCAAAAGCTCTGTCTTTACGAAAAAGCTAAAAAATAGCACTTTTGTTACCAAGTTTGAACATGAAGATAGATGTAAAACTACTTGAACATGAAGATAGATGTAAGTTGGATATTCATCTTATGCAATGTAGATGAAATCTAATTGATGGTTTAATAAGAAGTAACATAGATAGCTTTGTGCAGGCATGCAGCGTGTTCACTGCCTTTTGAAAGATCATGCAGTGTGAATGAAAGAAGAAATAAGTGCTGTGAGAAAACTGTGATTTCTCTTATCCTACAAACTTGGTTCCACATTTTACCTCTGACCTCTGGTTTGGACAATGAATAGTAGAGATATGTCCACTGCTCAGGTCCTTTTCAATGCCCACCATTGGCTTCAAAGTTCAAGCCTTTCATTTTCTTGCCCTGTACATATTTTCGGATTCACTGCATGCCACTTTCTTGCACTTGTCCTGTTAAAGAGTCCACCATGGCTATTTAATATTTAAAGGTTGGGATCATTTTGCAGGTTTTAGTTTAAAGGTAACCATAGCACACACACACACATACATTATTAACAGCAGAGGCGCACTGTAAGTCCTTGGGAATCTTCTTTCCTTTCTATGTTAGTTTCACAGGAGTGCTGCCATCACTAGAATTGGCTCTGATATTGCCATCTTGTAAGTGGACTAGTGCAATAACAACGGATCCAGAATGCTATAAGCTGTTCATGTGGGTGGAGGTGACCGTGCTGAAAAGGGAGATGAAGCCAGAAAGTGACAGACCACGGAAAGTCCGGTTTCGGATCGCGTCCTCTCACAGTGGGCGAGTTCTGAAGGAAGTGTATGAAGATGGGCAACCGTCAGGCTCTCTGGATTCTGAATGTGCCAGTATCTGTGGGATAGATGGATTAAGTGATTCTGATGGACAGCAGAATGGGCACATAGAATCAGAAGGTGATGAGAATGAGAATGACCAGGATAGCTTGCTTGTGTTAGCAAGGGCTGCCAGTGAGAAGGGTTTTGGTACAAGAAGAGTCAACATTTTAAGCAAAAATGGCACAGTCAGAGGCGTCAAATACAAAGTGAGTGCTGGCCAGGCTCTATTTAACAATTTGACCAAAGTATTACAGGTAAGTCATTGCTGTTTCCTTCTCTTGCTCTTTGTTCCTAACTCACCATCTAAACACCTCTCATTTCTCTAGCCAAAGCAATCCTTTCTTATTTGCAACTCCTACATGCTTCAAGAGACACTCTTCCACCTAAGATACTGCACTAACAGCTGTCAATTAAAAATAGGATCATTACGCTTGGGGAAATAGACTGACTTCTCAAGGCCAAATTTCTAACATGTATGTGGTCTTTTCTTCCAGTGTGTGATGACTAAAATAATATGTCTACTTCTTTGCTGAGGAAAAAGAAAAACGATGCTGTTCAAAGCATTTGAGCAAAGATTAAAAGTTAACTTCTGGTTTATTATCCTTGAAATACCAGTGAGACATTTATCATTACTCATGTAGATATTAACACCAGAAAAGGTTGAGTGCATGCATTCAACGAGGTTGGGCTCAACTGGAATGTTGTGCAGCAATAAAGACTTACTTTGACTTCCTCACATTCCTGAGGAGGTTGCAGGCTTCATCCAATATCAATTTCTCTATTAAGTTGCCCATAAAAATTCTAGGATGATGCTTGGAAAAATTACTCCTCTATAAATGTACAAACTGAGATCCAGATTTTATAGTTAATAATTAGCCTTTAAATGTGATAGATTCTGCAGAGTAATATAGAAATATATTATTCAGGTATTGGGGCTTTTGACAATGATCTAATGTTAACAAGTTTTTGAAAGCATTGGTAAAGTGATTTGTTTTATATTAAAAACAGATGTCGTTATGTCAGGAATGGAATTCATGATTGCTATCATTAAGGTAGTCGATGTTTTTCATTGTAATTCTTTTTTATATTATTCTCAATTTTTAAATAAAACGGTCTCATGATGATTTAATGTCTCTATATTATATAAGAATGTGTGAGTGGTGAAGAGAGGATTTCAGTGAAAGTACTTAAATATTTTTTATTTCAAAGAAAGTATTTGAAAATATCACATCGGGAGGATTTAAAAAATTAGTTTTAGTTAAAGGATAAAAGCAGTGGAGAGCAAAGGTTCTTTTAATATATGGCACTTACTGGTAAAAAATTTTACATATTGAGGTGAGGTTGGAGACTGAAAATCAGAAACTGATGATTATGTTCTACTAGGTTGGAAACAATCTAGTATCAGTTTCTAGAGATGTGATTATTAGGTTATGATAATCTTAGTGGCCACTGAGTTTCACCAAATGCAGAAATTTTTGTTTCTAAGGAGTAGACCAAGATTTTTTGCAACAATTAAGTTTGCATTCATTCAAAAGTTTGCATTATTCAAAAATAAAATGTTTGCATTCATTATGATTGACTTAGTCTGCCATTATTTGAATTGCCTTATGATTTGGAGGGTTGTTTACAAAACTAAAATTTTAGTACTTTGATTTGCATCTGTTTATTCAAATCTCCCCCCAAATTTATTGTTTATGAGTAAGTATCTTAAGTCTTTAAAACCTCAAAGAGAAAAACTTTCTTCTCCCTGTGTTTTTATGCTGACAGTGCTTTAAACTCACAAAAAAATAAGTAGAAGAAATTCCAAAATCAAAATGTTAACACTAGATTAGTTTACAATATTTACTTGCGTATTTTTCTATGCATAGTTCCATAGCCCCATTTTGAGAAAAAGCAATAAAACTGCCTTTTTCTAATAATTTAGCCCCATTCCATGTATTCTCTGTTTTAGAGCAATAAAGAGCAATAAAGATTATTAGCAGAGGTCCTTCAGGGTCTTTGGTACTTCATCAGATCTGTCCCTCCCAATTGCCCACCAATCTGGTCCTTTCTTTAAAATGTTGGCAAAGTCATCAGCCTATTGTAGGTATTCACAAATTTTGGTCATTAACTTTAGTTTCATTGTCATCAGCAAGCATTTTCATTGTGTGAATGTTCTCTGGTATCTCCAGGACAAAACATAAGTTAAAGGAGCAACTAACTACATTTGGATCAGGGCTGCCAGTTGCATTATTGCCCAAGGAGCTCCATTGCCCATTGTCTGCATGAATGGTACCCCTTAAAGTTGTGCAATACACCCCCACTCAACATTATGTAGAGATCTGATTTGGATACTTGCCACATTTTTAAAGGGATATTTATGTCATTTGGGGTAATTTACATCTTAGCTTTATGTCTTAGGATGATAGTGTATGTAATTCCCATAGACATCCCACAGAGAAGCCCCAGGGACTAGAAGCAGAGGTTATTATTCAGTTACTCCTATATATACCCTCTACCAGATATGACTTTTCCCCCTATATATTTTCCATATCCCTTGCAAAGTAAGCAGTAAACTTGACTGGATGTAACTTAGTAATCTCCCTCAGGGAGGAAAAAGTGAGCAGTCGGTATCTTGGATATTTGATTAAGGTTTCAATGCACAGCCAATCTTATTGAAGCAAGGAACTGTGATTGAAGAAACAGTGAGGCTTTTCTTTTTGTTTTAAGTTTTAAAACCTTAAAGCACTTAACCTTAAATGTGAAAGAAAGCCCTAAATATGAATAAAATATTTCAAAGACCCTGTCAATCACTTGCCTCTTCTGCATAGTTTCCCACTCTTTTATCCCTGTCTCATAAAACATTGGCATATGTCCCACAAAAATTTCAACTGCACAGAAAAAGTCATTGCAATTTTGCCTTAAAATATTTTTACTTCGTGGCAGCACTTACTTAGAAAGTTGTCTGTTAAAGAAAAATCAGAATGAATTTCCATTTTATTTGTCAATTAGTTTACCTTATATAATTCTGGGTATTTGAGGATGTGCAATATTAATCAAGGTTGTTAAAGGTAGTGATGAACCAGAGGCAAAAAGCAGAAGGCCACCTGGCTGCTCAGGTGGGCGTTGTAGAGGGTGGTTAATGGTGAAGCAAAATGTCTCTAGCTGTTCTAGATTATGGCGCTTCAGCTCCAGGTGGCTGAATTTGCCAACTCTCCCAGAGATAACAAGAATACAGAGCTCGAGAGAGGCCAATTTGGAAATCTGAAAACCTAGAATGTAGGCATGACTGTGGCCTGGAAATAGGCATTTACTAGAAATTCTTTAGGTTATTCTTACATGCACTGAAGTTTGAGAATCATTGACCTAGAGTGTAAAAGGAAATTCATCCAGTTCCTATGGGTAAATAAAAATATTAACATTCCTTATCTCTTCAATATTTAATAAAGAAAATGAATGAGATATGCAATGATTTCTTATTCATTCTTTTGATCAGGTTAGATTATCAAAAAGATTTTTCTGAGCCAAAGATGAATAAAGGTTATCCCGACAGCCATGTTGCCCATGAATATTCAAATTTATCAGTTCATTTGAGAACAGGTCCAGAAATCTTACTAATACACTCTGATGTAGTTGTTCTCTTTTTAATACTCTCTAAGAAATTCTGCTCTTAGAATATGTCTATCTAGATACATAAGTTTATTCCTCATTACTGGAAAATTTTAAAAAATGTTTACTTTCTTTAAAAATTAGCCATTGTTTCTTAGTGCTAAACAAATTGCAAAATCACCATATAGCTCATACCTCTCAGTACATAATTGACATGATTAGATTTGAGATATACTTTGCTCTTAGCAGCAAAATATTTTCAGATTCTCTTAGAGTGGGTCAATGATGCAGATAATTAAGGCTGCTTATTTTTGCTAATTTATTCTTATGAGATTATATTTCAGACAGCGATTTTTTTCTTGACCTTATCCTCAAACTGTGTGAGTATACATGTTAGAATATTCTACTGTAAGTTCCATAATTTTTAATTCCTTTTCCTTCTCCAAATTTAAAATTCCTGTTTTAGAGATAAATAGGTGCAAAGAAGGAAAATAATTACAGCACATACTATAATTTGGCATTTCCTTTCTAAGAACTCAAATTAAACATATAACCCCGTCTATGCATGTACATGCATATTTCTGGTTAGTGTGATGGTATTTATAAGCATTCTAATATTTCAAGATAAATGAAATAAAAATAGTATGTTTGTGGCAAAACCTGAGGACTCACTCTGAGAGATTTTGGAAATATTTTGCTGCTGAGAACAAAGTAGATCTCAAATCTAATGATGTCAACTGGGTACTGAGAGGTATGAGCTATACGGTGATTTGTAATTTGTTTAGCATGAAGTAACAATGGCTAATCTTTAAAGAAAGTAAATAATTTTTCCAAAATTTTTCAGTAATTAGGAATAAAATGTTATTCTGCATTTTACACAGGCATGTCACATATATTATTTTAATTAATTGTACCCCAACATTTGTAAAGTGAGCATAATAATAATAATAATAATAATAATAATTATTATTATTATTATTTTTATTTTTAGATAGCTCAGTGTCAGAGAAATCCAGTCTCTGGCCCAAAGCTAGTAATGCAATAACTCTTACTTTTGCTGTTTTGGCTTTCACAGTTTTCAAAAGTGTTATACTGTATGCAAAAACTCCAACTTTAAGTTTTGAAATGTCATGATAACAAACATGAAGACTAAATATATCACGTAATAAGACTAAACATATCCTATTATTATATAATCTGGGCTTTTGAATTTTCAACATTTGGTTAGTAGGTTTTACAATTTATCGTTTATTGAACTTTTGATCTTCATTTAGAAAAGGTTTTTTTTTCTGCAGAGTTAAATAGCTGCAATTCAGCTTTGACTTGTATTTTAAAAAGGTTTACATCATTTCTATAACATCATTTGATTAAAGTGTCATGAGACTGCAAGGATTGACACTGGAAGAGGATGACTTGTTTACCTCAAGTATATTGGTGCTTAGAGTGGTTCACTATCTCAGGATGCGTAGTGTTAACAGACCTTTCTAGCAGTATTTATTATCCATCTCTGGTTCACTGAATCAAACTCTGATAATAGAATAATAGTTCAGTAAAAACTAGGTGATATTCTTGATGACTCCTTAGTCCCACTGGTTTATTTGGACCACTCTGGAAAAATAATTAGCATTAAGTACTTATTAAGTATTAGACACTGTTGGCATTATTTATGTGCATTGATATTTATTCCCCACAGCAACCCTGTGAGGTGTATTACTATTAATCAATTAATTATCAATTATGATCTGAGCTTTTTCTCTGTGTCAGAAACATTAATTTATAGGATTTGAAATGTCATGTATCCCAAGAAATTCTTATGTAGTGTTCTGTCAAGACTATCACGTATTAATGGAAATATTATCTTTTTAGATATTAGTAAGTAGGTAAAGAAGCTCTAGGATTTTTGATACAATCCAAATGATGTGAGAAACTACACTGACAGGTTAAGTGACTTATGTAAAAAGCACGAAAGAAAAAGCAGCAAAGATGAGTTGGTACTACTAATACTTATGTGCAATTAAAGAATTTTAAGTGATAGAACTTAGAGTCCTGTGACCACCCTGCACATACCATCCTTGGCTCTTCTTGCTTGTGGTATTAGCAACATACTGAGTAAGACTTCAATAAATGCTCTTTCTTTGAGTTAATGAATTAAGTGGACCCTCTTAGTGGTTATTTCCCTCTTCTACATCTCTTTTGGATTTGGAGATTTCCGATATTGGACAGGACTAGAGTTTGCATGGTGAAGTGTTGGCTTACTTCATTCCATTCTTTCTTTTGATCATTTTTAATCATTCATTAATTACTATTTATTACATATCTACCATGAAACAAAAAATATGTCAGATAATGTGAGGACTAACACCCAATTCCTGCCTTCATGGACTATCCAGCAGTGTGTTGTGAATGATTGTGTAAAGCAATTCCTGGAGGAACTCAGATAAAAAAGATTTTGTTTTCATTACCAGAAAATTCTCTCTTTCTGCTTTCTTGTCGGCCTACCAGCCTCTATGCATTCTTTAGGCCAATGCTTATATTTTTCTCCTTTTGGTCTTTCTCTTAATAGACCAGCATTTTATTTTGGATCTTTTTCTTTAGCTTGTTCTTGCTTTCTTTCTAGTTGAGTTTTGTCTCAAGGACAACAACTGAAGGCTCATCTGTATAATGACTCTTATCTTGATCCTACAAGTCTCTAGAAGTGAATAACAGTGACTCTGACCATAAGCACTGACTTATCTAAGTTCTACTCATCATGTTAAAACTTTCCTTCTAAAGTTAGTTCAATTAATATCTAAGTTGGAAAATCACATTTTTTCCCTGGTTCATCAGAATCCTTGTATCATGACATTTTAATTTGTGGAACTTTGGTAATTACCTGAGCTTAATCCTATGAATCTGTCTGAATTCTGACTTTAGAACAACCTGCTGAGCAAAGTCACAGATTCTGCAATATAACTTGAAACTGCTTAATGAACGCTTATGGGTGGCCCACGATTACCACATAATTAGGGAATTAGCACCTGATGTTTCTAAAACTTAAAAACACCATTTAACAGCGAGCAAGGCAAACATTCTTTTGGTGGCTTGCTCGCGCTGGCAGCTATTGCCCATGCTGATATTTTCTCTGAGACCCAGTATTTTAAATTTTGTATAAAAGTAATATAAACATGTAATAGTCTATATAAACTGACACAGCATATAAATGTATCAGTCCTTCAATAATTATCACCTGGAAGGGATTTACGAAATTATAAACAGAATAAGATGTCGTGCAGAAATTTTCAGCTAAGGACATTTTGTTTATGTGTACAAATCTACTCAACTAAGATTTGAGCACTCTTTGCTCAATTTTATTTTTCTAATAATTCATTATCTCATTTAATTGCTGATAAATTATGCCTTAGAACATTGCATCAGGAGTGAAGTAATAGACCCTTTTACATAGCAAATAAAGTAAATAATAGGAGTATTGCTTACTTTTTGATTCTTAAATAACAAAGTTAAGTTGTGAAAGAATTAGTTGCTTCTTTTGTATTTTTTATGTAATTAATTACATGAAATTTAAGCTCCTTTTTATATGAAAACTCTGTGTAAGCTTGACTAGTCCAAAAGAGGGTAGAGTAGTGAAACCCAAAGGTGTTGATTTGTTAGAGATAGATTTTGTCAGAAGAGAAGGCTCTGGGGAATTGTTATTACAGGTCAGTGGAAAGAGAATAGGGAAACTTAGAGTACCAAATGGGTGGAGACTAACGAGGGTCATCTTAGTTTAAAAGGGGACAAGAGCTGGGTGGTCTGTGACTTCAGGAACTTGTGCGGGGCCTAGGGATTGAGGGCAGGGTCTAGAGCAGGGTCAGCAGGGAGAGGCTACTGGGTAACTCTGCTCATGAGGGTCCCAGAACTAACCCATGCCACAGTGCAACTGTTCTTATTTGTGTATCACCTTTGGTGAGGAGCCAGGTTCACATGCCCTCTCATGTGTATCTTCCTTTGACATCTGTCAAATGCACAATGCTTGTGGAGCATCTGGCCGAAGGGTTGCCCTCCAATGTTCCAAGATTCTGTGACTTAACAGAATCTTGTACTGGGCTTAACACCTAGGTGATGGGATGATTTGTGCAGCAAACCACCATGGCACATATTTACCTATGCAGCAAACCTGCACATCCTGCACATGTACCCCTGAACTAAAATAAAAGTTGAAGAAAAATAAAGAGTGACTCTAATACATTATTCCTGTAGTGCCAGAAACTTTGCTTAGAAAAGGAGTCATTTGTACATGGGGTCATCTTAATTCCTATGGTCTAATGGAAATAACTATGATCTCAGAGAAGCGTGTAGCTTGTTGTCAGAGCATAAACATTATTGAATCAATTGAATCAATAATCCAGCTCTGGGCTTCTAGAACTCAGGAGGCTTCATGTAAAACCCAGAGGCTACAACTGGAGCCCGAAGGCTGAAGATTGCCTCTCTCAGTGCCAGGTGCTTTAAATAGCAGGCCTTATAATACAGTTATACAATGTTTTATTTAAAATAATATTAGAAAATCTACTACAAAGATGACACAAATAAACCAATAGTCCTTACTAAGGATGCTGCCTCTTTCTAACTACACAGAAAACCAAATAATAAAAATTTGGGCCACACCTTTGTAGATCTTCTTAATCACAACTTTCAGGGCTCTTCCTCTAATTATGGAATTTCCCTTTTCATACATTTATAAATGCCCCTTCCCATTTTTCCATTTTTCTTTTTTCTTTTTCCTAAATTTGTGCTTGCTTCAGCATTTTCCAAGGCCAATGTTTCCTGCTTCAGCTACTCAATTACAAGCTGATTTTTTTCTGGGAATATTTTTTATATTTCCATGAAGAATTTCTGGAGATGAAATTGTACACGCCCCTCCCAAAACGCATTGGTGCTGAGAGCTTATGAGAACTGAAGCAGACCCAAAGCCTATGTTGGACATTAAGTAGCTGCCTGCCCATCCTGCATAAGAGTCTTTTCCTCTCTCCTTCCCTTCCTTTCTGCTGGAGGTTTAAATGTGATACGCAACCAACTACTTCAGGGAACATCATTCACCTTAATGTTTCTAAAGCAGATTAAAAGTGGCTCTTGGATGCTCCACATAGGAATGGACAGGGAGTTCTGTACTAGTCATCACTCAGGATTCTTTCCCCACACATTGTGATCAGCAAGATACATGGGTTCACAAGGGGCCAGAATGTCTAGAGATGATTTTGGTGCATGGATCCTGGTGTCCATCTACATTGCTGCTCCTTCAGTCCATGTGCTACACTGATGCTGCAGGCAGCACCCAAAGCCCTTCACATAAGATGCCCAACTTTTGCTCTTTCCAGCTTTTGGGACTACTTAATTTCATTGCCTTTATGTCTAGACTCTTGAAAACATTCTTCTATCTATTATTCTTAGGAGCAAGAGAAGAACTAAGTTCTAGAAATCAAAGCCCACCTTTTCTTTGTGAGAGAAAGAAGATAAAAATACCTTATTCCCCAGTAGTGTCTTAAATAATTACTGTGCTTGCTTTCCCTCCATTTATACAGAAGAGCACTATTCTCTTGAGAGAGATGACATGGTTTCAGATGCAGTCTAACTTTTCCTAGTTGTGTAATGTGGGCAAATGTACTTAACTTCTATAAATCCTAGTTTCTTTATTGGTGAAATGGGGATAACGGTTGTGACTATTTCTATGAAATAAATGAGTTATTGTATATAAAACATATTTCTCGATGCCTGGTACCTTATAAATACTCAATAAATACTGTTATTTTTATTGTCCTTCCTCAAACAAATTGTGAATCAAGTACTACTAAGTATTCTGCTAGTCAATGAGGGTGCAAAGATGAATAAAGCATGATTTCTGTCCTCAGAGAATCTAATTCTTGCTTATGAGATACACAAACACATTGTTACTGTAACATATGGCAAGAACTCAAAAGCTTATTAGGGAACAGAGATGGGATATCTGACCCAATTCTATAAATTTTATAGATATTCTGTTCCTCTCAGATACCATTCTTTAAAATAAGGCTGAGTGGGAAGTCCTGGGCCACTCCGTAAAAGGCATCTTGGTACCACAAGATTTTTTGGCAGAAATCACTTCACTTTGAAAAATCTCAGCTGCCGCCTCCAAATTTGGCTCTACCCCTGCCACACAAACCTGTTGTCTTGAGGCCAGTTCCTCTCTTGGAGATCCTGTCTTGGCTTTGGCCCCTACCTAGGTCTTTGCCTTGGATTCCCTAATATTAACTACCGTGTCTACTTGGCCAAATGTTTGCCAGCCTGGCTCTGCTGCAGTTGGCTCTATACCTGTGAACTCAGCCAACCACCCACATGCCTTGTGTCTGAGTATTTCTTGGTAACACCTGTCATCCTGAAAGCCTTGCTTTCGCCTTCTGTGTAGAGACAGAATCAATCTCTTCTTTAGTAATAGCCTGGATTGATTTTTAATACCTTTCACACCAATGCAAGGAATAATTTGTATCTCTATGGAATATCTTCTGCTATGAGCCACACGGTGGACTGCTAGACATGGCTGAAAATGTGCAGACATGTATTACATCATTTAGGATATTCAAAATAGGCTGTTACTGAGGTCCTTTCGTGGCTTTATATATGATAAAGGACCCAGACGTTTCCTGTTGTTCTGCCTGGCCATTCTTGGCTTGTTGGTTGATGTCCTCTCAAAGATTCAAAATGGATGCCATAGCTTACAGCCAGACCAGTGTCAAAACTGAAAGGGAGTGTGGCAAAAGAAAACATTCCTTATAGGCATGATTCTTTTATCAGAAAGAGAAAGAAAATTCCAGAAAATTACCGATGCATTCTCTTACATTTAGTGTCTTACGTTTCATGTGACCACTCCTTGTCATCGTAAGAGGGCAGGAATGTATCTGGCATTGCTTGTTTGATAGAAGATAGCATGGGAGGATGGGGTTGGAAATAGCTGGTGAACAAACAAGCAAGAGTGCCTGCCACACCATTATCCAGGAACTTTGTTATGATGTTAATTTTTATTGTATGTAATTTGGCTCACATTGGGTCATGCTTCTTGAATGACAAAAGCATTTTATAGTAATCTTATTTCATAAACTGTGTACATTTTCTTTGCCTGTCCTTGAGGATTTTAATCTTTCTATTTTTTTAAATCCATATTTTCTCAAGTCCATGGCTTTTCACCTGTTGGGTTTACTTGTTCTGACACAACAACTTTGGAAACCTCAAAAGACAATAGGGCTGGTGAACAGTTTTTCATTAAAAGCAGTAAAAGTGTTAGTATATTACTTATCTATTTTACCTGTCGTTATCTATAGTAGTCATTTATTCTCTGTATAGTAGGATGCTGTGCAATTTTTAAAAGCTCTACACCATATTTCCCCCAAGCTGGGCAATCTAAAACAGAAAGAAACTTCCCAACACAATGCACTTGGCTTTATTTTTCTCTCATGCTTGCTCCATTACATCAAAAGCAAAATAAAGTATAAAACACAACGACTACAGAGCCACAACAATCATTCCCACAGCTCTTTCCTTTCCTCTTCGCCTGGGATGCCAGTCACCTCAGGGGCTCCACAGTTAGTGAGCTGGAACTCATTTCACATCTGAGGAGAATAATGTTAGAAAAGCTCTCTGCATGCAGAGCAGGGCAGACCAGCTCTCAGCAAGCCTTTCAGCCATGCAGCTCCAGCTTTCCTGATTTTACTGGTCACCAGCAAGCTTGTTTTTATTTTTGAACTATTTAAAAGGATACTAGTAGTATTAGCAATACAAGCAACCCTTCATTGAATGCCTACATGTGATGGAAATTATCTCAGGTGCCTCTCTTATAATACTGTTTCTTTAATCCTCATGGCAAATTTACAAGGTAAATATTAATGCATTTTACATGAGATAAACTGACAACAAACCAAAATAATTTAAAGGACAATGAAAAAACATTTGTCTCCAAATATTTTGGCTTTTATTTTGATCCGCCACCTGAAATTCTTTTTATTATTTTCCCTATTTCCACACTCGAGAGATCTCCTTTGTGTTAAATTGAGTTCCTTAGAAGCAGAACCTGAAATTGGATTCTTGTAAAATGTGATTGATTAAGGGAGGATCTCAGAAGAAAGAGAGTGAAGGAAGCAGGTTAGGCGGGGAAGAAAGCGAAACAAGGTAGTCATCTTGGCTAGAAGCCAGTACCAGCCCAGACGCCGGAGATGGTCTGGAATACAAATTGTAGCACGGATTTGGCCTCACCTGTCTTTGACCACTGGCTGTGAGCTTTTAGCAGCCAATATTTCAGTAGCTGGGGGGTGGGTCAGCCAGCATTACGAAGTGGTCTGGGAACATTCACTGCAGTTCATCTCTTGCACTGTTCAGATTTATCTGCTTCCTGCCATTAAGTTTATTGCATCCAAGCACAGCCTTGTCACAGTTAATGGGAGAGCTAGTGGGATAAATTACAGTTCCCACACTGCTATTGGTTTTGAAATGATAGCTGATAATCTTCCACTATCCATTTTAGACACCTCTTCTCTTAGCTAGCACTTCTACTCAATTAAGTGGCTCACATGGTTGCCCCATATTTTCGGGCCCTGTAGAGTCTGAGTTCTGAGCATTATGCCCTTCTCAGGAAGTAGCTGCTGTACTTGCTGACTCACTGCTAGACCCATGAATACCAAGAGAGGCCCCGAGTGCCAAACAAACATATTTCTCCCTGCTCCTTATATGTAGCAGCAGTTCTACTTCCTCATGACAATCAGGGTCAATTAACCTTGCCGGTATTGTAACTGCTTTTTAGGCTACCTAGATCACTATCATCATGATCCCAAAGTGACTAGATGTCAACTATAGCTTTAAGTTTAGTGGAACTCTTACTGCATTGCTTGGGGGAAGAGCTCCCTTCTGGGATCAAGGACTTGGACTATGAATGCCTAACGTTGCAGAGAAAATCACAATCCTTCAGGTGGGTGATTGGGAGTAATGGTGAATGGGCTCCTACAGCTTCCCATTGGTTCCTGGATCCATGAATTCTAACCATTGGCAATGTAGCACCACCTAATAACCACTGGTTTAGGTATAAGTGGCATCCTGAAGAGTGATGCTGCCTTCCCACAGGGGGGTCATCTCCCAAACTGATGCATCTGTCACACCTTCGAGATGCTGCTCTAAAGCTCTAGGGGGTGGCAGGTCTGCATGGCATGATGCCTGGCAGGGCCAGTGTTCCTTCCTGTTTGTGTTGCTCACTTGAGGTCTCTGAACCTGCTTGAGCCTGAGCTTAGATAAGCCACCTTTATTTCACACTGAATTGCTGCTATACCTGCCTGACCTTGTGAGTATGACAGTATACATGTTATGGTACTGATAGGTAGTTCTAGTGATCTGGTAGGGTAGATGCCGAGTTTCTACCAGGGCCAAGGTCATGCCAGAACCTGCTTTTAAATACTGTGTAGCTATCTCCTGCATCTTGCCTGAGCTTGATCCAGAACCCTAGGAGTTGGTGTTGTGACTTTTCGGTTGAAGCTGGCCAGAGACTCCACATGGTGACCTTCTTTACCACAGATAACTTTAGTGACATGGGATTTGCAGAATTGTATGCAGTAAGCTTCAGATATTCTTATATTTTAGCCTGCAGCTGTTGCAAAGTCCTTCTATTCGTTAGTTTTATTCAAAACCAGCAATCTTCTATGCCTATTTATAAATGGTTTCTAAAACCTGAAGAGGGATGGGGGATGCACATCAAAACATCTACTACATGGTGTTAACATAAAATTAGATTATCTAGAGACAAGAAGGAATGGCGGTGAGTGGAGAAGGATCACAGTTTAGGATACTGGGATGTCTGAACACACCACATGAATACAAGCAATGAAAGGCAGACACATTTTGATAGAAATGAGAAAGGAGAATATTGGTTGCCAGGGATTCTAAGTAGCCAGGGCCCTTTCCTGTGGGAATTCGCAGGTGGTGTGCTGGAGAGAGGAGTGTTAAATATGAAGAAATTTGGCAAGTGTTGTGCCAAACCCTAATGAGTCCAGTGGAGATGGCACCAGGTTCAAGAAGCCTACGAAGAGATCCAGAGCCAGTAAACAAGACATAGGGTTTATTGACGACTTACATGCAGGGATGCCCCAGTGGCTGCGAGATGAACAGGAGAATCTCAACTGCTTGTAAAAAGCAAATGATTTCTATAGCGTCTTCACTTAGCATCCTTTCCCCAGTAACCTCTACGTGGCAACCCTCGTTTCTTAAGTTATTGCTGCAGGTGCATCTGCCATACAGGGTCATTCTTAAGGAATGCTTAAATTATTGCTGTCAGGTTTGTCTATCATACAGAAAATGAGTTATTAAACCCTTGACAGTTTGGAATGGGCCATGGTGGCAGTTTTATATGTCATAAAAAATTAGCAAAGACTACAAATTAGGGCTCCACCACATCCCGAAGTTAGTTTACCCTCACATCTCTGGAAGTGAGGATACTAGAAAGTTTCTAAAGACAATATCAAAAAAGAAAAAGGAGCAAAACAAACAGAAAACACAAAACAAACTCTACATAGTTAATAATTTATCCTGGAGCCAGAGCTCATCCCTGCATATTTTCCTTTTTCTAAAATGCAATCAGAAAGTGCCATCTGGTTAGCCAATTTTTAGGATCATTATTGTTATTTTCTCATTAAAAAATCCATTTACCTCCTGGTTAGTAACTGTATGTCTATGTTGCAGTATGAAATATGAAGAAACTCTTCCTATTTTCTTTTCCAGCCTCCAGTCTTGCCCTCAGCTAATCTGTTCATCATCCAATTGTAACTCTGATCATGTTACTCCCCTGCTAAAAAACAAACCATTTTTCTCTGTAGCATTTATATATAAAATCAAACTTCTTAATCCGGTGTATTAGCCTGAGTCCCCCTCAAAAGCCAAGTGTGAATAAAGACTTGTGTAGGGCAGGAGGGAGGGATGAAAGTGTTTTCAAGAGGGAAGGAGGAAAAGCCAATACAGATGTGTATTAGTCTGTTCTCACACTGCTATAAAGATAGTCCCCGAGACTGGGTAATTTATAAAGGAAAGAGGTTTAATTGACTCATAGTTCCACATGACTGGGGAGGCCTCAGGAAATTTACAATCATGGCAGAAGGAGAAGCAAGTACATCTTACATGGTGGCAGGCGAGAGAGAAGAGTGTGAAGGAAGAACTTGCCAAACACTTAAAATCATCAGATCTCATGAGAACTCACTATAATCAGAATGGCATGGGGGAAACCACCCCCAAGATCCAATCACCTCCCATCAGGTTCCTCCCTCAACAGCTGGGGATTACAATTCAAGATGAGATTTGGGTGAGGACACAAAACCTAACCATATCAAAATGTGTATTGATTACTGCTATGAACCAAACTAAAAAACAAACCGTTTCTCTGTAGCACTTATATATAAAATCAAACTTCTTAATCTGGTGTATCAGGTTTGATCCTGGATCCCTCCAGGGCCTTCTGAGGAATATTTAGAATGACTTTCAGAATCTACACCACCAAGCAGTAACAGGGAGCTGCATTTATGGACTTTCCCTCATTTCTCTAAAGAGCTGCCTCAAGAGATCTATACCCACTTATACTCCTGGGCTACATATGCTGAGTGCGCTTCCGTGAATGCCCCATGGAGGAGTTAGAAAAAGCACAGGATAGAAAATAAATGATTCAGATCATAAGCTCTCAGCAAGTTTCTATTAGTACAAACTGCACATAAAACTGTTTATTGAAGCTGTGGCTGGAATTCAGCATGAGGCCTGGAGGGTGTGAGGTGGAACAAAAGATGCAGCTGACCCACGTGGCATATAAGCTGTCCTTGATTTTCCATTCTGACTCCTCCAGTCTTATCCCTAGATATACTCTCCCTTACAGCACACATATACCAATACAGATATCCTAACTGTACTTTGCTGTTTTATATTGTCTGATTCTTTCTGGAAGGGGAGTGCATGCTGATTTTGATTCTTGAAATGCTGCCACTTTTTTTCTCTTAGTTAGTTTAATCTTTAGACTAACTCCAGATGTGACTCTTTGCTGGAAGCTTCCATGGTTCTCCTCTTAGTGTTAAGTGCCTCTATAGCTCTTGTAACACCCATATTATAGTTCTACAAAAGTCCTTATTACAACATACTGTAACTCTAACACAGAAATCTGTTTACTACCCAGCCTTCCCACATGTCTGAGAGGGACTGTATTTTTTATTTTCATATCCTGAGTGCCTAGCATAGTACTTGGCTACATCATAAATGTTCCATAAATACTTGTGGACTAAATGAATGAATACATTCTGATATGCAATGGATGGCTAAGCCGGTATATTACAAAAAAGGAAAATCCAATCTAAATTAGGCCATTCCAAAGCAATTGAAGCATGAATATATTTGGAAAGAAGTTGACTAGGGTTCCAAATATGCCTCTAATACATATAATCAAGAAAGAAATAGCAGCAAAACTGTATAAAATCAAACAATAAATCAATACTAATGAACATACAACTTCTGTCAAGAATTCAATAGAGGTAAGACACAAACATATCAAATGATGCATAAGAATAAAAGAGGAGGAAATACACTGCAATATGAAAGATTGCAAGATAGTATAGGTGAACAGGAAAATAAGTAGCAGAAAATATATATTCTCTGATATCAGAGGATTCTGAGATTTTCTGGCAATAGAAGGGCAAGTAGGTTTCCAAGCAGCAGATTGGAGTTGAATTAAACAGTATGTTAGTGATTTACAACAGTGACTATGGGGAAAAAAATCCCTAGGCTCAAACTTCTAGATCATGTACACCCGGTAGCTGTGAAATCTTGGGCAAAATCTAGTTACCCCATATGTAAATTGATGCTAGTAATTATAACTAATTCATGTGGTTAGTGTGAGGATTAAATTCATTAACACATGTATATAGATTAGAATAGTACCTGGCATATAACACTTCTATTACATATGATATAACTTACATTAAAAATGGGGAAGTTAGTCTTTTAGCAGAAACATAAGGTATGTTTAAGAGTCAGTGAGGGGATTAGTTTACTTGTAGCAAAGGGTTTATGTGGGAAAATGATGGGAGATAAAGTTGAAAAACTGTTTTGAATTCTTAGCGAGGATTCAAAAAGTGAGCCAGTAACAAGAGCAAACAAAGGTAGGGTGAATATATATCTTGGTTTTCCCTGGATAATTGAGATTTAATGATTGTCAATTGTCTAGTTATAGTTATCAGAGCTCCTTTCATTATCCAGTGTCTTGTTTTGATAAAAATATTCAAAAAATGAGTATTTAAACAAGAGTCATGGGGATTTGAGGAGATTATCTGGCATAAATGTGTAAGATGCATTGAAGGAGAGCAGTTTGTAGGTTGGGAAGGAACCACTGCATGTTTATTTAAAATCGTATTTGTTTCCACAGAATTACAAAGACTTAGTATTGAAAAGGACCTGAAGACAATCTGGTGGAATTCATGCTTCATTTTTTATACTGATACATTGTGATTTGCTTTCAGTATATTTGGAAATGTTCAAAGAAGTATGTGAACTTGAACCCTTTATAGAAGTAAAACAACCATGGGAGGAAGTCAATGCTCATTTCACATAAACTAGCACAGCTCATGTGTACAGGAAGTTTTTTACTTCATATTTAAATGATAGCCCTGAACAATTTTCATATGCCAGGTTTGGAGTTCTGTTCATTAGTCAATAGTTTAGTTTCAGCAATGACAACACCATTATATATTTATGTATGTGCAGTGATTGCAACATTTTCTATACTTTGCCCTTATTATCTTATAAACAGTATTGGGACATTGGGAAACTAAAGTGCTGATCCTAGTGATATGAAATATAAATCTCATCACTTTGATGAGGAAAAATTTAAAATCATTAGTGATATGGTTTGACTCGATGTCCCCACCTAAATTACACCTTGAATTGTAATAATCCCCATGTGTCAAGGGTGGGACCACGTGTAGATAATTAAATCATGGGAACAGTTTCCTCCATAGTGTCTTGTGACAGTGAGTGAGTTCTAACAAGATGTGATGGTTTTATCAGGGGCTTCCCTCTTCACTTGGCACTCATTCTCTGTCCTGCTGCCCTGTGAAGAGGTGTCTTCCACCACGATTGTAAGTTTCCTGAGGCCTCTCCAGACATTCAGAACTGTGAGTCAGTTAAGCCTGGTTTTCTTCATAAATTACCCAGTCTCAGGTATTTCTTTGCAGCAGTGCAAGATGAACAAATACAATAAATTGGTACCAGGAGTGGAGCGCTGCTGTAAAGATACCCAAAAATGTGGAAGCAACTTTGGAACTGAGTAACAGGAACAGGTTGGAACACTTTGGAGGGCTCAGAAGAAGACAGGAAGATGTAGGAAAGTTTGGAACTTCTTAGAGACTTGTTGAACGGTTTTGACCAAAATGCTGATAGTGATATGGACGATGAAGTCCAGGATGAGGGGGTCTCAGATGGAGATGAGAAACTTCTTGGGAACTGGAGCAAAGGTGACTCTTTCTATGCTTTAGCAAAGAGACTGGCAGCATTTTGTATGTACTCTAGAGATCTGTGAAACTTTGAATTAAGGAGAAATGATTTAGATTTAGATTATCTGGCAGAAGAAATTTCTAAGTGGCAAAACATTCAAGAGGAAGTGGAGCATGAAAGTTTGGAAAATTTGCAGCCTGATGAAGTGATAGAAAAGAAAAACCCATTTTCTGGGGAGAAATTCAAGACTTCTGTGGAAATTTGCATAAGTAACCAAAAGCCTGAATGTTAATCACCAAGGCAATGGGGAAAATATCACCAGCACATATCAGAAACCTTCATGGCAGCCTGTCTCATCACAGGTGCAGAAACCTAGGAGGGAAAAATGGTTTTGTGGGCTGGGCACAGGGCACCCCTCCTCTATACAGCCTCAGGACATTGTGCCCTGCATCCCAGCTGCTTCAGCTCCAATGAGGTTAAAAGGGGCCCATGTATAACTCAGACCATTGCTTCAGAGGATGAAAGCCCCAAGCCTCGGTGGCTTACAAGTGGTGTTGGGCCTGCAGGTACACAGACATCAAGAACTGAAGTTTGGGAATCTCTACCTAGATTTCAGAGGATGTATGAAAATGCCTGGATTTCCAGGCAGAAGTTTGATGCAGGTGCAGAGCCCTCATGGAGAACCTCTGCTAGGGTAGTGTGGAAGGGAAATGTGGGGTGGGAGGCCCCACAAAGTCCCCACTAGGGCACTGCCTAGTGGAGCTGTGAGAAGACAGCCATCATTCTCCAATCCCTAGAATGATAGATCCAGCTACAGCTTACAACCTGCACCTGGAAACACTCAACACCAGCTTATGAAAGCAGCTGGGAAGGAGGCTGTATTGTACAAAGCCACATGGGTGGAGCTGCCCAAGGCCTTGGGAGCCCACCTCTTACATCAGCATGATCTGGATGTGAAACATGGAGTCAAAGGAGATCATTTTGGAACTTTAAAGTTTAATAACTGCCCTATTGAATTTTGAACTTGCATGGAGCCTGTATCCCCTTTGTTTTGGCCAATTTCTCCCATTTGGAATGGCTGTATTTACCCAACAGTGGTACCTTCATTGTATCTGGGAAGTAACTAACTTGCTTTTGATTTTACAGGCTCATAGGCGAAAGGGACTTGCTTTATCTCAGATGGGACTTTGGACTTGGACTTTTGAGTTAATGTTGGAATGACTTAAGACTTTGGTTGACTGTTGGGAGGGTGGGATTGTGTTTTGAAATGTGAGGTCATGAGAATTGGGAGGGGTTAGGGTTGTAATGATATGGCTTGGGTCTTTGTCTTCATCCAAGTCTCACCTTGAACTGTAATAATCCCCATGTGTAGCGCTTGCTTTGGCAGCACATATAATAATCCCCATGTGTCAAAGGTGGAACCGGTGGAGATAATTGAATCATGGGGGTGGTTTCTCACATGCTGTTCTCATGATAGTGAGTGAGTTCTAATGTGATCTGATGGTTTTATAAGGGCTTCTCCCTTTGCTGGACTCTCATTCTCTCTCCTGTCACCCTCGGAAGAAGTGTCTTCCGCCATGATTGTAGGTTTGCTGAGGCCTTGTAAGTTCCCCAGCCATGCGGAACTGTGATTCAATTAAACCTCTTTTCTTTATAAATTACACAGTCTTGGGGATTTCTTCAAAGCAGCATGAGAATGAACTAATACAATTAGCTATGTTCAGAGAAACAAACCTGTAGTCTCAGTCTAGTGTTGAGTGGGCACTCCCTGGGTAGCAGTAAAAATGTGGGGTAAACCTGTGGTAAATCTTGCTAACTTCCACCCACTTAAATCTGGTTGGAACCAATGCACAGCTTGTCATCATAGCAGAGAATGGGATGGGAAAGATGCAAGGCCTTGAAAATCCGAAGTGGCATGTGAGAGGCATGTGACACAAAGTCTTCTTCAGATTGCACCAGCATTTTCATTTCACTTGCACTGACTACTTTTCCTAGAGCTCATTTTCTTCACAGATTTGGAATCAATTAGGGTGTGTAGATTGTCTTTAATGAAAAGATATTTTTCTCTTTCTCTCTTTTTCTCTCCTTTTTTAGTAGTTTTTAGTATCTCTACCAAGTTTGGAACCATATCTTAAATTGCGATTTAAGACTTTCGTTTTGTGGTAATACAGAGCATGTCTTAGATCCTGTTACAAAACAAGGGAGTAGCTTGGCTTGGGTCCTATTTGCAAAGCTCTGCTTGTATCTTGACACATCTCATATAAGAAGTATTTCTATATATCCAGTGAGATCATTTTTTTGTGTACCTGTCATGAGATGATGAGTCATAGTGCCGTCCCATTTCAAGAAGTGAGTCTGGCTTCAGTCCATTGCTGTGGAGCTTATGTGGCTTCATCCTTGCCTATTACTTTGTTTCTGTTTCATTTTTAATCCTTAACATGAACGTAATATTTAGATTTTTAAAGATTTTACTCTTTTTTATTTTACCTCCCATTTCTAGGTACTTGGAACTTTGGGTCGGAGGCATATCCAAACTTAGAGTTATAATGCTATCTTGACTGGACATCTCTTGGAAAAATGATTTTGAACAGATAATTTTATTCCCAGCCAAACTACTAATCAAGTATAAGAATAGAACAAAAAATTCCTTATGTTCAAAGATTCAAGAGAGTTTACCTTTCTTACATCATTTCAGAAAAAATAAGATTACTGAAGCATGTGCTTTTGTAAAACAGAAAGTTATAAGCAGAGAAATAAGATTTGGAACTCAAGAAATATTGTACCCAACTCAGGAAAACAGTAAGGGAAGATATTATGATGAAAGCCCTCAGCAAACCTAGAGAGCAATTGGTCCAGACCGGATTAATTCATTTAGCCTTCATTAAAGGCTAAATGGTAGTAAAAGGGAAGTTTTCGGGCACAAAGAGGACCTCCTAAGAAAACAGTAAATTATAAACACCAGGTAAAACTACACATGCTAAAAAATGGTCATGATTCAAATGTGAAGCAAATGAATATCTGTCATTTTTCGAGATAATATTGCCTTAACCTTTTGTTGTTTTTCATGCCATTGACATTGTGAAAATCATAGGCTAATTATTTGATAGAATATCTTTTAATTTAGATTTATCTGATATTTCCTCCTAATTAGATTCAGGGCAAATAAACATTCTTGTCTGGAATATTATATGAGTGATGTTGCATTCTTCTGGGGGCATAATATCTGAAGGCACATAATTTCCATTTACTCCCTAGTAATATTAATTTTTTTCATTTTATTATGGTATTGTCCAATTTCTCTACTGTACAGCCATTTTCCCCAATGTGATTAATAAACAATTTGTTGGGAGATATTTTAGGCTGTGTAAATAACATGTTCCTCATCAAAGTTCTACATCCAAGATTAAGTATCTATTGATTACTTTTGCCTTATCAGTTTTTAGAATGATGTTTGCAAAATGATGATTTCTTCCCTATAGTTATTAGTCAATAATTTTAAGTATATACATACATATTGAGTATACATATTGAGGATCAATAGATTGACAAATAAACTGTTATTTTGCCATAAAAGTGTGTGATTGCTTAGGGTCAAAGGCAATCTGAGAGGAAACAAAACCAAGAATTTCCCCCTTAAAAAGAAGACTGATATGAAGATGTTTTATGTAATTTGCTTTTATTCATTGTCTCCAGAGGTTGCTGATGGTTTCCCAATACATTTGGCATCTATCTATCTATCTATCTATCTATCTATCTATCTATCTATCTATCTAGTGGAATCCTTGGCATTTACAAAAGTCTAATATGATTTTATTGCTGAAAGCAAAAATATATGAGAGAGAAAAAAAGCATCCCATCTCCTCTGGTGTTGATGGCACAAATGAGAGCTTAGTGTTTCATTCCAACGAGGTTGTGGCTTTCATTAATTTCACACCCTCAGTTGATGAATGAAATTGTTTTGTTGTGCTAGGCAGACTGCTCCTGCAGAGTAATTAATCCCAAATGAAGGGCTGGAAAAACTGCCAATGAAAATGCTGTATATTTGCAGCTCAGCTGAGACTCACCAGAGAGGACTTTACTGGCAGCGACTCATGACTTTATGATCTCTCTCCCTTACATAGGGAGAGTGACAAATGGAGCCACTGACACCTGCTTTAATTAAATAGTCACTGAAACAGGTGGCCAGTCAGGATGGAGGTACAGAGGGCTTTTTAGAGTTCCTGAGATAAGCGTTTCTTAGAGTGAATAAATTTTACTGGAAAAGAAGCTGTCCTGGCAGAAAGGCTACTTTAGTATTTCTAAGGGAAACAGGATGAACGGGGGTTATTAAGTACAAACCATAATGTGCTAATAGGACTATTAGAGGACAAGATAAAAATTAGACAATTAAAGTGAAAAAGGGAAGGAAGTCCATGAACAAACATCTTAACATTTAGTTTTTCCACATTATGAGATACGATACAAAACCTAACTGGTGAATAGGCATTTTAGGATTCCAGAAAAGTCAGCACTTACTTATGTCTGTGTATAAAGTGGTTTAGAATCAATTTCATATGTAAGTAATATTTCTCCAAAACTTATTCTGGTGGGTCTGGTGGGTGGTGTTCTTGCTTTACCTATCTCAGCTTCAGGAAAGGTCAAGACTAGGATCACACTCAGGTATTTCCTGAGCTTTGTTCCTAAAAACTGTGCAGCCATTCTAGATTGAACAAAGATTTTTTTTTTCTCTTGGAGCACTACAATTTTCAATTTTCAGAAAGAGGTTTTTTTTTTTTTTTCCAACAAGCCAGCTGAGGAGCAGCAATATTGGCTGCTGGGAGTCTGTTGGAAGCATAAAATTACTGGCTTCACCTGGATCTACTGAATCAAAATCTGCATTTTAATTTTACCTGGGTGGTTCCTTTGCACATTAAAATTTGAGAAGCACTGCTTGAGAGGGCTAGACCTGTCTATTCCTTTGATCTTCCTATTTGGAAAATCAAAAAGGGAGTGTAGTCTAGAGTTTTATTCACGCAAGTTAACTGAGATGCCTATTGGGAAAGAACTCAAGTATCAAAAGAGAGATCGTCAAAACAAAAGAATTTGTTACAAAAATAATGGAAAGCAGCAGAGATCAGAATAAATACTCTTGGCATTGTCAATGGTCTTCCTCATAGTTCTGGAGGCTGGGAAGTCCAAGATTGATGTGCCAGAAGGTTTGGTGTCTGGTAGTGTCTGGTATCTTCTTCCAATATGGCACCTCACCTAGAGGGGAGGAACACTGTTTCTTACAAGGCAGAAGGGCAAAAGGAGGCAAACTCATTCCTGAAAGCCATTTTTACTTGTGGCACGAACCCATTAATGAGAGTGAAGACTTCATGACCTAAACACCTCCCATGAGGCCACACTTACTAGCACCGTTGCATTGGTGATTAAGTTTCCAACATGTGAGTTTTGGAGGGGCCAAACACTCAAACCATGGAGTTTGGCTTCATGGTATGCCCCATTTTCTCCTCTATGTTCCAGTTCCATTTTTTGCTTCCCACTGTGGCTGAGGCTTATTCTTGTGAACACCCACTTCTTCTGCTGAACATGAGTGCTGCCTCCACAGGTGAGCTGTGCTCTGTGCTGAAGTCCTTTGTGCTTTGCCTTGAGGGAGCAGATGACAACATCAAGAATATTTATTCTGATCTCTGCTGCTTTCCATTAATTTTGTAACAAATTCCTACACTTTGACCATCTCTCTTTTAATACACGAGTTCTTTCTCAATAAGCATCTCAGTTAACTCACACGAATAAAACTCTAGACTATGCTCCCTTTTTGACATTCCATACAGGCTCAATTGTAGGGTTAATATATCCTAGGATCAAGCTGGACAGGATAAAATCACTCTATCCTATAGATAGAAGAGCTCCTTTGACCTTCTTGTTTGTAAAATCAAAAAGTGAGCATAGTCTAGAATTTTATTCTTGCGAGTTAACTGAGATGCCTATTGGGAGAGAAGTCATGTATCAAAAGAGAGATGGTCAAAACCAAGAATTTATTACAAAAATAATAGAAAGCAACAGAAATCAGAATAACCTCTTCTTCTAGTTGTCATGTTAATAATAGCCAGGATAACCATGTAATAATACTTCCGGTTAAAAAAAAAAAACCTGTATTAGTTGCTAATATTTTAAAATCAAGATATTTTATCCAGAATCTGGATTAGTGGCATCTTTTGAGAAAATTGACCAACATGGCAAAATAGGGCCTATATTTCTTCAGGTAATATCAGCTGCAGCTGTGGAAGCTGGCCTGTCAGACAGTCATGCCTTTCAGTTCAGCACTGTCTTTACTCATCATTATTATGTCCCTAAATCCATGGCCAGGGGTTCTTGTTAGTTATCCTCATATCTACTCTTTTGTTGTTTTATACCTGGCCCATGTCCTTCATGTATACATCGCTTGCTTATCTCCTGTGGGCATCTGAATTTGAGGACATGGGGCAGCTTCTTAGTCTACCTTTTTGATGTGGTATTTTAAAAGTGTGCCATTCACTTTTGCTTTACATTTTATAATGATGTGCTACAAAACTTTATTCCTTGCCAGGATAAATGGGGGTGCTTTGATTTCAGAGATAAAAAGATTAAGGCATTTCAGATTACTGCCTTCAGAGTTGAGGGCTCAACAGAGTGTGAAAGAAATACATTTGGATGATACAAAACTCAATTCACCAGGTCATGTTTTCTTCATTGTTCTCACTGGACGCCTTAAAACACAGTGTCTTCCACTGGGTCAGGTGAACAAGGCCATTTCCAGGAAATGTGTTACATTCTGGGGAAGAGAATAAATTCCCAGAACTCACTCTTTATTTTATATTTTGAGATTAATTTTTTTATTTCTAGAGTTGCAAATTTCTATAATATAAATTTCTTCACCATTTATATTATTGATTTGGAAATCTATCAGTGGACTTCATCTCTCAGAGGTCTGATGCATCCTATTACGTGGTTTGCTGGGAGAAATGGAATATAGACTTATGTATGTTTTCAGGATGCCTGTGGAGTTTCTGCTGTGTGCAAAGCATCATGGCCTTTGTGGTAAAAGGAAATGGACCCAAACCTCCTAGAGAGGAGCAACAAGTCTTGCTGGTGTCTGCAGAGCAGGCAGGGGTCTGACATTGCTGACTATTCATTAGCAGAGCTTCTTTTAGCATCACTGGCAGACAGAGTTTATTGAAGGACAATAGAAAAATGACAAATGACTTCTAGAACTGGCTGCCCTACTTGGAGTCAGCAATTGGCAAGGTGAAGGACGAAGAAAGAGGAATGAGCAGTGAGCACAGGCAGTGAGTATATACCAGCAAGGAGTTACCTCAACTAAACAGAATGTTTTAATATTTCTAATGATATGCCTGCTCATTCAACCAAGAAAGCTTTTATTTACAACTTATAATGGCCCAATAAGAGAATTAATTTGCTACCTTTGCCACCACATTAAATGCAAACATCAGGAAGAATGGTGCTCAAAGCCAAGTATGAAATAATGATATATATGTTGGAAAATGTGTCACACAGAAATAGCAAACAGCATTGTAGTGTATGGTAAGCATGCCTAGAAGAGCTGGGAGCTTAGAGCATGTGTTGACATGGCTTGTACAAAGCAGCCATTAGAAAGGTGCAGAGGTTCTACTGCAGATCCTAGGTCTGGGCAGTGCATGTCAGTGGGTCCTTTTCTCTTGTTAAGTTGGATAACTCTTGCAGGGTCTAAGTTTTCCTCCCTGCCTCGCTTCCTTCCTTCCTTTCGTTTTTCTTATTTCTTATAAAATGTCTTAAAAATAATTTTGGGAACATAAAATATGTACATTTTATTCTTCTCTCATTTCCTACACTGAGCCATTATACTAATTCTGGTTAAATCCTTATGATAGTGCCCTTAATAGTTCTTCCCTCTGATTTTTCTTCTTTGATCTTCTTTAGTAAGTAGAGGCCAAGTACATTATTCCCAGTCAACTTTGCTATGGGGCTATCATTCAAGTTTGCAATAGTTTTCTCTTTAATCTCTATTACGGAAAACAAATTCCAGTGAGCCTTCTATTTGTACCTACATTCACTTTTTACTCTGCAATGGTCTGAATGTGTCCCTTTAAAATTCATATGTTGAAATCCTAACCTCCAAGATGATGGCATTAGGGTTGGCTTTTGGGAGGTAACAAGGTCCTGAGGGTGGAGTCATCATAAATGGGATTTGTTTTCTCAAGATATAGGAGCAAGGGAACTTCTACCATGTGAGGATACAGCGAGAAGGCACCTCTGTGAGGAATGGTCCCTCACCACACATGGAATGTGCTGGCACCTTGATCTTGGACTTCTCAGCCTCTAGAACTTGGAGATATAAATTTCTGTTATTTATAAGCCACCCCATTTATGGTATTTTGACACATAATGGTGTCAAATGGTCTAAGACACATCCATTTCTAGATTTTCCTTTTTTCTCTAAGAATTTTCTAAATTTGGAAATTCAGAACTGCATCATACTTCTGGTTACTAAATATTCAACTGCAGGAAATACTATGATGGGAGACGTTGAATAATTCTCTAGTTAGAATTCATGGGCTGAGTATGGGATACACCCTGTACCAGGTATAACAGATATACCTGAGTGTATGTACTCAGTCCATCTCTAAACAGTGTATTAAGTAGCGTGAATTTGGTGAGATTTAAAAAATGAGTGGTTTTATTTTTTTCAGATCACCATATTTAAATATGTCTTATCCAATCTCTTTTTAAAAAACGTTGTCAACATATCAAATTCCATAATGATACCAGAATGTTCCACCTCTAAAACATTCATTCTTGGCCTGCTGGTCATGGTGGTTCACACCTGTAATCCCAGCACTTTGGGAGGCCAAGGCGGGAAGATCATGAGGTCAAGAGATCGAGAACATTCTGGCCAATATGGTAAAACCCTGTCTCTACGAAAAATACCAAAAAATTAGCTGGGCATTGTGATGCATGCCTTTAGTCCCAGCTACTTGGGGGCTGAGGCAGGAGAATCGCTTGAACCCGGGAGGCGGAGGTTGGAGTGAGTTGAGGTCGCGCCACTGCACTCCAGCCTGATGACAGAGCACGACTCCATCTCAAAACAAACAAACAAACAAAACAAAACAAAACAAAACAAAACAAAACAAAAAACCCCATTCATTCTCTGATACCATTCAACGTTTGACTTAGGGCTGGAAGAACTAAGAGAGAGGAGGGACTGTGCCTTGCTCCTGGAACGTGCTGCCTACCTTCGTTTTCCTCATCCTCCTCCCCTTCCTAGGTCCCCACTCCTGTGTTGCAGAAAGGAGAAAAGCGATTGGAAGTGACAGTGTTTATTGTTTATCACTTGTTTAGCACTGGTTGGTGGCCACAGATTTCTCTCTGTTGCCTGCTCCAACATCTGTTAGGCCTGGAGTATGAGTACAAATGGAGGTCTAGATTTCTTCTGTCAAAATATAAGAAGTTATAAATTGGCCGGGCGCGGTGGCTCACGCCTGTAATCCCAGCACTTTGGGAGGTCGAGGTGGGCAGAGCACAAGGTCAGGAGATTGAGAGCATCCTGGCTAACACAGTGAAACCCCATCTCTACTAAAAATACAGAAAAATTAGCCGGGTGTGGTGACGGGCGCCTGTAGTCCCAGCTACTCTGGAGGCTGAGGCAGAAGAATGGCGTCAACCCAGGAGTACTCTGGAGGCTGAGGCAGAAGAATGGCGTGAACCCAGGAGGCCGAGCTTGCAGTGAACCGAGACTGCGCCACTGCACTCCAGCCTGGGCGACAGAGCCAGACTCTGTCTCAAAAAAAAAAAAAAAAAAAAAGAAAGTTATAAATCAAGGTAACAAAGTATTGAATAAAATATATTCCATGCCCTTATTTTGATAGATATATATTCATAATGATCTGCAAGGTCAGGTTGGAGTTTAGACTTCTTGAACTTCTTGCATTTTTGTTATGTTAGCATGGTGGCATGGGATACACTGTCACTGTCTCTGCTTCCTTGTCTGTCTGTGGCCCAAGGCCTTCTGTCCTTCTCTCTCTAGCCCTAGGTCTGTCTTAGACTAACAGTGACCTCATACACCTATGTGTGGTCATCCTAGCTGACATTTTCAAGCTTCTTACCTCCTGCCATCAGCTGCAAACAGCTATCACTTGGCCACTCTTTGAGTATGAAATTTGCGCTTCTCAAGAGAATGGACCCAGGAAGAAGCCCAGGAGGATCTGGAAGCAGACTTGGGGCTGTCTGGAGAGATGATTCTGCAGTGCTGGGTACTTAGCACATGATTTAAAAGAGGATGCAGGTTTCAGATATGTATGTCCCCTTGTCTCTCAGGAGGGTAAGAATGAAGTCCTCTAGAGAGTAGATTTAAGGTAGTGGCCCCGGTTACCCGGTTTTGAGGGAGCAGCAATGGTGGCATCAGTGAGATCTTGAGGCATCTCTCTAGATGGCTTGCAAATATGGGAAATCTATTCCACCTTGCTGTCTTTTGTTATCAGTTATAACCTCCATGCTAGATACCCCTTCATGGCCTCTTGCTGCTGGAATTTTCTCACCTAAAGACCAATCTTCTTGGATGTGGGTGGTGCCAGCAAGATGCCTCTGTGGCACTCACTTCACCTATGGGATCCTCCTCTGGCTTCACAGTGCTAAATAGTAGAAAAGTAGGTGACTTCACTGTGCCTTCCGTCACTCTGCCAGCTCTCTCCACTTCTGTTTTCCTTGTTCAAATTAGTCACTGACATCAGATCAGCACAATGATTGCATAAATGAACCATCAACCCCAAACCTGACATTAGTCTGCTTTCTCACAGACATCTCTCAATCTTGATGAATGATTCTCTTGGACTTCTCCTGGCTTGGGCTCAGTAGAGGAGTCTTCTTATTCACCCCTCCATAAGGGAGGGAGAAGTGGGTAAGAGATAGCCCTGCCTTCATAGGCTAACAACTGCCTACTCAATGGTCCTCTGTCCCCCTTACCTTCTGCTCATGTAAACTGCATAATGCAGTAGGATATGTGATAGCTGAGCTTATTTGTTTCTTAATAAACCCGATAGAGGCTGTTGACCCACAATTATTAGGTAGCTTATGTGCTTATGTTCTTGGCTTACAATCTCAGTTGTCCATTCCAGGGCCAATAAGCAAATCTCTCAATATCCTGATATGCATGCAAAAAATATGTATCTTCTATTAGAGTAGGTAACTTTGCCAATTAAAAAATGGACTATTTATCCAAATGTTTACCTTGATCTTTGCTTTTTGTGTACAGAAATGTTATTTTTACCTCACACTTACACAAATGCATAATTGTAATTTGGCTTTAAAATGTGTCCTGGGCCACATCCAAGTTAACAATTTAATTCCTTTTCTTCCTAGCCTCGCCGCATGCTTCTATGCCTCCATCTGTCACCGGGTAAGGAGAAGCACACACAGTATTCCCACAAAAACCAGATCCTCAAAAAATCTCCAAGGACGCTTGAGCATGCCTCTTTTTTTTTTCTTCAGAGACACACATGATAGATATTGCTCACTTGCCAAGCAACATTTCATGGGTAGCACTGAAGGTGATGCATAGCTTCTGGGGTGGTACTTTCACTCCATTCCCTTTTATTCAGGGGAAAGTTTCAAGATGCTGGTGAGGGAGCAGGAAGTGATTATGGAGATAAACTTGGATTCCCTCTATTTTATATTAAAAAGGAAAGCACTCACTAACATCATTTCAGTTATTGGTAATAAATCGCCTGCCACAAATTGCACAATTGATTGTGATACTAAAGTTGACAAGTAATTTCCTAGCTGATCTAAAGTAGAAAAAGCAATACACAGCAAGATGCTATAATGAAGGAAGAGGCTTTGATGCTTGGGAGATGCCTGAGAGGAATCCTAACTCATCGTAGACCCTGCATACAAGAATTGGGTCTTACAATTCACTTTCAAATTTGACAAGCGCTCATTAACTAATGGTTTACTTTTACATAGTTATGATACTTTCAGAAATATTTATGTGAAACAATGCTTGGATTGTATAATAAACACACATATCTGTGTGTGTTTGTATGCATGTAGGTGTGTGTATAAGGTACTTGGAATGACTGATGATTTTACCTATATTGTCACACTTACACTCAAAGTATCTGTGCAGGAGAGGGAAAATTAATTTCATTTCACAGATAAGAAAGCAGAGGCTCAGAAAATTTACTTAATCTGCCCAAAGTTCTGCATTTAAGAAGCAATGAAACTGTGTTGCAGCTCAGTACTTTCTAAATCCAAAATCAATTTTCTAATCACAATTTGCCTCTCTCCCTTTCTTCTTTACTTCCTTCCTTTACTTATCAAAAATGTTTGGAAGACCCGCTATGAATGCCAGGTATGTTTCTGCGTGCTGTGTATACAGCAGAAACTATCCAATGTTCCTGCCTGCCCTCCTGGAGCTTACTTCCTAATTAGAGGCAAATACTAATCAACCAAATATCATAAATAAATACATAATGTACCATCAAGTAAATAAATGCTCTAAAGCAAACTTTCAAAAGGAAAGGAGATTGAGAATGCAGGATGGAGGTAACAGGTAAGGGCAGGAGTAAGGTGTCATATTATATCTGGCGTCAGGGAAGTCTAAAAACTGACAGGCTTCCCAAGACTTTGGCAGGTTTATTGAAATATCTAAATTCTACCATTTCCCTGTAAACAATATGCATTTGTTAGCAGAAACCTTTAGTTGCTTTCTGCAATTTGTTTGCAGATAATGGTTATATTATATACCAATGTATGCATTGGCCCTAAGCATGAAAGAGAGAGAGAAAAAAAGAAAAGCTTGTGAGGTGTTTCTAGAAGCATGAGAAGATGTCTGAGTGCATTTAAAGAGCACATAGGTCCTTATATATCAAGTAGGTACAGATCCTGTGATTCTTGGGTGTAAAGGTTGGATGCCCCTTTAACTAGGACCAAGATTACATGTTTTTGGAAGGTGGAAGGAAATTTAATGGAGAGGAGAGAGTTGATGAGGAATTGGTTGGGAGGCATTAGTAAGGGCAAATTGCCAATGGAAGTAGGATGTTCCAACAACTGAAGGCACTTCATGTTTGTATTACTCAAGAAATGTAAAAAACTTGAAATAATTCAATTCTACAAGCAAATAAGAAGTGAGACATTTTACAAAGTACATCAGGATCCTGAATGAAAGGTTCCTTTTAAGAATAAATTGCAGCAGCCTAATTAACCAAATATTGCTAATTTCAGTTGCCTGCTCTTTTTTTCCAGCAATTTGGTTATCATTGCATTTATTTCAGCAATTTTCTTAATGACCTTCTCAGAATGATATTCTCAGATATAACAGTCTTCAAAAAATATGCTAAATCCATGTAAAAATGTTACAGTCTATTTCCTTCTTCACAGTTACAGATGAAACAGAATCACTTGGACTTTTAGCCCTTCCACCATCTTTGCAGGGGACTTAATGAGCTGGAAAGATAGAGTGACATGGAGAGAAATTACTCTGATAGGGGCAGAATATGGAGAAAGTCATGTTGTCTTGAAAGACAGCTGATTCAATTAATCCCACCAGCCATTTTACCAGCTCCATAGATCAGACATAAGGCCTAGCTGGACACTTCCTGGAAGTAAATGAGTGAGAACTTCAGTGTAGAAGGAGTCTGGGTGGGGGAAGTTCAGATAACTCTGGATCATTAATGACTTCATTAAATACTGCCATGGGAAAAACTACTTTTACTGAACATTTCTAAGCTCCTTGAGAAAAAAAGTTTGTTTCCAATGAGTTCTAACCTTTTGACATTTTCCACTTGAAGATACTTGACTCATATGTTTCCTACTAGCTGTCACATTGCTGTTAGTGAGTGCACAGTGATTCTGAGTGACTGCGCTGTGTTGTAGGATTTCATAAACTCAAGCAATCCTAACAGTACCAAGTGGAATTTGGTAGTTCTAGGAGACAAACTTATTGTGATGTTCCTTTCTTTTTCCTTTTTTTTGTTCAACTCTGGGTGAATACAGGTAAAAATACTTAAAGTGTAAATGAGAATGTTGGCTCCATATGAGCAGAAATTATTTTTTGGTCTGTTTTATTTACTTGTGTATCACCAGTGTACAGAATGGTGCCTGGCATATAGCAGAGTGACAATAACTTTATTTAAGTTGGACTTAAATAAATGAACAATGGAGCTGGTATCACCCAGCTTATAGTTTTAAAACTTACCATTCACAGATTTGGGAATACTGTTTTTTTCCCAACTTTTGGAAAGCAATCCCTTGACTCCATGATAATGTGGACTTTCCTGTTACATTTGAATGCTTAGTTGCATTGTGCTGTACAATTTTACTTTTCAAAACTAATGTTACACATATTTCACATTGGATTTTTATATGAAATTGTAAGTTTCTGTTAGTTGCAGATCATATTTGACACCAAAACCTGTAGCTGATTTATGCTCTAATTGGGGATGATAGCTAAGCTTGTGGTTGAAGATGTCTTTCATTAACGAACTTTTAAATTGTGGTTGAAGATGTTTTCAATCATCCATCAGAAAAATAGCATATTGGTTTTCCATGGTTTTCTTTTCATTTCTTCTGGAGTTACTTATTTTTCATTGATTCATTAATTCAACTTATGCATATTGAGCATCTATTAAGTTGTGCAACACAGCTTACAGTGCAGGGAATGAAAAACTGATTGTTGTAGACTATGAGATTTGGAGTTACAAGGGAGACAGAAAATAAAACTAACCATCATCCAAATCGTTATTATTATTCTGAGACCTTTCATTTATCTTTGCCCATATGCCACCATTGACATTATCTAGGATCAAATGGGACCTCTTAAAGAGCATTTGTTAGTTCTCAGCCATCCCACAGGATTCAGGGATGGCCTAGTTTAGTTTCTAGGGAAGGGATAAAGCAGCTGGTAGTTTTGCACGAAATACATTGTGACAAACTGTTTCAGCATGCTGGGGCTGGGGCTGAGAACCATGATTAAAATATCTAAGGGGAAACCAAATATGGAAGACAAATGCTGGAGATGATGCTACCAAAAGTTAGTTAACGAGGCCAAATTCAAGGAGAGAGCATGCTTACTCCTCTGCCAGAACCATGCTTCTAGAGACCTCACAGAAATCCCTCTGAGAATGGCACCTGACAGTGTGTAATCTAGACTATAAATTTGCTATAAATTTATGAACAGATTTTTAGTAAATGTTTAAAATGCTAAACTTTTCACTAGGCATGTTGGGGAAGTAAAAAGGTGTTTAAAATTCAATTTTTTAACCCAACTTCTTTACTTGTTACCTGGGAGAGACAGATAAACATATGGGAAACAACAGTGATAGAATAAGATGATTTAAATGTCTGGGCCTAAGAAAGAGAGAACTGCAAGAAAACAGAAAAGAAAAAAGTCATTCAGCTAAGATCTTTGGAAAGCCTTGGAGACCCAAGATAACCTTGATTTGAAATTCAAGAACAGAAAATAGAGTAAAAATGTGGGGAGTGGGAAAGTGGGGAGAGAAATTTTCCCCATTAAGGGTAAATGTTTTAGGTTGAGTTCCCTAGACAAGAACTCATGTGCGGGTAATTTATTTGGGAAGTGATCTCAGGAAGCCCCTGTAGGAGAGTGGGGATTGAGCAGAGAAGGGCAGAAAATCAATAAAAGAAAACCAAATTTGCTCGAGCTTAAACAAGTTCCTGCTCTAGACAGCTAGAGCTCAATCCTATATAGAACACTGTTGCAGGAAGTCAGGGACCCCAAATGGAGGGACCGGCTGAAGCCATGGCAGAAGAACATAAATTGTGAAGATTTCATGGACATTTATTAGTTCCCCAAATTAATACTTTTATAATTTCTTACACCTGTCTTTACCGCAGTCTCTGAACATAAATTGTGATTATTTCATGGACATTTATCACTTCTCCCATCAATACTCTTGTGATTTCCTATGCCTGTCTTTAATCTCTTAACCCCATCATCTTCATAAACTGAGGATGTATGTTGCCTCAGGACCCTGTGATGATTGCATTAGCTGCACAAATTGTTTGTAGAGCATGTGTTTAAACAGTATGAAATAGGGGCACCTTGAAAAAAGAGCAGGGTAACAGTGATGTTGAGGAAACAAGGAAGATAACCTTAAAGTCTGGCTGCCTCTGGGCCGGGCAGGACAGAGCCATATTTCTCTTATTACTGAAAATGGGTAAGAGAAATATCACTGAATTCTTTCCCCAGTAAGGAATATTAATAATTAACAGCCCTGGGAAAAGAATGCATTCCCAGGGCGCGGCCTCTAAAATGGCCAGTCTTGGCAGTGTATGCCTTTATGCAGATGTAGATAGGGATGAAACACGCCCTAGTCTCCTGCAGCTCCCCCAGGCTTGCTAGGATTAGGAAATTGCAGCCTGGCAAATTCTAGTCAGACTGGTTCTTTTCTCTTGAACCGTGTTAAAATGCTTATCAACATTTAGAGAAATAGAAAAGAACCTACGTGAAATATTGGGGGCTTGTTTCCCCTGATAGAACACTCTTCAGAGGGGCAAGGAATCTGGGATATTTATCCTCCAGTACTTATCTGGCTAAGGGTTACTTCATGGAGGCATTAACTCTCCAGAATTCTAGCTGAGAGCAAGCCTGTGGGTAGAGAGTTACAGGCATGTGCAGCAGGATTAGTGACACACCCTAGGATGGCATGAATCATTGGGGTATTAGGCAGTGCTTCTACTCTTGGAAGCACATATGGAGACATAGTCCTGCACAGGTTTCCAGGCTTGACATTAAAAGCACTCTGATACTAACATGTTTTAGAAGTTGGAATTCACTACAATAAGTATAAAGAATACTCATCCAGCAGATGACATGAGGCAATATCAGACCTGAGGATGTTTAGGAAGCTTGGTTCCTTATGTCTCTCCATTTCCTCCTGAGAGAGGTATTAGAGGCAGTGGTCTTCTACCTCCCCAGAGTAAGGTCCTGTTGGCAGGGGCTAATCATAACTTTTATATGAGTAACTGCATTATTCTGTGTTCTGTGTTTTTTATGGGATAGTCAGTCTGCTGTGGTCACAAAAGAAGATGGAAGAGAGGCTCAGGAAAACAAAGTTTGTTATACTCACAGGTTTTAGAGATAGGAGGCACTGCCTGCCATGCAAAAGCACATGGAAACACACCAGAGTGCTCAGGAGGCAGAAGATAGAAGCAAGGGGAGAGATTGGGCCACTACCTTTACTGGTGTGTCCATGGGAAAGGCAAGGCAAGGCAAGGGAGGGTAAACAATTTAGGATTGGCTAGTTTGAATAATTTGGAGCTCAATGCTATAGGGGTGGTCCTTAGTTGCCTGATCCCTGGCCCTTGGATAATTAGAGCAGAACATTACCACAGACATAGGAGATGTGTCTCTGGATTGTTTAGTTTGCATATCAAAGGCATGATTCGGGCTTAGTCTTTTGCTGTCTCTAAGAACTGGCCTAGCCCTGGAGGGGCACTTTCTCCCCATCCAGAAAGATTTTTTCTCTATTTTTAAAAAGATGTGTAAACATCATTATATATAGAAAAAATTATATATACAGTACCATCTGAAACTCCAGATATTACCTTATTTGGTTGCAAAAATTGCACACCTGGACTTAACATCTGGGTTCTGGATATAATTTCTTACTATGTCTTTAGCACTCTCTTATATTGTTCATAGGTTATGTAAGGATGACCAGCTGTCACACAAGAGCAGTTGCTTTGCAAGTATAAAAATGATGACCTGTCTATGAACAAGAGGCACCATTTGTCTATGGGATGGTGAGGCCTTATAAGGATTCATTCCAACAGGCAAATGTCCCCACAAAGGAGGTTTGCACAGTGGCCTATAATAGGATGCATAGGGAGCAGAGAAATCTTGAAAGAAAAGATCACTTTCAGTGGCACTAGCATTAGGGCCTTTATTAACAAAGATGTCACGGAGGCTTCTCAGCAGAAATCTTGTCATCAGGAAGGAGAGACAGAGATGAAGCAGAAATATGGCAGCCTCAGAGTGCCTGTGGAGAGAATCCCACTCACAAGCATATGTGAGTTCCCTTAGAAACTCCTATATTTATTTGGGAAGGATTTGGAGGTTGGGTCTGTGTTGGTGTGGGTGGGGGAAGCGAGTAGGGTTGAGAAGGTGGAAGATGGAGAAATGCTACCTAAAGCCACACAAGGGTAGGCTGCCTGAGCCTCTCAAAATTGGTCTAATTTCATGTAGTATTCAAATAAATGACCCAAGTCCTCTCCATCCAATGAATGGAGAGGGGCCCACCATTCCTCAAAATAATCCTCAATATAGCAATAATAATAGTTATAACACCAGCACCATAAAAATTGTTCCAAGCATTTTTATACCCTCTCTGCATACATTATCTCATAAATTCTCACAATCACTCCTTTGAGCCAATTCTATTACTATTTCCATTTTAGGGGTAAGGAAACTGAAGTATAAAGAGGTCAAGCGCATCTCTAAAACCACACTGTTGATTGATGGCAGGACTGAGAGCTGAAGCCAAGCCTTGACATCTATGCTCTGCCTTTTGGCTCTCAGTAGATTCTCTCTGTCCATTCTTGATCTCATTTCTTTTGATCAGCCCTTTTTGCCACACCCTGGCTATTATCACCCTTATACATTTCTTCATTTTCTTAAAATGCCATTAACATCAAAAGGCAGTTCTGTGTCAGAGAGTGTTACCAAAGGTTGGGAGACTAGGGGAAGGGACGCCAGCACAGCAAAAGCACCAAGTTAAGACTTAGTATTAGACAGCACTGTGCTAAAATTCCATTGGCTGTTCTCTATCATGAGAAGTTTCTCTAGACCATTTCCCCATCTCAGTCAGTCCTTTCCCCTCTTTCTTTAGATTCTTCCTTATACAGATTAGCTTCTAAGTTCTAAACCAAGCAGTGGGCCTGTCTTTGAATATCCAGATGTTTATTTAGGATATGTCAATTTTAAGATGTACATTAGGTTATATTCAAAATCTCTGTGTTTCCTATCTCTCCTCTTCTGTTATCCATCTATGTAGTTCTCTAGCTTCTGGCATCTGTATCACAGTGCTAATATTGATTCCCATTGATCAATTACTGAGACTAACGGCTAAAATAGGGATTCTTTTTTTTTAAGAATTGGCTTCCTTAGATTGGAACATAGTGTAGTCATCAAGATCTGGGTTAAAATTTTAGTTCCTCTGTCTATTAATTGAATTATTATGAATTATTCATATAAATGAATGAATCATTTATTCACAAATAAATGAATTATTACCTTTTTGAGCTTTGGATTCCTCAGATCAATGATAGACATAGTGATCAGATGATGCATGTGTAAGGTCCTAGCATAGTCCCTGACACATAGAAAAGCACTCAGTAATGCTAATCCCTTCCTTCCCATTCTTCTATTTCTTTTCTTTTACTACGACAATAATTATAAATTGATCAAGCTAGTAAATTTTCTTACTAATGTAAGAAATGGCTTACATCAGGTGCAAACCCTAAAACAAACAGCCAGTAGGGTTAGTAACAAGAGTTATATCTGAGTGATGACATGGAACATATGCAAGGATAATACTGCATGTTTGAACCAACATTCCTGAAGACAAACAGGCTTTTTTTTTTTTCTTTTTAGAAATGGCACTGGAAAAGGGTATAAATACTCCTTTTGTCTTCTGTCCTTTAAATTTATGGATTATTTCTTTTCAAAATGTTGGGAAAACTTTCAGTAAGGCTGAATAGAAACTAGAAGGTTTTCTGTCCTGGTTACAGGCTCACTTCAATAAGTAAAATATACAATAAGTAAGTAAAATGTGCAGTATAATAATCAAAGTTTTGAATTTCACTCAAAGTTAATTTCTTCCACCTTCCAGTTGGGGTAATCTTCATTCTGGTGGGCCTGCAGCAGGGATTGGGGTATGAGGGACTTTTCTACTTCCCATCTTGTTTGCCACCTGCCATTAGAATTTCTCTGACTTCTTTAAGTTTTTTGTTGGTGGGGGAGAAGAAGTCTATGGCTGATAAAATGTAACTTTGTGATAGTATCTTCCAGGAGTTTCACCTTTCCAAGCCTGATTCTTCATCTCATTAGATACTTCTGTGTCTGTGATAGGCTCTTTGGGTCCTTTCAATTTTTTTTTTTTAACAAATTTATTTTTAATTGACAAAAATTTATATATATTTATTCTGTATAACATTTTGTTTTGAAATATGTATATGTTGTGAAGTGGCTAAATCGAGTGGCATTAAGATATGTACTCCCTCACATTCTTATCAATTTTGTGTGTATAGTGAGAACATTTAAAACCTATTCCCTTAACAATTTCCAAGAATATGATACATTGTTATCAACTACACTCACTATATTAGTCTGTTCTCATGCTGCTAATAAAGACATACCCAAGCCTGGGTAATTTATAAAGGAAAGAAGTTTAATTGACCCACAGTTCCACATGGCTGCAGAGGCCTCACAATCACGGTGGAAGAGCAAGGGATGTCTTACATGGTGGTCGGCAATAGAGAGGCAAGGAAACTACCCTTTATAAAACCATCACATCTCATGAGACTTATTCACTATCACGCAAACAGCACGGAAAAGACCCACCCCCATGATTCGGTTACCTCCCACTGGGTCCCTCCCATGACATGTGGGAATTGTGGGAGCTACAATTCAAGATGAGATTTGGGTGGGGACACAGACAAACCATATCAGTCACCGGGCTGTAGAATATATCTCTTAAGCTTATTTCTCCTGTCTTATTGAAAATTTGTGTCTTTTGACCAATATCTCGCTGCCCTCCTCTTGCTGTATGCATTGCAGTCCTCCTGCCATGCCTGTGCAGATTCCTTCCTTGGCCCCTGGCATCCAGCTGTTTCTGTTCAGTCCCTGGAGTATATTTCCCACAGCAGTATTCTTACACAAGGATTCACGACAGTTCCAGGTTGCTCCCTGCTTCACGACACACATTTAGTCCCAGGGAGAAAACACATTACTCCTCCAGAATTGGTTTCACCGCAGTTTGCTCTCCAATGTCATCTCTTTATCATGCAGCCATGGCCTCTTAGCAGCCTCTTGCATGTAGACTTTTTCATCAGCTACAAGAGAAATAGATCAGGCTAAACTCTCTTTGAGTGTTTCTCTTAAAACTCCCTTCCACTCATCTCCCAACTAGATAAAGGACAGAGAAAATGCCACAACAAATGTCCTCTAGTGACATGCTCTGTGGAAATTCACCACCTCTGCCCATTTTTGGATTCCTCCTTTTACTCACTTTGGGTTTGTAAGGTTAGAGATAAAACTACCTTTGTTCCTTTTGCATGCACTGTGCACCCAGCACTCTTGGGGATGCTATTGCCATGCAAGGTTTATTTGGTAGGTTTGGGTTGCAGCATGAGATTGTGTCTTTCTAACAAGTTCCCAAGTGATGCTCTTGTTGCTGCTCCATGCAACACATTGGTTTCTATTCAAGAAAACATGCTTTTAAGACCTGAGGGCCTTTTAGTACTTGTTCATTTATTTCCACTTTTAGGTCACAGTCAAAACTGTGACAGAAAGAGTTTCATGTCACTGTCCTGTGAAATGTTGACTGGCGAGACAATGGTCAGGAAAGCCTTCAAGCGTGTTATCATATTGGATGAAGTTTCTTTTCTAGCTTCTCTGTCAGTCTGTCAGTTAAATTTACTGTGTGCCTACTCTGATTCAAGAACTTTTCTAGAAGCTAGACATTCTTCTGTGCTTGGATATTTAGACAGGGTTTTAGCACATTCTTTTAACGCTCCACTCCTTTTTAGAATATCAGCACCAAATATTGGAGAACTGGTAGCCAGTGACCTTCCTGATTCAGTATCACTCACAGAAGTGTGAAATGTGGTTAAGGGCATCTTGAAATTCATAAATACAAATTTAATCATGGATCAAAATCTGTATCTGACCTGTGAAACATACTGAGAAAGTTTGCTTATCTAAATCACTAGGTGAGTATCTTGAGGACGCAAGGACTATGCTGCATTGTTAAGGATCAAACATGAGTGGCTCTAGAATAAAGAAATAAAGAATAAATAAATAAATCAGTATAAAAGAATACACATATATACGTATATATGTGTATATGTAATATGTATATACACATATATACGTATATGTGTGTGTGTGTATGTGTGTGTGTGTGTGTGCATATATATATAGTGGCAATCTGTATAGGGCCCTGTGCTATGCAGGGCTTCTAAGAAACATGAAGCATCTCTGTCTCCAGAGAGTTTACGGTTTATTTTTTGGGAGAGAATTTACTCCCTTTCATCCTGGAATTACAACCAAGAGTAAGGCTAACTTTAAAAGAGGTTAAGTGTTCCTGAGTTTGAGAGAGTTGGTAATGGTTGGGATAATGTACTCCTCCATTGACTCTCATCCTGTGCCTTGAGGTGGAGAGGATATAAGTGGATCTGGTGTTTTTTCTTTTTCAAGCTAAGGAAAGAAGGAGGTCAGTGCGGGGAATGATGAGAGAATCATCTATACGATTCTAAGGAGCATCAGATAAGGAGGCACTACCACTTTACTCAACTATTGGACCTGTGCTTCATGAGAAAACCTTCTAACTGGCCAATTTATTATTAAAACATAAGTAAAGAGAATTAGGCAGAGATGGCATGGTGAGAAATTACTAAGCAGAGAGGAAATCAGGACACATCCCATGTCTAACGCTCAGTTTAAATAAGTTATGAAAGAGACACTTCCACCTCCTATGCCTGGCTATTGAGGGTAGTGACACAGGAGGCTACAGTTTTTCTAAAACCAGTGCTTTATGGGGGAAAAGGGGACTCATGAGTCAGAGGCATGTTGCTTGAACCCGCTAGCTGGAGAACAGCTGGAAGAAGTGGTCACCTCTTACAAGGAACTACCAACATCAAGGGGAGCTGCCTGGGTCTGTTAGAGTCAGCAACCACACCATCGTAACTCTCATGTAGCAGCAACTATCATGTTCATCAAGGGGATGACTACTTGCTCAGTGAAGTGAGATGTTTGCCCTCTTCTTCTTCCTCACTGCTATTGACTAAATCAATATCTTCATATCTTCCCCAAATTCATACATTAAAACCTAACCTCCAATGGGACAATATTAGGAGGTTGGTTTTTGGAAGTGATTAGGTCATGAGCATGGAGCCCTCATAAATGGATTTGTGCCTTTATAAAACAGACCCCGGAGCACTTGCCTCCCTTTCACCATGTGAAGATGCAGAGAATATGCCACCTCTGAATCAGGAAATGGGCTCTCACCAGACATCAAATCTAGTAGAACTTTTATCTCAGACATCCTAGCTTTCAGAACTGTTGTTTAAAGCCACCAGTTGATGATATTCTGTTATAGCAGCCTAAACACAGTAAGACACTCTCCACCAAGAAAGAGGAGCTGATGTTCTGAAGACAATGAGAAAGGGGAAGTAAAGAGCAGGGCATGCTGCTCTACCACCTTCCCCCAAGTGAGATGAATCAAGGGGAGATGCAGTCAGAACATGGAGCAGGAGGAAACTCAGTCTCATGTTCAAGATCAAAGTTTGAAAATTATTGGTACTATTTTAAATATCCAAATGAGGCAGTTCTAAATCAGAAAGGAGCAGACAAGTTGTGGACACTTTAAGGAGGCCTCTTCTTCTTTATGGGATCTCATACAACACAGGTAGAGACAGTTAACGGAAACCATAAGTTTTATGTTGATTTGAGAATTCATAATATAACTGTTATACATGTATGATGTGATATCCACACAATTTAGCATATTCAAAGTGCTGTTTGAATGTTGGAGATACTGAGCAGTAGAAAGTGCAAAATGGATACATTGAACAATTTTGTAATGAGAAAATAGAAATTCAATGTAACATCTTGCCTCTGCACCACACACACGCACTCACGCACACACACACACCCAGAGTTTCTCTCTCTTCTTTTATACTTGAACACATGGATTAACACTTCTTTTCATATAATTCATATAATTCCATGTGAATTATATGAAAGAACTTCCTATAGAAAGGATTTTAGGTCACACATAAAGGACAAATTCATTTTGCATCTTAGCTAACAGAATACTACACGTTTTTCCAATTCTGCACTTGCTCTATCATGAAAAAGAGTGCCTTTTAAAACCATGACTTCTATTTTGTGTTTTTACAAAATACTTTCACTTATCTGTTGTCTATGTTTGTATTAAACTTGCTCTGTGAATAGATTTTGCAGTAATAAGAGCCACATATATAACAGCTAAGACTAGTGACTCATACAGATTCATGTCTGAATAGGAACTTGATAAGAGCTGATTGGTGATGACAAGACCATGTCAATGAACTCAGAGAAAGCTTAGGAGCCAGGACAGAAATTATGCTTATGGTCAGTGACACTTTTCTCTGAAGTTTAGTAAACTATGCAATGAACATTTCATCCCTAGGATTTGAGTCTGGAATTGGGATTTTGGTTGAAGATTACAGTGGGGGCTCCATAACTCTTGTCTTCTGGTGAGGACACAAAGTTTCTTTAAGAAGTTCCTTGAATAACCAGAGTATTTTGGAATGCCTGAAACTTTGACTGCTCAGGAATATTCAAGGCCACAAGTATTTTTCATGTACCATATGTTAAACATTACATTTTCTAGGTTACATATAAGTGAAAGACATATTTTCTACTTTCAAAGAATTATAGACTCTTAGAGAGAATGATACACACATGCCTGTACTCAGAGACAAAAACAGTAGCAAAGTTAGCATTTTCCTCAATAAGGCACGTAGAATCCTAGCACTGAGAGATAGGAAAAACAAAACCAAATTAAAACTTGGTAGTCCGTGGAACACTTTTGAGAACTACTGAGGGAAATAATTGGATGCTGTGCACTAAGTGGTAAAGTTAGTATTACAGACAGAAGTATAGGAAGGAAGAGGGGAAAGAAAGAATTAGGACCTGGAGAAATCAGGGAGGGTTTTGTGCAAGAGATGTGGTTTAAGCTAGGCTTGGAAAGATGGGTAGAATTTGGAGAGGAGGGAAGGAAGAAGGTGTCTCAGACAGTCAGATGGCACAATGTCTCAGGCAAGTCAGAAATAAAATTAAGATCCAGGTATACAAAGGAGCTCTGTAAGAGTGGGGGTTTGTGGTGAAGAACCTCTGAGATATGGGATGGATGTAAAATGAAGGATAAACAGGCTGTACAGTAAAAGGGTGTGAGTGCCAGGCAGAAGCATCCGGCAAGATTAAAAATGTCATTTAAATTATTTCAATTAAATTTCTTTTTGAATAATCTTAATGTATTTTATTATTTGGGTGTCTAGTGTTCTTTCAGATGTTAACATATGCCTCCTGAAAAGTTGTACAATGACCATACGAAGTGAGATAATAGGTTTCTTTACTCTGGAATGTTCCAGTCTTTTATACTGAACAACACTGCTTTTTAAAAGGGGGGAATATAATATTTCATTAAAGAACTCCCATCCTACTTTTTTGTTTCTGTGAAAAAACACTTGTTGACATTTATCACTTTCTGGAATTTAATTTGGGAAATGCTCTACTAGATATTTACCAGCTATTCTCTGCAGATTTGTAGTCCTGGCTTCGTTAATTTGGGCAACAGGGAGGAACAGGTGAGAATTATCCTTCTTTGGAGTGACTTTGTTTCTTTGTCAAATAATATAAATATTAGAAAATGAGATGGTCAATTTTTATTGAAACTGATGTTCAATAAAAATTACTGTAGACCAAAATTTGCTGACATTTGTGACCACATACCAAGTTGAAAATTAGTCTTTAAGAAGAAAACAACATCCAATTCTCCAATTTTAATTAATAATCTGAGTTATAGTAAGCTATTAAGATTTCTACATTAATTTGCTGAATTTTATTACTATTACTAGTGTTAGAAATTTTTATGTTTGCTGGCCTTTTGCATTTTAAAGAATTATATATTTTAGAATAGTTTTTGATTTACAGAAACATTGCAAAGACAGTACAAGGAGTTTCCATAAAACCAACACCCAGTTTTTCCTAATATCAACATGTTAAAATTAGTGTGGTACATTTGTCACAGTTAATGAACCAATACTGACAAATTATTATTAATTAAAGTCCATATTTTATTCAGATTTCCTTAGGATTCATCTACTGTCTTTTTTTCTGTTCCTGGATCTCATCTAGGTTAAATATTGCATTCATTTTCTCAGGCTTTTCTTGGTTTTGGTGATCTTTTTAGTCATGGAGAGTGCTGATCGGGTTTTTTAAGAATGTTCAGTTGGAATTTGTTCAATATTTTCTCCACAATTAGATTATGGTTATGTGTTTTGGAAAGGAAGATAACAGAAGTAATGCTTCATTTTTATATCATTCTATAAAGAGTACATGCTATCAACATGACTTTTCATTGTTGAAGTTAAACTTGATCTTTGGATGAGGTGCTGCTTGCTAGGTTTCTCCACTGTATAATTACTCTTTTTCCCTACTTTCCACACTGTACTCTTTGGAAAGAAGTCATTCAGCTCACATTTACCACATGAAGAGTTATGCTTTACCTCCTTGAGAGTGAAGTGTCTACATACAGCATTTGAAATTCTTCTCATGGAAGATTTTGCTTAGTCCTTATTTATATTCAATCATTTATTTATATCAGTGTGGCCTCATAGGTATTTATTTTATACCTTGATTTATAATCTAATACTACTTTATTTTGTTGCTCAAATTGTTCCAGCTTCGGTCATTGAAAACCCAATTGGTTCTTCAGTCCCATTGACATACTCATATTGAGGTCTTTTTTTTTTTTTTTCTTTCTGTTTTTGAGTACTTTCTAGCAATGTAAGATGATCCAGGCTCATGTTGTGTTTTTTTCTGCCCCAGTGCTAGAATTAGCTGTTCCTCCAAGGAGCTCTGGTTCATTTTGTTGAAAAATGGTATTAGCAATATTTGGGAGCCAAGAGAGCTAAGTGTGTTCACTGCTCTGGGGATGTCATTGTTTCTAGGACCTCTCAGCTGACAGAGCAAGGAAATATATGTGGGTATGCTACCCTGTGTATTTCCACATCTACAAATATTTCCATATGCAACCATTTGTATCTGAATCAAGCTAAACATGAATTCGTACTGGTGCCCACGACTCTAATCCATTACCACGTGGATAAGTCTAGTCTCCTTCCCTTGCTTATTTCTAAATTCCCACTCTTAACAATAAGAAACTTGGCTCCCATCATCCATCATCTGTTTACCTAATATTTCAAATCTCATATACATGTATAGCAATTGTAACATACATTTTTAAAAGTTTTTAATGTTTTTGGATACATAGTAGGTATGTATATATTAAGATATGAGATATTTTGATATAGGCATAAAATGTGTAATAATCACATCAATGTAAATGAGCTGTCCATCACCTGAAGCATTTATCATTTCTTTGTGTTATAAACATTTCAATTGTATTCTCTAAGTTATTGTAAAATATGTAACAAAGTATTGATGACTGTAGTCACCCTACTGTGCTATCAAAAATTAGATCTTATTCATTACATCTAACTATATTTTTGTACTTATTGACCATCCAAATTTTCCCCAACCCTGACTACTATTTCCAGCCACTGGTAACCATTATTCTACTCTCTGTCTCCATGAGTACAATTGTTTTAATATTTAGCTTCCATAAATGAGTTATAATATGTGAAGCTTATCTTTCTGTGTCAGCTTATTTCAGTTAACAAAATGTCTTCCAGTTCCATTCATGTCATAAGTGACAGGATCTCATTCTTTTTTATGGCTGACCAGTACTCCATTGTGTGTATGTGCAACGTTTTCTTTATCCAGTCGTCTGTTGACGAACACAATGGGTTGCTTCCAGATCTTTGCTATTGTGAATAGTGCTACAATGAACATGGGAGTGCAGATACCTCTTTGATATACAGATTTCCTTTCTTTTGTTTATACACCTAGCACAGAGATTGCTACATCTATATGGTAGTTCCATAACAGTTTTAGTCTTTTAGGGAACCTCCACACTGTTCTCTATAGTGGTTGCACTAATGGTTCCCTCTGCTTTGTGGTATTACTCAAGAAGTCTTTGCTCAGACCAATGTCCTAGAGATTTTCCCCTATGTTTTCTTGTAGAATTTCATAGTTTGAGGTCTTAGATTTGTCTTTAATTCATTTGTATTTTATTTTTGTATAAATAAAATCCAATAATAAAATAAAATGATATAATAAAATACAGGGTGAGAGATATGGGTTTAATTTTATTCTTCTGCTTATGGATATTCAGTTTTCTTGGCACCATTAATTAAGAAGACTATTTTTGCTCCAGTGTATGTTTTTCACACATTTGTTGAAAATGAGCTCATTGTAGACATATGGATTTATTTCTGGGTTTTGTATTCTGTTCCATTGGTCTATATGTCTATGTTTTTGCCAGTACCATGCTGTTTTGGGTACTATAGCTCTGTAGTATCATTTGAAATTACGTGATGTGATTCCTCCAGTTTTATTCTTTTTGCTTAGGATGGCTTTGACTATTCTGGGTCTTTTGTGGTTCCAGATAAATTTTAGAATTGCTTTTTCTACTTCTGTAAAAAATGTCATTAGTATTTTGATAGGGATTGCATTGCATCTGTAGATTGCTTTGGCTAGACATTTTAACAATGTTGATTCTTCCAACCCATGAACATAAAACATGTTTTTATTTTTGTGTGTGTCCTCTTCAATTTCTTGCATCAATATTTTGTAGTTTTCATTGTGGAGATCTTTCACTTTTTTCGTTAAGTTTATTTCTAGGGTTTTATTTTATTTGTAGTTATTGTAAATGAGATTACTTCCTTGATTTCTTTTTCAGATTGTTCACTGTTGGCATATAGAAATAATACAAATTTTTGTACGTTGATTTTTACCCTTCAACTTTGCTGAATTTGTTTATCAGTTCTTACAAGTTTTTGGTGGAGTCTTTAGGTTTTTCCAAATGTAAGATCGTATCATCTGCAGACAAGGATAATTTGACTTCTTTTCCAATTTGGATACATTTTATTTTTTTCTCTTATCTGATTGCTTTAGCTAGGACTTCTAGTACTATGTTGAATAACTATGGTGAAAGAAGGCATCCTTGTCTTGTTTCATATCTTAGAGGAAAGATCTTCCTCTAATGTTCTCATTTTTGTCTTGCCTCTTAACTTTGAAATTGCATAAGTACCCATCCTCAGAAAGAATATTTATCATTTATTTCTTTCAGTTACAATTCTTTATTATTGTACTGGAGTCCAGATAGTATGGTGGTAATATGTGGGAGAGGGAGAAGATTCCATTATATTATTATTACATCTCAGCCTTTCGATGAGTCTGGGTCTCTGCACTGTGACCTTTTCAATGTTTCCCTAAGGGTATATCCTCCCAACCACCACCATCTACATCTGTAGTGCTCCTGATCTAGTTAGTTCGTTGGAGTCCTGTTGTTTGTTTTTTCCCCTTGGTTGAGACAGAAGTATTAGAAGGGCCAGTGTGGGAGCAATGTCCTTTTCTTAATTGAGATAATGCTCTGGCAAAGGCTTTACCCATGGAAAGCAGGCCTCTGTGGTGGAGAAGGCTCTGGGCACACTGAACAGTGATTATTCTACTTCTGTCCTCTGCTTGCCAGATCCATGGGAGGATATTTCTGAATTCTTCATGGTGAGAATCTGCTGGAATTCCTGGAGGTAAAACCCAGGAATTAAAGTGTGGGAGTCCTCCTAAGACAGTGGTCCCTTGGTCTTTCTTCCTCTCATGCAAGTGCCCACTTTGCCTCCAGCAGCTTATCAAAATTACCATGTAAATATTCTTACCAGTTTATGGCTTCAGTGACTTCTGCTGCAGATGAGCAGATCTTTGGTAGTTTCAATTACCATTACTTGTTATTTTAGAATAATACATGGTTAAAACCAGAAGGTACTGGAAAAATTCTCTAGTTTAGGAATCGTAAGTAATGTGAGGGCTAAGTTTGACTTTCAGAGGTTTGTTTATAACCATGTTTTAAAATTATTTTTAATTTGAATGCCTATTGAGGAGGAATGAAAATCCAGTTCCTCATAGTTCCCACTACTCCCTGTTGAATTACATAATTATTTGGCTTCCCACATTTGTTTCCCACATCAGTTTTTCAGCTCCTGAAAAACTTTTAATTTTGATTCCCCTGATTTAATCCACCCCTCTGATTTAATGGAGAGACAAATGAGTTCCAGAGGGATAATGTAAAGGCTCCAGAGTTGTGACCAAACTAGAAATAAGATCTGGGACTTCTGATTCCTAGACCAATATTATTCTCATAACACCATGGTGTCGGCCTTAGCTGGCATTGCATAGATCAAGCTTCTCTTTAATGGAAATTAACTGAAGGGCCTAACGTTGATCAGTCATCTTATGATTCATATCAATGAGTGTGTAAGTTTTAGAAGACAAAATTATCCCCACTATTGAAAATCAAAACAAACAAACATAGTTAAGGTATGTGGCAATATCCATTTTCCCTCTTTTAAAAAAATAATATAGAAAGGTCAATTTAGGAAACTATCAAGAAACTTTTTTCCTTATTAATTTGACATATATATGAAACTAACACAGTAACTTGAGCACATAATTTCAAAACCTGTTTCTGAGAGTTTCAATTCACAGCTTGTTCTTGTCCTGTCTTTAAAAGAGAGAGTAAAGCTAAAATTATCTGTGTGGGACTAGAGCATTGTAATTGGAAACTATTCTGATAGTAGGCATGGTAACAACAATTAAATTATTTCTACAAAATGCAAGAGGTAGAAATGTGATATAATTAATTTTGAATACTCCAGATATGGTAAACTGGATGCATTGTGAAACATATATACCGAGAAAAGGTGGGGGAGTTGAGGTTTATTTAAAAATCGAATGAGTATTTTTAAAGGTAAATTGTATTTTTAAATAAGATTTCACTCTATCTTCTCTCACAAAATCAAGGAAATAAGACACAGTAGTTACCTGAACCTGACTCACTGTTAGCTCAGTGGGAGGTTTTAATTAGGAGCTTTTTCAGTGAAAATGAGAAAAAGAAAGTAACAGTCTCATCCCTTGACAGTCATAAGAATAGGCAAACTTTCTGCAGAATGTTTGGTTACTCTCTATGGAGCACAAACAGAATATGCAGTTTAAAAATTCAGTCTTATGGCAAGAACACCGCAAGCCTTCAGGTTTCTGTGATTTGCAATCTGTAGTGTGCCTAATAATCATGAGGGCTTCTTGCTGCAGCAACAGGGTTACTATAACAAAATTAATGGGACCAGGGTCTGGGACCTGCATCACAGGAGAGCTGATGCTGGTGATCTGTTGACCACATTCTGTAAAAGCATCTTGCATTTCATAGGAATTTCAGAATATTTAACTTTCCTTGCTCTCTCTTTCTAGTTCCTTATACTAAGTTTCATTTCAGGAGCGGAAAGTAATAAAAATAGATAACTATAATAATAACTCAAAAGACTTTGAAAACCTGAACCTTGCCTTCATGGTGCTCACAATTTACTTTGCAGATGTAATACCATTAATAATTGACATAGGAAAGGATGGATTGAAGAGTAAGGAGAGAAGGGAGGATGTTTTAGAGCAGGAGGAAGTCACAAAGCCCTTAATGGAAGGGCTGGATGTGGCAAGTTAATAAATGCATCGCATTCTCAAGTTTGGGATACAGAGGTACCAGAGTTAAATCCTGGTTTTCCACATCATAGCTACGTGAACTAGGACACATTGTTTTATATCTGTGAGTCTCAGCTTCCACCTTTCTAAAAAGTAATACAAATAGGTAAATTTTCAATAACATGGCCGGGCACGGTGGCTCACGCCTGTAATCCCAGCAATTTGGGAGGCCGAGGCGGGCGGATCACAAGGTCAGGAGATGGAGACCACGGTGAAACCTCGTCTCTACTAAAACTACAAAAAAAAAAAAAATTAGCCGGGCGCCGTGGCGGGTGCCTGTAGTCCCAGCTACTCAGGAGGCTGAGGCAGGAGAATGGCGTGATCCCGGGAGGCGGAGCTTGGAGTGAGCTGAGATGGTGCCACTGCACTCCAGCCTGGGGGACAGAGCGAGACTCCGTCTCAAAAAAAGAAAAAAAAAAAAAAAACATGGAAAATCACTTTGCACAATGCCTGATGCATAGTTAATTGTTCAATAAATAGCTATTTTTTTATCCTTGAAAGAAAAATTGTGTATATAAATTAGAGGGAAATATACTGAAAGTGAAGCCTTGAAGTTAAGTTCTCTGTGCCCACCCAGTTAGTTTAGTGGTCCTGGGAAAGGAACTCTGATGTCTTGACTTCCAGTTCAGTGTTCATTCCCAAACTTACACAGTTTTATGGATAACTAGAAGTACTTGCTAACGAATAAGATCCCTGGGCCCAGTTCTAGGGGTTCTGAATCAGAATCGCCAGGGCAGAGTCCAGGACACTTAATCTTAATAAGCACCTCATGTGAGTCTCAGGTTAAGGTACCAGGCAGGGAGCATCTCCAGCATGGAAAATAACTAAACCAAAGCTATAAAAATGAGAACAACAACAACAACGGCAGATTTATGGAAAAGATCATGAGCATTACTAAAGTAGAGGTACATATTTATTACTTATTCATTCAATAAATTTTTTTTTTGTCACCTGCTGTGTGCCAGTTATTGCCCTAGGTCAGTGGCTCTCAAGTGGGTTAAATTTGCCTTTTAGAAGACATTTATCAATATATAGAGACATTTTTGGTTTTTACATCTGGGGGTTGCTACTGCTATCTAATGGGTAGATGCCATGTATACTTCTAAACACTCTACAGTGTATAGGAAAGCACCCCTTCCCTCCAGAAATTAAAAATGTGGTCCAAAATATCAATGGTGCTAAGGTTGAGAAACTGTATTCCAGGTATCAGTGACAAAGAAGACAAATAAGATTCGTATCCTAACAAAATGTATATTTTTATAATTGGAACATGTTTGGCAATAGGAAGGCAATAATAGGAACAGAGCAATACAGGTAAGAGAGAACATTTATAAGGATACTATCCCAATATAAATTGGCCTATGACTGAGTCTTATGAAGAGAGAAGACTAGGATGGAAGGTGACTACAGGGTCTGGTAGAAGATGGACAAACCAAAGGGAAGATCAGAGAAAACATGGAACTGGGGAAAAGTTTGCTTTTAGACTTGTTGAGTTTGAGATAGTATCAGGATTTTAAATGTGCTGTGTCTGTTAGACTATAGCACAAGCAAGAAAAAAAGAAAAGAAGTATTAATCTTGGATCCAGGAACAGCAAGGTGATAGTTTTATTCAATCAAATAGATGAATCTTCATGGGAGGAAATTCACAGAAAAGATATCAGAGGTTCAAAGACTGTGCCTTGGGGAATGCCAGTAATTAATAACAGCCACTTAAGCATCTTTATACAAGGTATAGTATTTCCATTCATTTTCTTTGATCCTCATAAGAGCTGCATGGCATGGATATATAGGTAGGTTTTTGTCTATTTTATGAATATGGGAATCAGTTATAAATCATCTTACTACAGATTGCCAGAGATGAGATTCAAAACTTAGGTTTCCTACCTCCAAATTCAGAATTCTTTTTTTTTTTTTTTTTTTTGAGACGGAGTCTCGCTCTGTCGTCCAGGCTGGAGTGCAGTGGCCGGATCTCAGCTCACTGCAAGCTCCGCCTCCCGGGTTCACGCCATTCTCCTGCCTCAGCCTCCCGAGTAGCTGGGACTACAGGCGCCCGCCAGGTCGCCCGGCTAGTTTTTTGTATTTTTAGTAGAGACGGGGTTTCACCGTGTTAGCCAGGATGGTCTCGATCTCCTGACCTCGTGATCCGCCCGTCTCGGCCTCCCAAAGTGCTGGGATTACAGGCTTGAGCCACCGCGCCTGGCCCAAATTCAGAATTCTTAACACCATGTGTACCAGAACTCAAGAGGAAGGAGCTCAGCCAAGCATGCTTAAGGTCTGTATTAATTCTGTTCAAGTCCAGGTGCTATATGAGATACATTTATGCCCAAAGGATGTGAAAAATGCTACCTCCTTTATCTCAAAAAAGAATGTTTCGGGAAAAGTTTTTACTTTTGGAGAGCAAAAAAATTAATCAATCTAGCTCACTAAATCTGCTGGAATCTTGGTTGTATCAGTCAGTATCTTGGTTGGTGTCACAGTCTGAATGTTTGTACACTCTCAAAATTCATATATTGAAAACTATCTTCCAAGGTCATGGTAAAGGAGGTGAATCCTTTAGGAGCTGATTAGGTCACTTCCACTCTTCCCTTATGAATCCGATTACTGCTCTTATAAAAGAGGCCAAGGGGAGCTTGCTTGCCCCTTCAACCATGTGAAGACACGCGGAGAACACGCCATCTCTAAGGAATAGGCCCTCAGCAGACAAGAATCTACTAATGTCTTGCTTTTGGGCTTCCCAGCTTCCAGAACTGTGAGAAATAAATTTCTGTTGTTCATAAGTCACCCAGTTTAGGATATTTTGTTATAGCCACCCAAGCCGATTCAGACAGTTGCTAATGACAGAAATGTAAAAAAACTCATAAAAAGAAAGAAAGAGGGCCGGGCACGCTCACGCCTGTAATCCCAGCATTTTGGGAGGCCGAAGTGGGTGGATTACGAGGTCAAGAGAACGAGACCATCCTAGATAACACAGTGAAACCCCGTCTCCACTAAAAAACAAAAAATTAGCCGGGGGTGTTGGTGGGCACCTGCAGTCACAGCTACACCGGAGGCTGAGGCAGGAGAATGGGGTGAATCCGGGAGGCGGAGCTTGCAGTGTGCGGAGATAGCGCCACTGCACTCCAGCCTGGGTGACAGAGCAAAAAAAAAAAAAAAAAAAGAAAGAAAGAGAAATTTATTTATGGACTCATGTAAATAAATCATGGCTATGGCAAGACAGAGGAGATGTACAGTGAAAGTGGAAACACAATCAAGACCCCTTTTCTTTTTTCCTTTCTGCTTCTTCCTTCCTTCTTTTCTTCCTTACCTTTGGGAGTGGTAACATCATGTCTGGCATCTTCTATAGTTATATTCTCACAGCTTTGAAAACAGAGAGAAAGATGCTTTCTCCCTGCCAGTTCTGGCTGAAGAAGTGCCTGTGGCATAGAGGTTTGGATTGTAAGTTGAACTCTACAGAGGGTGGTTATTTTCTTGCAGACTTTTTAGGTACCTTTACAGTAAGTGCTACCAAGTGGAAGGTAGATGATGTGAAGGACACAGGCTTGGCTTTCCTCAGCCATGGAACAGCATTTAGCCACGTAGTAAAGGAGGATAATGATACTCTCTGTTTTATTTTAGAGATGGTTAGCTTATTTTATTCCTCCTTCCTCCTCTTACAAATATATGTTTTTGAGCATTGCTTTACTGTCTTACTCTCCAGTGTTTTAAAATAAACTACTGCATTATTTTATTTTAATTGTAAACAAGTTTTTCAGCCTTTTCCTTCTCTATATGTTGTTAAAATGACAAGATAAGGGCAAGCAAAAGAGTCCTTCTGGTGATTTGTTTGAATGTATCATGTTGTTCAGGACAGGCAGTTGGCTGCTGTGCAATACTCAGCCTTCAGCTTTTGGCCTGGCAATGTAGTTTCAATTTAATCAGAGGCAAGAGCTATAAAATTATACTGTTCAGAATGATGTATACCCAATGGAATAGCCATGCCACAGCAACAACCTGAATTTCCACCTCAAGTATTTGGCTAGGAGCAAATTAGTCATCATCGTTATGTTAAAAATTGTTAATGAGACAGGAAAAAGGCCACTGCAAATGCTTCCTTAAGTGACAATCATTTGATATTATACAAGCGAGATTTTGTTGGCTTGCTTATTTTGAATTAAAACACTATTGGTATTTTTCTTCTTTAAAAAATTATATTATGTCACATTGTGTTATTACCCTAGTGTGAAAAGTGTATTCACTTTAGAATCAGACAGTCTTACATTCAAATTTTTATTGGTTCTTATTCAACAAATATGTCCTTTAGTGTCTGTCTTAGCTTATTCAGGCTGCTATAACAAAATACCCTCGACTGGGCAATTTATAGACAACAAAATTTGTTTTTCACAGTTCTGGAGCCTAGAAAGTTCAAGATCACAGGGCCAGCAGATTGCTTCCCTGATGAGGGCTTTTTCCTCATAGATGGGAACTTTTTGCTGTATCTTCACATGGTGAAAGGAAAAACCCAGTTCCCTCTGGCCTCTTTTATAAAGGCACTAATCCTATTCATGAGCATTCTTCCTTCATGACCTAATCACCCCTCAAAAACTCCATCTCTTAATACTATTGCACTGAGGATTAAATTTCAACATAGGAATTTTTGGGGGACACAGTCTTTGAGACCAAAGAAGTGTCTATGATCATGTTCCAGATATTTTGTTAAGTCTAGAGGATGCAAAATTACATACCATACACTTTTTGATCTCAGGAAGTACATAATGGTGTGGAGGTAGTGCTGGGGGTGCAGAAGATGGGCAGCACACATTCCACTGAATGGAGAGTTTTGAAGGACTCCCTAGAGATAGTGCTACTTGACGTGGTTTTGGTAGGTTTCATGAATTCAAGGTATAGGAAGTGTTTGCAAGTAGAGATATTATGTAGATAGCTGGACTTCAAGTCTGGGTTGTAGGAAAAGAGCCTGAGCTGAGGATGTACATTTGGGGGCTTCAACAGCCTTCAGTTAACTGTTGAAATTTTGGGCGAGGTCATCAGAGAGAATGAGGTGGTCAGTGGACAAAACTGAGAGCTTCTGGGAAACAGAAGACTCAGGGGAAAGAGTGACCCTAGCTGAACACAGAGAAGGAGTGACCAGACATGTGAGAGAAAACTTAGGGATGAGGGATGTTACATTTGCTAATGGGAAAGAGCCCCATGATTTTGTGACCTTAAGTAAGTTAGCAATCTCCCTGTAACTCATTTTCCTTGTCAGTGAAAAAGAAATAATAGTATCTATTGCATAGTATATTGTGAAGATTATGGCAATACATTCAATTGACATAATGCGTGGAATACAGACTTCATTCAACAAGTTTTTTTTCCAATGTTGATTGGGTTACTGATAAAATTGTACGTGATGAAATCTGCCACTTAATGAGACTTATTATTTTGTTCAATAATTTAGTTAGATTTCCTTTCCTAATGGCTAAATCCCCAAAATTGAATAATTAGCTCCAGTGAGGAGCTCTGGTGACAAACTAAGCAGAGTCTGCTTACATTTCCAGAAACAATTCCCAACACTTTCAGAATTTTGTTTTCTTCCTTCTGATAATGATATAACAATCAATCTTGTTTTAAAAATCTGCATTTATTTTTAGTTTGAATATACAATCAATAATAAATGTTAAACTTCCTTTACAAAACTACATCAGTCATGCCAAATGGTATAGTACATGTAGTGAAAAAAGATGACTTCTGTAATTTTAACCATTATTGCACACATCTACTTGTGTATGTTTCATGTGCCTCACAATTTAGGTGTTTTAATTAAAGCAACCTAATTTGGGGAAATTGCAGAAGAGATGGGAAGGTAACGTTTTCTTGCTTTTGAAATCTTGTCATTATTTGATTTCTTTGAAGCTGAACTGAAAAATTATCTAGATTCATTTGTGGAGCACATAGACAAATTCAACCCCTGGCTTTATGCAAAAATTTAGAACATTTTCATTTGTGTCTTCCTTTTCATGTAATGCAAAGTACTTCCCTCACTTGGTCATGCTCTGTGTTTGCTTTTCACAGCAATTTCTATGGCTTTTTTAAATACCTGAAGGGAAAGCATACTGCAAGATAAGAGATAGAAACCAGTAGAAAAGATAGATAAAAAACAGGCAAATCATCTCCCCTCTTTAATGCACTTGCTTCTTTTTCATGCCCTTTCTATTTCTTCAGTAGCAAGCTGGAGAAAAGTCCTATGCACAAGTGATTGTATCGAGGGTCTTGGAAGAACAATGTGTTTCATGGTTACCTTATTAGAATTACCATCAGACTGTGTTTCTAGAGCAAGTTGATAAACATGAGAAAGATGTTGTCCAATAAGCCCTTTAGTCCTATGCCTGTGACTTGGTATTTAAAATCCATCTGTCTGTGATAGGCTGCTGAATAACACTGCCTGCCCCCACCCGCACCCTGCTGAAAGGTGTCCCTCTCCTAATCCCTGGAACCCATGAATATGTTAATTTACAGTACAAGAGACTTTGTAGATGTGATGAAGTTAGGGATCAGGGATCGTGAGATGGGGATATTATTCTGGATTACTGGATGGACCCAGTGAAATAACAAAGGTCCTTATAAAAAGAAGGCAGGAAGGTCAGAAGCAGAAATGGAGGAAGGGACCGTGATCCACAGAACGGGGGAACCTCGAGGGTGGAGCAAGATGGCCGAATAGGAACAACTCCAGTCTCCAGCTGCCAGTGCCAGCGACAGAGAAGACAGGTGATTTCTGCATTTTCAACTAAGGTACTGGGTTCATCTCACTAGGGAGTGCCAGACAATCAGTGCTGGTCAGCTGCTGTAGCCTGACCAGCCAGAGCTGAAGCAGGGTGAGGCATCACCTCACCTGGGAAGCGCAAGGGGGAAGGGAATCCCTTTTCCTAGCCAGGGGAACTGAGACACACAACACCTGGAAAATTGGGTAACTCCCACCCCAATACTGTGCTTTACCAAGGGTCTTAGCAAACGGGCACACCAGGAGATTATATCCCACACCTGGCCGGGAGGGTCCCACGCCCACGGAGCCTGCCTCATTGCTAGCACAGCAGTCTGCGATCTAAGGGCAAGGCAGCAGCGAGGGTGAGGGAGGGGCGCCCACCTTTGCTGAGGCTTAAGCTCGAACTCGGTGGAGCCCACAGCAGCTCAAGGAGGCCTGTCTGTGACTCTGTAGACTCTGTAGACTCCACCTGTGGGGACAGGGCACAGCTAAACAACAACAACAACAAAAAGCAGCAGAAACTTCTTCAGACTGCAAATGACTCTGTCTGACAGCTTTGAAGAGAGCAGTGGATCTCCCAACACGGAGGTAGAGATCTGAGAACGGACAGACTGCCTGCTCAAGTGGGTCCCTGACCCCTGAGTAGCCTAACTGGAGACATCCCCCACTAGGGGCAGACCAACACCCCACACCTCACATGGTGGAGTACACCCCTGAGAGGAAGCTTCCAAAGCAAGAATCAGACAGCTACACTCGCTGTTCAGCAGTATTCTATCTTCTGCAGCCTCTGTTGCTGATACCCAGGCAAACAGGGTCTGGAGTGGACCTCAAGCAATCTCCAACAGACCTACAGCTGATGGTTCTGACTGTTAAAAGGAAAACTAACAAACAGGAAGGACACCCACACCAAAACCCCATCAGTACGTCACCATCATCAAAGACCAGAGACAGATAAAACCACAAAGATGGGCAAAAAGCAGGGCAGAAAAGCTGGAAATTCAAAAAATAAGAGCGCATCTCCCCCAAAGGAACGCAGCTCATCGCCAGCAATGGATCAAAGCTGGATGGAGAATCACTTTGATGAGATGAGAGAAGAAGGCTTCAGTCCATCAAATTTCTCAGAGCTAAAGGAGGAATTACGTACCCAGCGCAAAGAAACTAAAAATCTTGAAAAAAGAGTGGAAGAATTGATAACTAGAATAATTAATGCAGAGAAGGCCATAAATGAACTGACAGAGATGAAAACCATGACACAAGAAATACGTGACAAATGCACAAGCTTCAATAACCAGCTCGATCAACTGGAAGAAAGAGTGTCAGCGATTGAGGATCAAATGAGTGAAATGAAGCGAGAAGAGAAACCAAAAGAAAACAGAAGAAAAAGAAATAAACAAAGCCTACAAGAAGTATGGGATTATGTAAGAAGACCAAATCTGCATCTGATTGGGGTGCCTGAAACTGAGGGGGAAAAAGGAACCAAGCTGGAAAGCACTCTTCAGGATATCATTCAGGAGAACTTTCCCCAACCTAGTAGGGCAGACCAACATTCAAATTCAGGAAATACAGAGAACCCCACAAAGATACTCCTTGAGAAGAGCAACTCCAAGACACATAATTGTCAGATTCACCAAAGTTGAAATGAAGGAAAAAATCTTAAGGGCAGCCAGAGAGAAAGGTCGGGTTACCCACAAAGGGAAGCCCATCAGACTAACAGCAGATCTCTCAGCAGAAACTCTACAAGCCAGAAGAGAGTGGGGGCAATATTCAACATTCTTAAAGAAAAGAATTTTCAACCCAGAATTTCATATCCAGCCAAACTAAGTTTCATAAGTGAAGGAGAAATAAAATCCTTTACAGATAAGTAAATGCTTCGAGATTTTGTCAGCACCAGATCTGCCTTACAAGAGACCCTTAAGGAAGCACTAAACAAAGAAAGGAACAACCGGTACCAGCCATTGCAAAAACATGCCAAAATGTAAAGACCATCGAGGCTAGGAAGAAACTACATCAACTAACGAGCAAAATAACCAGTTAATATCATAATGGCAGGATCAAGTTCACACATAACAATATTATCCTTAAATGTAAATGGACTAAATGCTCCAATTAAAAGACACAGACTGGCAAACTGGATAAAGAGTCAAGACCCATCAGTTTGCTGTATTCAGGAGACCCATCTCACATGCAGAGACACACATAGGCTCAAAATAAAGGGATGGAGGAAGATCTACCAAGCAAATGGAGAACAAAAAAAAGCAGGGGTTGTAATCCTAGTCTCTGATAAAACAGACTTTAAACCATCAAAGATCAAAAGAGACAAAGAAGGCCATTACATAATGGTAAAGGGATCAATTCAACAGGAAGAGCTAACTCTCCTAAATATATATGCACCCAATACAGGAGCACTCAGATTCATAAAGCAAGTCCTTAGAGACTTACAAAGAGACTTAGACTCCCATACAATAATAATGGGAGACTTCAACACTCCACTGTCAACATTAGACAGATCAACGAGACAGAAAGTTAACAACGATATCCAAGAATTGAACCATCTCTGCAGCAAGCAGACCTAATAGACATCTACAGAACTCCCCACCCCAAATCAACAGAATATACATTCTTCTCAGCACCACAACACACTTATTTCAAAATTGACCACATAATTAGAAGTAAAGCACTCTTCAGCAAATGTACAAGAACAGAAATTATAACAAACTATCTCTCAGACCACAGTGCAATCAAAGTAGAACTCAGGACTAAGAAACTCAATCAAAACCACTCAACTACATGGAAACTGAACAACCTGCTCCTGAATGACTACTGGGTACATAACGAAATGAAAGCGGAAATAAAGATGTTCTTTGAACCAATGAGAACAAAGATACAACATACCAGAATTTCTGGGACACATTGAAAGCAGTGTGTAGAGGGAAATTTATAGCACTAAATGCCCACAAGGGAATGCTGAAAAGATCTAAAATGGACATTCTAACATCACAATTAAATGAACTAGAGAAGCAAGAGCAAACACATTCAAAAGCCAGCAGAAGGCAAGAAATAAGTAAGATCAGAGCTGAACTGAAGGAGATAGAGACACAAAAACCCTCCAAAAAATCAATGAATCCAGGAGTTGGTTTTTTGAAAAGGTCAACATAATTGATAGACCACTAGCAAGACTAATAAAGAAGAAAAGAGAGAAGAATCAAATAGACGCAATAAAAAATGACAGAGGGGATATCACCACTGACCCCACAGAAATACAAACTACCATCAGAGAATACTATAAACACCTCTATGTAAATAAACTAGAAAATCTAGAAGAAATGGATAATTTCCTGGACACTTACACTCTCCCAAGACTAAACCAGGAAGAAGCCGAATCCCTGAATAGACCAATAGCAGGCTCTGAAATTGAAGGCAATAGTTAATAGCCTACCCACCAAAAAAAGTCCACGACCAGATGGATTCATAACTGAATTCTACCAGAGGTAGAAGCAGGAACTGTTACCATTCCTTCTGAAACTATTCCAATCAATAGAAAAAGAGGGAATCCTCCCGAACTCATTTTATGAGGCCAACATCATCCTGATACCAAAGCCTGGCAGAGACACAACAAAAAAAGAGAATTTTAGACCAATATTCCTGATGAACATTGATGCAAAAATCCTCAGTAAAATACTGGCAAACCGGATCCAGCAGCACATCAAAAAGCTTATCCACCATGATCAAGTGGGCTTCATCCCTGGGATGCAAGGCTGGTTCAACATACGCAAATCGATAAACGTAAACCAGCATATAAACAGAACCAACGAACCAAAGAGAAAAACCACATGATTATCTCAATAGATGCAGAAAAAGCCTTTGACAAAATTCAGCAGCCCTTCATGCTAAAAACGCTCAATAAATTCAGTATTGATGGAACGTATCTCAAAATGATAAGAGCTAATTATGACAAACCCACAGCCAATATCATACTGAATGGGCAAAAACTGGAAAAATTCTCTTTGAAAACTGGCACAAGACAGGGATGCCCTCTCTCACCACTCCTATTCAACATAGTGTTGGAAGTTCTGGCTAGGGCAATCAGGCAAGAGAAAGAAATAAAGGGTATTCAGTTAGGAAAAGAAGAAGTCAAATTGTCCCTGTTTGTAGATGACATGATTGTATATTTAGAAAACCCCATTGTCTCAGCCCAAAATCTCCTTAAACTGATAAGCAAGTTCAGCAAAGTCTCAGGATACAAAATTAATGTGTGCAAAAATCACAAGCATTCTTTTTTTTTTTTTTTTTTTTTTTTTTGAGACGGAGTCTCGCTCTGTCTCCCAAGCTGGAGTGCAGTGGCCGGATCTCAGCTCACTGCAATCTCCGCCTCCCGGGTTCACGCCATTCTCCTGCCTCAGCCTCCCGAGTAGCTGGGACTACAGGCGCCCGCCACCTCGCCCGGCTAGATTTTTGTACTTTTTAGTAGAGACGGGGTTTCACCGTGTTAGCCAGGATGGTCTCGATCTCCTGACCTTGTGATCCGCCTGCCTCGGCCTCCCAAAGTGCTGGGATTACAGGCTTGAGCCACCGCGCCCGGCCACAAGCATTCTTATATAGCAGTAACAGACAAACAGAGGGCCAAATCATGAATGAACTTCCATTCACAATTGCTTCAAAGAGAATAAAATACTTAGGAATACAAATTACAAGGGATTAAAGGACCTCTTCAAGGAGAACTACAAACCACTGCTCAGTGAAATCAAAGAGGACACAAACAAATGGAAGAACATACCATGCACATGGATAGGAAGAATCAATATCATGAAAATGGCCATACTGCCCAAGGTAATTTATAGATTCAATGCCATCTCCATCAAGCTACCAATGAGTTTCTTCACAGAATTGGAAAAAACTGCTCTCAAGTTCATATGGAACCAAAAAAGAGCCTGCATTGCCAAGACAATCCTAAGTGAAAAGAACAAAGCTGGAGGCATCATGCTACCTGACTTCTAACTATACTACAAGGCTACAGTAACCAAAACAGCATGGTACTGGTACCAAAACAGAGATATAGACCAATGGAACAGAACAGAGTCCTCAGAAATAATACCACACATCTACAGCCATCTGACCTTTGACAAACCTGACAAAAACAAGAAATGGGGAAAGGATTCCCTATTTAATAAATGGTGCTGGGAAAATTGGCTAGCCATAAGTAGAAAGCTGAAACTGGATCCTTTCCTTACTCTTTATACGAAAATTAATTCAAGATGGATTAGAGACTTAAATATTAGACCTAATACCATAAAAACCCTAGAAGAAAACCTAGGTAATGCCATTCAGGACATAGGCATGGAAAGGACTTCATGTCTAAAACACCAAAAGCAAGGGCAACAAAAGCCAAAATTGACAAGTGGGATCTAATTAAACTAAAGAGCTTCTGCACAGCAAAAGAAATTACCATCAGAGTGAACAGGCAACCTACAGAATGGGAGAAAATTTTTCAATCTACTCCTCTGACAAAGGGCTAATATCCAGAACCTATAAAGAACTCAAACAAATTTACAAGAAAAACACAAACAACCCCATCAAAAAGAGGGCAAGAGATATGAACAGACATTTCTCAAAATAAGACGTGCACACAGCCAACAGACACATGAAAAAATGCTCGTCATCACTGGCCATCAGAGAAATGCAAATCAAAACCACAATGAGATACCATCTCACACCAGTTAGAATGGCAATCATTAAAAAGTCAGGAAACAACAGGTGCTGGAGAGGATGTGGAGAAATAGGGACACTTTTACACTGTTGGTGGGACTGTAAACTAGTTCAACCATTATGGAAAACAGTATGGCAATTCCTCAAGGATCTAGAACTAGAAGTACCATATGACCCAGCCATCCCATTACTGGGTATATACCCAAAGGATTATAAATCATGCTGCTATAAAGACTCATGCACACGTATGTTTATTGTGGCACTATTCACAAAGACTTGGAATCAACCCAAATGTCCATCAGTGACAGATTGGATTAAGAAAATGTGTCACATATACACCATAGAATACCATGCAGCCATAAAAAAGGATGAGTTTGTGTCCTTTGTAAGGACTTGGATGCAGCTGGAAACCATCATTCTCAGCAAACTATTGCAAGAACAGAAAACCAAACACTGCATGTTCTCACTCATAGGTGGGAACTGAACAATGAGATCACTTGGACTTGGGGGGGAACATCACACACCGGGACCTATTGTGGGGAGGGGGGAAGGGGAAGGGGGGAGGGATGGCATTGGGAGTTATACCTGATGTATATGACGAGTTGATGGGTGCTGACTAGTTGATGGGTGCAGCACACCAACATGGCACAAGTATACATATGTAACAAACCTGCGCGTTATGCACATGTACCCTAGAACTTTAAGTATTAAAAAAAAAAAAAAAAAAAAAAGAATGGGGGAACCTCAAGAAGCCAGCAAAGGCAAGACAAGGAATTCTTCCCTGAGCCTTTAAAAGGAGTTTGGGTCTACTGACACCTTGATTTCTGCCCATTGAAACCCATATAAGACTTCTAACCCTGAAATTGTAAGATAAATTTTTTGTTGTTTTAAACTACTAACTTTGTAGTAATTTGTTACAGTGGCAATAGGAAACCAATACACTATTTATTTTAAATCTCTATGTATTTGAGAAACTTTAGGCAGGGTGCAGTGGCTGATGCCTGTAATCCCAGCACTTTAGGAGGCCAAGGTGGGCGGATCACAAGGTTGGGAGATCGAGATCCTCCTGGCCAATATGGTGAAACCCCGTCTCCACTAAAAAATACCAAAAAAAGAAAAAGAAAAAAAGAAAAATCAGCAACATAGCCGGGTGTGGAAGCACGTGCCTGTAATCTCAGCTACTTGGGTGGCTGAGTCAGGAGAATCACTTGAGCCTGGGGTGGAGATTTCAGTGAGATGAGATCACACCACTGCACTCCAGCCTGGCCATAGACCAAGACTCCATCTCAAAAAAAAAAAAAAAAAAAAAAAAAAAAAAAAAGAGAGAGAGAGACTTTAAAATTAATAAATCCTGTATTAGTCCCTCTAATTTTTTATTGTTTATCACATGAGTTGGGATATAGAGAGAATCAGAACATGGCTAATAAGGTCATATAAATTTTTGAGTTCTGTAATTTACTTGAATCAAATACTAGCTCCATCATTTGCTAGTTGCCTGATGTTAGTCCTGTTACATACTTCTCTGTGCCTCAGGTTTTCCATTTGTAAAGCTAAGATAATAACAATACCTACTTACTTAGAGAGTTAAAGGACTCCCTACTTACAAAAAAATATTAGCTTCCTGCACCAACCAAGCTTCCATAAATGGCCTCTAGCTGTTACTTCCCTGGAGTTCAGTGTATTTAGGTGACACTGGGACCATGATCATTAGTACAGTCAGAGAGACATAAGAGCCAAGCCTGGAAGCCTGAGGAGGAAATGGAAATGGGGGATTTCCCTGAGGCTGTGTCCAATTTTCTCAAATTCTGAACTTTCACTGGCTTTCTTGCCCTCAGTTCTCAGTCTATTCTGGGAATTCTACAGGGACTGAAATAACTCGTCTTCATCACACTGACATTTATGAAAGAATCAGGCTGAGATGAAGTACAGGTATTTCAACCCCTAAAGTAGATTCTTACAGCATCCAAATGCACTGAAAGGGATTGGCTGCATTTAGCTGATTATTCAGGCATTTTTCTTGATGTGGAAAATTGAGAAACACTTTAATCTTATATAATATTATAGATATAATATACAAAATACAGTAGAAGGGAAAGGGCACCTTTCCCTTTAAGAAAGAGCACTGGGGTTCTTGGAGCAAAGATGAAGGGTGTTACGACAATGCTTAGTGCAGGGCTCTCTAGTCCCTTAATACTCTGATGCCATTGTTCAATATTGTAGTCCCTTTTCTTCTGGTTTTGCAACTTGAATATTTTAAGAAATAAGAGGAAAAATATTTTAGAAATTTCTCCATTTGCGAGATGTTCCTGACTTATTTACTGCCTGGCTTTTCACTGTTGTAAGCTCATAATTTTGAGATTAGAGGCTCCTGAATATAGTGATTTTGGTGTTCATCCTCATATCAGTTTTATCTATAGAGATTAGCAAAATGTAAAATGCTAATACATAGTGTTTTTGACAATATGTATAGAAGCCAAGATATTCATATTAGAAGATAGACATTTTTATTTAGTAGGAATGTGGTTACCAGGAGAGATTCCTGAATTAGATTCTAATCCCTCTTTCTTCCAGCTATGACATTTTGGGTAATAGTGATAGATGGCATGTTTGTGAAGATTTATAGTTAGCAATGTGTCTTCATGTGGATTTTACATATAATCCTACAACTCTTTTGTGTGTGAGATTGTAGCTATTCCCATACTAGAGAACAGAAAACCTAGTCCTGGAAAAGTAAATTTACTTCCTCAAATTCGTACCTCTACTATATTAGTCAGTGTTCTCCAGAGAAACAGAACCAATACAATATCTATATTTGCATAATATCTATGTCTATATATCTATGTCTCTCTCTCTCTCTGTATCCAGATATCTATATATAGGAAGAGATTTATTACATGGTATGGGCTCATGGGATTATGGAGGCTAAGAAGTGTCACAACCTGTAGTCTTCAAGCTGAAGATTCAGGAAAGCCAATGATGCAGTTTGAAGACCTGACATCCAGAGAACTGATGGTGTAGATTTAAATTTTAGTCTGAAGGCATAAGATTCAGAAGCACCAAGGTCAGGAGAAAATTGATGTCTCAGCTCAAGCAGCCAGGTAGAGAGAAGGCAAATCCAACCTTCCTCTGCTTTTTTGTTCTATTCAGTCCCTCAACAGATGGTATGATGACCACCTACATCAGGGAGAACCATCTGCTTCTAAATGCTCATTACAATGCAAATGCTCATCTCTTCCAGAAACACCCTCACAGACATACCCAGAGATAATGTTTAATCAGATATCTGAGCATCCCCTAGCCAAGTCAAGTTGACACATAACATTAACCATCACAGCTACTAACTGTCAAAGCAATGGCTTCAGATTGGTTTTCTTTACACAGCAACATACTGGTTCCTAAAGAAAAGTTTGATTCAAATAATTCAACTGAGTGAGTCGCAGATTCCTCTGACGTATGTTGCTAAAGAGGTAGATCCCAGTCATCATAATGCTACAATGAACATATGTATGCATGTATCTTTATGATAGAATGATTTGTATTCCTTATGGTATACACTCAGTAATGGGATTTCTGGGTCAAATGGTACTTCTGCTTCTAGATCTTTGAGGAATCACCACACTGTCTTCCACAATAGTTGAATTAATTTATATTCACCACCGACAGTGTAAAAGCATTCTATTTTCTCCACATCCTCACTAGCATCTGTTGTTTCTTGACTTTTTAATAATCACCATCCTTACTGGCATGAGATGGTATCTCATTATGGTTTTGATTTGCATTTGCCTAATAATCAGCATTTTTTTTTTTTTTTTGGTGTGGAAGATTTATTAGGTTCATTGACTTTTCAGTTAACATCTAGGCTCATTCAGTAATTGACTTGGACAAATGGATAATTCCTGAGGAAATAACTGAAATTCACTTATTTGAATGATCTGAGAGCACTGAGAAAATAGAAAACACTCTGAAGAAATATTTGCATGCAAAGATTATGCTTATGCATTTCTGTTATGCCACAAAGTGGGCAACTGAACTTGGAGAGATTTTTATGACATCTGCTATATGCTGATATATGCTTGACTCTATTGTTTTTTCACTATAAGAATTGATAGCATATCCCAAAGAGATGTGAAGAGCAGAGTTGCCTCACTTTGAGAAAAGAGCTCAGGGCCTTATTACCCCAGTATCAGTTAGTTGTTGGTTATAAACTTTATGTTCCCACCATTTTTCTAGCTGAGTGTGTTCCATTGAGCGAGACCAATTCTCCAAAGAAGGCAGCTGAGAGCAGTTAGCAAACAACACTCACACCAGGTGGGGGATTGAGGCACTGACCTGGTGAAGGGGAGTGTGTGGAGCATCAACAAAGCTGACTATACCACCCTGAACCCCTTCCCATTCACTTGACCACCCCCTACCTCACCAACATCACCTTAGTCCAAACCACCTGCTACCACCTTGACTACTGTGAACTCTCTTCTCAGTAGTTGTACTTCTTCCTCCCACAAGAAATAAGAAATAAAAGCATTAAGGTTGCTTTCTGAGATGTAGACTATAAGATCAAGACAAGACAAATTAGAAAATGAAAGTGGAAAGTCATACTTACAGGAGCAGAAGGGCTCCCCTCAGCAAACCTAGACTGATGAGGTTGGGTGGAACAGCATACTCAAAGAAAGAACATTCCAAAGGAGTAGTTGATCAGCTAAGGAAGCTACACAAAGGGGAATCACAGAGGTAAGCATCGAGAGAAACCCCAGAAGTCTCAGTCACTGAATACTAATAATTCATATCCCTTTGACAAGTCAAAAATTCAGACATAATTTGACCTGCTGCTATTCAAGCCATTGACTCAAATCCATTACTCCTTTGTTCTGATTCTATGCTCACCAAGAATATGGAAAGCATAGAGAATTTGAGTGGTCCTATGTCAATGACATGTTCTTTTCATTGTAAATAATAAATAGGCATTCTAGTCTTACATATCAGTATCTTGATTCAAAAAGCCAGCCAATGGTGAATTTCCCAGCTTGCATGTCTGAGGGCCAAGACTCTGGACTATAGCAGATTTACCAGGTTGTATGGAAATTATATTTCCCCCCATCAAAAACAATGGCCACAGCAAGATCTCTGGTTCCATATGGTCTTCCAGAACTTTGCCATTCCTCTATCAAGAAGGGGGAGTCTATTTCCTCTCCCTTTGAATCTGTGTGGGTTTTCGTGACTGCTTTCATGAATAGAGTGCAGCAAAAGTGATTCCAAGTGAAGGCTAGAAAGCAATAAGTCTTCCACCTGGCTCTCGTTCTTTTAGGATGTTTACCCTTTGAACTTGGCACCATGTTACAAGGAAGTACAGGACAAGGCTATGAGTAGGTGTTCTGGAAGACAGCTTCAGCTACAATCCTAGCCACCAGCCAGCATCAGCTGCCAGTCATGTGAGTGAAAGGTTCTTCAGATGATTACAGCCCCAGGCTTCTAGCTCCCCGGTTGGTGGGAAAAGTAGAACAGATGGGCTGTCCTCACCTAGCCATAGCCAAATTGCAGATTCATGAGAAAAATAAATGTTGTTGATTTTTTTAATAAAAGAGCAATTTACCTCAATAAGAGACTGGCTTTTTTGATCATTGTGTAATTATGAGGTTAAAGTTTGCCATTTGAGCTTATGAGGTTGATGACATCTGTGGATTTGGACTTTTTGTTCATAGCAATAATGGTGATGGTGCTGATATGTGTCAATAACATTTTATAATAATAATAATATTAACAAAAATATACCATTTACTCAGAGTTCATGATGCATTAGTCTTCCTGATAAGAGTTTTTCTATTCATGTAATCATTTAAACCTCACAAATCCCCATGAAGTAGGCACTAGTGTCTATATTTAAAGATAAGAAAACTAAGAGCGGTCAATAAACTGTCCAGGATTTTCTGGTTACTAAGGGGGAAATTCAAACCAAGTTCTGGTTTAAATGTATGGAAAAGAGGCCAGAAAATATTTGTGGAGTATCTATATGTACTTGGTTATATTCTGGGTTCTTAGTTCTAATGAAAAAACTAAGTCCTTTATGTCTTAATGTGTGTAGATAGATAGTGAACCACTTAACATACACAATATAACATTCAGCAGTACTAGGAAAGAACTGGGTAAGAGGATAGAGGGGTTGTTTCCCATAGTGCAATGAGGGAAGGCCTGTTTGAGAAGTGACAATTAACCAGAGATTAGAAGACAGCACAGGGATGAGTAATGGAATTTCTAGGACTGTCCCTGTGACAGCCTCTTCATGGTACATTTTGCCATTATTTTAGTACAGGGTGGTCCTTTGGTCGTTTGTATTTAAGAAGATTATATAACATCTTCTTAAGGAAAGAGTAAGGACTTAGGAGGCAGACTCAGTTTCAAATTCTCATTTTGCTCCCTTTTCCCCTCTGACTTATTTGGGCACCTTAACTTTATTTCCACATCTTAGTTTCCGTGTCTATAAAACCTGGGCCATAATCTTTATCACTATGATAAATGAAAAAGTGCATATGTAGAGTTTTTTTTGCAGTCTCTAGAACTGCATATAAATATGCAACAGTCATGTGATAAATAATTATTTTTTATAATTTGTGTCTTATAGAGGGACATAGAGAAGTTCCTTTTGATGTTTTGTGGTCCAATTGTGAGGAGGGGAATTTGACGTAGGAAATTACCACTCACCTTTAGAACTGAATAGGGAGTACGGTTAGAATGGAAACAGATCTAGGAAATAAGCTAAGAGAGAAGCCTGGTGTGGGTAAAGTCTGGTGTGGATAAAACGGATTGACAAATCATATTAAGTGCAAGAATAAAAATTCAAGAGGTGATTTGAGAGCAAGGTGGGCAGAGATTTATTTATTCAAATTTAGTGTTAAGAAGTATTTCATAATGCACATTTAACTATAAAGGTTTATAGAATATCATGAAGAGGGAGAGAGAGTGTAATATATGTAAAATGTCTTGCCCTTTACAAGGCCCACAGCCCTGCTTCCAGCCGCATGTGCCTGCTATTTAAAATCGCTGTTCCCAGAGCCAGGTTGGCCCACTGCCTGATAATCAAGAAATCTGGGTCTAGTCCCAGTTTGCCTACTGACATGCTGTATTGCTTTGAGCTAATCACTTTGCCTCTTTGCCTTTATGTATAGGAAAAAATATCTGTTCCTTACCCATCTCAAAGGAATCATTTTAGACTGAAAAAAAAAATTTAACATGCCTCTTGTGTGATGTAAGTGACTGATACATGTGGGACCATAATTTAGTAAAGAGGAGAACCTCTTCAATTCACAACCGTTATCTCACCAGCAATGAATTAGGCCCATAGCAGTTTGTGGTTTGGTAACAACTCTATCCTGAGGAGTGGGTAGCAAAACAACGTGTGGTTCAGTGTTTTGTCTTGGCTCAGTGGAAAGCACATGGACTTTGGAAGGGTGCACATCTGAGTTCCAATTTTCTAATTTTGCTGAACATCAGCTCTGTCTCCTTGTCGAAGATATGAGGATACTTACTCTTTCTGAGTCTAGGTTTCTAGATCTGTAGATACAGCAACACTATGTAAGTTATTGTGAGGAAGAGATAAATGTAAAGTTACTAGTATTGTCTGCCACTGATATTCAAATGTGTTACTTTTTATTTATTTAAAAAAATTGCTTAAGACGTGAATTCTTGCAGCTGTCTGGAGGCCTCTAAGTCCTCATTGATGTGGGGACTCACTGGGGCAAGGCTAGGAGGCCATTTCAGGAATCCTTTTTAAATCAGTGTGAGGCTAGAGCTACAAAGGCTCAGCCTGAAATAACCCACTGAATTTGCTTCTGCCTAAGGAGCTGAGCCTGCTCCGTACTGATCTTCTGTGGGGGATGGGTGGATAATAACTCTTGGTCTGAATTCCAGGGTTAGTTCCAGTGGATGTGGAAGCTCCATAATCGTCCCAAGATGAGGGGGTGACTGTACTCATTGTTGTGCTGTGGCTACTGCAGGGCGATGTGCAGGCTGAGGACATAGGTTAGCTATTTGGTTAACTCCTTAGTCTGATTTGCAGTAATTTCCGTCCCTTTCCAACACATCTGCATGTGATGCAGGTTGTTGTAAGGCTTCCAGGCATCCCCAAGATTCATCTTTTTAATAAACAGAAAGGAAAAAATGGCCTATGTTTATTGCCATCTAGGTTGGCTCTCTCAGAGCTGGGAGGCTGCAGACCCCAAAGGCTTCTCAGTGCTGTCTCAGATGCTTCCATCCTTCATACGCTATTCCCATGGTAACCCTCAGGAAGGGAGAAGAGGGACAGCCATTAGAGGCTATTTTTAGACTTCTGGCCAGATGCTTTGACAAATCTATTGAGGGAAGGAAAATGTAGCAAATGTAGAAGAGGAGGATTTTTTTTTTTTTTTTTTTGCCAAAGACAATATCATTTAAAATTCATATAAAACTGGAGAAGACCTTGAGAAATCATCCAACTTATCACTCTACCTCTAGAAAGACCTACTTCCAAATCATACAAAAATTTTACAATAAAATCTTTTTTAAGAACATTTTACTGAATAATGTATTTTAATTTATAACCTACTTTCTACCCCAAATTTGCCCCATATTCAGCCTCAGTCTCCTGAGCAAGGGAACTGGCAGTGAGACTGAGTATAATGGCTCAAAATGTGGACTACACAACCCTAGGGGAACTTTTTGTTTAGAATATGCTACTAATGGCCCTGCCTAAGTTTGTGCAGTGTGCATCTTATAAACTACACCCACTGGTCCTTCTTTACTTATCATTTTGAAATGTAAACCAGGTTTAGTGCAACTCCTTCTATCCTTCTTAAAACCCTTTAGGGATTTCTCGTTGCTCTAGGGTAAAAAACCCAAGATCGTTAAAATACAACATGGCTATAAAATACAACATGGTATCAACCCTTCATATCTATCTGGAATCACTTAATAACATTCTGTTTTTCCCTTCTTGTATATCAAGAAACAAACTTTGAAGAGTATCAAACACGTTATCTTCCTCCCATTTTAAGATCTTTGTACTTGCGTGAAATACTTTTCCCCCACTCTCTACCTAATTTCTTTGTTAAATTCTATTCTTCCAGCTTAACCTCAAATATCAGAAAATATTTTCTTGATCTCTAAGAAAAGAAGAGAAGGTACCCAGGCACTATGCTTTCCTAATTACTTCTGCATTTCATTAATAGTACCTAGTAGCTTGTAATTCTATATTTATGTGACATTTTGGCTTTCTATTACTTTTGACTATGAACTCCATGTTGATATGGAATTATATTATTTGCTCACCATTATATACCTAGGGCTTAATACTGTGTTTGGCAAACAAATTATTCTAATTACTGAATGAATGAGTAGCCGTTATTTTGTACTCTAATATTGCTATCTTTCTTTAGGTTTGGAAAGTTCTCTGTTATTATGTCTTTGAGTAAACTTTCTACCCCAATCCCTCTCTCTTTACCTCCACTTTAAGGCCAATAACTCTTAGAGTTAGCTCTTTGAGGCTATATTGTAGATCCTATAGGTGTGCTTCATTATTTTTTATTCTTTTTCTTTTGCCTCCTCTGACTATGTAGTTTTAAATAGCCTGTCTTCAAGCTCACTAATTCTTTCTTCTGCTTGATCAATGATGCTGAGAGACCCTGCTGCAGTCTTTAGTTTGTCAATTGAATTGTTCAGCTTCAGAATTTCTGCTTGATTCTTTTAAATTATTTCAAACTCTTGGTTAAATTTATCTGATAGAATTCTGTATTCCTTCTCTGTGTTATCTTAGATTTTGCTGAGCTTCCTCAAAACAGCTATTGTAAATGCTTTGTCTGACAGGTCACTCTGTAATTTGTCACTGGTAACTAATTTTAATTCATTTGATGACATGTTTTCCTGGATGCTTTTAATGCTTATAGATGTCTGTCAATATGTGAGCATTGAAGAGTTAGGTATTTATTCCAGCCTTTGCAGCATGGGCTTGTTTGTACCCCTCTATCCTGAAAAAGCTTTCCAAGTATTCAAAGGGAATTGAGTGCTGTGATCTAAATCTTTGGTCACTGTAGCCATATGTGCATTAGAGGGCATACCAATGCCAGGAATGCTGTGACTCTTGCAAACTTTGCTGCTTAACTCTTGCTATGTGTCTCTTGGCTGAATTCTTTCTTCTAAGTTAAATAAGAAATGAGGACTGCTGCACTTCCTGGTAACAGAAATAAACCCAACTATACAAAGTAAATAATTTTAAACAAAGAGACTAAGAAGATGCAATGGGGAAGTGTTAGTCTCTTCGATAAATGATGTTGGGAATACTGAATATCTACATGCAAAAGAATGAAATTGGACCCTTATCCTATACCACATACTCAAAGTGGATTAAAGATCTAAGCATATGACCCCAAACTGTAAAACTCCTAGAAAGCATAGGGGAAAACTCCTTGATATTACCACTGGCAAGAAATTTTTAAGTTTTGGATATTTCCCCCAAACACAGGTAATACAAGGAAAAATAAACAAGTGGGACCACACAAAACTAAAATGCTTCTCTACAGCAAGGAAGATTATTGACAAAATGAAAATGCAGTTAATTGGTTGGAAGAAAATATTTGTGAGCCATATGTAGATAAGGGGTTAGTATCCCAAGTAATTAGGAACATAAATAACTAACTCAATAGCCAAAACCAAATAATCCAATTTAAAAAATGGTCGAATGACCACAATAGATATTTCTCTGAAGAAGACATACAAATAGCCAAGAGAGATCTATACAAGTGCTCAACATCGGTAATATCAAAACCACAATGGGAAGTGCAAATCAAAACAATGAGATATCACCTTACACTTCTTAGGATGACTGCTATTAAAAAGACAAGAAACAACAAGTGTAGCACATGTGTGAAGAAGAGGGAACAATCGTACACCGTTAGTGGGAAGTAGATTACTGTAGCCATTATGGACATTATGAATATTCCTAAAGAAATGAAAAACAGTACTATCATGTAACCCAGCAATCCTCATTCTGGGTATATACTCAAAGGAAATGAAATTACCAACTCTTAAAGATATCTGCACTCTCAGGCTTATGTTTATTGCATCATTATTTACAATTGCCAAGATATAGGTACAACCTAAGTATCCTTTAATGGATAAATGAATAAATAAATTGTAGTGTATATATAAACAATGAATATGATTCAGCCTTAAAAATGAAACAGATATTGCTATTTGTGATAACATAGATGAACCTAGGGAATATTATGCTACGTGAAATAAGCCAGGAAGACAAAGAAAAATACTGCATGATCTCACTTACATGTGGAATCTGAAAAACAAACAAACAGACAAACAAACAAACAAACAAAAGCAATCTCAAATACACAGCAACAGTTGAATGGTGGCTGTTAGTAGTTGGGGTAAAGAGGAGGATATAATAGGGAGATGTTCTATGTACCACATGAGGATTATAGTTAATAATATTGTATTACATACTCACAATTTGCTAAAATAATAGGTTTTAGGCACTTTTACCACAAAAAAATGTAACTATGTGGAATAATATATATATTAATTTACTTGACTGCAGTAATTATTTAACTCCATATATCAAAATATTATATTATACACCTTAAGTATGTACAACGTAAGAACACAAAATATGTTTCCAAATTCCAGGAAGCTTTTTAAAATGTAAATTCTGAGTCACTAGATCTAGGGTGAGGCCTGTGATTCTGCATCCAATCTGTATCTAGTCCAATCTGTATCTAAGTAGCTCTGGAACTTGGATCTACATTAGAATCACATTAGAACTTTAAAAAAAAAAATCGCAATTCAGAGGCCCCACCCTGGTGATTCTTACTTAATTGCTATGGGCTTGGCCTAGGATTTGGGGATTTTCACAGGATCCCCAGTTTATTCTAACACTCAACATTCTTGAGATGCACTGATTCCAGGCAAAGCTCATTCTCAACAACACTTAAAGGGATATCCATGTGATCTCATACATTAGATGACATCCAATGTGGCTACCCGATAGGGGTCATCTTATTAGTATTTTGAAAATGCATGTGTCTTAGAGACACAGAACGCTGGTATACACGGTTTGTTCTGTAATCAGAGAGAATCTTACATCAGTTGGTTAACATGGCAGCAGGTTGGTCCAATCTTAAATTTTTCCACTTTGACACATCTGGGAAAAGTATTTCATAACAAATAATTAAAAAATAAATGCACCTATTTGAAGTAGTGGACCATTTTGGTAGAAAACTAATGCAGTAACAGTAGTTTTTGTATTCAGAGGAAAATGCATAATTACACAGATAATATGATGAGAAAAAAGAAAGCTTTGGTGCTCTTCTGAAAGCTGCAGCACCTGTAGCGAGTTTCTGTGCCTTGCTTGCCCATACCTGTTAATATGAAGAGGAGCTATCGACTCTAGGGCATTTGGTTGCTCCTTCTAAAGATCAGTGTCTCTAAATCAAAACATAGTAATAATTTCCTTTTTGTCATCAATTGCACTGATTTTTTCCCACTGACTTATATATTTTTTTAATCTTAAAAATTTCCATGATGTGAAGTGCAATATTTTTCTCTGCTTAACTTAGAATAGTAGTGTGTTGCAAGTCCTACACTAGTTTTTTTTTTTTTTTTTCACATTTTTCTTTCTTAATCTTCTCAGCAAACTTGTTAGGTAGCTATTGTTATTATCACATTCTCATCACTGTCATCACAAATGAGAACACTGAGACAATAGTTCATTAGCTTCCCAAAGATACACAGGTGGCCAGTGGCAGAGCTCAGGTATATCTGATTTTCAAGTTTATGCTCTCCTTTTTAAAATTTTAAAATTTTATTTTTATTTTAAGTTCTAGGGTACATGTGCAGGATGTGCAGGTTTGTTATGTAGGTAAACGTGTGTCATGGTGGTTTGCTGCACCTACCCACCCATGACCCAGGTATTAAGCCCAGCATGCATTAGCTGTTCTTCTTAATGCTCTCGCTCTCTCCACCGCACCCTCTGACAGGCCCCAGTGTGTGTTGTTCCCCTCCCTGTATCCACATCCTCTCATTGTTCACTTCCCACTTATAAGTGAGAAGATGTGGTGTTTGGTTTTCTGTTCTTGTGTTAGTTTGGTGAGGATAATACCTTTCAGCTCCATTCATGTCCCTGCAAAGAACATGATCTCATTCATTTTCATGGCTGCATAGTATTCCATCGTGCATATGTACCACATTTTCTTTAACCAGTCTATCATTCATGGGCATTTGGGTTGATTTCATGTCTTTGCTATTGTCAATAGTGCTGCTATGCTCTCTTTATCTTAGTAAGAAATTGGCAGCATATACCAAATCCAGTCTTCAGAAATATTGGTCCACGTGGTCTTTAAAAGCATTTATAGTTAGGTGTCACCATTTATAAATCAAAAAATTTCCTATAAAAATCCAGAATTTAAGTTTCTACATAAAATAATTATGTGTAACCACACGGAAGTCACATGCCTGCAAGACAACAATTGCCTAGGCTGTGTAACATTTCTCTATTTAGATGCTATTCTTAATCTTTCCCTAGTATTCCTTTTACTCTTGACCTGCTTCAGCATTTATGATACCAGCTTAATCCCTCCAGGACTCTAGGTTTTCAACTTAACCTCTACACTCTATTGAGGAAAGAAATGACTCTTGCATCTTTATTAAATTTTATCATCCAAAAAATCCTCTCTCCATGAGGTGGAGAATTTTGTATTGGCATTTTTATGACATTGGACCTTTGGAGTGTTACCTGTCCATTTGCATCTTGGCAGAGTGGCATCTTGACTTCTCTGCATACACAGTGGTGGAACTAGTGTCCTAGTGGCTTGCTTTAGTATTTAGCTGTCCAGAATGGTTTCCAAAGGTTTGACTCCACAGGAGTTTTGCAAATCGTGTGGTTGTGCTCTAAAAAATTATAGCTTTGTGAAGACTCATGTATCCCATGGTCTCATGGTATAGTTGTGTTTTGTTCAGTTGCCTTCAACTAAGACTGTGATAAGGAAGAAGAGAAGCTTTCTTATTGATTTCAGGACCTACCTGGTATGGCTCTTCAGCACACATTAGCAGTGCTGGGCAGGGTTTCCCGGGAAAGCAGTCACTGATGTCTGAAATGTAGAAGAAGATTCTCACATAGGATAGTCTTCATCTTGTTTTTGAGTGCTGCTTACCTCCACTCCTGTGTCTGATTCCTTGTTTCCTTTTTATGCCTGGCTTTGACCCACCATTCACGTTGGTGTTGGTTTCTGTGGACTCCCATTCTGGAACATTTACTTTTTTATTTCTTGTGGCAGAGCTTTCTCACTACATGTGGGAGCCCTGTCACTCAACAGAGCCCTTGAACATATGTTATGCTACTTAAACCTTAGAAAAATCCCATGATATAGGTCTTGTTATTCCCAGGAAATTGTTGCCCCAAAGATGATACAATTTGATAAATTGATAAGTGGAAGAATTTTAACTAGCTAAATGCTAATGTTGACTATTCTGTGGCATAAACTTTAGGTTTATGAAACAGATATAGTGATTGAGTAATGTCTACGAAACGTAAGAAAAATATGTCAGTCATTTACTGTTTTACCACATGGCATTCCATGTGAGACGTGACCAATTTTAACATTAGCCATTACTTGATATGCTACTGAGAAAAGGAAAAAAATTAAATTATGTCATATAAATTATATTGATTGTTACCTGTATCCCAATTACAGATGTTGTAACTTAAAAGGATAAGTCTTTGAATTGATAAATGAGTTCACTCAACTTTTATTGCATGCCTTTAATGCAATTGTTAATTGTCTTAAAATCATAAGACACAAGAAAGTAAAAGTAAGCATTCTTACAACTCAATGTTTTCCCTTCAGCAACCATCAACTGACCTAGAATTTGACCGTGTAGTGATTTATACCACCTGCCTTCGTGTGGTTCGGACAACCTTTGAAAGATGTGAACTGGTTAGAAAGATTTTCCAAAACCATCGCATAAAATTTGAAGAGAAAAACATAGCCCTGAATGGTGAATATGGAAAAGAGTTAGATGAACGATGCCGACGAGTTTCCGAAGCGCCTTCCCTCCCTGTTGTGTTCATTGATGGCCATTACCTTGGGGTAAGTACGCTGCCCAGGAAAGTCTTTTTCATAGAACCCAACCAGGGCTGATAGAAATCTATAACGATCTATAAATTTGCAGCATAACTACTGGAATACTTGCTGGCTTTTTTGGAGCTCAAACCAAAGGGACTGGAGCATTTATTTCTGTCCCAGACAATGAGCTGCCACAGTGCTCCTCCCTGAAGAAGTACAGTGAGATAAAATCAGCAAGAAACTGCAGTTTTGAATATAAATAAATGTTTAAAAATATTCAGTTGACTTCAGTTTTGCATTGTGAAGCTTAGCATGTGAGATAAAGACTGCATTTTTAGTCTAGGCAAGAAAAATGGATATATATATAAGATATATATTTATAAATTCTCATATACAGCATTATCAATCAGTTTCCTACCTAATGAACCTAAGATGATAGTCCTGAAATGAAATCAACAAGAAATGGGGCCTGGAGCCAGGGTTTGATCCGCTTGCTTAAAATTATTTTTGACTTGGGTAATGCAGCAGTTGGAGACATAAATTCAGGCTTACGGAAAGCAGAGAGAACTCCCAGAGCAGCAGGAGAACATGCCTGTTTCACTTCTCTTTGAATAATACTGCTAGTGTAGTTAACTCCCATTGATCTGTGAACATCCTGTGGAAGAAGCCTACAGAGAGGGCTCCAGAGAGTACACTTTGGAAAGGGTGAGAGCAAAGAGCCAAGGGGCACCAGTAACCAGTTTATGGGCTGACTACATGATCACTTATCACAGAACAGAGACCGTCAAACCACAGATGGATACTTGGATCTTGGTTTCATTTAGCATCTGGTCTTAACTTTCATTTTTCAGAGAAGGTTATACAAATCTAGAACAGGAGATGCTCACATTTTGTTTCAGGGAATCAATCTGTGTTTTAATATCCTGTCATTTTATGAAAAAGATAAATGTAGAGAAGCTGTGCTCCAATAGCGATGACATTATGTGATTGTACTTTTAACCAGAGCTGGACACACACTACATTCTGTAGTAGAGGAATGCTAATTTGAAGTATTGATCCATTTTTTGATGTATTTCAACACATATCCTTAGGTTGCAGAAAATTACAACAGCAGTAATAATCATGTTAAAAATAATACATAATAATAGTAATAATAATAACACTCTAGTGCACTCACAGCTTTGCATGTATCATTTCATGTAATCCTCAGGGTAGTCTTAGAAATCAACTTTCATATGGCATACTGGTTAAGAGCAAGCACTGGGGTCAGACAGACTTGTTTTAAATCCCTGCCCTGACACTTACCATGTGACTCTGTGCTTTGGCTTTCTCATTTGTAAAATGGGAATGAGAATACAACTTACCTCATAGGCTGATTTGTGAGAGTATTGAGCTAATACATATTAAGCACTTAGTTCCTGTACCTGGAACAAAGTATGTTTTTAGGAAATATGAACAGTTATCCCTGTTTTGCAAAAGAAAACATTAATTTCTTTACTCCAAGTGACAGAGCTGGCTAAGTGGCAAGGCCAGCACTCAAAGTTATGTCTGTCTGACTCCCCAAACCCTTGTTCTTTGGCACATCACCTCAAGGAAAGGGATCTTTGCCTGTTTGCTGGTATAGTTTTGGGACCTCAAACAGGGCTTAATGCAAAGTAAGTGTTCAAATGAACATATATTGAATGGATGGATGAATTATGCTATATTTCCTCATCATGTTCTTTCCTTCTCTCTCTAAGACATTCTTTAATAAAGAAGGGATCTGATAAACTCAACCACACTAGGGAGAAAACATAACTTGTAAGGGCTATGAATATTTGCCTTTTTTAACTTGGGAAAATGTCTGACAACGTAAGACATTTCCCATTGTGAAATTTCAACTTCTGTGCAACTGCACGGTTAAAATTAGTGGGCAACTGCCTTCAATGCACAGGTATAAAGTTGGCTGTTCTTATTCAGAAGCCAAACTGCTTATCTTCTCACTACTTCTGAGATAATATGAGAGGCTGTAATGCCCGTCCTGCTATTTGCCCTTTAGTTTGAGGAATCTCACAGGAAGGCTAAAACAGACAAATGAGATAGGGGGCATGCTTCTTTCCCAGTTTCTTTCTTCTGTGATCACTTTATTTACACACATGGTAGCCTAGGGGAGGAAGTATCACACAGGTGCTACCTTGTTGTTTCTGCAATTTAAGCTAAAGCTCCAAACCTAGAGAGAGTCCAGAAACAGATTTCCCCTCTCTTTTTTTGCTTATGAAAGGCAAATTACTCCTAAATCTTTACTTCAAAATGGCAAACACTCCAAAACAACACATTCCCCTCCTATTAAAATAGCCTGCTTATTTAAATTGCAATGCACTTAAATGGAATACATTGCTTGAATTATAGGGCCCTTTTCCTGCACTATGCATGCATCTGAAATGGAAGGATGCCCTCTGCTGGGTTTTGACACCTGGTGAAATGTAATTTTAAGGGAGGAAAAGAAGCTGATGTTGGTAATTTCCTTAACATCTGTGGTGTTTTAAACAGATGCACTGAAACCATTTGATTTAGTTTAAATTTAGATGGGTGAGAAAAATCAAGATTTGTGAATCATCTGCACAATACAATTTCTTTATAGGAAGGAGAGAGAAAAATAGAAAAACAGACAGAAACAGCCAGAGAATGAGGTAGACAGAGACAGAAAGTGAGGCATCTGGAGGCAGACTGGGGGACATGGGACGGAGAACAAGAGAATATTTTGTAGCTCCCTTTGCATTACTGTCAGTGTTACCCAACCCAGGGTGGGTGGTGCCAGAGGAATTTAGTTATCTTCATTGAAGTGAAAATAACAGAGTTTAATGGACAAGAAGAATTACAAGGACACTAAGCTCTTTTTTTCCTGATGACTCTCTTCCCCAACCAAACTGAAAAATGAAGATGGAAGCAATAAAACAGTCAAGGAAAAAAACTACTTTAGAAGGTAAATCTACACTGCCCTTGGATACTCCATGGTAGGAGCAAATTCAGTTTGGAACTTGCTTAAGGCAACTGTTTCATTATTTTGCATTAGAAATTTTTTTTACACAAAAAAGATTGTGTTCAAATAGTTACAACATAAATTACCTTAGAAATGCCAGTAGCATATAAATTAGAAATAGTAGCCCATATGGACCAATCATAAGCCTCCATGGTAGAAATCCACAAAACCCACATTGGAATGGTGCTATAAAACACAGAATGAACCTAAGTGGGGTCTCTGGTGACAGAGAGAAGAATAGAAGGGCCATTGATAAAGATAGATTTCTTAAACTACCTGATATTGAGGTGGGACTGATTGATAATTCTGTATATGTTTAACGTACTGTATTATTCTATTTAAGAATAAAGACCACTAGTATTGAGCACAGCTAGGTTACAAACTAGAAACACAAACTCTAGGTACATTTCTAAGGAATACTCACAAAATTTCTCAGCAGATATTGGTGCCCAAGGAAGCGTCTGCCATAATCAAGAAGCAGTTGGCTCCAGAAATTCACTGTGTTTGTTGTGATTCACCTGTTGCTCTGCATCCTCGTCAGCATTTAGTGTTGTCAGTCTTCTGGATATTAGCCATTCTAGTAGATGTGTAGAGATATCTCACTGTTACTTTAATTTGCCTTTCCCCAATGATATATGAAGTGGAACATCTTTTTAATATGCTTATTGGTCATTTGCATATCTTATTTTGTTAGATGTCTATTAACATCTTTGGCTCATTTTTAAGTCAAGTTGTTTGTTTTCTTATTGTTGAGTTTTAAGGGTTCTCTGTATAGTTTGGATAACAGCTCCTTATTAGGTATGTCTTTTGCATGTGTTTTCTTAAGTCTGTGGCTTGTCTTTCCATTCTCTTGACAATGTCTCTTAAGAGCAAAAAATGTTTAGTATCAATGAAGTTCACTTTATCGCCTTATGCATAATTTCTTTCATGCATCCTACTTCTGATGTTGTATCTAAAAAATCATCACCAAACCCTAGATCATCTAGATTTGCTCCTAAGTTATCTTCTAGGAGTGTTATAGTTAACATGTGACGTTTAAGCCTTTAATCTATATTGAGTTCATTTTTGTAAAGGAATAATATTTGTGTCTAGATTAATTTTATTTTGCATATGGATGCTCAGTTGTTCTAGGCCCATTTGTTGAAAAGACTCTTTTCTTTATTGAAATGCCTTTGCTGCTTTGTCAAAGATGAGTTGACTGTGTTTATATGGATCTATTTCTGGGTTCTCTATACTGTTCTATTGGCCATTTATCTATTCTTTTACTAATGTAATCCAATTTTTTAGAAATATTTCTTTTATATCTCAATATGCTCAATATTTCTTCTTTTTGAGTATGTAAGATACAGGTAGAATAGCTGTTTTAACCTACTTATTCAACAATTGTATCTGTGTCAGTTCTAGTTGATTTCAATTGATTGATATTTCTCTTAATTTTTAGTCATATTTTTCTACTTTTATGCCTACTTGGTAATTTTTGTTTAGATGTTACATATGGTGAATTTTACCTTATTAGGTAAAACTATTCATTACTGGGATAATTTTTTATACCTATACATATTCTTCAGCTTTTTGCTGAGATACAGTTAAGTTTCTTAGAAAGAGTTTGATCCTTTGGGTTTTGTTTCTTAAGGTTTTCTAGTCAGGGCCAGAGTAGTGTTTGGTCTAAAGCTAACTATTTTCCATTACTGATCAAGATCTTCTGAGCACTTTACTCAATGCCCTACGAATTATGAGGTTTTCCAGTCTTACTGGTGGGAACAGGTACTCTTTTAGGTCCTTTACCTAGATAATATCTCCTTTAATTCTTTCAGATAGTTATTTTGCTTGCCTTGAGTGGTTTTCTCAGATGAAGATACTGATCAACACTCTGCTGAGCAGCCAGGCTGGGCCCTGTATTCCTATCCAGAGTTCTCAGTGAAGTTCTTTACTCTCTGAAACTCTATCCTGTCAACTCCAGCCATCTTGGTCTTCTGAATCTCAAGTCTGTTTCCTCCACTCAGGGAGTCCTCCAGCCCTCCTGTACACAGCTTGGAAAAGCTGTCATGGCAGTCAGCTTGGGTAGCCATAGAGCTCACCATCTATTTCCTACATCTCCAAGATCATCATTCATTGTTGTCTGATGTCCAATATTATAAAACTAAAGGTTAAAATTATTATTGTTTATCAAAATAAAACAATTGGTCTACTTTCAGGCAAAATAACAAAGTAAAGTAAAATTTTTAGGCTGCACGAGTATAAGAGTTATAAATTACATTCATTTCTGAGTAATAATGGTTCTTTTACACACACACACTAAACAACAATGAAACTTAAATCTTTAAAATCTAGGAGGTTTGTATTTATTCTCATATGCAAAATGTACAGAAAAGTGCACTGGAGAGAGTATAAAGTTTTATGATACAATCTAGCACCACTTTCTAATTTTTAGTTATGCCATTCTTAGCACAGGACTTCCATCCTCAAGTTCTCTTAATAATATAAGGTAATTACTGAAACTCTTGCCATCATACCTGTATTCCAGACAGAAAGGGAATAAAAAAGAAAAGAGAAAAAGTACATCCTTCTTAAAAGAAGGAAGTTCCTTTTAAAAGGGTTTTTTTTATTTTTTCAGAAATCTCACCCAACTTCCCCTTGCATTTTATTGTTAACCTTTAGTATCAAAGAAGGATAGAAATATGATATTCTAGATGTTACATTGATAGGCTGAAAAAATAAGGTCTTTCTTAGTACTGCATAGAAAAGAGAGATCATAGATATTGGGTAGGCAGTTAGTGTCTGCCAAGGTGATCAAAGCTCGTTTTGAGTGGTTGACTAGAACAATTCCATCAAGCTGTATGTGTTTCTCATTAGTTATTTCCATGTAGTCAATGATTCCCTAGTATCTACTCAGTTAATAAGGGCTGCAGAGGTGGTGGGGAGCCTTTGGTAAATTTGTTGTTTCTGTATGGGAGTGTTATTATAATTATATAAAATAATAACTAGTGTCATAAACCATTAACAGAAAGTTAACTGCTTTGTTATGTTTTGAAACTGTTCTGTTTTAAATCATGTGAAAGTATTTAATGTATGCATGTGAGAAGTAATTTTTAAATTTTGGGATCATAGGAGTCTTTGAATATCTGCTGAAAGATATTGATATTTGTTTTAGTCTGTTTTCACACTGCTATAAAGAACTACCTGAGACTGGGTAATTTATGAAGAAAAGAGGTTTAATTGACTCACAGCTCTGCAGGCTTAACAGGAAGCACAGTTGGAAGACCTCTGTAATGTAACCTGGCTGTTTCTGAAAGTGTAGTCATATGCATTCACAAAGAGAACTTACAATCATGGCAGAAGGTGAAGGGAAAGCAAGCATGTCTTTACCATGGTGGAGCAGGGGAGAGAGAGAGATTGAGAGAGCAAAGTGGGGAAATGCCACACACTTTCAAACAACCAGATCTCATGAGAACCTGCCATCATGAGAACAGCAAGGGGGAAGTCTGCCTCTATGATTCAATCACCTCCCATCAGGCCCCTCCCTGGCACACAGGGATTACAATTTGAGATGAGATTTGGGTGGAGACACAGAGCCAACCATATCATTACACCCCTGGACTCTCCCAAATCTCATGTCCTTCTCACATTTTAAAACACAATCATGCCTTCCCAACAGTCCCCCACAGTCTTAACTCATGCCAGCATTAACCCAAAAGTCCAAGTTCAAAGTCTCATCTGAGACAAGGCAACTCCCTTTAATCTATGAGCCTGTAAAATCAAAAACAAGTTAGTTACTTCCAAGATACAAGGATTGGATAAATGCTCCTATTCCAAAAGGGAGAAATTGGCCAAAACCAAGGGACTACAGGTCCCATGTAAGCCCAAAACCCAGCAGGGCAGTTGTTAAATCTTAAAACTCCAAAATAATCTCCTTTGACTCCATGTCTCATGACCAGGGTATGCTAATGCAAGGGGTGGACTCTCAATGCCTTGGGCAGTTCTGCCTCTGTGGCTCCTCAGAGTACAGGCCCAGCAGCTGCTTTCATGGGCTGGTGTTGAGTGTCTGCAGCTTTTCCAGGCACATGGTGCAAGCTGTCAGTGGATCTATCATTCTGGGGTCTGGAGAACAATGGCACTCTTCTCACAGCTCCACTGGGCAGTGCTGCAGTGGAGCTATGTGGGGACTCCAACTGCACATTTCCCCTCAGCACTGCTATAGTAAAGGTTCTCCATGAGGACTCTACCCCTCCAGCAGACTTCTGCCTGGACATCCAGGCATTTCCTTATATCCTCTGAAATCTAAGTGGAGGTTCCCAAACCTGAATTTTTCTTTCTGCACACCTGCAGGCCCAACACCTTGTGGAAGCTGCCAAGGCTTGGGGCTTGCACCCTCTGAAGCCATGGCCCAAGCTATACTTTGTTCCCTTTTAGCCACAGCTGGAACTGGAGTTGCTGGGATGTAGAGCAACATGTCTCAAGACTGTACAGAGCAGTGGGGGCCCTGGGCATGGCCCATGAAATTATTTTTCCCTCCTAGGCCTCTGGGTCTGTGATGGGAAGGATTGCTCTGAAAGTCTCTGAAATGCCCTGGAGACATTTTCCTCATTGTCTTGACTATTAACATTCAGGTCCTTTTACGTATGCAAATTTCTTCAGCCAGCAGCTTGAATTTCTCTCCAGAAAGTCCGGTTTTCTTTTCTACCACATGGTCAGGCTGCAAATTTTCCAAACTGTTATGCTCTTATTCCCTATTAAACATAAGTTCCAATTTCAGACAATCTTTTTGTGAATGCATATGAGTGTATGCTTTCAGAAACAGCTGGGTCACATCTTGAATGCTTTGCTGCTTAGATATTTCTTCTACCCAGATACCCTAAATCAACCATTTCAAGTTAAAAGTTATGCAAATCTCTAGGGCAGGGGAAAGATGCCACCAGTCTCTTTGCTAAAGCATAGCAAGAGTGACTTTTACTCCAGTTCCCAATAAATTTCTTTTGTTCATTTGAGTCCGCTTCAGCCTGGACATCATTGTCCATATCACTATCAACATTTTGGTCAAGTCCATTCAACAAGTTTCTAGGAAGTTCCAAAGTTTCCCATATCTTTCTGTTTTCTTCTGAGTCCTCCAAACTGCTCCATCCTCTGCCCATTACCCAGTTCCAAAGTGCTTTCCACATTTTCAGATATCTTTATAGCAATGCCCCCCTCCCAGTATGAATTTCCTGTATTAGTTCATTTTCAAACTGCTATAAAGAACTACCTGAGACTGGGTAATTTGTGAAAAAAGAGGTTTAGTTGACTCACAGTCCACAGGCTTAACAGGAATCATGGTTGGAAGACCTTAGGAAACTAATAATTGTGGCAGAAGGTGAAGGGAAACAAAGCACGTGCGTCTTTATCATGGCAGAGCAGGAGAGAGAGAGAGTGAGCAGAGGGAAAAGTTCCACCCACTTTTGAAATACCAGATCTCATGAGAACTCACTCACTATCATGAGAACAACAAGGGGAAAATCCACTCCCATGATTCAATCATCTCCCACCAGGTCCCTCCCCTGACCCATGGGAATTACAATTTAAGATGAGATTTGGGTGGGGACACAAGGCCAACCATATCATTATACTCTCGTACCTTTCCAAATCTCGTATCTCAAAAAATATATAAAAATGCTCACAGACAGCTAGAAAGCAGGATACACTTCACTAAGAACCATGTCTAAGGTACTTTTCTAAGATGGGAAGTTAGTTTTCTAAGAATAACTTTCAAAAAATAATATCTGATATTGAGACAGGGTTCTTGCTCTGTTGCTCAGGTTGGAGGGCACTTACACAATCTTGGCTTACTCCAGTCTCCACCTCCAGCTCAAGCGATCTTCCCACCTCAGCCCCCAAAACAGCTGGGACCAGAAGTATGAGCCACCATGTCTGGCTAATTTTTAAATTTTTTGTAGAGGTGGGGTTTCACCACTTGCCCAGGCTTGTCTTTGAGCATTTTATTTAGCAATGTGTGACCCTTTTCATCACATGTACTATCATAGCTAATTTTAATTTTTCATTATTTAACTATGGAACTGATGAATTTTAGGTTTTTATTACTCTTCCTTTTTATTTGTTACCTTCATTTCTTTTTGTTCACTTGTTTGATCATTAGAAATTCCACCAGATATTGGGTTGGAGGAGAGTCTCATGAACATTCAAATCTTTTTTTGTTTGGATCTTATTTGGTAATAGGCAAGATAAGTGTTAAATCTTCAAGCTTTGTTGTTTAAAGCCATGAAGTGTTTGTTCTGACCTTCAGATAGTACAGGGATAGAGAAATTTAAAATTTAGAACTAAAGCCAGACTTTTAGAATTTAAGCAGTGTCTTGTGTGATTACTTCTCTGTCCCTTTTTCCTGGATATCTCAGGATAATTTTTAATCGTAAGAACAACAATGACAGTGATAGTAAAAGCTAATTTGAATGTCATACTTCGCTAAGCATGTTACATACATTATCTCTTACTTTTGAAAATAATACTGTGAATGGCACTGTTATCTTTCAAAACCAAAATTTTATACTTGAAGTAAACGTAAGCTTATGGAAACTAAGACACTATTTAAATATCTTCAGATCACAATTGGTGTAGCCATGATTCAAATTTAGATGGATCTGGCTATTGCTTGAGTTTTTAAAAGTTGAGGACTCAAAGTTCTAATCAATTGACAATGGCCTTCAGTTCTACTCTTTAGCAGCATTTTTACATGCTGAACTACTTCACCACTTGAAATGATTCCATATTCAAAATTGTGAACTTAGTAATGTTCTGCTTTGGTCACAATTTTCTGTCCTTTAGTCTCTTCCATTTTTTCCCCTATTGAACTTTCTCATCATTGGCAGTTTTTAATTTTTACTCCTTTACAATTTATCTTAGCTTATAGTCACAATTTTGTTTTCACTTGTCTCCTTATCTTATCAGATTCAGAAATGTAATAACAGCCAGTCTATAGTCACTTGTTGCAGAGGTTCTATAGACTGTCCAAGTTTGCTAGTTCCCAGTTCTGTGTAAACCCCTCCAGTTGTTTTTTCCTTCTTACTCCACATTGCCATGGGCGTGATTTTAGAAGATCCCAAAACATAACAAAGAGGTATACAAGAAGGTTGTATTGTCAGTATTATCTAGGCCCATTACTTCATATTCCTGTTAATATCTTGTTAGTTTTCTATTGTGATCCACATAAAAAATTGCTCTACATCTTTTCTAATTTCCCTAAACAGAAGTTCCATTGCTATTTCCTGTTTCCTCACTTTCAAAGCACTAATCTTGTAAAGTCTTTTCATTTTGGGGGTCCTTGCCAATGTTTTATTTTCTTGACATTAAAAAAATACCACAGAACCACCCTCCAGCATTAGTTTCTAATTCCAATACTCTGCTTTTTATTAATGGCCTCACAATTCCCCCACTTATTCAGTTTTCTTTGACTCCATCTACTTTCTCTTGCCTCATATCTTGTCAGTTGCCAAGATTTATTGTAGTATATGTGGATCTCTATTTTGCACATTTTAAGAACTCGCCTAAGTGGTTATATCAAAGTAAAGTAGAGGCAGACATATTTGCAAGCAATGATAAGTTCTTTTTCTTACTGGTTATATTTGATGGATAGGTGATTTGATCCCCTTTCAGTGAAGACAATAGAATACTTACAGCATTGGATATTGTGAAGATGGAATGAGATGAAGCATAAAAACTCACAGTGGCTAGAACATGATGCACACTCAGTAAACATTTGCTAATATTAAATATTACTAAGGCTACAGCATGTTGTAGGGGTGTGCATACAACAAAGCACAAACAAATTGGTGGCTATCCCCACAACAATGTACCAAAGTGCATGCTACATTTGTTATAGAACCAACAGGTTCATATGCCCACTGCACAGAAACAGACCAATTACACTGAGACAGAAGGGTTTGCAGCAGAGAAAGAGTTTAGTGATTGCAGGGTACCAAATGAGGAAATGGAAAAAGACTGTCAAATCCATCTCCTTGAGGAGTTCTGGGCAGGGGTTTTTAAGTGGATCATGGAGGGTGGGGGGCTGGAAAATTGGGATTGATTGGTCAGGGTAGGAGGGATGAAATCATCAGAATGTGGAAACTGCATTCTTTGATGAGTCGTCTTCTTGTGGGTTCCTTTAGATTTGATTTTACCTCTTTGAGTTTTGCCTGCTGTAATTCTGTGTGGCAGGACAATTGTAAGGTGGTCTAGCAGGTCCAGTGTTTAATGATTCTTATGTGTCAAAACCTGAGGCTTTAATTTAGCACTCTGGACCTGGGCACTATAAAAGTATAAAACAGTTCTGTTTATTGGTGACTTGGTCACAAGTTAAATGAAGACTTAGAAAATGCTACCTGGTAAAGAGCTTAAAGAGCCAATTAACCTATATCTGTAGCCATTTATTTATTAATTTCGTTAGTTATGGTCTTCATTTGAGTAATGGTTCCATGGCATTTATCTGAGTTTAAAGAAATCTTTAAAGATTTTTCTGTATGTTTTATATATTTAAAAGATGTTATCTATATCTTTCTTAAAACTAACTTTATTTTTGAACTATAATGTACACACAGAAAATGCATATATCACAAGAGTATAGGTCAGCAAATTATTACAACATGATCACACCCATGTAACCAGCACCTAGGTTAATAAATAGAATTTTACTGTGCACAAAATCTCCCATTCTTGGTACCCTCATCTTCCTTCCATAGATAACCAATCTCAAATATTCTTTTGCATGTATGTAGTTTTTTAATGGTTTATTTTACTTCATTATAAATTGACAAATAAAATTGTATGCATTTATCATGTACCACATGATGTTTTGAAGTATATATACACCATGGAATAGCTAAATCTAGCTAATTAACATAGCATTATCTCACATAGTTATCATTTTTGTGGTGAGACTATTTAATATCCACTCAGCATTTTTCAAGAATGCAATATATGGTTCTTAACTCTAGTCACCAATAGACTGGATGCAATATATCTCTTGAAGTTATTCCTTCTATGCGAAATTTTGTAACCTTTGACCAACATCTCTACAATTATCCATCCCCAACTATACCAGTGCCTGGTGACCATGATTCTACTCTCTACTTCTGTAAGTTCAACTTTTTTATATTCCACATATATCTGAGATCATGTGCAATTTGCCTTTCTGTGGCTGAATTATATCACTTGACATAATGTTCTTCAGATTCATCCATGTTGTAACAAATAACAAGATTTTCTTCTTTTCAATGGCTGAATAGCATTCCATTGTGTATATATATTTCACATTTTCTTTATCCATGTATCCACTGATGGACACTTAGATTGATTCTGTATGTTGACTGTTACGAACAATGCTGCACTGAACAAGGGTGTGTAGATATTTCTTTGACTTACTGATTTTATTTTCTTTGGCTATATTCCCAGCAGTAAGATTGCTGGATCATATGGTAGTTGTATTTTTAATTTTTTGAGGAATCTTTATACCATTTACCATAATGGCTATGTTAATTTACATTTCCACCAATAATGTGCAAGTGTTCCTTTTCTCCATATTCTCACAAACACTTGTCTTTTGCCTTATTAATATTAGCCATTCTAACAGGCATGAGGTGATCTCTTAATGTGGTTTTAATTTGCATTTTCCTAGCAATCAAAGATGTTGAACATTTAAAAAATGTAACTATTGGTCATTTTTATGTCTTCTTTTGATAAATACCTGTCCATGAACTTTGTTCAGTTTTTAATGGAATTAAAAAAAAATATTGAGTTGTTTGGGTTCCTTGTATATTCTGGAAATTCATCCCTTGTCAGATGGATAGTTTGCAAATGTTTTCTTCCATTCGACAGGTTGTCCCCTCACTCTATTGATAGCTTTTTGTCTTGTGCAGATGTTTATTAATTCAATGTAACACCAGTTGTCTATTTTTCCTTTTGTTGTCTGTGCTTTCGGAGTCATATCCAAAAAATTATTGCCCAGACTATCACGGAGAATTTGCCTTATGTTTTCTGCTAGTAGCTTCATAGTTTTGGGTCCTATGTTTAGGTCTCTAATCCATTTTCAGTTGATTTTTGTATATGGTGTATGACAAGGGTTTAATTTTATTCTACATATGGTTATCCAGGTTTCCTAACATTGTTTATTAAAGAAACTGTGCTTTCTCCATTGTTTATTCCTGGCACTTTTGTTGAAAATCTGTTAGCTGCACATGTTTGGATTTATTTCTGGCCTCTGTATTCTGTTCCTTTGGTCTATGTATCAATTTACTTACTTTTGTGTCAGAACCATGCTGCTTTGGCTACTATAGCTTTGTAGTATAACTTGAAGCCAGGTAGTGTGATGCCTCTAGCTTTCTTCTTTTTGCTCAATATTTATTTGGCTATTTGGGGTCCTTTGTCTTTCCATATAAATTTTAGGATAACTTTTTAATTTCTGTGAAAAGTATCAGTGGTATTTTGATAGAGGGTGACTTTAATTTGCATTTAGCTTTGATTAGTAGGGACATTTTATTAATATTAATTCCTCTAATCTGTGAACTCAGAATATATGCTTATTTATTTGTGTTTTCAATTTCTTTTGTGATTTTTCTATGATTTTCAGTGTGAAGATCTTTTACTTCCTTCATTAAATTTATTTCCAGGTACTTTATTTTTGTAATTCATATAATTGAGATGGTTTTCTTGATTTCTTATTAAGATAGTTTAGTGTTAATATACAGAAATGTTACTAATTTTTGTATGTTGATTTTGTATTTCATAATTTTATCAAATTTATTTATTGGTACTACACATTTTGTTAGAGTTTTTTAACAGCAATTTTGGCTTGTAAGATTAAACTGTTTGCAAACAGAGACAATGATATGGTTAGGCTTTGTGTCCCTACCCAAATATCATCTTGAATTGTAAGCCTCATAATCCCTATAATCCCCATGTGTCAAGAAAGAGACCAGGTGGAGGTAATTTAATCATGGGGGCAGTTTCCCCCGTACTGTTTTTGTGATAGTGAGTGAGTTCTCACGAGATCTGATGGTTTTGTAAGGGGCTCTTCCCTCTTCACTTGGGACTTTTTTTCCTGCTACCTTGTGAAGAAGATGCCTTGCTTCCCTTTCACCTTCTGCCATGATTATAAGTTTCCTGAGGCCTCCCTAGTCATGCTGAACTGTGAGTCAATCAAACCTCTCTCCTATAAACTACTCTGTCTTTGGCAGTATCTTCATAGCAGTGTAAGAATGGACTAATGCAGACAATTTAACTTCTTCTTTTCTGATTTGGATGCCTTTTATTTATTTGTTTCTCTTACCTAATTGTTATGGCTAGGATTTCCAGTACTATGTTGACTAGATGTAGTGAGAGTAGGCATCCTTGTCTTGTTCTAGATCTTAGAGGGACAGCCTTCAACTTTTCCTCATTGAGTATGATTTTAGCTATGAGTTTGTGATATATGGCTTTTAGTGTTGAGATACATTTCTTGTATACCTAATTGATTGAGAGTTTTTATTATGAAAAGATGTTGAATTTGGTCAAATATTTTCTGCATCTATTGAAATGATACTTTTTTTTTTCTTTCATTCTGTTAACGTGATATATCACATTTATCCTTGGGATGAATCTCAATCATGGTGAATCTTTTCAATATGCTGTTGAATGTGGTTTGCTAGTATATTGAGGATTTTTGAGGATTCTTGAGGATTTTTGCATGTATTTTTATCAGAAATATTGACCTATAGTTTATTTATTTATTTATTTATTTATTTATTTTTATTTTTGGAATGTCCTAGTTTGGCTTTGATATCAGGGTAATACTGGCCTAAAATGAGTTTGAAAGTATTTTCTTCATTTTGAGTTTATTGGAAGAGGTTTTTTTGGTGTGTGGGGCAGGTAGAATTGGTGTTAGTTCTTTAAAAGTCAGGTAGAATTCAGCAGTAAAGCTGTCAGGTCTTGGGCTTTTGTTTGATGAAATACTTTCTATTACTTATTCAATCTCCTTACTCATTATTGGTCTGTTGAGATATTTTATTTCTTCATAATTTAATCTTGGCAAGTTGTGTATGTCCAGGAATTCATTCATTTCTTCTTAGTTATCCGATTTGTTGGTATATAATTGTTGGTATCTCTTATGACCATTCGTATTTCTCTTGTATCAATTGTAACATCTCCTTTTTCATACCTAATTTTATTTTAGTCCTCTTCTTTTTTTTTAGTCTAGATGGTTTGTTGATTTTATTTTTTCAATAAACCAGCTCAGTTTTGTTGATTTATTTTTGTCTCTATTTCATTTATTTCTGTTCTCATCTTTACTATTTTCTTCATTCTACTATCTTTGAGTTTACTTTGTTCTTATACATCTTGTTTCTTGAAGTGTAACATTCGGTTGTTTTAGACCTTTCTTCATATTTGATGTAGGCATTTATTGCTATAAACTCTCCTTTTAGACTTGATTTTGCTGTATTCCATTAAGCTTTGGAATGTTGTGTTTCCATTTTTGTTTGCCTCAAGATATTTTTGAAATTTTGTTTTAATTTCTTCATTCAACCGTTGATTTTTCAGGAATAATTTTTTAATTTTTGTGTTTTTGTAAATTTTTTGAAGTTTCTCCTGTTATTGGTTTCTATTTTATAACTTTGTAGTCAAGAAAGATACTTGATATGATTTTAATCTTCTTACATTTCTTAAAACTTATTTTGTGGCCTAACATAAGATCTATCCTGAAGACTGTTCCATGTGCATGAAGAATGTGTATTCTGCAGCTTTTAAATGTTCTGTATGTGTCTGTTAGGTCTATTTTGTCTAGTGTGCAGTTTAAATACAATATTTTCTTACTGATTTTCTGTCTGGATAATCTTTCTGTTGTTAAAAGTGGGATAGTGAAGTCTCCTACTATTATTGCATTGACATCCATATTTCCCTTCAAATCTATTAATATTTGCTTATATATTTAGGTGCTGTAGTGTTGTGTTCATATACATTTATAATCGTTATATCATCTTACTGAATTGATTTATTATTATATAATAATCCTCTTTGTCTCTTTTTGCAGTTTTTGAATTAAAGTCTATTTTATCTGATATAATTATAGCTACTCCTACTATCTTTTGGTTTCCATTTTCATGGAAAATCTTTTAATATCTCTTCGTTTATCAGTCTATATTCACCTTATAGGTGAAATGAGACCCTTGTGTGGAGCATTTGGTTGGATCTTCGTTTGTGTGTGTGTGTGTGTGTGTGTGTGTGTGTGTGTTTTGTTCCATTCAGCTACTGTATCTTTTGATTGGAGAATTGAATCAATTTACGTTAAAGATAACTATTGATAGGTAATACTACTGCCATTTTGATAGTTGTTTTTTAATTATTTTATAGGTCTTTTCTCTCTTTATTTTTCTTTTGCTGTCTTCCTTTGTAGCTAAACGATTTTCTCTAGTGGTATGTGATTTTTTTTTTTTACTTTTTATTTTTTTATGTATCTACTATACTATGCTTTGTAGTTATCATGAGACTTATTTAAAAAGTATTATTTTTATGACAAATTATTTTAAACTGAAAACAATTTTACTTTGATCACAGAAAACCTCTCCAATTTTACTCCATAATATCCCTCCCTATATTTTGAATTTTCGATGTTTCAATTTGTCTTTTTATATTGCATATTCCTTACAAATTACGGTTTCTTTTATGAATTTTAATAGTTTTGACTTTTAACCTTAATACGAAAGATATAAGTGATGTACACACCACCATTACAGTATTAGAATATCTGAATTTTGTGAGTACTTTTACCAAAGAGTTTTATACTTTCAGATGTTCCTGTTACTCATTAGTGTTCTTTTCTTTTAGCTTGAAGAACTTTCTTTGTCATTTCTTGTAAGACAGATCTGGTGGTGATGAACTTTCTCAGCTTTTGTGCATCTGGGAAAACCTGTCTTCATTTCTGAAGGACAGTTTTGCTGGCTATAGTATTCTTGGATGACAGTTTTATCTTTTCTCTTCAGTACTTTCCATATATCATCCCCACTCTCTCCTTGTCTTATGGTTTCTGCTAGGAAATCTGCTGCTAGACATCTTGGAACTTCCTTATGTGTTATTTGCTTATTTTCTTTTGCTTTCAGGATATTCTCTTTATCTTCGATTTTTGACAGTTTGATTATATTATGTTTTGGAATAATCTTGTTTGGATTATGTAATGTATGAACGCAGAGAAGATCTTTGACCTCCCTGTGTCTAGATGTTTATATCTTTCTTCATATTTGGAAAGTGTTCTGCTATTATTGCTTTAAAGAGGCTTTCCACCCCTTCATCTTTCTTTCTCCTTCTTAAATGAGAAGACTCAAATATTTCCTGTTTTAATGCTCTACCATAAATCCTGTTAACTTTTTAAAATTCTTTTTTATTCTTTTTTCTTTTTTCTCTTCTAAGTGTATATTTTCAAGTAACCTGTCTTTTTGTTCACAGATTTTTTTCTTTTCTTTTCTTTTTTTTTTTTTTTTTGAGGCAGAGTCTCACTTTGTCACCTGGTCTGCCGTGCAGTGGTGTGATCTCAGCTCACTGGAACTTCCACCTCCCAGGTTCAAGCAATTCTCCTGCCTCAGCCTGCTGAGTAGCTGGGATTATGGGCGCCCACCACCATGCCTGAATAATTTTTGTACTTTTAGTAGAGATGGATTTTTGCCATGTAGGCCACGCTGGTCTCGAACTCCTGACCTCAGGTGATCCTCCTGCCTCGGTCTCCCAAAGTACTGGGATTATAGGCAAGAGCCACCATACCCAGCCCACAGATACTGTTTTAAGCTTGCTCTATTCTGCTGTTAATGCTTCTATTGCATTATTGCATTTTTCTTTTTTTTTTTTTTTTTTGAGACGGAGTCTCGCTCTGTTGCCCAGGCTGGAGTGCAGTGGCCGGATCTCAGCTCACTGCAAGCTCCACCTCCCGGGTTTACGCCATTCTCCTGCCTCAGCCTCCCGAGTAGCTGGGACTACAGGCGCCCGCCACCTCGCCCGGCTAGTTTTTGTATTTTTTTTAGTAGAGACGGGGTTTCACCGTGTTAGCCAGGATGGTCTCAATCACTTGACCTCGTGATCTGCCCGTCTCGGCCTCCTAAAGTGCTGGGATTACAGGCTTGAGCCACCGCGCCCGGCCTCTATTGCATTTTTCATTTTGTTCATTGTATTTTTCAACACCAGGGTTTCCGTTTGATATAAAAGCATTTAATCTCTCTTTCAAATTTCTTTCTTGACACTTTTTATTTTTCTCATTTCATTAAAATGTTTACGTGTATTTTCTTAAAGTTCATTGACATTACTTAAAACAGTTATTTTGAATCTTCATCAGGCAGTTCATACATCTTCATTTCTTTAGGGTCAGTCACTGGAACTTTATTTTGTCTCTTTGGTAATGTTATGTTTTTCTGACTATTCTTGATCTTTGTGGATATGTGCCAATGTTTGTGCACTTCAAAAAATAGATACCTATTCTAGTCTTCTAGACTGGACTTGTCTGAGTTAGCCCTTCAACAGTCAGCCCCTTCAGAGTTTCTTGGCAGGCAGTCTGGCAGAGTCCTGAAGCCTTGGTTCACTGGGGCTGGCACAGTTCTGGGACAGGCTAGAAGCCTGGGGCTGCTGGGACTGGTTTGGCCCTGGGGTGGACCTGAAGCTTGGGATTGCTATAGTTGGTGCAGCACTGGGGCAGACCAGACTCTCAGAACTGCTGAGGCCTGCCTGTTGATGAGGGCTGTCCAGAATCTGGGGCTGCCGAAGTTGGTCTGACAGTGGTGTGGACTGGATATCAATTCTGCTTCATAGGCCTAAAGCTTGGGACTGTGGGACTCTGCCTGGTGCTGAAGTGGGTCTGTAGGTTCGGTACAAATGTACCAGCCTGGAGTCTGAGACTGAGGGAGGCTTTGTGGTTTTAAGATTTAGTAGTGATGGACCTGAAGCTGGGGTCTAAGGCAAAGTGTTATGATCACTTCCCTTCCTTTATCCTAAGTGGATGATACCTCACTCTGCACTCTGTCAGCTGGGGTTCAAGGAGGGGTGACATGGATAATATAAACTCTTTCTTCATTTTTTCTAAATATGAATTTAAAGATACAACCTGTAACATATGTTTTCAAGGATTTTTTCTAGAAAATACATAAAAGTGAATCAATCTGCTATTCTGTAGGTAGGTGAAAGTTAATAAAAATTTTAATAAGCATCTATTTCTAATGGAACTTGCAGTCAGTATTTCAGTAAAGAAGAGCTTTAGTTGATAATAAATACTATTTCTGTTTTAATGAGCATAGAGATTTAGTATTCTCTCAACTACCAGACAGCTTTCCAAATAAAAAAACTATATTAAATATATGAAAAATGAATAAAAATAGAAGAAATCTTGTGTGATGTACATTTTTTAGAGTGCAATTTAAAAGTGTCTTAAATATGTAGGTTATAAACAAAGCTTCAAATCTAGATTTCCTTTTTAAAAAAGAAAGAATTGGGAGAGCCAATTTTAAATTGATTATCAAAAACTTAAAACAAATACAATAACTATTTTGCTATTTGTTGCCTAATCCTGAAGCAAACATTTATTTTATTCATTTACAGCTTGACTTGAAAAAAATAAAAGGAAAGTGCATATATTTTCTCTGAGTTTCTAACCCTCAGGATTTATTTTCCATAAACATCTAGTTATTACCATGATGTTATATATGATTACAACTGAGCAAACATCTCACCCAGGGATTTGAGAATGTAAATAGCTCCTGAGCCAAGTCGCAGGCTTCCTTATGCTCAGGTAGGTTTATAATACAGTGTGTTGTGCTTTTGTTTTGTTTTAATCACTTCTTAGACTCCCAGTTTGGTTGAACATAGCCCAAGATGACTCTCTTTCCAAAACACAAAAATTAAGCTAAAGACTTAACCATATGTTTGGTCCTGATGGTGCTTATTTTCTGTGTTAGATTCAAAGAATGAATAAAATGAATGAAATGAAACAAACCATCTCTCCAGCAGTAAGCCTTGAAATACTGAAGTGAAGGGCTCATTGTGGGTTTTTTCTCTGAGTGTAACCTATGTCTGACTTGCAGGAAATCAACAAGATTTAGTGGTCCCAGGGGCCAGTCAATGCTCGTCCATTTCCTTTGACTTTCAGCACCTCTCTCTGACTCATGTTTCTCATCTGAAGTACTGGGGAGGCTGGATTAGAATTCATGGTTTCAAATTAATCTCTGTGGTGCCCTATTGATTTCTTCAATCTTTTTTTAGGGAGTATCTGAAGGGTAGTGATGGTGAGAGGAATTTCAAGCTCTCTGCTGAATACCGATCTATACTTTTCACTATATACATTTTATTGTACTCCATGTATGGTTTCTCTTGAATGACTTATAATAAACAGAAAGGTTTCATTTAATAACTTAGGGGAACTCTGAAACAAATGTCTAATGTTATTTTCAGGAATTTTGTCTTATTTGAGATTCTCTGGAACTCAGGTCATATTTCTAACCCAGGGTGGAGTTTGGTATTCCTCTGTCAGGTCGGGCAAGTCTAGATATGTCTCCTTGTAGAGCCTCCAGGGTATCTTAAAATTAGTCACCCTAAGCCTGGAAGGAACAAGTCGAACAGTCACTGAACAAACATTGAGCACCTTCTGTGCGATGTTCTAGAGGGTCAAAGATTTTTAAACACAGTCCCTGCCATCTAGACTCAAAATTTTAGAGATATGTGTATGTGTATGTGTGTGTGTTTGGGGGTTGGGGGTTGTGGGTGTCATACAATGCTAGTTGTGCTAAATGCTAAGTTAATGGTGAAAAAAGATTTATTTAGAAGGAAGAGGAGACAGGGACATACTTTGAACTGTGCTTTGAAAAATGAGTATGATTTTCATTTACATATGTGTGTGTGTATACATACACATATATATATATATGTGTGTGTATATATATATATATATATATATATATATAGAGAGAGAGAGAGAGAGAGAGAGAGAGAGAGAGAGAGTCTTGCTTGCTCTGTCACCCAGGCCTGAAGTGTGGTGGTGTGATCATAGCTTAGGGTAACTTCAAACTCCTGAGATCAAGTGATCCTCCTGCCTCAGCCTCCTGAGTAGCTAGGACCACAAAAGTGTGCATTACCATGCTCAGCTAATTTTAATTTTTGTAGATACAGGGGTCTCACTATGTTGCCCAGGCTGGTCTTAAAATCTTGGCCTCAAATGATTCTCCCACCTTGACCTCCCAAAGTGTTGAGATCCACTACCTGGCCTAAACAATGAGAAGATTTCAATAAGAAGTGGTGAAAATGTATCCTTAATTCCATGCCACGTGTGTTCCTAGCATGAAAGATTTCTGGAGAAAACAAACCTTTGCTATACCTGACATATAATCATGTTTGATTTCCTATCAAACATGTGAGGTGTGCTTCAGTTCAGTTCTGGGAAAGATCTAGGTGATAAAATTCTAGGTAAAATAATTCTAGGAATTCAGTGAAGTTTTCTAAAGGAATTCCAGATCAAATTAGATCTCCACAAAATATCGAGACTAGAGAAGACATTTTTATTAGGCTTCTGTGACACAGAACTCAACTCAAAGCAGATTGTAACCAATTTCCTTGCTATCTACCTTCTACTGTGACTGCCAAATCAAAGACTAAATGGCATTAGACCAATTTCCTTGCTATCTACCTTCTGCTGTGACTGCCAAATCAAAGACTAAATGGCATTAGAGTCTCCTAAGGGCAGGAGAATCCCTCCTTGCTCTTTTCACTGGGGTCCTCAGATGTCACACAGTTTCTGCAGCATCCTGTGCACTAGAGCTAAAAATAACCTGATCCCGAGCTTCATTCTTCTGATTTTCTCTTGAGTGATTCAAGAGAAGTTATGAGAAGGTAATCTGAAGGGGCTGGGTAGTGCAGAGTGCTATCTTGGCAGCAGTCATACTTGCTGAGAATCCTGGTTTCACTCTGTCTATTGTGTTTTCTCCCTGGAGAAAATAGGCAAGATCTACATTTTCAGATTTTTATAATGCAAAATGAGGAATAAATCAATCTTCTTCTGTCACCATCTGAGAGCACTGACGCAGAATGACACCACATTTCAGTCATTTCTCAGGCAAAAGACATAATAAAAATAAAAATATAATCTATTCTGAAGACTGCCAAGTTCAGTTTACTCTTTCTCTTTGGGTAGGGCAGAAGTCAGATTAAAGGGAAATTATTCACAAAAAATAACCTTTCAAGGTCTCCTTTTTCCTAGGTTCAAAAACACATATTTCAGAACACACAATAATTCATACTATATTATTAGAAAATTGGAATAAAAATAGAATTAAATGTTCAGTTATAAGTATATTTTTCCTTTGTAGAAGAAAACTTGGTGAATTTTCTTGAACTCTTTATTTTTAAATAATTTAGTATTTATGAAGTGGATAATTAATAAATGAATGAGAACCTATAATATGGTGTGCTGGCTGGGCCTTGTGGAAAATTTTGTAGCCATATAAACTGTGGTCTTTGCCACCACAACTTGTACTGAGACTGAGAAAATGAGGCAAGTGTATATATGGAATTCATGTATGCAATATAGTTTTTTTCAGACTATAAGTCATATATTATCAGAGGATAAAAAGATCAATAAGAGAGTTATCAAGAAAGGCTTATTGTAGCAAGTAAAATTTTACTATATTATAATCATCTCTCCATATATCACAGGCAAAAACTTTCTGGCTGGGTGACCTTAAACACTTCAATTTTTCACATCTATAAAAGGGGGTCACCCATAGGCTGTTCTCTGTTACACGAAGCTAATTGCCTTTGCTTATGGCCTTCTAGAGCTAGACTGTGGTGGAAGAAGATATCAGGAAACACACTTTCTATAATTTCCTCTTTTATGTCGCTTATATATTACTCAGCTAGGACTGGCATAACAAAATACCATAGACTGGGTGGCTTAAACAATAGTTCTGGAGGCTGAAAGTCCAAGATCAAAGTGTTGGAAGATTTGGTTTCTCCTGAGGCCTCTCTCCTTGGCTTGCAGGTGGCTGCCTTCTTGGTATATCCTCACGTGGCCTCTTCTCTGTTCCTATTGTCTCTTCTTCATCTAATAAGGACCCTAATCCTATTGGATCAGGTCCTCACTATTCTGGCCTCATTTAGCCTTAATTACCTCCTTAAAAGCCCTATCTTCAAATATAGTTACACTGAGTATTAGGGCTTAAGCATAAGAATTTTGATTTATTTAAATTTATTTTACTTTAATGCATACCAGCTTATAACAATGCAAAATCTTCCATATAATTTCCATAAATTTACTTCTACCTCTATGCTGTTGAGCTCCTATGGGTTACCCCTATCTTATCCTACAATAACTGGGTGTAGAACTTCATTGTCTTTCACTATCAATCCACTTACATCAAGCATATCAGGGTTTTATTATACACAGAAGGGTCACATTATGTACTACTTAGCTTTATTTCTTCTTGAAGATGCAATATCCATTCCATTCTGATCTCACTTTCTACCTCTAGAGCAATAAACAAGTGTTTTTTCTTTCTCTTAGAAAAGTTCCACCAATACCTAAGTCTGTTACGGTATTGTCTGCTATCTGCAAGCACCTTTCAAGTAATTTTTTTCTGCTAAATATAGGATTCTTCTTAAACTCTGAAGGAAAGAATTAATATATTATCATTTTCCATATTTATATGTGTGATTTATAAATATTTCCAAGGTTGTGAAAAGTTTTCATTTAATAATTGAAGAAAGTTGCTTGAAAAACTTCAATAGCTTCCAGTTGAGCATAGTATATAGCAGTTCTAAGATTTTTCTGCCTTTTTTGTTTTAGGAATCAATTCTGTTTTGATCTTTATTTGCTCTTCTTGCTTTTGTTGAATACTTTTGATGTTCATTATGCATTTTCTCGAATTGAATTATTAGTTTATTTATTTTTATTTTTTCTGAAGGAATCAAAACTAGGCATGAATTTGTCTCTAAAAATTATTTTCATAGTATGTGTAAATTTAATTTGCAACATCCTAATTTTTATTATAGTTAGAGTTGGTAATTTTAAGTTTTCCCTCATTGACCTAATACTTCTTTGGAGATTTTATCAATTTCCAAGAAACTCAATGTTTTTGTTCTATATTTTGCTATTTATTTCTGCTTTTATTGCATTGTCATTAGACAATATGACCCATAATATGATTATTAATTGGAATTTATTGATTTTTTAATAGTCTAATATATGATAATTTTTATAAATTATCATAGACTATCATGGCTCTTTGGAAAGAATATGTAGTCTCCTTTTTACATATATATATGCATATAAGCATAGATAAATGCCACACAGTTGTTAAATTACATCATAATTATGCCATTCAAATATTTTGTATTTTAATCTATTTTTTCATCAAATACATATGGGAAGCTGTTAGTAATCTATACATTTTAGTTTTTATCAATTTGTCTTCATATATTTAAATATGAGAGAGGTATTTGTGGAAGGTCTACATTATGATTTAATCTTTTATTCTTGTAATATAATTATCTTTGTTTAGTCAATGCATTTGACTTGGATTCTTCCTAGTTGTAAATGAATACTCAGATGGCCAGCTTCACAGCTGCCAGTATTTTATTTATGCATTTTGTTTTATTTTGTCTTATATTTCTTTGTTCATGTGTTAAATTGTTTTTCTTTTCTTGTTAATTTTGATTTGTCTCTTTTATAAACAAAAATATAATTGGATTTTTTTTTTTTTTTTGAGACGGAGTCTCGCTTTGTTGCCCAGGCTGGAGTGCAGTGGAGCGTTCTCCACTCACTGCAAGCTCCGCCGCCTCCCGGGTTCGCATCATTCTCCTGCCTCAGCCTCCCTAGAAGCTGGGACTACAGGCGCCCGCCACCACGCCTGGCTAGTTTTTTTGTATTTTTAGTAGAGACGGGGTTTCACCGTGTTCGTCAGGATGCTCTCAATCTCCTGACCTCGTGATCCACCCACCTCGGCCTCCCAAAGTGCTGGGATTACAGACTTGAGGCACCGCGCCCGGCCCATAATTGGATTTTACATATTTGGCAACATCTGTGAATCTTTATGTTTTAATAAATGGAACTTAACCCATTTACATTTATTGTCCTAAAATTTTTTTTCTTACCATTCTTATGCTATTTTATGCTTTATGTTTTTCCAGTTTTTAAAATTCTATTTTTTATTATACATGTATACATATATATCTATATATACCTCTCGCTCTCTCTCTACATATATATATATATGTATCTGTCATTCATTAAATGTACTGTGCTTTCTTTGCAGTTTAAGGGGACAAGGTGGGAGAGATCAAGTGAGGTAATTGCAACAATAAACTGCCTCTTTCAGTGAGGCAGTGAGGAGTTCTTTGAAACATTGTCTACCAAGTATAAATGTCACTGTTATGGCTCAGTATTTCTTGTGTTAGAAGACTTTCTCTGTGTAGTTGGTATTGTGCAACATATTTCTCAGTCTTTTTTTTTTTCATTATCATCTTCTATCTGTTTATATACTATATGTATATCTGTGATTTTTACAGTTAAAAAGTAAGTTTTTTTCACTCTTGCCCACCAGAAGAACCAATTTTCAATCCCTTGGAGACAATATTGCCCTCATTGAGAATGCTGCACAGAGGGGTTTCATTACTGCCACCCACTTCTACAAGAAGAAGTGTTGTTTTGAAGGTATTTTTTAATTTTTTCCTATAGGCATGTGGCTTCTCTATATGGCAGATTTGATGGAATTTTCAGTCCTGGCTGCCCTTCCTTTTGCAGCATTTTCTTAAAGCTTCTGACATGTGGATGGTTTTCTAGTTTTTAATCCTTTTCTAATTTTTAATCACTAAATCAAATTTCCCTCCTCTCCTGTATTCCTTTTTCTTTTCATGAGGAATCTAGTGGTGATGCAAAGAGGGGCTATACTTATAGACTTATACCACCACCTTACTCATAAATCCTTGTGGCTGTTTCTTAAGAAGATTATAGAATACAACCATAGGAATGGCATTAAAATGAAAAGCAGCAAATGTTTTTCTTTAGAAAGCTAGATAACTTAGTATGGTTGACAATTCATAGGAGAAATAGTAATGCTATACGTCAAACCTGGGATAATCATTCTGTACGGATGCTACTTTCTCTGCACACCAAAGTCACTATTCATGTTAATGAGAACACAGATGATAATTTAATGTGATTTTATGCCTTATATGTTATGTATAATGTGGAGAGCTATTTTTTTCTGCCTCGAAGATTGCCATCACTTAATGATCCACAGAATTTTAATTTTTGAATCACAGTTGTCTTGCTTAGAACTCCAGTATAAGTGTGGAAAAGAGTGATAATCAGATTTGTTTACATTATATTTCATATACTTATAGTTGGCCATACTATTGCGTCAGGAACCTCAAAGCCATTAGAAACCCATAATGCTTAGTAGCTTGATTCAAGCATATGACATGGTGAGAAAAGGAACTTTTCATTGTTCACAGCTGCCAGTACATTCAGAATACTAAGGTGAGGCAATTGTGAGTGAGGATAAAATTAGCATATTTTGGTATGATGTACTTAAATATAATTAAGTGCATTTCTTAAAATGGTTTAAAATGTTTATAAAAGTGTTAAAAAGTTTGTAATTCCTTTAGTTTACTTATACTTTTCTATTTCTTACATTTCATTGTTTATACTAATCAATTTGGGGAGAAAAAAATAAAAATCTAGTTTTTCCTGAAGGCTTTTTTCCCTCCCTTCCTTCTTTAGCAAACACCACACATATCTCATTTTATTTCAGATCTGAAATGGCAAATGCTGCTTTAATAAGCAGTGGGATTTCTCCCTTGCTATGTCCCCGCATTCTTCCTCTATTCCTTTTTTCTTTCTTTCTTTCTTTTTTATTTCTTCCTTCCATTCAAGTAAACTGTATTTTATCTTTGACAAGTAAACTGTAAGTGAAATAAAAAGATCAGCTGAAAATGTGTTCCTGGCCAGATGGGAGTTATTCACATCTGTAACATCTGAAAAACACTCCCTTTATTCTTCATTATCAGTCCTCTTTTTGCTTTTTCTGGACACGAGGATATTAATTTCTTGATGCATCTCTGCCCTGAGCTGAAAAAAATGATAAAATGTAATGAGGAATTAGAATTTTAGCTTTAGCTTCTTGTGTCAATCTTTAAACTATACTTTCTAGTTTTTAATTGCAGATGCTCTTAGAATTGGAATGGGGCTATGTCTCGGTAAACTCATCATAAGTGGAAAATATCATAAATAAAAATGCACTTAATATACCTAACCTACTGAACATTATAGCTTAGCCTAGCTTACCTTAAACATGCTCAGAACACTTACATTGGCCTGCAGTTGGGCAAACTTAACACAAACCCTATTTTATAATAAACTCTTGAATATCTCATACAATTTATTGAATACTGTACTGAAAGTGAAAAGCATAATGAGGTTGTATGAGTACTTGAAGTATGGTTTCTACTGAATGTGTATCATTTCCACACCATGGAAAAGTCAAAAAATTGTAAGTTGAACCATTGTAAATTAAGTCAGGAACTATCTGTATTTACTTTCAGCTACTAAGTTACTTATTAGGATCCAAATAAGTATCAGCAATTGTGCTGGATGCTGTGTACCTGAAGAGTGGAACGGACATATTGTTCCTTCTCTATCTCTTTCATAAATAAACGAGTGTGGAAGAAAATTGACCTGAGCACTGTTATCGTAAGTCTTTATTTGATAACGCCAGCATAAGGACGTTTTGAAGGAGCTTTCTTATTTAGGAAAGGAAGAAATGTTTTATAGGACTGTAGCAAGAGTAGGTCAGCAGAAGTTCATCAGGTTTGAGAAATTTATTGGCCAAAGATGGTTCTTGAAAGGGGATGTATTGTTCTTGCAGATTAGCAACTACTGTTAATCAATTCGTGTTGTATCAAGAAACGTGGAGAGGACTACAAGTCATGTAAGAGGAGATGGGGCAAACAGCTGCAGGGAACAAGGACAAGGGAGGTCCTAAGTGAAAAGTTATTAGTCTTTCAAAGTCTCTCATTGAAGATAATTATGAAGAATTGATAAATGTGAGGAAATCAAGAATTGGAGATTCTACTTAACTTTACCAGAGTGCAAGGTAATCCTAAGAACATCAACACTTTCATGCAGATTGGTGAAAATTGCCAGAATGTTTGAAGACAACACCCATGCCTTACTCTGCTGCAGTTTCTAGAGGAGTAAAGACAGGAAGTTGTACAAGTTAGTTATCCCATTGAGTGTGTGCTATTATTCAAACTTACCCCACAAACGTTATTGAGTTCTTCCAATGGACACAGTCTTTCTGTCATAATTTAGTGAAAGAAACAAACCTTACTAATCATGCTAATAAGTATATAACACAAAGTGAGAGATATATTGTGAAGAATAGGAATAGGGTCTCCGAGAACACCTAGTATCGGACCTTTATCCAAACTAGGGAGTGAAGGAAGACTTTCCTGAGGAAGTGACAGGAGGTATGCTTTGAAAGTGAATAGACATTGGAGAAGAGGACATGATTAGATATGAATTTTGAAAGTTCACTGTTAGTTTATCCTTACATGTTACTTTAAAATAAACTTGCAATCTAGATATTTTATTTTCTTTAATTTTTTATTGGGTAGGTGAATGATATTTTAAACATCAAAAATGCCTAATATTACTGTCTTAAATACAACTATGTTCAACTTTCTGTATTGCCTTCCAATTTGTATATACATGCATACATATTTTTATGGTGACATTCACAATAAATGGACAATTTTTACTCTCCTTATTAAACTGAATATTTATCAAAAGCATTTTTCATTTTTCCCCTAGTCTATATACATAAACTTGGGAATTACTTTACTATATATCATCAGGGTGACATTTTTGAATTTGTTAAGATATTTCCCTCTTGTTGGAAATAAATGTTTCCAGTGTTGGGGTTCACTGCATATAGATTTTTATTCCTGATGAACTATGTTACTAAGAAAAAATCCTATAGATGGGAGCACTGAATTATAGTTTTATCTCAGCAATATTCGTCAATATATTTTGGTATTCCTGCTTTGGAAAATTTGCCATGAACCTTTTACTATAAAGAGTTTTAGGCCGGGCGCGGTGGCTCAAGCCTGTAATCCCAGCACTTTGGGAGGCCGAGACGGGCGGATCATAAGCTCAGGAAATCGAGACCATCCTGGCTAACACAGTGAAACCCCCGTCTCTACTGAAAAATGCAAAAAAACTAGCCGGACGAGTTGTCGGGCGCCTGTAGTCACAGCTACTCGGGAGGCTGAGGTAGGAGAATGGCCTAAACCCGGGAGGCGGAGCTTGCAGTGAGCTGAGATCCGGCCACTGCACTTCAGCCTGGGAGACAGAGCGAGACACCGTCTCAAAAAAAAAAAAAAAAAAAAAAAAAAAAGAGTTTTAAATCTGTTTATTTGTATGTATTTTATTTGCACTTGTAAAAATTATCCACTAATTTTTTTTTGTTTTTGGTGGAAAAAACATTTTTGTTTAAAAGGAAAAGAAGCAGTAAATATTTTCCCTATCTTCTTTGCTAGAAATAGATAATTGCACAATTGTGTACCAACCACTAGGAGTCACTAGTTTACCACCTCCTCACCGCAAGAGCTTGTACCTACAATCCTATGCCACTATGCACAATGTGTGGTGTAAATCTTATTAAAATGCCAACACATTTGCTGCCTTAGAAAGAAAATGAAGTATATGTATGCCACTATTTTGATCAATAAAATAAATTGGGGAATCAGGCAATGACATTTAAAATTTTTAATGTTTTTTATCTTCTAACACAAGAAACAGCATGTCACAAAAGTGTGGATGATTTTGTCCACAACAAAGCATTGGGTTTGAAGAATTGAGGGACCCAGCCAGTTCTGGACAAGGTCTGATTGAGCCCGAGGACTTAGAAGTTGTTTACTGCAACTCTGCTGTGTACTTGCTCAGGACTGAGGTCATGCGAAAGGTTTTATCTACTACCATGGTTCCTACAGGAGAACACCTCAAATATAAGCATCCTTGAGTTTTCAGGTTTCTTCATTATGCTACTTTATCATAGGCAGCATTTAATCAATAGAGTGGTTATTATTTTTTTCAGACTAGTGTTACTTTAGAAGCGTGCAGAAAAAAATATGTATTTCTTCAAGTATGTTTTAAAGATGAAATTTAGAGGTCAAAATGATTTTATTAGAAGCAAAATTATTATGGAAGTGAAGTGGAGTTTTAATTGTGTCTATAAATCCTGCTTTATATGTAGTGCTACAGAAATCTATTTTGAACATAAATAAAGTTACGATCATCTGTCCTTGTGACTTGTGGTTTGCTCTGCTGTGGCTAATACTGTCTGATTATAAATACACATTATGGTAGGATAGAAATAACTTTGGTTACAAAATGACAGGGAACAAAGCAAAGACATAAATTTACTCCAGCCAGTGATATTTTATGACCTTAATAAGTCATCTTTAACTTTGACCTAAAGTTACTCGGAGAATAAATCAGCCTAGTTTTTCCAACTTGTGCTTTTTGATATGTGGCCTTTTAGTTTGCACAACAAAAAAACTTGACCAATAATCTATGCATTCTGAAGGTGTACTATGTAATTCTAGTAAAACAACAGCTTTGTCTGTGGTCAAGTTTTTTTTTTTTTTCAAATAGTCTATTCCATTTATTGTGAATTTATACAGCAAAACTGTAAATCCTACAAGTGTAGGTTTATTGTAGACAGCTATCATCCTTAATTATCATGTTTTGAAGATGACTCTGTAGAGAACATGCAAAATTTCATCTATAAAGGAAGATTAAATAACATACTGACAATATAAAATATAAAGTGTAATAAATATCATAAAATTTATGTTAAAATTTTATATTAATAAAAGATACATTAGTGATTTATAAAAGTCTTATAATACATATATGTATGCCTCTCTGTCTCATTCTTCACAATGGGATGGGCTCTCTTGGTTGCAATCTCTTGGCCATCAAGTACACTATGTTCTGCTTCCAGAATATTGTTTACTTCCCTTCCTTTTCCTTAATTCCCACTGTATCAGTTCAGGCTCTTATGTTTAGTTGGTAACCATTTTGACAATTTATTGAGAAAATAAATTTTATTCTTTGATGTCATTTATATGTATTTTAATGTATATATACACACATATATTTGCAAATATTCTATATCAATAGGTTATTACCCATAGGTAAGGTACATTTTGAGTAGATGATGTCTTAAAATAGATCACTGAAAGTTGAAATTTGGTTTACTTTTCTTTATTTTTGCCATCTGTAGGACACTTCAAATATTTAGTGAAGGTTATTATTGATCACAGAGTAGATTAGCCAATTGTGATTTTAATGAACAGAAATTTAGTGTGTCTATTTACATAGGCAGTGTCCTGGCTAACATTCAAACTGTAACTAAAATCTATAGCAGAAGGGAATAATAATACTAAAAATATGTAGCTGAAAATGTATCAACCGTGTTTTCTTATTTTCTATATCTTCTGATGCTTTAACATCTGGGGCCTTGCTAACACTGGAGAGACTGCCCCTCCAGGGTCATCTAATTCCTAGAGATAGCAAAGGACTTGCTCAAGAATGAGTCTTGATTGCAAATGAATCTTGAATGCAAACAAACCCATCAGAGCTCCTACCCACAGTCACCTCCCCTATGGGACTCTCACACTCAGGGTGCCAATATCTCCCTGTCTTAATCACCCCAGGGCCTGGAATCAGAAAACTAGGGACGGCCTTTCTGTCCCAGAGCCCACTGAAGTTATTTAAAACAGCCAATCCTAAGCCTGCTCACCCTGCCTTGCTTTTTCCATGGAAAACGCAATAAAGGCCCTTGCCTTCATTTCCCCCCTTCTCTCTCTGCCTCCTAATGACCCTAGTGCTTCCCTGTGTGGCTCCTGCATGTCATGGCGCACCTCCTCTCTCCTCTCGGGAACTGTGAGTACAAACTCTCTTTTCCATGTCAATTGTTTTCTCATCTGTTGGCCTCACCATACCTGAATAATAATAAAACCTACATTTTAAAGTAGAAGAGAATAATACTTTTTAAAAGCGTGTATTTATTACTTTGTGTCAGGCACAATGGTAAATGCTTTACACACAGGATCTCTCATTAAGTCCTTTGAGCTTGATGAGGTAAATGCAATTATTACCGCCATTTTCCAAATAAAGGGACTGAGGCTAGGTGAGCCTCATTTCACAGCCAGGAAATGATGGAGCAAAGTTTAAAACAGGGCCTTCTGAACTTGAGTCCATAAAAATATGCTTCCTATCACTTAACTGTGCTCTGTTGAAAAACATCAGCAAATTCATCCACTTCCTTCCCATTCTTACTTTTCTTCTGTTGGCTGATCCCTTTCTTAATAAAGATAAACTTGAAAAGAATGCACTAAAACTTCCACCCTACAAATAGAGAGTGCCACATTTTTATTCATGTACAACGTTCCATGCACATGTAATTAAGTAGAGTATAAATACTACCTCCACACATCTGGAAAATAATAGAAAATATGGAAATGACAGTCTCTGAAGACAATATCACAAAAATGCAAGTGAAAGATACATTGTAAAAATGTTAATGATTGACTAACCATCATTAAAATGGCCAGGCTTATAAGGAAAAAAAAAAAAAATGTCTGTGGTTCTTCATAAAAAGTAAAGAAAACACAGCAGGTTTGCATTTGGGCCGACATGCTCGAATTTCATATTTGTGGTATTTCCTGACAGGAAATCATCTGTCCCAAACATTTCATGTGTTCTGACTTTTCCATAAGGCAGAGGGTCTTGTTTCAAGGAATAATTACCTCTGAAAATGGACATGTAAGCAAAAGAAATGTTTTTACCTTTTTGATCATTCTTCTTGACTATAGTCAATAGTTGGAATTTCGTATATCAGAGATAAGTTTTGAGAGTTTACTTTAAAAAATGATTGGCAAATTGGTAGATTTGGCTTTCCCAGGCATGCAATACAGCTAACATTGTTGACTTGATGTCCGGTACCTATATTAGATCCTTCTCGGCTGTCAAAAAGTATTTTAAATCAATAGAACTTAGGAAGAAATGACTTAATAGGTGCACAACCCAGATAACAACTGAGATCCCTGACCACTCAGGATATAGGAAACATTAAAAGCTGCAAAACTGCATTCTTGGTGCATATTCAAAATTCTCACCAAGATTTTCATGAACTGTTGAGAATGAAGGAGTGATGAGGGAGGCGGGCTTGCATTCTTATGATCCTTTCTGCCTCGGGTATATTTCTTCTTTGTACATCCTCTGTCCTGCACTACAGTCAACCTTGATGTTAAATTCAGCTCATTTCTGGTTTCTCTGCACATCATACCTACAAAGCATGTGTGTATAGAATTTACTCAATGCTCAGAGGTGGGTGTGACAAGAGACAAAGGAGGGACTTGCTCTGTGCTAAAAAAGACAGCTTCTACTTAAACATGAGCTTCTTCAAGGTCTTTTGACTGCACAGCCTTTCAGGTTCCTTCACCACACAGTGTTCCTATCTTATCACTGCACATACTGTCACCTCATCCCCACCTCTAGTAAAAATACAAAAACTTAGCGAGATGTGGTGGTGAGCACCTGTAGTCCCAGCTACTTGGGAGGCTGAGGCAGGAGAATTGCTTGAACCTGGGAGGTGGAGGCTGCAGTGAGCCGAGATTGCACCATCGCACTCTAGCCTGGGTGACAATAGAGAAACTCCATTTCAAAAAAAAAAAAAAGTGTGGCCTGGAAGTTGTACGTATTACTTTTGCTGACATCTTACTTTCTTACTTGCGAGGACTTTATCACATAGATATACCTAACCAAATGGGAGACTGAGAAATATCACCTTTCACTAAATGTTACACCCAAATAAATTTTATTTTATTTTATTTTTTTATTATTATTATTTTTTATTATACTTTAAGTTCTAGGGTACATGTGCATAACATGCAGGTTTGTTACATATGTATACTTGTGCCATGTTGGTGTGCTGCCCCCATCAACTAGTCAGCACCCATCAATTCATCATTTATATCATGTATAACTCCCAATGCAATCCCTCCCCCCTCCCCTCTCACCATGATAGGCCCCAGTGTGTGATGTTCCCCTTCCCGAGTCCAAGTGATCTCATTGTTCAGTTCCCACCTATGAGTGAGAACATGCGATGTTTGGTTTTCTGTTCTTGTGATAGTTTGCTAAGAATGATGGTTTCCAGCTGCATCCATGTCCCTACAAAGGACGCAAACTCATCCTTTTTTATGGCTGCATAGTATTCCATGGTGTATATGTGCCACATTTTCTTAATCCAGTCTGTCACAGATGGACATTTGGGTTGATTCCAAGTCTTTGCTATTGTGAATAGTGCCGCAATAAACATACGTGTGCATGTGTCTTTGTAGTAGAATAATTTATCATCCTTTGGGTATATACCCAGTAGTGGGATGGCTGGGTCATATGGTACATCTAGTTCTAGATCCTTGAGGAATCGCCATACTGTTTTCCATAATGGTTGAACTAGTTTACAATCCCACCAACAGTGTAAAAGTGTTCCTATTTCTCCACATCCTCTCCAACAACTGTTGTTTCCTGACTTTTTAATGATTGCCGTTCTAACTGGTGTGAGATGGTATCTCATTGTGGTTTTGATTTGCATTTCTCTGATGGCGAGTGATGATGAGCATTTTTTCATGTGTCTGTTGGCTGTATGAATGTCTTCTTTTGAGAAATGTCTGTTCATATCCTTTCCCCACTTTTTGATGGGGTTGTTTGTTTTTTTCTTGTATATTTGTTTGAGTGCTTTGTAGATTCTGGATATTAGCCCTTTGTCAGATGAGTAGATTGCAAAAATTTACTCCCATTCTGTAGGTTGCCTGTTCACTCTAGTGGTAGTTTCTTTTGCTGTGCAGAAGCTCTTTAGTTTAATGAGATCCCATTTGTCAATTTTGGCTTTTGCTGCCGTTGCTTTTGGTGTTTTAGACATGAAGTCCTTGCCCATGCCTATGTCCTGAACGGTACTACCTAGATTTTCTTCTAGGGTTTTTATGGTATTAGGTCTAACATTTAAGTCTCTAACCCACCTTGAATTAATCTTCGTATAAGGAGTAAGGAAAGGATCCAGTTTCAGCTTTCTACTTATGGCTAGCCAATTTTCCCAGCACCATTTATTCAATAGGGAATCCTTTCCCCATTTCTTGTTTCTCTCAGGTTTGTCAAAGATCAGATGGCTGTAGATGTGTGGTATTATTTCTGAGGACTCTGTTCTGTTCCATTGGTCTATATCTCTGTTTTGGTACCAGTACCATGCTGTTTTGGTGACTGTAGCCTTGTAGTATAGTTTGAAGTCAGGTAGCGTGACGCCTCCAGCTTTGTCCTTTTGACTTAGGATTGTCTTGGCAATGCAGGCTCTTTTTTGGTTCTATATGAACTTGAGAGCAGTTTTTTCCAATTCTGTGAAGAAACTCATTGGTAGCTTGATGGGGATGGCATTGAATCTATCAATAACCTTGGGCAGTATGGCCATTTTCATGATTTTGATTCTTCTTATCCATGAGCATGGTATGTTCTTCCATTTGTTTGTGTCCTCTTTTATTTCACTGAGCAGTGGTTTGTAGTTCTCCTTGAAGAGGTCCTTGACATCCCTTGTAAGTTGGATTCCTAGGTATTTTATTCCCTTTGAAGCAATTGTGAATGGAAGTTCATTCATGATTTGGCTCTCTGTTTGTCTGTTACTGGTGTATAAGAATGCTTGTGATTTTTGTACATTAATTTTTTATCCTGAGACTTTGCCGAAGTTGCTTATCAGCGTAAGGAGATTTTGGGCTGAGACAATGGGGTTTTCTAAATATACAATCATGTCATCTGCAAACAGGGACAATTTGACTTCTTCTTTTCCTAACTGAATACCCTTGATTTCTTTCTCTTGCCTGATTGCCCTAGCCAGAACTTCCAACACTATGTTGAATAGGAGTGGTGAGGGAGGGCATCCCTGTCTTGTGCCAGTTTTCAAAGGGAATTTTTCCAGTTTTTGCCCATTCAGTATGATATTAGCTGTGGGTCTGTCATAAATAGTTCTTATTATTTTGAGATACGTTCCATCAATACCGAATTTATTGAGCGTTTTTAGCATGAAGGGCTGTTGAATTTTGTCAAAAGCCTTTTCTGCATCTATTGAGATAATCATGTGGTTCTTGTCTTTGGTTCTGTTATATGCTGGATTACGTTTATAGATTTGCGAATGTTGAACCAGCCTTTCATCCCCCAGGGATGAAGCCCACTTGATCATGGTGGATAAGCTTTTTGATGTGCTGCTGAAACCAGTTTGCCAGTATTTTATTGAGGATTTTTGCATCGATGTTCATCAGGGATATTGGTCTAAACTTCTCTTTTTTTGTTGTGTCTCTGCCAGGCTTTGGTATCAGGATGATGTTGGCCTCATAAAATGAGTTCGGGAGGATTCCCTCTTTTTCTATTGATTGGAATAGTTTCAGAAGGAATGGTACCAGCTCCTCCTTGTACCTCTGGTAGAATTCAGCTGTGAATCCATCTGGTCCTGGACTTTTTTTGGTGGGTAGGCTATTAATTATTGCCTCAATTTCAGAGCCTGCTATTGGTCTATTCAGGGATTCAACTTCTTCCTGGTTTAGTCTTGGGAGAGTGTAAGTGTCCAGGAAATTATCCATTTCTTCTAGATTTTCTAGTTTATTTGCATAGAGGTGTTTATAGTATTCTCTGATGGTAGTTTGTATTTCTGTGGGGTCGGTGGTGATATCCCCTTTATCATTTTTTATTGCGTCTATTTGATTCCTCTCTCTTTTCTTCTTTATTAGTCTTGCTAGCTGTCTGTCAATTTTGTTGATCTTTTCAAAAAACCAACTCCTGTATTCATTGATTTTTTGGAGGGTTTTTTGTGTCTCTATCTCCTTCAGTTCTGCTCTGATCTTAGTTATTTCTTGCCTTCTGCTAGCTTTTGAATGTGTTTGCTCTTGCCTCTCTAGTTCTTTTAAATGTGATGTTAGAGTGTCCATTTTAGATCTTTCTTGCTTTCTCTTGTGAGCATTTAGTGCTATAAATTTCCCTCTACACACTGCTTTAAATGTGTCTCAGAGATTCTGGTATGTTGTATCTTTGTTCTCATTGGTTTCAAAGAACATCTTTATTTCTGCTTTCATTTCGTTATATACCCAGTAGTCATTCAGGAGCAGGTTGTTCGGTTTCCATGTAGTTGAGCGGTTTTGATTGAGTTTCTTAATCCTGAGTTCTAGTTTGATTGCACTGTGGTCTGAGAGACAGTTTGTTATAATTTCTGTTCTTGTACATTTGCTGAGGAGTGCTTTACTTCCAATTATGCGGTCAATTTTGGAATAAGTGCGATGTGGTGCTGAGAAGAATGTATATTCTGTTGATTTGGGGTGGAGAGTTCTATAGATGTCTATTAGGTCCGCTTGGTGCAGAGATGAGTTCAATTCCTGGATATCGTTGTTAACTTTCTGTCTCGTTGATCTGTCTAATGTTGACAGTGGAGTGTTGAAGTCTCCCATTATTATTGTATGGGAGTCTAAGTCTCTTTGTAAGTCTCTAAGGACTTGCTTTATGAATCTGGGTGCTCCTGTATTGGGTGCATATATATTTAGGATAGTTAGCTCTTCCTGTTGAATTGATCCCTTTACCATTATGTAATGGCCTTCTTTGTCTCTTTTGATCTTTGATGGTTTAAAGTCTGTTTTATCAGAGACTGGGATTGCAACCGCTGCTTTTTTTTGTTCTCCATTTGCTTGGTAGATCTTCCTCCATCCCTTTATTTTGAGCCTATGCATGTCTCTGCATGTGAGATGGGTCTCCTGAATACAGCAGACTGATGGGTCTTGACTCTTTATCCAGTTTGCCAGTCTGTGTTTTTTAATTGGACCATTTAGTCCATTTACATTTAAGGTTAATATTGTTATGTGTGATCTTGATCCTGTCATTATGATATTAACTGGTTATTTTGCTCATTAGTTGATGCAGTTTCTTCCTAGCCTCGATGGTCTTTACATTTTGGCATGTTTTTGCAATGGCTGGTACCAGTTGTTCCTTTCCATGTTTAGGGCTTCTTTCAGGGTCTCTTGTAAGGCAGGCCTGGTGGTGACAAAATCTCTAGGAATTTGCTTATCTGTAAAGGATTTTATTTCTCCTTCACTTATGAAACTTAGTTTGGCTGGATATGAAATTCTGGGTTGAAAATTCTTTTCTTTAAGAATGTTGAATATTGGCCCCCACTCTCTTCTGGCTTGTAGAGTTTCTGCTGAGAGATCTGCTGTTAGTCTGATGGGCTTCCCTTTGTGGGTAACCCTACCTTTCTCTCTGGCTGCCCTTAAGATTTTGTCCTTCATTTCAACTTTGGTGAATCTGGCAATTACGTGTCTTGGAGTTGCTCTTCTTGAGGAGTATCTTTGTGGTGTTGTCTGTATTTCCTTAATTTGAATGTTGGCCTGCCCTACTAGGTTGGGAAAGTTCTCCTGGATGATATCCTGAAGAGTGTTTTCCAACTTGGTTCCATTTTCCCCCTCACTTTCAGGCACCCCAATCAGACGTAGATTTGGTCTTTTTACATAATCCCATACTTCTTGCAGGCTTTGTTCATTTCTTTTTCTTCTTTTTTCTTTTGGTTTCTCTTCTCGCTTCATTTCATTCATTTGATCCTCAATCGCTGATACTCTTTCTTCCAGTTGATCGAGTCGGTTACTGAAGCTTGTGCATTTGTCACGTATTTCTCGTGTCATGGTTTTCATCTCTGTCATTTCGTTTATGACCTTCTCTGCATTAATTAGTCTAGCTGTCAATTCTTCCACTCTTTTTTCTAGATTTTTAGTTTCTTTGCGCTGGGTACGTAATTCCTCCTTTAGCTCTGAGAAGTTTGATGGACTGAAACCTTCTTCTCTCATCTCGTCAAAGTCATTCTCTGACCAGCTTTGATCCGTTGCTGGCGATGGGCTGCGCTCCTTTGCAGTGGGAGATGCGCTCTTATTTTTTGAATTTCCAGCTTTTCTGCCCTGCTTTTTCCCCATCTTTGTGGTTTTATCTGTCTGTGGTCTTTGATGATGGTGACGTACTGATGGGGTTTTGGTGTGGGTGTCCTTCCTGTTTGATAGTTTTCCTTTTAACAGTCAGGACCATCAGCTGTAGGTCTGTTGGAGATTGCTTGAGGTCCACTCCAGACCCTGTTTGCCTGGGTATCATCAGCAGAGGCTGCAGAAGATAGCATATTGCTGAACAGCGAGTGTATCTGTCTGATTCTTACTTTGGAAGCTTCCTCTCAGGGGTGTACTCCACCCTGTGAGGTGTGGGGTGTCAGACTGCCCCTAGTGGGGGATGTCTCCCAGTTAGGCTACTCAGGGGTCAGGGACCCACTTGAGCAGTCTGTCCCTTCTCAGATCTCAACCTCCGTGTTGGGAGATCCACTGCTCTCTTCAAAGCTGTCAGACAGAATCGTTTGCATCTGCAGAGGTTCTGCTGCCTTTTTGTTGTTGTTGTTGTTGTTGTTGTTGTTTTAGCTGTGCCCTGTCCCCAGAGGTGGAGTCTACAGAGACAGGCAGGTTTCCTTGAGCTGCTGTGAGCTCCACCCAGTTTGAGCTTCCCAGCGGCTTTGTTTACCTACTTAAGCCTCAGCAATGGCAGGCGCCCCTACCCCAGCCTCTCTGCTGCTGTTTCCGTTAGATCGCAGACTGCTGTGTTAGCAATGAGGGAGGCTCTGTGGGCGTGGGACCCTCCCGGCCAGGTGTGGGATATATTCTCCTGGTGTGCCCGTTTGCTTAAAGCGCAATATTGGGGTGGGAGTTACCCGATTCTCCAGGTGTTGTGTGTCTCAGTTCCCCTGGCTAGGAAAAGGGATTCCCTTCCCCCTTGCACTTCCCAGGTGAGGCGATGCCTCGCCCTGCTTCAGCTCTCGCTGGTCGGGCTGCAGCAGCTGACCAGCACCGATTGTCTGGCACTCCCCAGTGAGATGACCCCAGTACCTCAGTCGAAAATGCAGAAATCACCGGTCTTCTGTGTTGCTCGCGCTGGGAGTTGGAGACTGGAGCTGTTCCTATTTGGCCATCTTGCTCCATTTCCCAAATAAATTTTAGAGGATTCTCTTACTAAAAGAAAGAATGAAGAATGGGTGGTGGGGGATGGAGGTAATTACTATTCTCTCTTAATTATTAATAGCAGAAGGATAGTTCCAATATGAGATCACTGCAGTTGATTTAAAAAAGAAAGAAGTTGACAGCATGGTTTTTTTTTGAGACGGAGTCTTGCTCTGTCACCCGGGCTGGAGTGCAGTGGCCAGATCTCAGCTCACTGCAAGCTCCGCCTCCCAGGTTCACGCCATTCTCCTGCCTCAGCCTCCCGAGTAGCTGGGACTACAGGCGCCCGCCACCTCGCCCGGCTAGTTTTTTGTATTTTTAGTAGAGACGGGGTTTCACTGTGTTAACCAGGATGGTCTCGATCTCCTGACCTTGTGATCCGCCCGTCTCGGCCTCCCAAAGTGCTGGGATTACAGGCTTGAGCCACCGCGCCCGGCCGACAGCATGGTTTTTTAAAAAGCTCTTTGAAATAGTCTAAAAATTAAGACTAGTATTACTTCCACTAATCTTCTAAAAGCAACAAGTTACTAAGGTGCTGTGTGTGCCAAGCACTGTGCTAAATACTCAACATACATTATCTCATTTATTTCTTAAAACACTGTATGATAGAAATATTTTTATCTTTGAAAAGTGAGGTTTTGAGGGGTTAAATAACTTTCCAAAGCTCACACAGCTATTAAGTAGAGGAGACAGGATTTCATATGTGGCTGAGTCCACAATGTTAACCTGAATGTTGCAGCCTCCCAACACATCCTCTTGCCTATCACTTTTCTTCCCTCCAGGATTACAGGAAGATTCTCATCAGCCTTATTCTCTTGTTTTGAAAACACATAATAAATAGACTCAAACAGGGATCTACCACAAAAGAGTGAAATCATTTAATTCATTATTGATTGTGCTGGTTAATTTCTGTTTTCCTTCCAGGCCCATTTTCTCCCTTTCTCTGACTTACTCATAGTTTCACGAAGCAAAACTTTATAGACTGAATCACACAGGGGCCTTTGCCCTTTGAGTTCTAGATGGGTTTGGTAAGACGGAAGCTGGAGCAGGATAGAGAGGCTGGGGGCATTGCCTCTGCTCCCTTCCTCCTGAGGCAGAGTTTTGGCAATTGTTGAGTACCTCCTAGTCCTCTTCCCAGAGCTACAGGTCTTGTTTGGTTCTGTAATACCGTACCTTCACCATGACCCTTAGACCTAGGGGTGGTTAGAGCTCCTCATTGTTGACAGCTCCTGGGTGCTTCATCAAGCTTCTTTATTTAACCTTGTTCACACTTCTAATGTGGGGCTCTTCATTAAACAATTTTTAATAAAATTATTTGGGTATGCCATCTGTTTCCTGCTAGGATCCTAAAAGATAAACTGGGTTATCATCATGAGTTTAAAATGAGCAATTATTGAGCAATATATGACTTGTTAGTGTTGTAGTGCCTTATAAAAATGGGATGCCTGTTTCATTTCTTGCCCATAAGCTTCAGCACATTGTAGGGAGGTCTTTCTTGATGACAACTGGGGATGATGTATTTGATTCCTTAGTCATTTTACTAAGATAGTAGGATGAATAACAAAGGAATTTTTACTGAAGGGAGAAAAGCTGCAATGATGGATCTTCAGTAACATGCTCATGCCTAAACATCCTTGGTTCCCACCTGGGATGAGAGCCCATTCAAGTTGGAGCTCCCTCCTGTGAATGGAATTTTAATTGACACTTTGATCAACTAATTATATTTCTCAATTATTCTCACTATGTGAATCTTCTTCAAATATTTTTCCTGCCGAGTGATTAAATATCCATATCATCCCAGAAAAAAAATTGACTCAATTTTCCTTAACAATATTGTTCACTAACTGTCCTCAGTCTTTTGACTCTTTAGAGAACCTAGCTACAATGCGGCTTTTTAGCATGAGAGATTTAGCTAGGCTAAAGAATACCTTATGTATTCTGCAATTTAGCTGTGGAATTTTACGACTGGAACATCCTCAAATTTCATGCTACCTTTTCTTTTTAACAAGCCATAAAATTAAGTCTTTCTTCTCAATATCTTGCATGATAAATAATCATATATTAAGCCCAACTATCCCACTCCCCATTATTTTTTTTCTATTACATTCTTTTTTACTTTATTGTGACATCATCCAAAGACAATGTAAGACTTTTGTCAAACTCTATTAATCTTTCATTATTTGTTGAGTCTAGACAGGAAATGTTTGTGGACCACATTTTGTGTGCTTAGTTGCTCTTTGGGAATTTATTACTACTACTTCTAATTAACAACTGCAAATTATTGAGTTCATATTATGTGTCATGCAGTGTTCTAAACTCTTATATACTATCTCATGTAATCCTTACAACAACCCTGTAGACATTATAATACCCATTTTACAAATGAGGAAATTGAGTCTTTAATAGTTGAAGTTATTTGTCCAAGTTAACTTGTAAACAGAGGAGCTAAGATTTAATCCTGGATTTTATTATTATTATTTTAAAAAAAAAAACCTTGGTAAGCCTAATCACCACATGCTAAAACTCAGTTTATCAATTGAACTAGCAAAAAGCAAATAATCCCATTAAAAATGTGCAAAAGACATGGACACACACTTCTCAAAAGAAGACATACAAGCAGCCAACAAACATGAAAAAATGCTCAACATCACTAATTATCAGAGCACAGTGAGATAACATCTTACATCAGTCAGAATGGCTATTATAAGAAAAAACAAAAAACAAAAAAACAGCCGCTAGTGAGGCTGCAGAGAAAAGGGAATGCTTGTATTACCGTTGATGGGAAGGTAAATTAGTTCAGGCAGTTTGGAGAGTTCTCAAAGAATTTAAAACAGGTCTTCCATTTGGCCCAGTATTCCTATTACTGGGTATTTAGTAAAATAAAAATAAATCATTCTACCAAAAAGACACATGCACTTGTATGTTCATCACAGCACTATTCACAATAGCAAAGACATGAAATCAACATAGATACCCATCAGCAGCCAAGAAAAACCATAACTCAGCTCTAAAGAAGAAGAAAATCATGTCCCTTGTTAGCAACATAGATGCTGCTGGAGGCCATTATCCTAAGTGAATTAATGCAGGAACAGAAAATAAAATACTGCATGTTCTCATTTATAAGGGGGAGCTAAACTTTGGGTACTCATGGACATAAAGATGGCAACAATAGACACTGGGGCCTATTAGAGCGGGCAGGGATGGAGGGGAACAAGGATTGAAAAACTATTGGATGTCATGCTCTCTACCTGGGTGGTATGATCAGTTATACCCCAAACTCCATCATCATGCATTATACCCAGGTAACAAACCTGCACATGTACCCCTGAATCAAAAATACAAGTTAAATTACAAAAAAAAAGTAAAAAATAAAAATGAAAATCGGTTTATGCAAAGAGAATCTGGGGACAGAGCAGACAACAATCTTAATCTTTTAAATAGAGCAGTCTTCTGGTTTTATCTAGCCCAACTCCCAGCACTACCTGTTTTCTAGTCTAGTGACTTGATATTACTTTTATATAATTTGATATTAATTCCAAAGGAATGCGAAAGATGGCTTTCTGCCATAGAGAAGCAAATAATACATCCTTGTGATCATCTAGTTTGATAATATGGCTTTATTATAAAAAATCAGGATTGGCCTCTATGGGAAATTGTGCTTTACAATTCTGCTGAAAAAAGTGCCTCAGCACTAATTATATAAAGCTGAAATCACTGTCTTTGGCAGGCATTTTCTGACACCCAAAGGTCTGTATTACATAATTGCAAAAAACAAGTCAACTAGTTTAGTTAATTTTGCAGTTAATTTTTCCTGCCAGGGATGCAGAAAAACCATGCTCTTTAGGATGAGATTATCCACAGGAGCCTTTACTGCATTTTTAAAGACACTGGTGGGATATTGTTACACCTGCCTTGAACATTTTCCAGGCCTAAGTGTTTGGCATAGAACTCCAGGGACTCAATGGGGTCTGTTCATGCCCTGGAAAAGATCCAGAGCTGATTTCCGAGGTAAATTCTTTTTTAGCGGGGCTCAGGTGGCCTATCTCCAAGCAGAGTTGATGTAACCTCCCATTTTCGATGGGCATGGTAGTCACAGCAACAAACATTTACTGAGCACATCTTTTGGCAGGCATCATGCTAGGTGCAGGTCGAACTCCTTCAATGCCAGCCCTGCCATCTGCTCTCCTGATTACATAGCAGAAGGATTCTTTATCAGCCAGTACTAAAGAGTCTTATGCTCCTGGTCCTTATCTGAGAGTGCAACCTCCAGTGGTTTGCTCTTCAGTTGCCATCAAATGCCCCGCTGAGAGAAGTGATAGAAGTCATTTATATAGTATTCAACCTTCTCACTCTATGTATCTGGCCTTTTACTGTCACATCACATCAGCTTGGTCCCTACCGCTTTACAAAGGTGCATTTTGATATGTGCCTTAGCTTGTTTTTCTGTTTGAAATCATCAATCACTAAAAGAAACACCCATTTGGAATTGAATGCTGTGTTTACTCCAAAAATGCTGAATAAATTAAGACAGCAAATACTTACCGGTTGATTTTCTATGGTGCACTACACAAAATGCTGTGTGCCTGAAGAAGTCATAACCCCTGAAATCACCACTGGACTAGCTGTGCAGTGGAGCAAAATGTGATCTGAGAGCACAAAGAAGGAAATGATTAATTTTGTCATTTCTCAATCAAGAAAGCTTTATTGAGAAGGTGACATTTCAATTGGGTTTGAAAGGATGCATAGGAGTTTCCCAAGAGGTGGTGGCAGAAAGACAGAAGAAATATCAGGCAAAAAATGGAGCATGTGTAAAGGCATAAAATCTCATGCAAGGACCTAGGATATCCAGGAGAAGGAGAGAAATCCAGGGTATGAGAAGCTTATTATATCAAAAGACAGGGCTAGGAATATTGGTGCAATCAGATAGTGAAGACATTTGTAGGCCATGCTAGAAAGAGTTTGGGTTTTACCGTAATCACTAGAAGATAATCTAACAAGTAGTATAAGGTAAACAATAATATTTATTTATCTTTACAGAAGATAAATAAATGACAGGGAGGCAGTTAAGTGAGAGAGAAAAGGAGCCTGATTTAAGTTAGAAGAAAGAATAAAAACTGGTACTAGTTGGATGTAGGAGCCATTTCTGTAATAGCATTTATTTGAAAACAATATTTTTACGGTTATCAAAAAAGCAAGAATACTATTTATTATATCAACCAGTCCATCCAAAGTCTTATGCAAGATGTTGTTTAGACTACTGTGCTTAGAAAACTGTTTCATCTAAAAAGCTAACTCAGAATCAGACTTAAGGCTCACCCATAGCTACCATTTTGAGATTTATTTAGAATATTTCCTATAAATTCCCATTAAATTTCTATTTTATTATACTATTGTATAGATCTTTTACTGCAAGCTACTTTCTTAATAAGATGAGGTGGTTTATGACTAAATATAAATTAAAATAAAATAAAACTGTATTATATACGTATATATGTGCATTCACATATAAATATATGTATATATACACATTAAAATTTGTATTTGTTTTTGGTTAGTGTGAACTTTATTTTTAGTCCTTCTTGGCTCCTCAGAGATGTTTAAGTTAATAGTTTCAAAAGTTGATGCCCCATGTGGAATTCCAGAGCCTGGATATCCGTGTAGAGATAACTAAGATCTGTGTGGCTTTAAAAACTTTTGAGAAAAATTGCTTAAATGTTCGATTGTTTTATTTTTTGAAAATAGTGTTTAGAAACTCGTGACTTAGCTACTCTTCCCTGAGACCTAATAGAGTATGCTAAGTATAAGCTGGTGTATATCACTTTATTGTCTTCTTTAGCTTATTGTGTAAAATAGATTGCCTATGCAGTGGCATGGTGTCTCACTTATGTTCCCTCCAGGGTATCAACCCACAATGCTACGCAGAGACTCTGCTAGGATGTTTTATTGAACATAGCTTTTCCTCTGATCTTGAATGAAGGGAAATGGTGACTACAAAAGGACACATACATATAATAATATTGGTAGTGTTATTGTTCCTATTAATTATCCTCCCTCATTCTGTCTGTGTGCTCCGTCAACTACTATTCTTCCTAAAGATAAAAACTTAATGATTGCTTTGTGCAGAGAGCCTTCCTTAGCCTCAGTTTTGTTAAATTTGCCTTACTCTTTGTGTTCTTAGCATCTTGTAGCATGCCCCTTTTGTACTATTTTAAACAGTTATAAATAAGTTTACATTTATTTGTGTAATCTTTTGTGTAAAATCTGTCTCCCCCAAAAGTACATTTCCTCAGTAACGGGAAGCAGTTGTGTGTGTGTGTGTGTGTGTGTGTGTGTGTGCATGTGTGGCTTTTTTGCTTAATATATAGCTCTAACGCAGCACAGTGCCTAATCCCTAATGGAGACTCGTAATAGTGTTGAATGAATGGATAAATGCATGAATGAGTATGGTAGCACACTTTTACACATTCATAGGTAGTATGGTAAGTGTTTTTTTTTTTTTTTTTGCAATCTTAATTGGCAGAGGCCTGATTTCTTTTCCTACCTTTTTCTTATTCCTTGAAGGTATGTGTTCCTTCCTTGGTGATTCATAGATAAGGAAAAATTAAATAGATTATCTTATCTTCATCTGTGAAGTTTGTTACAACAATGTAAAGCAAAGTGTCTTGTTCACATGTTACAGCTCACTGCTCTGAATTTTAAGTTGTAAAGTATTTGAGAGAGGTAGAGATTTTTCATGTATTAAAGGGTAATGAGATAGGTTCTTTCCTGGCATATGCAATTATTCTAAATAACTGATTAAGATGCAATGCTGAGATTTACAAAAACAGAACTTGGACATTTCGTAGCTTCTCTGGCACGTTCATTCTGGACGTGGAGTCACTACGGTGAGAGCCTTCAATTCACTTGTGCTTCTGAGTACCTGGTCAACAGTGAGTTCAAACCACAGACTCTCATATTCCCTAGACTGGGAGTTCTCTGTACCATTTTTCACTAATACAGTTGTGCTATATCAGTGAGCAGGCAGTTTGCAGGGTGCAATGGAAAGAGGGTAGGTTTTGGAGTCAGCTCAACCTGAATTCAAGATCAACCCGAGCCTTGTACTGATTAACTGAAAGACTCCAGGCATGCTCTTTATTCTCTTTAGACTTTAGTTTCTTTATTTAAAAAATTGAGATAGTTCCTTTTTAAAAAAATGCTTACTTTGTGCCAATGTTTAGAAGTGTTCATATTTGTAAAGCACTTAACACATTACTATTATCATTATTTTCAGGATTATATTAATTTTAAGAAAAAATAGATTCTGAACCAATTGAAAATATGCAAGAAATATTTCCATAGGTGTCCTGGAGGTCTTGATAAACTATGCTGAGTAATAGAGTAAATAATTTCCACTAGCATAGAATTGAGTGGTGGAGTGTATATAAAAACAAACATGTCTGATATTCTTAGCCAAATACCAACCAGGAAAAGATAATTTCCTAAGAATGTCAATGTGTAAGGAAATGCACTCTCTTTTGTGGACACAGAGGTTTCTTTATAGATCAATTAATAATTAGAATGTCTTTGATAAGAAAAAGGGTGACAATGAGACCTTTAGAATATGCAAATGCAGGGAAAGCAGGGCAGATTGAGATTTACCCTGATAAATGCTCCAAACCTGTGTATGGGAGTGATCTGTAATGTTTCTCTGACATGTGCCAAGCAGGCTAAAATCTCTATTTTGCTATTGCTGCTACTGAACTTACGATCAGAGAAGGCGATCATCTGATTTCCCTGTCCCCTGTAGGATCCTGCTCTTAGGCTTGGTAATGACAGGATCATGTGGAGGGCAGAGACATGGGACCCAGTAGGGAACAGGAGGCTTTGACTACTGTCAATGCTCAGCATGTGGCACAGGGACCAAAGGGCTGGTTCTAAGGGAAAGACCTGAGGACAGGGCAGGTAGGGTTGTGGAGGCTGTGTTGAGTAGCAGTGGTTGGATGAGGGAAGTAGGTATTCAGCTGCCTGTCCTCTGTTATGGAGCAGCTTTTTTCCAACCTTAAGCACTCATTACACCACCTGTATACTAGACACCCAGGTGTCCTGAAAATCAGTGACCATTATGCCTTTAAGTACTTTGCTTAACATAAGCAAAGCCTGCATTTCTCCTGCAATGTGGAATCTCCTCCTGTGGTAGTAAAGCTGCAAGAGTTATTTGGCTGAGACAGAGCAAATTTCATGTATTTAAGAATATTGAGACAGGTCCTTTCTTGGCATATGCGTTGTACTCTAAACAACTGACTAAGACACAATGCTTCCATAAGAGAAGAGCCAGGTGGGAGATGTGGACAGCTTTTCTGGTCCATTCATTTTGTTTGGAGTCCTTGTGGGGCATTTTCTTTTGTTTGAGAAAAATGAGGCATGTATTCTCTTTACTGCTTTAGTTCATGTATCAAATTCCCCAGAGTTCTTTCCCATTTTAACTTAGCTATCTCTTAAAAGAAATAGAATATAGCAAAAGTAAAATATTACCAGTTATTACTACATTTAGACTTTAATGTGTTGTCATGGTGCTTTCATTACCTTTGTTCTTACTTTAGAGGTTTCACGTCTCTATTCGTGGCCCAACCAGCAACAAATAAAGTGATATAACTTGCCTCAGAGAGCAATATATATTCTCTGTAGCCCTGTATGTTTGTTCATACTGCTTTTGAATGTATCAATTTGACATTTTTTATGGTGATTGTGATGACATAAATTATACAAGATAGACGGAAATAAAACGAAACCAAGAACTAAATATTCCTATACATCACTATAGGATTGTTTAACCTATTTTAGAAACCTCATCCAGTCTTTGAGGTCCAGATCAAATGCCACCAATCTCAGAAAGCCTTCTCTACCCTCAAAAAGCACAGTTTTCCTCCTGTTGTGATTTCCTGGCTTATCTTTTTTATTCATCATTCATTTGGCACTGATTTTTCATTCTACACTGTGGGTTAGTCTTTTGCACATTTACAAAAAAAAAGTACTTTTACATAGATGTGTATAGTAACCTCCCTAAGAACTAGAACGTTTTTATTTTTTAAATGAGCCCTGCTTGGCGCCCTGCTTAGCACAAGTAGGAATAAAAAATGTTTAGTGTGTGATTATATTTCTCCCTGTCTTGTTCATTAATCAAAAATTGATCCAATGCCTATTCTGAGCCAGCAACTGTGCTGAGTGCCTAGGACACAGTGTCAACAAGGCAGACATGGTCTCTGTCTTTGATTAAAAATAATTACTCCAGTTTTTCCTTCTTCCTTCTCTATGGTTTTATGTTGGGAAGTAGAGTGGTAGGATGTAGGAAGCAGCTGGACAGGAGAGAAAAATTGAGTAGTTTGAAGAAACACACATTGTACCCTTTCTCACTTTCATAGTAATGTTTTAGAAGTTAAAAGCATTAGCTCTGGAGTTCATACCCTACCTGTGTTTACATTTTCTCTCTGTGTCTTCTCTGGGTGGCCTTGAAATTGTTATTCAATCTCATTGAGGCTCAACTTCTGCAAATAATAGAATCTGCTACAGCAAAGGAGATGATATTTGTGCCAAACTCAAAATACCTGCTTAAGTTGTGTTGATAGTTATTATCATTATTGTTGTTGTTGTTATTGTCAGCTACTGTTATCTTTACATGCATGGCTGTTAAGGAGGGCCATGTCTAGTACTGCTTGGAGTAGGGTAGAGATAACTGAGGGTGGGAATTTGCTTCAAGGATTCCTTTCCCAGATGGTAGACTGGCTCCAGGCTCCCTAAACAACCTTGAAGAGTATGCTGGCCCTTTCTGTATTTGAACTTAAACCTGTCAGCTGTGAGTTTCCTGGAGCTTGCCTCTGTAGGCAGCCTTCCCCTTACCTGAGGTAAGACTTACTAGATTCAAGAGTTTGGGGCAGTAAGGAAAAATGTCTTCTCCTCCTTGGCATCCTAGTTGCACATTTACTCAGCTCCAAAGGGAAGAATTGTGTTCAGTATTTTGTGGGTTAAGCTTTCCTGGCTAGAACTTTATTTTCTCAAATACTAACAAAAATGGATTTTTCCCCCTACTCTCTCTTGTTAATAGGGTGCTGAGAAAATTTTGTCAATGAATGAATCAGGAGAATTGCAAGACCTCCTAACCAAAATTGAGGTAAATGTGCTTTCAGCAACTTATTTTTAGTAATCAACATGTTAAACACATTCTGATTATAATTGAGTTTTCCTAATTGAATTCTCTCTCCCCATGTTCTTACAGATATGCAATAGGATACATGTGGTAGTTTTAATTTGATGTCTTCTGTTATTAGGTTTGTTGCATCTAGAGTGACTTTAATGTTAACTTCTAATAATCTCATACTATTAGGTGAGTGTTATGGTCAGCTTTATTTGAGCCCAACTCTCTGTAATACAGGCATTGATGAGGTGTGTCAAATCAGGAAATAGCCTTGAAGCACATTAAAATTTTTCATTGAAACAACTTTATTTTTCCCATGGATCTTCCTACATATAGAAGATCTTCCTACATCATTTACAAAGATTAAATAAAAAATTATTTCTCCGAAAAGCATGTTTTAATTTGTATTCCTGTGCTTATACATGTAGCATCAGAGAAATACTTATTCAAATACTCATAAAATTAAAATGCAACCGGAAAGCCCTTATTACCTCATTGCTAAATTATTTTATCAGACTCTTCCTCCCTATTTGTAAGAAGATTATATACTTTATTGTCCTGATTGGGACACTTTGAGAGTGAAAAGTATGCATTAGTAATTGTTCTGGGACGGCAAACGTGAAACAGGACTTTGCCAGAAAAAATAGGTCATATGGTTATCCAGTATCCATATGTCACTACTGGTTATTATTGCTCTAGTCTTTGGTAACCGAATTTCTGATTCTCTACCATTCCTTCCACTGTAGATAAAAGAAAGGACTATGTGGCTTCTTGTGCTTCTTACTACTATCCCTTTGTGTAAGCTTTTCTGTCTGCCTAGAATGATACTGTTCCAATTCCTAATTTCCCTCCAGCATTTTCAAGGCCCATCTTCAGTATCAGTTCTTCCAATAGTCATTTCTGATCTCCCCCGCCTTTGAATTCCTATAACCCTCTTTTTAGGGGGCTTATAAAAGTCTTTTTTGTATTACCTTTCTTTGGGTATTTGACTCACGTCGCAAATGAACTATATGCTCCTTGATTGAAGGATTCATGTTTTATTCATATTGTGACCTTTCCCAGAAGGAAAACAATGGATTCATTCATTCAACAAACATTTATTGAGTATCTACTGTTTACAGGTACTTTGCTAAGGGAGACAACGACGTTCTCTCAATGTACTGCAGACCTATAGCAATAACTCAAAATCATTTTTTATCAGTTTGTGTCACAATACAAACAATAGAGTATGTTTAGACATTGTGGTTCAATGAGGATGATGGCCAGAAATATAGTGCTTATAAAGGAGGAGAATGCTTGGGCTTTAATAAGATAACTTACTATGGTCTGATTCTAAATTCAAAAGCCATGAGATATATACTGAGAGTAAACTTGTTTTTGTAAAATGTTTTAAATTTCCCTTTTTTCCATAATTTATAATTTCTGAAGTATTATGATTTGGAAATCAGAGGATTTTTAGCTCCTTCCTCAGCTCTGCTTCTGGCTGTAAGCCTTTGGACATAACTTTTCACCTGTCAGTATCTTGATTTCTTTATCTATTAAATCAGGGTGTGTACTTGCTTCTCTTAAAACTCTTCTTAGCTAAAAAAGCTGTATGAATGGATCTATTTATTTCTTTCTGTTCTTATATACTACTCCAAACCTGTGAAGTTATTCACTTATATTATTATATATCTTTCTATTTAAACAATTTGGTTTATGTGTATTATTCTCTGTGTACATTTTAAACTTATTTAAATGGTATTATGCAGTATCATTGATCTATTTAATTCTTGTTGCATAAATATTGTACTATTTTAATTCTATGGCTTAAGAGCATCTTTTAGGATTTTACAGGATGAATATCTTTCATTGCTTTTCTTTGTATGGGTTGATGACTGATTTAGTTATTCTGGACTTTTATTCCATTGAGTCTATAATTATTCAATTCTACAACTTGATCAACAGTACCATGTTAGATAATCTCTCTCTCTCTCCATCAGCTCAAAAACTTTGGAAAAGAAGATGTTTTTCTCTTCATTAAGTCTGTCTCCATTCTACACATGACATAAATAGGGCACAAATATTTTAAGCTATTTTTAATGTTCAAAATAATGGTATGATATTGACTTTCTAATGTTATAGGAACTCTGCGATGCCATCACTATGTTCAGCTGCTTTGGCCATATAGTAAAACTGGTGGAGAATTTGTAGCCAATCAAGAACACCCAGAACTCTGCCTGAGAGGTAGCTGGAGTTTAAGAGGAAGTAAAGAGACCAGGTGAAAAGAAGCACTGGGAAAGCCATGCAAAGAGGATAAGGGATACAAAATGCAGATCCAAACCCATCCCATTTTTCTGGTTGGCTTTTGACAGTAGAGTAGGAGTTAAATATTCATGATGAAGGAAACATTTCAGTCCTTACTATATAGCAAGATATATTCCTGGCACTTTATACATATTAAATCATTGAAAGCTCACAACTCTGCTAAATGAGTTCTCTTATTATCCCCATTTTTTATATGTATTAAATCATTGAAAGCTCACAACTCTGCTAAATGAGTTCTCTTATTATCCCCATTTTACTGGCAAGGGAATGGAGGTACAGAAAGACAAAAATCACTTGCTCAAGAGTGTTTAGGTAGTCGTATTTGATTTATGATTCTAATCAGTCTGATTCCAAACCCATAATGTTAATTAACTATGAACCTATGCTTCCATGACTCTCAAATTAAGTGGCCTGTAGGTATCTAGGAAATCTGACTATATTGTGGCAAGACACAAAACCTGGGTTAGTAATTTCCTAAGAGGTAAGCTACTAAAGGTGTTAGGTTCAGGGAATAGTCTGGATTTTGACACAGGGCTCTGACAGTAGACAGATCCTGGCAAGATCTAGTTTGCTGTTACTTGGGTCACTACATGGTAGTCTATGACCACTCCTGGTCTTCATAATTCAGGTTCCAGTTTCTAGCAGTTATTTCAAGTGATACTGAAGACGGACACTTAGCAGCTGTGGTTGGACAATCAGAAATGGAGTCAGAAAATAATTTCAATTTTTTTTCTGCACCAAGAATCTTATCATACATCCCATCCAACTGAAAATTGCTGTGGAAGCTGAGTGGATCTGATTTGTTGATGAAGATTATTAGCGGCCTCAAACGTGAGGAGCTGGCCAAAGGCAGCAGAAGCTAGTAACACATATGATAGTTGGTATGGAGATCTGGTCTCAGTAGAGCTGGTTGTGCCAATGGGGACTGTGTTCCTGAATTGACAGTTTGCAGGTAATCCTTCCACTAAGATGTGAACTCCATGTGAACACAGATGTTCATTTATTTTTATTATTTACCTCTAGTGCCTAGAACAGGGATTGGCATATCCCAGGGACACATAAATATTTACTGAGGGAATAAATAAATGACTTCTCTTTCATCCAAAGCTTTTTTTGGAGGAGGCAACGCATTTAAGAGATGAAAAGAAAGAGAAAATTATTATTTTATATAAAAGAATGTGTGGCTGAAAGGATGAATGAAACCACTATTTTTTGGTAAATGATATTTATTTATGTTAATAAATAGGCTAAAAATGAGAAGGAATGAGATGTCTAAGGAGTCCTCAAAAAACAATAACCAAGATGGATAGCTAATCCTGCTGGTGTCCATGCAGGGAGAGCCAGGGGAGTGCTGAGATGTATTATCATATCAGTGGTTCTGGCAGATACTGAATTAAAGATCTCAGATGGCAGAGAAGCTCTAAGTAAGCTTTGCCTTGTTATTTTTTTGAAGATAGTGAGTAAATAGTTTTGTTGTCATTTGTACTGAGATTGCCAACATAGTGTCCATTTTCTGTCCTTTTTTTTTTTTTATTGGTAAAGCTGATAACAATTACTTAATCTGATTCTCCCCTGAGGACTGGCAACTGCTTATTTGTTCTTGAAGAACTGAGCAAAGATTCCCAAATACACACTTAGGATGTCAAAAATGGCACAGGCTATCTGTGCAAGGCATTGGAGGTGTCAGAGACTCTCCTGAGGCTCCCTGGAGAAGTATAGCTCTGCGTGATGGTCCTTCCTAGGGAGAAGGGGGTGGCAGCAGCCTATTCTGAGGCTACAGCCACAGATACCACCTACCTGCTCACCTGGGGAATCAGGCCATGTCATCTGCCTCTCTCTGAAATCAAAACATCTATTTAAGTAGGTTTATGGCAGTCCATCCCATCTGGTTTAAGAATCAGGCTCCTATATCCAGGCTTCTACATTTTGAATTATGAGCTACAAATTTCCCCTGTGTCTGCATTTTGTTCAGTGACTTCTTTCTCAACTCTGCAAATTAAGGATGCCGGAAACACTGATGATCAGAAAAGATTTTATTTATTTTTTTAGCAGCTTGGTCAGGCAGAGGGGTGTTTGTAGGCATTTAAGCATTTGCTGAATTAAATTTTTGAATCTAGTTTAAAACAAAATACATAGACCAAGATGAATCATCCAGAGATGATTATAATGCCAAGCGTGTACTCTCTGACAATTTATTTTATGGGTAATACTGCTTCATAGACAATCTGGATAATGAGGTGTATTGTCACAGAGGCTCAAATAAGTTGCTTCCTCTTTGGTCAGATACTTAAGGGACTTTCAAGCTCTATTGGAATAGGATTTGATGATCTGAGGTTAAAAATAACAAGAATTTCATTTCCTGATCTTGAAGAAGACATGAAGACTCTTGATCTTAGCATCCTGTTTTTATATTGCATAACTGGGGGTAAACTTGCATTCTTGAAATTTGAGTTTCAAATTTCCTTTGTTACAAAGGAAGTCCATTTCACATTCATTCATAAACTTGCCATTATCTTTGTCGTTTGTCAGTTTTTGTCCTTTGTTAGAGACAAAAGACATTTTGTGTGCTTTAGTTGAGATGACTGCAATATGGAGCAGACCTATCCAAGACTCAAGGGTGAGGCTTAAGACAACAGAGAAGTGTCTGGTTCACGGCTATATTCCTATTGCCTTACACAGTGCCTGGCTAGTGAATACTCAATATATATTTGTGGAATGAAATGAATAAGTAGAAGGTCTCACTCACAGAGTATCTGTTTTTTAAAACTCACTCACAGGAATAAATGAACAGAAAGAAGTAAAGTGGAGGGTGAATTCTCATTTTTTTTTTCTTGAATTCCACCCCAAAGTGACTTGTCTCAACCCAAACCACTATTCAGAGGAGAGGAGACAGTCAGTTGATTCAGTACTCTCTGTGCTATTCTCAACCAGGTCTGCCTGGATTCTTAATTGCTTGCAGGTCAAACTTTCCACAGTCAGTCTCTTCATTGAAAGTGGAAGTCAGTTTTTTTTTTTTTTTTTTTTACTAATAGTGAAGCCTGTTTTGTTACTAGTTAGTAATGCTACTAATAGTAATTAGCAATGCTATAAGTAAAGTGGAAGTCTGTTTCATTAACTTGGGTTATTCTTTCTTCCTCCAACTTGAAACTTTTTCCACGTTCTTCGGGAAATTCCTAGCTCTTTTTCCATCTTGATCTGTGGGCAAAACTGTCTACAGAAGGGTTAGACTTCAGAGCAACACTAATATAAGAGCATCTAATATAACCCAACTGGGTTTTCTTTGTACAGAACCCTCTAAATTAGGACCAGACTTCCAGTATAACAAAAGTGCGCTTTGAAAGACGTGGCTAGGCATGACTACATTATTTATTCTTATTAGAATAACAAATGGTGTAAATTGTGCTGGATGATGCAGCAAGAATGAGATTCCTGGGTGACGAGGGGGCACTGGGGAGCTTTAGTGAGTTGCCTTGAGACCCACCCCACCTCACTACCACTTTGGTTTTTGTCGTAGCATTTATCCTTTCAACTGCTTTACATTTGGGGATCTCATGTTTAGATTATTTGGGGAAAAATGGATGCAAATAAACATTGAAAACTACTATCATAGAGGGAAGACCATGGATTTTGCTCATAGAGAGACCTCTTCAATATTCAACTTTCTAGTTATAACTTGATAATTAGTTTTTAAAAACCAGCTTAGAGGCTGTGTTTCCTCATTTGTAAAATGGTAGTGTCTATCACGTCAGGCTGGTATGAGAAGGGGACAAAGACTCCACATGAGATGTAAGCCATCCCTTTCCTCTCCTACGGTTATGGCTGAATTAGCTAATTTTCCCTGAGAATGGAAGTAGTGGACTTATTCTTTCACTATCTTGGAAGTGCTTTCCAGCACTATTCTCCAAGACAACAGAAATAGCACATGAATTGAAACACATTTACTCTCCTTTTCTTACAGTGGCAAAACTTTAAACCAGAAAGGGAAGTATGGAACAAGTGTTTAAATTGAACGACTCTGAGAAGTGTAGAAAATGGTTGTGTCATGTGACCACAAGCAGTTTAGCTTGAGGTAGCAGTTAATAAAAATCATTTCAAATGGAATTTATTAATAAAATAATGGCCAGTAATGACTAATTGTATTGAGTGCCTACTATGTGCCAGGCAATGTTCTGTTCACTTCCCATGAATTAGTTCATTGAATCCTCTCAACAATCCTTTGAATAAAAGAGAGGTCTCATCACAGAATTGCACGGACTCTGAGGACCTTATTTTAGAATGGCTTTGTTGTATTTGTGATTATATTTAGAAACAAAAATGTAGCTTTGGTATTTATGTATTAAGTTTATTTTAGGCAATTTATTTGTTCTGACAAGGGAATAAATTATGAAGAAACGGTAGACTCTTGGTATTAGTGAACTTAACATTTGATATTTTAGCCTTTGAAAGTAATATTTGTAAGTCATGTTGTCGGTCCATTACATAAAACAATTTTTAATTGTGTTGAGTTACTATTTTGAATTTTGTGTGCTCAGAGCCTGGTGTCTGAAGTGCCACAAATAGAAAATGAGCTTAGGAAGCTGCATAGCACTAACGTTTCATTTCAGCTTTGTTGTTCTTTGCTTGTAGTCACAAATACATTTCATGAGAAAACCATATGGCCATTCAAGAATCTGGTCATTCACAAGTGTCTTGGGTCATAGCAGGAATTCATATTCACCTAATATGCACTGGTACAGAGGTCATGGTTGCTGAAAATATTGAACTATGTTTGTACTCATTAAGATACTGAAATAATTGGGCCAGGCGTGGTAGCTCATGCCTGTAATCCCAGCATTTTGGGAGGCCAAGGCAGACAGATCACTTGAGTCAGGAGTTTGTGACCAGCCTGAACAACATGGTGAAACCTCGTCTCTACTAAAAATACAAAAATGAGTCAGGTGTGGTGACATGCTCCTATAATCCCAGCTACTTGGGAGGCTGGGGCAGTAGAAGCGATTGAACCCAGGAGGAGGAGGTTGCAGTGAGCTGCCGAGGTCGCACCACTGCACTGCAGCCTGGGCAACAGAGCGAGACTCTGTCTCAAAAAAAAAAAAAAAAAAAAAAAAAGATATTGAAATAATTTATATTGGTTGGTAAATAGCCATTGCCCAAGATGCATTAATATCTCTTTTCTTCTCTGTAAACTCCAACTTATAAACTTTGCCAGATAAAATGCAGGATGCCCACTTACATTTAAATATCAGATAAATTATAAATAATTTTTTGGCTTAAGTATATTTCATACAGTATTTAGTACATACTTAAACAAAAAATATTTGTGTTCTATCTGAAATTCAAATTTAACTGAACTTCCTGTATTTTTATTTGCAAAATCTGACAACTCTATTTTACTAGGAACTCAGATCTATTTACAATCTAGCAGTAATGAGTAAAGGGCTGGACTCAGGGTCCCTGCAGGTCCTTGCTCTAGGACCTTGGCCAGCCCAGCATTTATTCTGATTTGGTGCACTTGTTGTACAAGTCATTAAATATTTTTAGTTTAATCTCCTGTCATAGCAATAGTGAATGACAAGGATTTATCTACATTATATTCCTTCTAATATTTGATAAGAACTCCATTACTTAGAAATGTTCTCATATTTGGCTTATAAAGTACACTGTTTTTCCATCACTGAGTTTGTTTTCACTCAGAGTTTTTCTTTTTTCTATTTTAATATTATGCAAAACTTAAGTGCAGTGCATCCTTTTTTTAGGTCAATTCTTGCACAAAGAAATGACAAAAATCCATCAACAAAGTGACCAAATGGCTGTGCATATTCAGTCTATCTTTTTGGAAGAGCTTTACATTTCTACAGTCTTGACGAAGTTCACTGTTCATATTATTCAGATTGATAACAACTTTCTGTGATTCGGTGCCATTAGAAATGAGATATTATATGAGTTTAGCCATCTTGATATAATAGTCAAGTCAAACTATAATTGCAAGTGAATCCTGCTATATACAGAAAATGCCCATTTATGTTGCCTTAAAATATCAATGGTAGATTGATATTTTATAAATATCAATTAGATCCTAATGTTTGATTACCAAAGTACATCCCACAGGTTACTAATTATGAGATAATTATATTATTGAGTCTAAAAATTCTCACAGTTGTATGTGCTGGAGCAATCCTGGGTTAAACCCAGTTTATCAGGTTTCTTTTAAGTTGAATATTTTTTAGGGTTTAATATGTGCAATTATAAATCTTTGGAGAAAAGCTATACGTATGTGTCGGTATGTTAAGCATGTTTGTCTGAGTATGTGTTTGCCTGTGTACGTGTGTATCCACATTTCCTGAGCTTATTGTAGCAATTATTCCCTTCACAAAGCCAGGGCTTCAAAAACTGCTGCAAATTCCTTTTTTGCAAGTCAGAAGCTTAGTATCAATTTACTTATTTTCTCTTTGTATTCATTTTGTAATGGCACCTAATCTCCTCTAAACTGATGGATGCCTCTAGAGGACACCAGTAAAGGTTATATGCTCAGAAAAGCAAAGAGAAATGCATGTAAATGATTTTAAAAATATTACTCTCAACACCCTATCTGGTTATTTTCATTGTATTATCAGAGATACTTTACCTTTGCTTGAGATAGAAAGGTTGATAGCTACTGTGGGAAACTAAATAGATTTACAGAAATGTCTCAAGATTTCTGTGCTTGTTTTCTTAAAAATAAAATGAGGATAATGATGCTCAAATTAAATCTTTACTGAAAAAGGTGTCTGTATGTGTACTGATTAGTGTGGGTGAAGATGCTATACAAAAATGCATTTGAAAGTGCTTTGAAAAAAGAAGTATTAGTCTAAATTTATAATATAATTAGTAATCTTCAGTTGATAGTGGCTTCTGCACACTTCAGCTTTTAGCTTTCTGATTTTTTCAGACTTGTTATTAGTATACTATTCTATAAACAAAGACATGAAACTGTTAAATGATACTAATGGGAAAGTTAAAGTATTTTCCCTTAATACAAAAAAACAGCTTCTGAATTATTTGGTTTGTAAATAGACGTTTTCATATGATGTATTTCTTGAAGTTATGTGCCCTTCAACCTAAAATTTTCCCATGTTACAAACCAAACCTGTGGTATAGATGGCCATTGGCTGGGGAATGAAGGAGAACTTCAACTAATTACTTCCCTGGGTGTAATGTGTATTAATAGTAGGTGAATTCAAGTGTTTAGCCATATTATGCCAATATCGTTTTATGACCACTCACAGTACAGAAAGACCAGGAGGCTGATTGAGTTGTTCATGCTAACACATCTTTTGTTTTCTCTTGTTCCCCTGCCACCTTATACAGAGAGTGCAGCATCCACATGAGTGTCCCTCTTGTGGAGGCTTTGGGTTTCTTCCATGCTCTATGTGCCATGGGAGCAAGATGTCCGTGTTTCGAAATTGCTTCACAGACTCTTTCAAAGCCCTGAAGTGTACGGCTTGCAATGAAAACGGTCTTCAGCGTTGTAAGAACTGTGTTGGTTAATTGGAGCTTCTACCCACGAAAAGTCTCATTTTATTAATCAAAGGCAATACTTTGGTTTATATATATTTTTTAAATGCTTATGTTTATGGATTAACCAATAAACTTTATTATAATTGTCTTTGTGGTGAATTTTTGCTGCAATCAGTTTTCTTTGATGTATTAAATAAATGTTTATTTAACAACTACTATGTGCCAAACCCTGTGCTAGACCCTGGTTTCGAATTGGAATTAACGGAGTACCCCAAACCACTCAAAGATATCCAAAGTCTGATTCCCTAAATGTATTTGCTCGTCTAAAGAAAAGAGCAAAATCTAGATAATGGTGCCTATTGCAATATCACCCTATTGACTAGGATGAGTTAATGCAAGTACCTAGAAGCATAACATATTTCTAGGCATGTTACAAGGAAGAAGAAAGCTCTGGAGAGTGGAAAAAATGTGATCATATTTATACTTAGGCAGTAATATTTTTAAGCTGTAGAATAGTTTTGTTTGTTTGTTTTTTTAAGCTGCAGAATAGTCTCAAAGCTGATGATCTTAATGATAAACCAATAATGCTATCAGGTGGATTTCTTTGTGTCGATACAAAAGCTACCAGAAGACTTATCTGGACATTTATTTATTTATTTATTTATTTATTTATTTATTTATTTAATATTTGGGGGTACATGTGAAGGTTTGTTACATAGAATTACTTTGTCCATTGTCACTTGAAAGCCATTCAAAAAGGTGGCTCTTTATCGTCCTCTTAGCGGGACACCAGAGCACTCTACCATTTGAACACATTCTAGGTATGAATGTGCAAAAAAGAAAATTTGCTGTAATTATTGACTGATGACTACGTATATATACATGTCTGTACTCGGATGGATTTGCTTTATCAATGATTTCTAGAAGTTGCCTTCACAGTATTTGTGATAAGGTAATCAAAATATTTTGCTCCTTGGTTTTCTGAAAAGCAACAAATATTTACAGAGTACTTTTTAATTAGCTAGACCCACAGTAAGAGATGGTTTCTGCTTTCATGGAGCTTACACTTTAAGAAGTAAGGAGTATACAACGAATAAATATGAGCAGATGAGTCCTATAATACTACAAAAGGGCGGGGCATGGTGGCTTATGCCTATAATCCAGCACTTTGGGAAGCCTAGGCAGGTGGATCACGAGGTCAGGAGATCGAGATCATCCTGGCTAACATGGTGAAACCCCATCTCTACTAAAAATACAAAAAATTAGTCGGGTCTGATGGCAGCACCTGTAGTCTCAGCTACTCGGGAGGTTGAGGCAGGAGAATCGGTTGAACCTGGGAAGCAGAGACGCAGTGAGTCAAGATCGCACCACTGCACACTCCAGCCTGGGTGACAGAGTGAGACTCTGTCTCAAAAAAAAAAAAAAAAACCTGCAAAAGAAGTACAATGTGTTATGGGAAAGTATCAACATGAGGTAGAAAATGATTACAAAGACTGCTGAGCAACTGACATTTTAAATGAGACATGAGAGAAATTGGAAACCAGTTACTCAACAAGCAAGGGGATAGTGCTTCAGGTAGAGAAATAGCATATGTGGTGACCCGAGGTCAGAGGAAAGGTGTGTATTCGAAGAACTGTAAGAAATCCAATATAGGAGTGATTGCCTCATAATAGTGTAGCAGTTTATAGCAGAATAAGCCTTCTGCTAATAACGCATGTACACTGAACAAAATAATAAAAAACAAACGCAATTGTTGAAGGTACTAGAAAACAACCCCAAACAAAAAGAAACAGGAGAGGATTCATTTACTGAAAGATTGGAAACCCAACGAACCTCACATTTATCCAGCGTTTCCTCTGCAGGTACATTCTAGTTTTCATAAAATATGCCTCATAAAGAAATTGTAGTCTTACTGGGTGAAAAAGATAGAGGTTGGAATCTGGAGCTGCCAGAGTGTCTGGAAGTGAGGGGAAAATTCCAAGAAATGAGGGGATCAACAGAAGGGAGCCCCAACATCTGCTCATTAATTTCACCTGGAATCCTGGGCTGATTCCTAACCTACACAGGCAGAGGAAAGATACAGCCAACAGGCCAGAAAGTTGGGCAGAGAGATGAGCTGCTGCCTGTAGAATTCTTGAAACCAAACCTCCATGGTTTTATGGTATCTTTTAGTATTTGACTAAATGCTAGAACAAAACTCAACATGCAAATTGGGTATAGAAAGGAACTCCTTGAATATGAAACGCTAGAGCTAATATCATACATAATGGTAAAATATTGGATGCCTTCTCCCTAAGATCAGAAACAGCAAATGAATATTCATTTTCATCACTTCTATTCAATATTGTGATAGAGGTCCTCACTAGACAAATAAAGCAAAGAAAAAAGTCATAAAAATTGGAAAAAATGAAGCTCACTATTTGTATGCAACATGATTGGGATGTAGAAAATCTAAAAAAAATTATAAACTACTGAACTAAAAACTGAAATTAGCAGAATTATTGGATTCAAGGACATTATATAAAATTTGGAATGCAATGTATAAGAAACACACAATTAAATATGAAATTTCCAATTTAATATCCAATTGGATATTGAATGTCCAATATAAAGCACTATCAGAAAACATCAAATACGTGGAATACATTTTTCCAAAGATGTACAAGATTTCAACATCAAAAACTAAAATGTAGATTTTGCTGAGAAATTATAGAAGACCCTAATACATGGAGAAATATATAATGTTTATGTAATGGAAGACTTCACATTTTAAAGGTGTCTATAAAGGAGTTGCAATGCAATCTCAATTAAAACCTCACCAGATTCTTAGTAGAACTTGATGAATAAATCTAAATTTATATAAAAATGCAAATAACATAGATATTTTTGAACAAGTAGAGTAAAATAATGAGAGACAAATAGATCGATAAAATAGATTAGAAAATATAGAAATAGACACACACATTAAGATCAACTGATTTTCAAGAAAGATGCCAATTTGAGGCAACAGAGAAGGGAAAGTCTTTTCACAAATAGTGTTGGAACAGCTAGATTTCCATGTGGAAAAAATGACTACGACAATGACTACTATTACGTTGCTACCACCGCTGCTCCTGCCACCTAGTAGGTAGAGGTCAGGGATACTGATAAAAATTCTACAAAACACAGTATAACCCTTTGCCTCAAAAAAGGATGATTTAATCCAAAATGTCAGTAATGCCAAGACTTAGAAACCCTGATCTAAATGTTGAAGCTAAATCAAGGCAATAGTTTTACAATCTGGGGATAGGTGAAGATGTTTTGGGCAAGTAAGTCAAAACACCTAACCATAAATTGGACTTCAAGATTAAAATGTTCGGCCGGGCGCGGTGGCTCAAGCCTGTAATCCCAGCACTTTGGGAGGCTGAGACGGGCGGATCACGAGGTCAGGAGATTGAGACCATCCTGGCTAACAGGGTGAAACCCCGTCTCTACTAAAAAAATACAAAAAACTAGCCGGGCGAGGTGGCGGGCGGCTGTAGTCCCAGCTGCTCGGGAGGCTGAGGCAGGAGAATGGCGTAAACCTGGGAGGCAAGCTTGCAGTGAGCTGAGATCCGGCCACTGCACTCCAGCCTGGGCGACAGAGCGAGACTCTGTCTCAAAAAAAAAAAAAAAAAAAAAAAAGAGATTAAAATGTTCTCACAAAACACATGTAAGAAAATGAAAAGGGAAGCCATAACAGGGAGAAAATATTCACAATCTAAATGTCTGCCAAAGGACCGAAATATGTAGAATATGTAAAGAACTCTGAAAAATCAAAAATAAAAAGAAAACCTAAAGACAATCTAATGAAGAAATGGGTCACAAGTGCCTGCAAAAGAGGCTATGGCTGGCCAAAAACATTTAGTAAAATATGACATCATTAGTCATTAGAGATATGCAAATTAAAACTGCAATGTTATATTACTGCACAATATTTGGAATGACTAAAATTTGTTTAAAAAGATTGAAAATACTAAGTGTTGGTGTGGAGGTGGAGTAACTAGAACTCTCCTGCGTTGCTAATGTGAATGTTAAGTGGTACAACCACTTGGGAAAACCTCTGACAGTTTCTGATGAGGTAAATATACACCAAACACCAGTTTACTCCTAGTTACTTACTCAATAGAGATAAGAATATATGGCTAGGTACAATGGCTCATGCCTGTAATACCAGCACTTTGGGAGGCTGAGGTAGGAGGATCATGGGATCAGGAATTCGAGACCAGCCTGGCCAATATGGTGAAACTCCATCTCTACTAAAAAATACAAAAATCAACAGGGCATGGTGGCATGCACCTGTAGTCCCAGCTACTTGGGAGTCTGAGGCAGGAGAACTGCTGGAGCTGGAGAGAGGGAGGTTGCAGGGAGCCAAGATTGCAGCACTGCATTCCACCCTGGGCAGTAGAGTGAGACTCTGTCTCAAAACAAAAAAAAAAGAAAGAAAAAAAGAAAGAAAGAAAGAACATATGTCCACACTGTACGAGCATTTTGTGGAAGCTGTACTCGTAATAGCCAAAAGTAGAGGTATCTCAAATGTTCATTGACAGGAGAATTGATAAAAAACTTGTGGTATATTAATAAAGAGTGATGCTGATTAAAATCCCAAAGATACAATTCCTAATGCCACAATTCTAATTGTTGAAATTTTGAAAGATCAATATTCTTAAAGTCTAAATCTCTGAAGTCTATAATCCCTAACATCTAATTCAATCCCCAAACCATAAAGACAGGTGTGGAATTAGGTGATGATCATGGCTTCTAAAAATGAATTTCAAATTGTTACCAATAATGTTTGCTTTGTCTACTCAGCCCAATGCAATGAGTGGAAAATTTTGTTGAGTGAATTGACTATGTCATATGGCAATAACAAAAACTTCAGTTTAAAAATGCGTCATTTGTCTGCATTGGCATTCTTTCCATCTCATGAAGCTGTAGACAGGTTTAATACCTTAAAGCTGAATTTCTTTGAAGATGCCTGCAAAGTCACTGACTGGTTTGAAAATAATTATGTTTATGGTAGGATAAAAAGACACGCAATGGTGTTGAACCATTACCAGTATTGTTTCTGCCAGATTTGTAGTCTGAATGTGAGTGCCTGCAGAATGGGTTTCTGTGTACCCCTAAAAATACAGAGGCACGGCACAGAAAGTGGGAAAATGTAATAGGGAATGCTCGTGTTGTTGTATATCAAATCAAGAAAGAATTCAAAAGAGCAACACTATGTGGAAAATGAATGTAGACATATTCTCCAACAGGAGCCATGCCCTAATAGAAAAAAAAAAAGGGCGGAGCAAGATGGCCGAATAGGAACAGCTCCAGTCTCCAGCTCCCAGCACGAGCAACACAGAAGACAGGTGATTTCTGCATTTTCAACGTAGGTATTGGGTTCATCTCACTAGGGAGTGCCAGACAATTGGTGCTGGTCAGCTGCTGCAGCCCGACCAGCGAGAGCTGAAGCAGGGCAAGGCATCCCCTCACCTGGGAAGCACAAGGGGGAAGGGAATCCCATTTCCTAGCCAGGGGAACTGAGACACACAACACCTGGAAAATCAGGTAACACCCACCCCAATACTGTGCTGTACCAAGGGTCTTAGCAAAAGGGCACACTAGGAGATTATATCCCACACCTGGCCGGGAGGGTCCCACACCCGCCCACGGAGCCTCCCTCATTGCTAGCACAGCAGTCTGGGACCTAACTGCAAGGCAGGAGCAAGGCTGGGGGAGGGGATGCCCGCCATTGCTGAGGCTTAAGTAGGTAAACAAAGACGCTGGGAAGCTCGAACTGGGTGGAGCTCACAGCAGCTCAAGGAGCCCTGCCTGTCTCTGTAGACTCCACCTCTGGGGACAGGGCACAGCTAATCAACAACAACAACAACAACAACAACAAAGCAGCAGAAACCTCTGTGCACGCAAACTACTCTGTCTGACAGCTTTGAAGAGCGCAGTGGATCTCCCAACATGGAGGCTGAGATCTGAGAACAGACACACTGCCTGCTCAAGTGCGTCCCTGACCCCTGAGTAGCCTAACTGGGAGACATCCCCCACTAGGGGCAGACCAACACCCCACACCTCACACGGTGGAGTACACCCCTGAGAGGAAGCTTCCAAAGTAAGAATCAGACAGGTACACTCGCTGTTCAGCAATATGCTATCTTCTGCAGCCTCTGCTGATGATAACCAGGCAAACAGGGTCTGGAGTGGACCTCAAGCAATCTCCAACAGACCTACAGCTGAGGGTCCTGACTGTTAGAAGGAAAACTAACAAACAGGAGGACACCCAAACCAAAACCTCATCAGTACGTCACCATCATCAAAGACTAGAGGCAGATAAAACCACAAAGATGGGGAAAAAGCAGGGCAGAAAAGCTGGAAATTCAAAAAATAAGAGCACATCTCCTCCTGCAAAGGAATGCAGCTCATCGCCAGCAATGGATCAAAGCTGGATGGAGAATCACTTTGATGAGATGAGAGAAGAAGGCTTCAGTCCATTAATCTTCTCAGAGCTAAAGGGGGAATTACGTAGCCAGCGCAAAGAAACTAAAAATTTTGAAATAAGAGTGGAAGAATTGATAACTAGAATAATTAATGCAGAGAAGGCCATACATGAACTGACAGAGATGAAAACCATGACACGAGAAATACGTGACAAATGCACAAGCTTCAGTAACCGACTCGATCAACTGGAAGAAAGAGTATCAGCAATTGAGGATCAAATGAATGAAATGAAATAAGAAGAGAAATCTAAAGAATAAAGAAGAAAAAGAAATGAACAAAGCCTGCAAGAAGTATGGGATTATGTAAAAAGACCAAATCTACGTCTGATTGGGGTGCCTGAAAGTGAGGGGGAAAATGGAACCAAGTTGGAAAACACTCTTCAGGATATCATCCAGGAGAACTTCCCCAACCAACTAGGGCAGGCTGACATTCAAATTCAGGAAATATAGAGAACGCCAAAAGATACTCCTCGAGAAGAGCGACTCCAAGATACATAATTGTCAGATTCACCAAAGTTGAAATGAAGGAAAAAATCTTAAGGGCAGCCAGAGAGAAAGGTAGGGTTACCCACAAAGGGAAGCCCATCAGACTAACAGCAGATCTCTTGGCAGAAACTCTACAAACCAGAAGAGAGTGGGGGCCAATATTCAACATTCTTAAAAAAAAGAATTTTAAACCCAGAATTTCATATCCAGCCAAACTAAGTTTCATAAGTGAAGGAGAAATAAAATCCTTTACAGATAAACAAATACTTAGAGATTTTGTCACCACCAGGCCTGCCTTACAAGAGACCCTGAAGGAAGCCCTAAACATGGAAAGGAACAACCGGTACCAGCCATTGCTAAAACATGCCAAAATGTAAAGATCATCGAGGCTAGGAAGAAACTGCATCAACTAACGAGCAAAATAACCAGTTAATATCATAATGGCAGGATCAAGTTCACACATAACAATATTAACCTTAAATGTTAATGGACTGAATGGTCCAATTAAAGGACACAGACTGGCAAACTGGATAAAGAGTCAGGACCCATCAGTTTGCTGTATTCAGGAGACCCATCTCACATGCAGAGACACACATAGGCTCAAAATAAAGGGATGGAGGAAGATCTATCAAGCAAATGGAGAACAAAAAAAAGCAGGGGTTGCAATCCCAGTCTCTGATAAAACAGACTTTAAACCATCAAAGATCAAAAGAGACAAAGAAGGCCATTACATAATGGTAAAGGCATCAATTCAACAGGAAGAGCTAACTATCTTAAATATATATGCACCCAATACAGGAACACCCAGATTCATAAAGCAAGTCCTTAAAGACTTACAAAGAGACTTAGACCCCATACAGTAAAAATGGGAGACTTTCAACACTCCACTGTCAACATTAGACAGATCAACGAGACAGAAAGTTAACAAGGATATCTAGGAATTGAACTCATCTCTGCACCAAGCGGACCTAATAGACATCTACAGAACCCTCCACCCCAAATCAACAGAATATACATTCTTCTCAGCACCACATCACACTCATTCCAACATTGACCACAAAATTGGAAGTAAAGCACTCCGCAGCAAATATACAAGAACAGAAATTATAACAAACTGTCTCTCAGACCACAGTGCAATCAAACTAGAACTCAGGACTAAGAAACTCACTCAAAACCGCTCAACTACATGGAAACTGAATAACCTGCTCCTGAATGACTACTGGGTACATAACGAAATGAAGGCAGAAATAAAGATGTTCTTTGAACCCAATGAGAACAAAGATACAACATACCAGAATCTCTGGGACACATTGAAAGCAGTGTGTAGAGGGAAATTTATAGCACTAAATGCCCACAAGGGAAAGCTGGAAAGATCTAAAATGGACACTTTAACATCACAATTAAACGAACTAGAGAAGCAAGAGAAAACACATTCAAAAGCTAGCAGAAGGCAAGAAATAACTAAGATCAGAGCAGAACTGAAGGAGATAGAGACACAAAAAACCCTCCAAAAAATCAATGAATCCAGAAGTTGGTTTTTTGGAAAGATCAACAAAACTGATAGACCGCTAGCAAGACAAAGAAGAAAAGAGAGAAGAATCAAATAGATGCAATAAAAAATGATAAAGGGGATATCACCACCAACCCCACAGAAATACAAACTACCATCAGAGAATACTATAAACACCTCTACGCAAATCAACTATGGGATGCAAGGTTGGTTCAACATATGCAAATCAATAAACGTAATCCAGCATATAAACAGAACCAAAGACAAAAACCACATGATTATCTCAATATATGTAGAAAAGGCCTTTGACAAAATTCAACAGCCCTTCATGCTAAAAACTCTCAATAAATTCTGTATTGATAGAACATATCTCAAAATAATTAGAGCTATTTATGACAAACCCACAGCCAATATCATACTGAATGGGCAAAAACTGGAAAAATTCCCTTTGAAAACTGGCACAATACAGGGATGCCCTCTCTCACCACTCCTATTCAACATCATGTTGGAAGTTCTGGCTAGGGCAATCAGGCAAGAGAAAGAAATCAGGGGTATTCAGTTAGGAAAAGAAGAACTCAAATTGTCCCTGTTTGCAGATGACATGATTGTATATTTAGAAAACCCCGTCATCTCAGCCCAAAATCTCCTTAAGCTGCTAAGAAACTTCAGCAAAGTCTCAGGATACAAAATTAATGTGCAAAAATCACAAGCATTCTTATACACAACTAACAGACAAACAGAAAGCCAAATCATGAATGAACTTCCATTCACAATTGCTTCAAAGAGAATAAAATACCTCGGAATCCAACTTGCCAGGGAGGTAAAGGACCTCTTCAAGGAGAACTACAAACCACTGCTCAGTGAAATAAAAGAGGACACAAACAAATGGAAGAGCATACCATGCTCATGGATAGGAAGAATCAATATCGTGAAAATGGCCATACTGCCCAAGGTAATTTATAGATTCAATGCCATCCCCATCAAGCTACCAATGAGTTTCTTCACAGAATTGGAAAAAACTGCTCTCAAGTTCATATGGAACCAAAAAAGACCCTGCATCGCCAAGACAATCCTAACTCAAAAGAACAAAGCTGGAGGCATCACGCTACCTGAATTCAAACTATACTACAAGGCTACAGTAACCAAAACAGCATGGTACTGGTACCAAAACAGAGATATAGACCAATGGAACAGAACAGAGTCCTTAAAAATAATACCACACATCTACAGCCATCTGATCTTTGACAAACCTGAGAGAAACAAGAAATGGGGAACGGATTCCCTATTTAATAAATGGTGCTGGGAAAATTGGCTAGCCATAAGTAGAAAGCTGAAACTGGATCCTTTCCTTACTCCTTATATGAAAATTAATTCAAGATGGACTAGAGACTTAAATGTTAGACCTAATACCATAAAAACCCTAGAAGAAAACCTAGGTAATACCATTCAGCACATAGGCATGGGCAAGGACTTCATGTCTAAAACACCAAAAGCAAGGACAACAAAAGCCAAAATTGACAAATGGGATCTAATTAAACTAAAGAGCTTCTGCACAGGAAAAAAATCTACCATCAGAGTGAACAGGCAATCTACAGAATGGGAGAAAATTTTTGCAGTCTACTCATCTGACAAAGAGCTAATATCCAGAATCTATAAAGAACTCAAACAAATTTACAAGAAAAACACAAACAACCCCATCAAAAAGTGGGCAAGGGATATGAACAGACATTTCTCAAAAGAAGACATGCACACAGCCAACAGACACATGAGAAAATGCTCATCATCACTGGCCATCAGAGAAATGCAAATCAAAACCACAATGAGATACCATCTCACACCAGTTAGAACGGCAATCATTCAAAAGTCAGGAAACAACAGGTACTGGAGAGGATGTGGAGAAATAGGAATACTTTTACACTGTTGGTGGGATTGTAAACTAGTTCAACCATTATGGAAAACAGTATGGCGATTCCTCAAGGATCTAGAACTAGAAGTACCATATGACCCAGCCATCCCATTACTGGGTATATACCCAAAGGATTAAAAATCATGCCGCTATAAAGACACGTGCACACGTATGTTTATTGCGGCACTATTCACAATAGCAAAGACTTGGAATCAACCCAAATGTCCATCTGTGACAGACTGGATTAAGAAAATGTGGCACATATACACCATGGAATACTATGCCGCCATAAGAAAGGATGATTTCATGTCCTTTGTAGGGCCATGGATGCAGCTGGAAACATCATTCTCAGCAAACTATCTCAAGAACAGAAAACCAAGTACCGCATGTTCTCACTCATAGGTGGGAACTGAACAATGAGATCACTTGGACTCGGGAAGGGGAATATCACACACCAGGGCCTATCATGGGGAGGGGGAAGGGGGGAGGGATTGCATTGGGAGTTATAGCTGACGTAAATGACGAGTTGATGGGTGCTGACGAGTTGATGGGTGCAGCACACCAACATGGCACAAGTATACACATGTAACAAACCTGCACGTTATGCACATGTACCCTAGAACTTAAAGTATAATAATGGTGATAATAATAATATAAGCAGCTATTCATCCTACGACAAGATTTCAAGGTTAACAATCATGAAAGTCCACCAGTTTTTATGGATTACCTCCATGCAATTGCCCATAATCTTACTCTGTAATACAATTTCTTATATTGAAAAAAAAAATTAGGTTTTTTTCAAAGGTTTTTTTTCTTTTTATTGTTTTATTCCCAGTATTTTAAATTGTCAGTATTTTTTAAAAAATTCACTATGCTATGTATTTCATCTTTGCATCATTTCCAATCCTGGAGTTATAATAATGTAAAGAGTTTTATAGAAATTGATTGTATACTTTTTTTTTTTGCAAATTTGACTTCACAAAATTTAAGTCACAGTATTGACTCTGTGTGTAAACATTGTGTGTGAACATAAAAACATTGAAATTTAATAAATGAAGAAATGTTCTTTTTGTACATCTGCATTTGTGAAAGATAAAATTTCTTGAAACCTTGGCTCTTTGGTGACTCATATGCAGCAGTGACCCATCATGGTTTTTGATGGAAGACTTAGGTTGTCTGCCATGGTATTTCAGGTAACCCAAGTTATATAAGCTATTTCTTTATGAATATAGTTGTCTGTTCATAACTGTCATACCTCTGCAACTGTCATTAGTGTTCATGCTTACAGAAATGCTTGTGTCATTATTGGATGTTGTATTGTGTAAGGTGGCCTATGAAGTTTTCTTTTGTGTTCTTATATATTTGTCAAATAAGTCCCCTTCAAAGATGCAGATAACTGTCTTTGAAATGTTTTTAAAATTATTTTTTCCGGAATTATATTTCTCAGATTTTCATCTTTCAGGATTTCAGAATTTAGTATTGTGGAGTTTGAGATTGTGTCTTTCAGGATCATGGCCCTAACCTAATAAAGGCGCACACTAACTAGTGATAAAAAGGAACAAGCTTTTGATTCTAGCAATAACATGGATGACTCTCAAAGATAGTATGTTGAATGAACTAAATCAGACACAAAAGGTATGCCCTATATGATTCCATTTATATGAAGCTATAGAATAGGCAAAATTAATCTATAGAATGATTGGCCTACAGGGATGGGGGGAAGAAAGTGCTAAGAAATTAAATATGACCAGAGCTAAGACAGTGGAACATAATACAGCTAGTTGAGAGTTGATTTCTTCTTTATCAAGAAAGAGGATGATATGATCTGGCTCTGTATCTCCATCCAAATCTCATCTTGTAGCTCCCATAATCCCCATGTGTTGTGGGAGGGATCCAGTGGGAGATAACTGAATCATGGGAGCAGGTCTTTCTCATGCTGTTCTCATGATAGTGAATCGGTCTTATGTGATCTGATGGTTTTAAAAACAGGAGTTTATCTGCACAAGCTCTCTCTTTGTCTGCTGCCATCTATGTAAGATGTTACTTACTCCTCATTGTTTTCTGCCATGATTGTGAGGCCTCCTCAACCGTGTGGAACTGTAACTACAATAAACTTCTTTCTTTTGTATATTTCCCAGTTTCAGGTATGTCTTTATCATCAGCATGAAAATGGTTAATACAGTAAATTGGTACCAGTAGAGTGGGGCATTACTGAAAAGATAAACAAAAATGTGGAAGCGACTTTGGAACTGGGTAACAGGCAAAGACTGGAACAGTTTGCAGGGCTCAGAATAAGACAGGAGAATGTGGGAAAGTTTGGAACTACCTAGAAACTTGTAGAAAGTTTTTGACCAATATGCTGATAGTGATATGAACAATAAGGTCCAGGTTGAGGTGGTATCAGATGGAGATGAGTAAGTTGTTGGAAACTGGAGCAAAGGTGATTCTTGTTATGTTTTAGCAAAGAGACTGGCAGCATTTTGCCCCTGCCCTAGAGATTTGTGGAGCTTTGAACTTGAGACAGATGATTTAGGGTGCTTGGTGGATAAAATTTCTATGTAGCAAAGCATTCAAGAGGTTATTTGGGTGCTGTTAAAGACATTCAGTTTTAAAAGGAAAACAGAGCATAAAAGTTTGGAAAATTTGCAGCTTGACAATTGAATAGAAAAGAAAAATCCCATTTTCTGAGGAGAAATTCAAGCTGTTTGCAGAAATTTACCTAAGTAACGAGGAGCCAAATGTTAATCACCAAAGCAATGGGGAAAATGTATCCAGGGCATGTCTGAAACCTTTGCAGCTTCCCCTTCCATCGCAGGCCTGGAGGTTTAGGAGTAAAAAATGGTTTTGTGGGCTGGGCCCAGGGTCTCTCTGCTGTGTGCAGTCTAGAAACTTGGTGCCCTGTGTCCCAGCTGCTCCAGTCATGACTAAAAGGGCAAGGTACAGCTCAGGATGTTGCTTTAGAGTGTGGAAGCCCCAAGCCTATGCAGCTTCTACATAGTGTTGAACCTGCAGATGCACAGAAGTCAAGAACTGAGGTTTGGGACGTCTGCCTAGATTTCAGAAGATGTATGGAAATGCCTGGATGCCCAGGCAGTTTGCTGCAGGGGCGGGGCCCTCATGGAGAACCTCTGCTAGGAAAGTGCAGAAGGAAATGTGGTTTTGGAACCCCCACACAAAGTCCCTACTGGCGCACCACTTAGTGGAGCTGTGAGAAAAGGGCCACCATCCTCCAGACCCCAGAATGGTGGATCCACTGACAGCTTTGCACCATGCACCTGGAAAAACCACAGACACTCAATACCAGCGTGTGAAGGCAGTCAAGAGGGAGGCTGTACCCTGCAAAGTCACAGGGGTGCAGGTGCCCAAAACCATGGGAACCTACCTCTTGCATCAGTGTGAACTAGATGTGAGACAAGGAGTCAGAGAAGATTTTGGAGCTTTAAGATTTGACTGCCCTTTTGGATTTCAGACTTGCGTGGGGCCTGTAGCCCCTTCATTGTGGCCAACTTCTCCCATTTGGAATGGCTGTATTTACCCAATGCCTGTACCCCCATTATATCTAGGAAATAACTAACTTGCATTTGATTGTACAGGCTCATAGGCAGAACGGACTTACTTGTCTTGTCTCAGATGAGATTTTGAACTTTGGACCTCTGAGCTAATATTGAAATGAGTTGAGACTTGGGGGACTGTTGGGAAGGCCTGATTGGTTTTGAAATGTGAAGATATGAGATTATGGAGGGTCCAGGGGCAGAATGATATGGTTTTGCTCTTTGTCCCCACCCAAGTCTCATCTTGTAGGTCCCATAATTCCCACATGGTATAGGAGGGACCCAATGGGGGATGACTGAATCATGGGGACAGGTCTTTCCCGTGCTGTTCTCATGATAGTGAATGGGTCTTATGACATTTGATGGTTTTAAAAACAGGTGTTTCTTTGCACAAGCTCTCTCTTTGCCCACTGCCATCCAGGTAAGATGTGACTTGCTGCTCCATGACTCCTGGAATGATTGTGAGGCCTCCCCAGCCACGTGGAACTATAAGTCCAATAAACCTCTTTGTTTTGTAAATTGCCCAGTCTTGAGTATATCTTTATCAGCAGGGGGAAAATGGACTATTAACGAGGGAAAGAGTTGCTTGTAACAGGGAGAATTTCTCATCGCTGTTCCAACATGGTTGTGAGATACTAAGTAGAATCTCAAAATTTTCTCACTACTTGAGCCCTGGCTCTGTTTCTGCAAATCCAAACATGTCTCAATGTCCTCCTTGTCTGAGCTAATAATAGTCAGGTTGGAGAATTAGAATAGTACAAGGGAATCTAATTTTTAGGCCCTATCCTAAACCCTGGGCTCTGTGGGCAAAAGCTTCTTGTCTCTCAATTACGTTAAAAAAATTATTTCTATCTTTTATTCCTTTTTTGTATGCATTGCTACGAGATTAAAGTGTTGTGTTTTCTGTCGATTATTAGTAAGCCTCTAAGGAAGAACATTACGAAAGAATAATTAAACTTGAAAAAAATAAACTCAGATACCTCCTAGAATTGCAGAAGTTAATGAGAGTAATCAGCTCAGAACAAGCTTAGAATAGGCTTATTTAAACATAAATTTATGCTAACTGTCTGAGATAACTTGCTTTAGACACTTTACAGCTATCTATTTTGGTTCTATGATATATATATGGCAAATAATAATAACTGCTATATTAACCTCACACTGTCTTAGTGTGGGATTAATTCAAATATATAGGAAAGTACTTTAAAAAAAAGACAAAGCATACTATTGAAGCATAGAATAATTTCATAATTAACACAAAAATTATGCATTAGCAATATATCTTTTTATTGGCCAGATTAGAAAAAAGAACTAATATTTGTTGAACTTTCTTCTGATTGCTATGTTTTTTTAGAAGATATCTCATTTATTCTTCGCAGTATCCCAAAATTTCATAGATGAGGAAATTGTGATTCAGAGTGTTAATTAATTCTCTGAAAGTCTGGAAATTTATGTTAATTTGTTGTATATTCTGTGTCCATGTGAGTTGCCTTTATGTCTGGTATAAAGTGGGAAAGCAGTCAAGCAAATAATAAACTTGCTCAAAGATAAACCTGACATAAGCAATAAAGTTGAAATGAAAAAGCCTGTCCTGAGCTTTTATGCTTTTACAACTTCGTACATTCCTCCTGGCAATTCTTAATTGATTTCAAAAGTCAAAAGTCAATTTGCTGGTTGTTTGCAAAGGACATATAGTAATGCAATCAGGACTGGAGTTTGTTCATAAATTTTAAAGAAGGATTAAGGAAGAGATATTAAAAAATGACATATACCTAAGTAACAGAAATACACGTCTATTTTCTAATCTGTCATGATAAGGTCTTTTTTAAAAAGATAAAGTATTGGTATATTGATAAAAGTTTTATCTGGTCTTTCATGCACAAACCTCACACATGTAAAGAAACTACTCTGAGTTCCTTCAAAGTGGAGTGGAAATTTAAAGACTCTTGTAGAAAGCAATCAGAATATAATACTGTTTTGGATTTTTGTGATTATTTCTTCTGTACTTTTACAGTTTCGTTATCCACAACTAATTTAACAGTATTTTTTCTTAGTATTTGACTTAGGTAGTTATTTACATATAACATATAAAGTTATTTTTCATAGAAAACACAGCTTTCTTTATTTTCTTAACTATTACATTTAAGATTAATGTTATTAGGTTATACAATTATATGTATAATTATATATATGTACAATTATAAATACAATTATACAGCTATCGAACTTAGGAAGAAATAAAACTGAGTGTTAGAATATTAATATGTCTGCTGCTAGCGGAAGTGAACCAGCAGACAAGAGTGGTTCTACGGATCGGAGAACATTCAGGAGACAGGAGGCATCAGAAGGAACGTATCACAGAGGGAATGGGGAAAGTCGACCAACCTTGAAAGTATGTGAAGTCTAAGTTGGCTAAGAAAGCTTTAGATAACTTATGTGGCCATGACAGTAACCAAGGGTATTATTGATGATATGCTCAAGGTTATTCATCATTGCATTTCTGACCTCCCTTCAGGCTCATCGGCAAGTGGCATCACTTAGGGACCAGCATTTCTAATGCCGACCATGCCTGATGGGAGGCTCAATCACTTTGGAAGACATGTGGCTCTTTGTGCACTTTCTTCACTTAGAAAGAGACAGTCTCATTGAGGATGCTGCTGCTGCAGAAGCAGACTCATGCTTTACTGAAAGTGATTGCAGTGGATTCCCGTCAAGACGCACCTTCTTCCTTGGGCATTCTTTGACAGGCTATAATAATTCTAGTCAATAGAGATAAAAATATTTTTCATGTATAAGTATCCATGTCTTAAAGCACAATTCCTCTAGGAAAAGAAGGAGTACTCGTTCTGATGGAAACTTTTGTTCTGGTTCTATTTTGAAGTTTTTGAATTCTTCCATTAAACCTAACACAGAATATATTGAAAAATTTAAAATATATGATTTGGCTGCAAGGTGACTTTGAGTTGGAACAAAGCTCTCATAGAAGAATATAAGATGTTCTAAAAGCATTGGTCATAGGTAGTAAAACTAGAGCCTGCTTTTAATCAATATCTGGAAGATCCATATTGATTCTCTGCACTGCACATGCCTCATTTAGCATTCTGTGCCCCAAAGTTGTTACCTTTCTTTCTTTATAGTTTCTGTGGTCTTAATCCTTTTCTTTGCACCACCTTGTTAGAGGAATATAAATATAAATGTTATCTGAGTACCCAGAATAGAAGTCGTAGATCAGTTAGAAAGCAAAATCTTTGCATAATCTAGAAAATGGTGCTATGGTACAGTGCTAATTTATTGCAGTAAATGAAGTTAAAACTAATGGAAAACAGTAATCTTTTAATTTTTGTTCTTCTGAATTGCTGGTTTCTTTCATTCCTGTTTTGAACATTTCATTGGATGAATAAAGACATTGTGAAACCTGAAGACCCTAGAAGAAGCACTGGTACAAAATCTAAGGTGTTGTTTCCTGGAATACCAGATGCCACTTTATTGCTGTGAAGTTTACATATACGCTTTGACCTTTAAATATCTGTTCTGAGTTACCTGTTTGCTGTAGATTTTACCTAGAGACAGAATTGTCAACATATTTTCCATTACATTTTTGTATTTTGGGAAGGAAATATCATAGCATGCTTTACTTTTAGTAAAAAGAAAGACAAACTGTTTTTTAGAACATTCTTCCTTAAGGTAAAACTGCTACAATCTTTGTATTTTTTTCAGTAGTTGCTGTACATTCTTTTGCTGTTATAAATATGTCAAGAGCTCCCAGTAGCTGTAATCCCCACCCCATGTGTGCCTCTTCCCATTTTCCTCTCCTTCCCTGTTTGCAAAAAATAGGAACTGGGGATGAATTTTGACTCTATTTATGAGGTAGGAGTACTTTTGTCTCTAAATTAAATATTTGAATTTGTTAGTAATGTTAAGGTGATATGTAATTATAGAAAACTCCCAGAGTTTCTGGAATCAATGCTAGCCATGACATTCACTTCAAAAATATATTAGGCATTGTGAGGGAGATGAATATATATAATCTGACATGGTTTTGCCCCTATCATGATTGGGAAGATAAGTCATCTTAAAGATAACTAGAACACAAACTGTATTATGCAGGTTATTGATTATCAGATGACTGCTAGAGACTATAAACATTAGAGAATGCTCAAAGGAGCAGAATATATAAACATGAGAGCCTTTGTTGGTGAAATTAGCTTAAAGCAGTGTATGTGATAACAGCTAGGATTTCTACAGCAAAGATATGGGTGGAATGTCATAGCTCAGCTATGGATTCAGGCAAGTGGAAAACAAAATGCTCAGCACAAAGTACTTAGCCTGGCAGATGGCAAGCATTCATTGCATGCTTCAAATGACCCCAAAGATGACGGTCATAGACAGTGTAACCCTGTGGTTAGGCTCTGGATCCTGATTTTCTGGTTTTCAATCCCAGTTCTGCCATTTACTATCTGTATGTCTTTAAGCAAGTAACTTGTACTTTCTGTGCCTCAATTTTCTTATTTGTTAAATGAAAATAATACTAGTATCTAATTAAAAGGGTTTATTCAATGATTAGGTTGTTGTGGATGAATTCTTTAATTCAATACCTGCCATATATGGGTAGAGATAATCTGGGCCTAGATAGTGACAAGCTTTGAAGGTGCAGGCATTTATATTTATCCTGTAGGCAATCAAGGCATTTTCAGTCAAGGTATTTATTCCATGAAATGTTGGTTTAGAAAAAGAAAGTAGTTATATATTAAAAGAATTGAGGGGGCTGGGAAAAAGTAAGTTGAGATTTGGAGTGCAATATGTACTCTTAACCAATGATAATATGTGGTACTATTTTTGCATAGTCAGAATACTTGAGTCTGGGAACCAAAAATTAGAAATGGGAATGGATGCTCTAAATATTACTGTTAATATTTTTGCTCAAAATATTTTTGTTTCCCACCCCCATTATATTGGACTATTGATATAGCTATCTTAGTATTCAAAGGAAAAGTTCTTCTAGTAAGGGCAAAAGCAATGGTTCTGTTGACAATGATTCTTTCACATGGCCATTTTTAGTTTCAGATGCTATCATTCACACAGAAAAAAAACTACTGTTTGGCAGAATGATTGATCCTATTTATCAATGCAACATGTATTGCTGGTATACAACGTGTGCAGGAAGAAGGATGTCTAGATCCCAGACTGTTTGTTAGACACTACCTAGTGCTACGACATCTAGAGATAAAAGCTAATAAGAGATTATAGCACTGCAGCAAAAGCAGGACAACCAGAAGGTAAGAGTGTCTAGAAGGAAAGTTTTAGATTTTAGATTATCCTACTAGGAGAAGAACCCATTCCACTGAGGTGCAGGCTTAACATGGAAAAACATAAAAAAGAAGTTTATAAATACAAACCAAATGTGATGATCAGGTGTGGAAATGCAGATAAGAATACTTATCCATATTATAACTTTCTCAATTATCTTGATATATATACGTATCAACCAATATCCCTACTTTTCCCCTCTCACTTTCCACTATTTGTTTTATGGAATATAGAGTTGGTAATTAACTTGATAACTGAGTCCATATTTAGCAGGAAATTCCAATCAAAGCCCCATCAATTATTGTCAGCCATTGTCTCTATCTCTGTGCCAGCTTCATCCTTCTGTAGTTCAGTCACAATTTCATTTTGAATCCAGGGAAAATCTGGGTTAAAATGAAAGATGTATGTTTTCTTACTGTTGAGGGGGATATTTTCAGCACATGATGTAGCTGATGAGAAAATTTTTTAAACATTGGTGTAGTGTTGTGCTTTGGAGAATATTGTCTGGGGATTGGAGTGTAAGCTAAAAATAGGTATACGTTTGGTTCCTTTTTTTTTCTGGCCTGGATGGGAATCTGCAAGTGTAACCTAGTAGGAAGTGACAAGCATCAGTTATCAAACTGTACAGGATGTGTCTTCAACAGTGACCTCATGTTGTGGCAAAAAATATACCACTAGTGGAATGATCATATACTAGTTCAGGGAAGCAGGATCCTCTCAGGATTTTGAAAAAATCTATGTGACTGAAGAAACCCTTACATGTGAGAGATTTACTCCCTGCTAATAAGAAAAATGGAGATTTGAGCAATTGATTGGATAAACCAAAATAAAGTTATAGCAGGCATATGCAGAACATTTTCTTTGCATATCTGAGAAATAGGAGTAATTTTTGATGCATAAAATTACTTATTTCTGAATATTAAACTAAAACATCATTGTCATATCTTTTTTCTTGTAAAATAAAGAAATACAGAAAAAGGAAACCCCAAACCCAGCACAAACGCAGTCCTTGAAATTATTTCCTTCAGGACACGATATGGTCTGGATGTTTCTCCCCTCCAAATCTCATGTTGAAATGTGACTTCTAATGTTGGAGGTAGGGCCTAGTGGAAGGTATTGAATCATGCAGCACATCCCTCATGAATGGCTTGGTGCCCTTCTCATTCTAACAAGTGAGTTCTCACTCTGTTCATTCACATGACAACTGGTTGTTTAAAGAGACTGGCTCCTCCTCCTGTCTCTCTCTCACTTCCATTCCCATCATGTGTTGTGCCTGCTCCTGCTTGACCTTTTGCCATGATTGTAAGTTTCCTGAGGCTCTTGCTGAAGCAGATCCCAACACCATGTTCCTGTATAGCCTGCAGAACTGAGAGCAATTAAATGTTTTCTTGATAAATAACTGAGTCTCAAGTATTTCTATATTGTGATGCAAAAACAGATTGACATGAGACATTTGCCTACATTTGCATGAGCAGTATAAATTTGGATTATTTCTTCTTACCCATTTTTATTATTCAAATCAAGAAGCAGACTGTCTCTTCTTCAACACTTTTTTAAGTGTGGCTCAAATGTCATCTTAGCCAGAGAGCTTCTTGTAGTCTATATTTAGTTGTTTATCGTGGCGGGGTAAACATTCACTGCCTTATCCTTCGATACTAGAACCATACCAGTTATGCAATAAAAACTCAGTAAATATTTGTTGAATAAATTTATTCAAATGTTTATTTATATAATTCAGTAAAACTTTATTAATTTTATTGATGCAGGTTATTCAAATATCTTGTTAATATATTGCTATGTAGTCTGCTTTGTTGGTTATTGTTATTATGGTAGAATTAATTTTATGTGTCCTACTCCTTTCTTTTGTTAAAGTTATTATGATGAATAATTTTGTTTCCCAATTGTATTTCTGAGTGATTTATAGCTTGCTTTTTAAAAGTTGATTTGTAAAATTACTTTGTATCTGACCAATTTTTGCAATTCTTAGTAGTAATTCTAAAAATAATATTCTAAAATAGATATTTAATATCAAAAAATATACTGAACTTTGTAGATATGTAGTAGTATTAGTATATTGGGTGTTGAAAATGATTGATTGGTAAGCTCATGGAGTCTTCTGAATAGGTTATAACCTTCTTGCTGATATTAATACAGGTTGAATTTCTCTTATCTGAAACGCTTAGGAACAGAAGTGTTTTGAAATTTAATTTTTTGATTTTGGCATATTTGCCTATACATAATGAGATATTTTGGGGATGAGAACCATATTTAAACACTAAATTCATTTATATTTTATATACACCTTATATATACAGCCTAGACCTAATTTTATATAATATTTTAAATAATTTTGTACATGAAGCAAAGTTTTGACTGCATTTTTACTATGACCTGTCACATGAGGTTAGGTGATGGAATTCTTCACTTGTGGCATCATGTTGTTATTCAAAATTTTTCAGACTTTGAAGCATTTTGGATTTCAGATTCAGATTACAAATCTCGGCAGGTAATATTTTTTAACCTTTATATCAGAAACGACAAGATGATACTTGACTCATGCTGTATTTCTGAGTAAGATTTGCTGAATGACTATTTGATTGCCCACACATCTTTACATCTCTTGCTACCCAAATCCTATCAAGTATGGAAATATAACACAAGAAAGAAGAGACACGGAGTCTGGCTCTGACAACCAGTTGAAGTCTGTAAACTGACAATTTCCATATGTTTGGTCCCATTCAAATCCTCCTATGGAGTAGGTGGAAGAGAAAGAGTAAATACAGAAGTTAGTTACCTCATATGTGCCCTCGCTGTGCAAATAACTACATTTGTTGTCAGATTGAGGAACTTCAGGCTCCTGTTCTCTCTTTATTCTCCCCAGTTCCATTCTGAGTAGTGTTTAGTGACTTTCAAAGAGCAGTATAAACTATACTCATGAAGTCAGCAGCATTTATCTCTCTTCTTATTCAAATGCAGTCACCCCTCAATAGGTATAGTGGCCAGGAAATCCACTGTAAAATATGCATTGTGTTTGAATACTTTTCAAACATTTTTCAAAGGATAGGTTGGTAGTGGTGACAATGCTTCTCAAGATCCACCACTGAGTGCAAAGTATCAAAGGAATCTTCTAACCACTCAAACTACACTCACTGATGCATTCAATGTAAGAAAAAAGTAGATTCAAGGCTGCAATCTTCTAACCCTTTTAAAGCCCTCGGCTAAACTCCACTTTCGTTGTACTTCAGAATAGCTGAAATCTCTGTCAATAATGTTTGATATATATTACCTTCCTCGGAACAACAAAAATATTTTATAGCCTGGAGTGCAGCTATAACAACAAGAGTTAAAAAGTGCAATAGAATTATTCACTCTTTTTTTTTTTTTTTTTTTTTTTATTATACTTTAAGTTCTAGGGTACATGTGCATAACGTGCAGGTTTGTTACATATGTATACTTATGCCATGTTGGTGTGCTGCACCCATCAACTCGTCAGCACCCATCAATTCATCATTTATATCTTGTATAACTCCCCAATGCAAGCCCTCCCTCCTCCCCCCTCCCCCCTCCCCATGATAGGCCCCTGTGCGTGATGTTCCCCTTCCCGAGTCCAAGTGATCTCATTGTTCAGTTCCCACCTATGAGTGAGAACATGCGGTGTTTGGTTTTCTGTTCTTGTGATAGTTTGCTAAGAATGATGGTTTCCAGCTGCATCCATGTCCCTACAAAGGACGCAAACTCATCCTTTTTTATGGCTGCATAGTATTCCATGGTGTATATGTGCCACATTTTCTTAATCCAGTCTGTCACAGATGGACATTTGGGTTGATCCAAGTCTTTGCTATTGTGAATAGTGCCGCAATAAACATACGTGTACATGTGTCTTTGTAGTAGAATAATTTATAATCCTTTGGGTATATACCCAGTAGTGGGATGGCTGGGTCATATGGTACATCTAGTTCTAGATCCTTGAGGAATTGCCATACTGTTTTCCATAATGGTTGAACTAGTTTACAATCCCACCAACAGTGTAAAAGTGTTCCTATTTCTCCACATCCTCTCCAACACCTGTTGTTTCCTGACTTCTTAATGATTGCCATTCTAACTGGTGTGAGATGGTATCTCATTGTGGTTTTGATTTGCATTTCTCTGATGGCGAGTGATGATGAGCATTTTTTCATGTGTCTGTTGGCTGTATGATTATCTTCTTTTGAGAAATGTCTGTTCATATCCTTTCCCCACTTTTTGATGGGGTTGTTTGTTTTTTTCTCGTATATTTGTTTGAGTTCTTTGTAGATTCTGGATATTAGCCCTTTGTCAGATGAGTAGGTTGCAAAAATTTTCTCCCATTCTGTAGGTTGCCTGTTCACTCTGATGGTAGTTTCTTTTGCTGTGCAAAAGCTCTTTAGTTTAATTAGATCCCATTTGTCAATTTTTGCTTTTGCTGCCGTTGCTTTTGGTGTTTTAGACATGAAGTCCTTACCCATGCCTATGTCCTGAATGGTACTACCTAGATTTTCTTCTAGGGTTTTTATGGTATTAGGTCTAACATTTAAGTCTCTAATCCATCTTGAATTAATCTTCGTATAAGGGGTAAGGAAAGGATCCAGTTTCAGCTTTCTACTTATGGCTAGCCAATGTTCCCAGCACCATTTATTAAATAGGGAATCCTTTCCCCATTTCTTTTTTCTCTCAGGTTTGTCAAAGATCAGATGGCTGTAGATGTGTGGTATTATTTCTGAGGACTCTGTTCTGTTCCATTGATCTATATCTCTGTTTTGGTACCAGTACCATGCTGTTTTGGTTACTGTAGCCTTGTAGTATAGTTTGAAGTCAGGTAGCGTGACGCCTCCAGCTTTGTCCTTTTGACTTAGGATTGTCTTGGCAATGCGGGCTCTTTTTTGGTTCCATATGAACTTTAAAGCAGTTTTTTCCAATTCTGTGAAGAAACTCATTGGTAGCTTGATGGGGATGGCATTGAATCTATAAATAACCTTGGGGAGTATGGCCATTTTCACGATATTGATTCTTCCTATCCATGAGCATGGTATGTTCTTCCATTTGTTTGTGTCCTCTTTTATTTCACTGAGCAGTGGTTTGTAGTTCTCCTTGAAGAGGTCCTTTACATCCCTTGTAAGCTGGATTCCTAGGTATTTTATTCTCTTTGAAGCAATTGTGAATGGAAGTTCATTCCTGATTTGGCTCTCTGCTTGTCTGTTACTGGTGTATAAGAATGCTTGTGATTTTTGCACATTAATTTTGTATCCTGAGACTTTGCTGAAGTTGCTTATCAGCTTAAGGAGATTTTGGGCTGAGACGATGGGGTTTTCTAAATATACAATCATGTCATCTGCAAACAGGGACAATTTGACTTCTTCTTTTCCTAACTGGATACCCTTGATTTCTTTCTCTTGCCTGATTGCCCTAGCCAGAACTTCCAACACTATGTTGAATAGGAGTGGTGAGAGAGGGCATCCCTGTCTTGTGCCAGTTTTCAAAGGGAATTTTTCCAGTTTTTGCCCATTCAGTATGATATTAGCTGTGGGTTTGTCATAAATAGCTCTTATTATTTTGAGGTACGTTCCATCAATACCGAATTTATTGAGCGTTTTTAGCATGAAGGGCTGTTGAATTTTGTCAAAAGCCTTTTCTGCATCTATTGAGACAATCATGTGGTTCTTGTCTTTGGTTCTGTTTATATGCTGGATTACGTTTATTGATTTGCGAATGTTGAACCAGCCTTGCATCCCAGGGATGAAGCCCACTTGATCATGGTGGATAAGCTTTTTGATGTGCTGCTGAATCCGGTTTGCCAGTATTTTATTGAGAATTTTTGCATCAATGTTCATCAGGGATATTGGTCTAAAATTCTCTTTTTTTGATGTGTCTCTGCCAGGCTTTGGTATCAGGATGATGTTGGCCTCATAAAATGAGTTAGGGAGGATTCCCTCTTTTTCTATTGATTGGAATAGTTTCAGAAGGAATGGTACCAGCTCCTCCTTGTACCTCTGGTAGAATTCAGCTGTGAATCCATCTGGTCCTGGACTTTTTTTGGTGGGTAGGCTGGTAATTGTTGCCTCAATTTCAGAGCCTACTATTGGTCTATTCAGGGATTCAACTTCTTCCTGGTTTAGCCTTGGGAGAGTGTAAGTGTCCAGGAATTTATCCATTTCTTCTAGATTTTCTAGTTGATTTGCGTAGAGGCGTTTATAGTATTCTCTGATGGTAGTTTGTATTTCTGTGGGGTCAGTGGTGATATCCCCTTTATCATTTTTTATTGCATCTATTTGATTCCTCTCTCTTTTCTTCTTTATTAGCCTTGCTAGCGGTCTGTCAATTTTGTTGATCTTTTCAAAAAACCAACTCCTGGATTCATTGATTTTTTGGAGGGTTTTTTGTGTCTCTATCTCCTTCAGTTCGGCTCTGATCTTAGTTATTTCTTGCCTTCTGCTAGCTTTTGAATGTGTTTGCTCTTGCCTCTCTAGTTCTTTTAATTGTGATGTTAGAGTGTCAATTTTAGATCTTTCCTGCTTTCTCTTGTGGGCATTTAGTGCTATAAATTTCCCTCTACACACTGCTTTAAATGTGTCCCAGAGATTCTGGTATGTTGTATCTTTGTTCTCATTGGTTTCAAAGAACATCTTTATTTCCGCTTTCATTTCGTTATGTACCCAGTAGTCATTCAGGAGCAGGTTGTTCAGTTTCCATGTAGTTGAGCGGTTTTGATTGAGTTTCTTAGTCCTGAGTTCTAGTTTGATTGCACTGTGGTCTGAGAGACAGTTTGTTATAATTTCTGTTCTTTTACATTTGCTGAGGAGTGCTTTACTTCCAATTATGTGGTCAATTTTGGAATAAGTGCGATGTGGTGCTGAGAAGAATGTATATTCTGTTGATTTGGGGTGGAGAGTTCTATAGATGTCTATTAGGTCCGCTTGCTGCAGAGATGAGTTCAATTCCTGGATATCCTTGTTAACTTTCTGTCTCGTTGATCTGTCTAATGTTGACAGCGGAGTGTTGAAGTCTCCCATTATTATTGTATGGGAGTCTAAGTCTCTTTGTAAGTCTCTAAGGACTTGCTTTATGAATCTGGGTGCTCCTGTATTGGGTGCATATATATTTAGGAGAGTTAGCTCTTCCTGTCGAATTGATCCCTTTACCATTATGTAATGGCCTTCTTTGTCTCTTTTGATCTTTGATGGTTTAAAGTCTGTTTTATCAGAGACAAGGATTGCAACCCCTGCTTTTTTTTGTTCTCCATTTGCTTGGTAGATCTTCCTCCATCCCTTTATTTTGAGCCTATGTATGTCTCTGCATGTGAGATGGGTCTCCTGAATACAGCAGACTGATGGGTCTTGACTCTTTATCCAGTTTGCCAGTCTGTGTCTTTTAATTGGAGCATTTAGTCCATTAACATTTAAGGTTAATATTGTTGTGTGTGAACTTGATCCTGCCATTATGATATTAACTGGTTATTTTGCTCGTTAGTCGATGCAGTTTCTTCCTAGCCTCGATGGTCTTTACATTTTGGCATGTTTTTGTGATGGCTGGTACCGGTTGTTCGTTTCCATGTTTAGGGCTTCCTTCAGGGTCTCTTGTAAGGCAGGCCTGGTGGTGACAAAATCTCTAAGCATTTGCTTATCTGTAAAGGATTTTATTTCTCCTTCACTTATGAAACTTAGTTTGGCTGGATATGAAATTCTAGGTTTAAAATTCTTTTCTTTAAGAACGTTGAATATTGGCCCCCACTCTCTTCTGGCTTGTAGAGTTTCTGCCGAGAGATCTGCTGTTATTCTGATGGGCTTCCCTTTGTGGGTTACCCGACTTTTCTCTCTGGCTGCCCTTAAGATTTTTTCCTTCATTTCAACTTTGGTGAATCTGGCAATGATGTGTCTTGGAGTTGCTCTTCTGGAGGAGTATCTTTGTGGCGTTCTCTGTATTTCCTGAATTTGAATGTTGTCCTGCCCTACTAGGTTGGGGAAGTTCTCCTGGATGATATCCTGAAGAGTGTTTTCCAACTTGGTTCCATTTTCCCCCTCACTTTCAGGCACCCCAATCAGACGTAGATTTGGTCTTTTTACGTAATCCCATACTTCTTGCAGGCTTTGCTCATTTCTTTTTCTTCTTTTTTCTTTTGGTTTCTCTTCTCGCTTCATTTCATTCATTTGATCTTCAATCGCTGATACTCTTTCTTCCAGTTGATCGAGTCGGTTACTGAAGCTTGTGCATTTGTCACGTATTTCTCGTGTCATGGTTTTCATCTCTGTCATTTCGTTTATGATCTTCTCTGCATTAATTAGTCTAGCTGTCAATTCTTCCACTCTTTTTTCAAGATTTTTAGTTTCTTTGCGCTGGGTACGTAATTCCTCCTTTAGCTCTGATAAGTTTGATGGACTGAAGCCTTCTTCTCTCCTCTCGTCCAAGTCATTCTCTGACCAGCTTTGATCCGTTGCTGGTGATGGGCTGCGCTCCTTTGCAGGGGGAGATGCGCTCTTATTTTTTGAATTTCCAGCTTTTCTGCCCTGCTTCTTCCCCATCTTTGTGGTTTTATCTGTCTCTGGTCTTTGATGGTGGTGACGTACTGATGGGGTTTTGGTATAGGTGTCCTTCCTGTTTGATAGTTTTCCTTCTGACAGTCAGAAGGACTGTCTGTTGGTCTGTTGGAGATTGCTTGAGGTCCACTCCAGACCCTGTTTGCCTGGGTAACAGCAGCAGAGGTTGCCGAAGATAGAATATTGCTGAACAGCGAGTGTACCTGTCTGATTCGTCCTTTGGAAGTTTCCTCTCAGGGGTGTACTCCACCCTGTGAGGTGTGGGGTGTCAGACTGCCCCTAGTGGGGGATTTCTCCCAGCTAGGCTACTCAGGGGTCAGAGACACACCTGAGCAGGCAGTCTGTCCGTTCTCAGATCTCAACCTCCGCGTTGGGAGATCCACGGCTCTCCCCAAAGCTGTCAGACAGAGTCATTCGCGTCTGCACCGGCTCCCGCTACTTCCCCTGTTGGTCTTCAGCTGTGCGCTGTCCCCAGAGGTGGAGACTACAGAGACAGGCAGGCTTCCTTGAGCTGCTGTGAGCTCCACCCAGTTCGAGCTTCCCAGCGGCTTTGTTTACCTACTTAAGCCTCAGCAATGGCGGGCGCCCCTCCCCCAGCCTCGCTGCTGCCTTGCGGATAGATCGCGGCAGACTGCTGTGTTAGCAGTGAGGGAGGCTTCGTGGGCGTGGGACCCTCCCGGCCAGGATTGGGATATATTCTCCTGGTGTGCCTGTATGCTTACAGCGCAGTATTGGGGTGGGAGTTACCCGATTTTCCAGGTGTTGTGTGTCTCAGTTCCCCTGGCTAGGAAAACGGATCCCCTTCCCCCTTGCGCTTCCAGGTGAGGCGATGCCTCGCCCTGCTTCAGCTCTCGCTGGTCAGGCTGCAGCAGCTGACCAGCACCGATTGTCCGGCACTCCCTAGTGAGACGACCCCAGTACCTCAGTTGAAAATGCAGAAATCACCGGTCTTCTGTGTCGCTTGCGCTGGGAGTTGGAGACTGGAGCTGTTCCTATTCGGCCATCTTGCTCCGCCCCCCGAATTATTCACTCTTAAATTTTACTTCTTGAATTCAAAAAATTATTACTTTTCTAAGTAGAGATAGAAAAATCCCAATTCAGATTACAAATGAAAGGTTTTCTGACATTACCTAGAATTTCCCACGTAAGGGTATAAGTTGTCAACTGAGCTTTTGTTGCTCCTTAGAGAGAATTCTCCCTTTTGTTTGCCAGCTCATTCCTGATTCCTTGTATGGAAAAAACAGAATGTACATTCTAAACCCCACTGAGATGCTAAAAGGGGGCATATGGATGCAACTCATTGCAATACTCATCTGGGAAAATTATTTAAAAATTATAGAACAGAATTAGAAGCATTTAGATTACAAAACAAAAGAAACAATCTCCAAGACCTTTGTGTCTTTAAGTAGCACCAGAAGTAAAATTTTGACACATATCTTGCAGCTTCTGATAACCTGGGCTACTTCTTTGTACTCAAACACATTGATCAATATTCTAGCTCCTCCAATTTTCTATCCAGGTGTTGGAAATGCTCTTTAGAATTCTCACTTTCTGACATGCTCAAAATTGGCATGTGATAAACATATAATAAATAAAAGGTTGAATTTTAGAATATCAAAATTATCTTTGGAGTTTATTGTTGCATAAGGGTGTTAATATTTTTCTCATTAGTTTTAAGTACACTATGATGCTTGTCTTATACCAGCAATCTTTCAATCTGAAATCCAGGGAGACTGTGCAGATAATACAGAAGATGCTCAAAAAACAAACAAGCAAAAAATAAAGAATAAAAGACAGTTACTCTTATTTGAATTAACTAGACACATCTTAAAAATAAAGAACTGAAATATTATTCCTTTGTGCATTGTCTAATATCTACCTGTCCTCCTCCTCCATATAATTTCCCTGACTGAATTGGTATAATATTGCTCCAAATAATTATCCCAATTCTCCCTTGCCTAGGAAGTCTTAACACAAAGGATACTAGTATTTCTAGATTTGTGTGTGTATGTGTGTGTGTGTGGCGGGGGTGCTGCAGCATAGATTATGAGCTAAAACATAGAATGAGAGACTTGACAGTCTGAGATCTGAACAAAAATCACATGATTAGGTAATTTTGCCAGGGAAATTGATGGCAAGTTTTTAGCAAAATAGGCTTTCTTTTAAAATTCTTGTTGCTTCTTGTATACAGACCGAGAGGGATGACACTAGCTCTTCTTAAAAGACTCTCAGTTTTACTAACTTTTTTTCTGAGCAGTAACAGCCCCCTGCAAGCACCCTGCATTGCTCTGAATTTTTGCTGTTTCCTCTACTTTGAAGATTAGTTCAGATAATGGGCACAGAAACCTTACATTTTCTTTCATGTTTTCTCCCTCCTCAAGCTGCTGTCTTAAGAAAATCCAGATGATGAGCTAGAGTGGTTGGTAAAAATGTTGTTTAGCAATGTTCAGAAAATGTACTAAACATTTTCCTGTGGTTTAAAAGATAAATCAGCTTACTAAAAAGTCAAAATCTAGATTTTTGATAAATGAGAATGTCCTATAATTTGTAATAAAATATCTATATAGAGTTACTGAGAAAAGATAATTAAAATCAAAACATATAATTAGGTTCATAACTTTTTCAACAAATGGTGAACAGGGAGGTCAATCAACACATTGAAAATGAAATGTAAGTGGAAAAAAAAACAGTCAGTTTTCTGTTTTTTCAGCCTTAGTGACATTTCTCAAACTCTTGCCAACTCATCAGTGAAAGGTAGTGGTATTTTTCATGGTCTAAAAGAAGGTTGTGGATATTGGTGAAATATATGCTACTGCTTTTTCACAGCTTAACATACCACATCCTAGAAGTATGTTTTGTTTTAATGTAGAAAGCAAGTTCAGAAAATTACTGCCTTTTGAAAAATAAATTTTCACTTGAAACTTCAGTAGGACTGTAACCATATAACACAAGCAACTGCTAGAGTAAAGAAAGCCACCGATAATTATGAATCTACCCTCATCAATATCTTCCAATTAACTGTAAACTTCATCTCATTACTTTCACAAATTCTAGGGAAGAGAATAATAAACTATCAATGGAGATGCTTATTTCATTGTGTGAAATTCATAGTAGAATCCAGTGCCTTTGGTTTCAAAATGAAAAAAAGAGTTTCAACAACTGGGTTTCAAAGACCATGCAAATTTGAGCCTTATAGGCAACTGAACTGTGAATGCAAGACTTAACTGCCCTTGGCTTGCTCATTTGGAGCCGTTCCCTAGCTGTGCACGTGCTCTTCAAAGCCATTCATCTCGTATCGAATTTCCTGCAAACATACAGACACTTCTGCCCATTGTACAGCCCACCTAATGCTTTATTCATTTGATTTGATTTATTTATACTGCACCTATTTCTCCCAGTACTCTCATGTGAACTTAATAAAAATTCAATATCCAAGGCAAATCTAGCAGCCAAAACTGGATTTAATGAAAGCAGAAACTTACAAGGAATGTATGGACAGATGAGTTATGCTTTCTGCTCTCAGGACCCTATCAGCAGGAAGCAATGAGGGTTTCAAAGGTGTTTCAAAAGTAAAACTACATTTGCCTCTGAAATTTTTAGAGAATACAGCTGGGTTGGCAGTCATATCCAAAGTACTATGTAAGACAGAAAGGTAGCAATTTTGAAGGCAGTTATTGGATGATAACTAGACAGTTAGTCATTAAGACTAACATAACAATCACCAAGGTTCATTCCCCCAAAATTCTGAGTATTTAAAAAAGTAATGATATTAGAACCTTCTGAAAAGAAATGAAAACAATGAATTGTGAGAATTCTGAGTATATATGAAACTTTGTTTTATTTCTGAAACTTTGTTGCAGATATAAAAATATGAAAACTACTGGCAAATTAGACATGGGAGGGGAAAATTAGCCACTCAATTTACAAAGTATATGCTACTTTATAAAATGAAAGCTTCATTTTTACACTTGTGTAGACAAAATGTAGAATTCTAGAAGTCTAACTTCTGAGTGTTTGGCAAATTACTTTAAGAATTAAAAGTTCAGGCCAGGCGCGGTGGCTAATGCCTGTAATCTCAGCACTTCGGGAGGCCAAGGCAGGTGGATCACGAGGTAAGGAGATCAAGATCATCCTGGCTAACATGGTGAAACACCGTCTCTACTAAAAATACAAAAATTAGCCGGGCATGTTGGCAGGAGCCTGTAGTCCCAGCTACTCGGGAGGCTGAGGCAGAAGAATGGCATAAACCCAGGAGGCAGAGCTTGCAGTGAGTCAAGATCGCCCCACTGCACTCCAGCCTGGGCAACAGAGCGAAACCCCATCTCAAAAAAAGAATTAAAACTTTAGTCACCATAAGTTAGTTAATCAAACTCCACAACAAACAAGTAAAAGTACTGTTTGAGATGGAAATAAAACACCAGAGTCCTTTGAACTTAGAGTGATTAAGAGCATAGACTCTGCAAGTCAGTTACATATGATAGCATAGGATAAAGAATCAAATCTGATGATAGATTTTAATAATCTTTTTATCTGACATCAGTCAATCAGGAACACAGAGGTCACTCATGTATTCTGGGTATATAAGGTTTAATATATGAGTCAAGGAGGTACATAATTCTTGGAAGAGCTGATATCAAGGGAGCTAACATGGAAAACCTCAACTTGAAATTATAAAATACTTGATAGTTCTGAAGACCTCACCAGGAGGTGTTATATTTCTCAGGCATCTCCAGGAAGCATTCATCAACATACTCAGTCTACACTAGCAAGGCTTGTTGTTCTAGAGCTTAGTAGGAAGTCACTGGGTCCCATGTTTGTCCACACTTCAGACTGCAACTGCCTTGAAAACACAATGGCTTCTCCTTTTTTATATGACAAATATCATGTGAAGACCTCTTGTTGGCAAACTCTAACCTGGAACCATACAAGAAAGAAGATTGTAGGAACCATAGCCTGCCTTTATAATCTTACTTGCGCTCCTGAATTTGACCTTAGAAGTGGGGAGAGGACATGGTAAATTGATGGTGAACTTGCCAGTTATTAAAGGGAATTTCAGGGAAGTACAGGAAATTATGTTTCAGATAGACAAACATGAAAACTACTGTCAAAGTAGATACTGGCGGGAGAAAAACAATCAGTTTACAAAGTATACAATACTTTATAAAATGAAAGTTTAGTTTTTGGACTTGTGTAGACAAAACGTAGAATTCTAGAAGTCTAACTTCTTGGTATTTAGCACATTATTTTAAGGATGCAAGTTACTAAAGGAACTGACTTAAAAGGACAATTATCTTTAAAAGGAATTAGCTGCAAATTTCTGTGATGGGCATATTTTGAGTTTCTGTCCAACTCATAAAACAATAAAGTCTCCTTTCCTCTGCAGCTTTATTATAACCCCAGTCCCTCAAGCCACTTAATATTTATGAAATCCTTGTTCACAGTTGATTTGACCATGAAAAGGCATTTGGCTCAAGCTAAGTTGATAAGATTCTTCTCTCAGAAATTTTAGATGAGTCTGGGCTTCTCTTGATACTTCCAAATCTAATCTTGAGAACTCTGGGCTAGCCAAGTTCTGCATGCTATGCAAACAGGAAAGGCCATCTACTGAGAGAGGAAAATGAAGAGAAAGTCCAGAGAGAATCAGACTTAGGAAGTGTAGTGAGAGTGCTACAACTTTCCAGCTTCCTGTTGCAGTCTCTTTGGGAGACTTGGAATTGCTTCCTTTGGATTCTATGAGAAATCCCTTTGTCCGTGTAATAAATTTATCTTCCCAGCCCATCTAGGTTTTTTTTTTTTTCTTTTTCCTTAAAATATCTTGAGTTGGCTTCTGTTACTTGCAACCATAAATCTCTAAAAAAGGACTGTCATTATATTTAAAATATTTTTGATTCAATTTAATTTGAGTGCATCTCTTGAACAAAATAATTTTGTAATTGCTTATTCTATTTCTGATTCACTTTTTCATTTTCATAACTTTTAACTGACCTTCCTTCTCCTATTCCCACCTCCATAACAAGAAAGAGAAGAGAAATAAAATCTGAAATTCAAATCATGTGGCCTGGATTTGCTAAAAACACCATTAAATGAGAGGCAATTAAATTTAATGACAAAAATGAGGCTCTAGTAAGGCTTCAAAGTAGTCTGTTCCTAAACCTGAGGGGCAAATGAACCACAATGTTATCTTTTAGCAATATAATCAAAGCTACACTCCAGAGAGAATGCATGAGATTTCACATAAAATGACAGACTGCCACCTTCTCTTCAGCAAGGTAATTGGCCACACTGGTAAGTATATTATTGCCAACATAAAATATTGTAATAGGTATGGAAACGTGAGCTAGCAACAGCAGATTTAGCAAGTAAGTTAAAAATTTGGCAGAGGAACATTAATTGCAATTGGCTTTCATATAAGATAAAAGACACATGCACATGCAAGCACACACACACACACAGAAAAAGAGGAATGATTTCTGTTGGTGCAAGGCTTTACTAAAACATTAAAAATGCATATTATTGCCAATATCTGCTTCATCAGTTTCATAAGAAAAAAAACAGTAACTGTCACTTCATGTATTATTTCTAGCCATTGCTTTTGTATTATTGCATTAAAGCTAATTTTATTCACTTAGACCAAAACATAAAACGTGACCACAAAGGCATTCAACAGGAAACATTTATGACCTAAATAATTCAGGCAGCAGAAGAATTTAGATTGCTTAGTTTCCTTTAAATAATTTAGGGGTGGCACTTAAAGGCACTGAATAATCAATCCACCCATGAATTGAGTAGCAAAATTATGGTGTTTAATTCTTGATATTTAAATCTAGAGGTCTTTCGTCTTTTATTCCAGAATAATGAATCTGAAAAAGAATTGTTTAAAAAGGAATGGGTTATGTGTAGAATTTTAAAATATCAGCTCTTAGCAGCTCATCGGTGTCACTTGGGCAGAGTCCTCTGTAATGACCTAAACGATTATAGCCCAATCTAAGGCTCAGCTGGAATAAAGCCTTGTTATTCTTTTCCTGCAATGCTCAGGTCACAAGAGTCATTTTCGTCTTTTTGATACTGTATATAAAAAAGGAGAATAGATTAAGTTGTGTTCAGGTGAAGTAGAGTCATGACAAAATGTTCTTGTAGTAAACATTTCAAATAATATAAAATAGTTTTGGATAACAACTCACAGTTTTTGGATAACAAACTCAAGGTGGGGGCAGGGACACCTCCATCTAGATTTTGAAGGATGTTACAAACAACCTGGGGGTCCCGGGCATAGACTTGTCAAAGGGCTGAGCCATTGCAGAAAGTGCCCACTAGGTCAATACATAGTGGAACCATGGAAGTAGGGCAGTCCCTGAGATATCAGAACTGTAAGGCTATCAGTGTGCAGCTATAGCCTGGGAGGGCTGCAAGCATGAGTCTCCAATCCAAGACAGTAGCTGGTGGAGTGAGCCCAGTAGCAACACAGAGACAGGACTGCTGGAGGCCTTAGGGACCCAAGCCCTGCCCCAGTGTGTCCAAGATATGGGACACAGAGTCAAAGGAGATTATTAAGGCATCTTAAAATTTTATATTGTTTTTCTTCTTGGGCTTCGGACTTACCAGAGACCAGATACCCTCTTTTTATTGTCTGTATTCTCTTTCATGGAAAATAAACATCTGTCCTATGTCTATCCCACCACTGTATTTTGTAAGTAGATAACTTACCTTTACAAGCTCAGAGCTAAGGGAGAATTTGCCTCAGAATGAATAGTGTCTTGAGTCTCACCCACATATGATTTAGATGAGACTCTTGAGTTTTGAAATTTTGAGTTGACGCTGGAATAAGTTAAGACTTTGGGGGTATTGGGATGAAATGTATTTTGCATGTGAGAAGAATGTGGATTGGGGGGGATGAATGTGTTCCCCAAAGCTCATGTTTTAGAAACTTAATCCCCAATGCAACAGTGTTGAGAGGTGGGACTTTTAAGAGTTGATTAGGTCACAGGGGCTCTGCCTAAGGAATAGATTAATGTCATTATCATGAGCATGAGATCATTATTGGGAGAGCAGGTTTGTTATAAAATTGAGTATGGCCTTTTATTGCTCTCTCTTGCTGTGTGGTGATGTCTTCCATCATGTAATGATACAGCAAGAAGACCCTAACCAGGTGCATCACCTTAATCTTGGACTTTCCAGCTTCCAGAATCATAAACAATATAAATTGCTATTCGTTGTAAATCACCCAGTCTGTGGTATTTTGTTATAGTAGCACAAATGGATTAAGCAACTCTCTTGACCAAGCCAAGAAAGGCATTTGCTTGCATATTTATGTTAATTGAATTGTTTAGTTTTAAAACAAACCACACTGTTTTAACAAAGAAAAATTAAAACGAATTTAAGCTATGATGATAAGGAACACATTAAATAAACAAATTTACATAATGAAGTGTTTTGGTTTAGAAATTTTAATTTCATAATAAGATTTTATTAAATATGCAGCATTAAAATGAAGAGAGATAAGTAAATTAAATACTTATGAGCCCCTTAAAATTACCAGCTGATTAAGTTTCAGTAAATAAACAGGTAATTCACAATTTCATGACTGTTTATTAAAAATATATCCATAGAGAACAGTTGCACCGGGTTTTAAAAAATTTGTTTTTATTATTTTACTTTCTGTTTTATTTCCTTTGTTGTTACTTTTTATGACAAGCAATATTTTATTTTAAAATAGGTTTTAATGAGGTGTAATTTACATAAAACAATTTTCACATTAAAAGTGTAGATTGATGACTTTTGACAGCAGTATACACCTGCTTAGTGACCATCTCCATAAAGACAGAGCACATTTCCATCACCCAGAAGCTTCTTTTGTGTCCTTTTGCTGCCTGTTCCCTGTGACTCCCCACCCTCCAGAGTCAAGCAACTACAAATCTGATTTCTTTGATTATAGGTTAATTTTATTTGTTCTAGAATTTCTTATACACAAAATCATACAGTAATTATTTTTTGTATCTGCCTTATTTTATTAAGCATTATACGTGTGAGATTTATCAATGTAATTGCATGCATTAGTGGTTTGTTCCATTTATTTACGAAGTAGTATTATGCTGTATGAATACACTATAAGTTGTTCTTTATCTATTCACCTTTTGATGAACATTTCTGTTCTTTCCAACTTTGGGTTTTGTGATATTTATGTTATCTGAAGATGATTTCAATTCTGAAATTATATCCAATTTACATAAAAGTTACAATAATAGTGCAAATAATTTAATTTTCCCTTAATCATCAGTCAATAATATGATGCTTCATTAACCCAAATACTTTGATGTGTAATTCCTGTAAACAAGGACATTCCCTTACAAACCCACAATATGACCATCAAAATGAATGCTGATACATTATCATCACTGAATCTTCAGATCTCATTTAAATTTCATTAGTTGTCCCAAGGATTCAAACCATGACTGCATGTTGCAATCTCTTTAATGTCCTTCAGTCAGTGTTCCTCAGTCTTTCTTTGCCTTTCATGATCTTAATGTTTTTGGAATTACAACCAATTACTTGGTAGAATGTTCCTCAACTGGGATTTACTTAATGTTTTTCCATGATTAAAGTTACATATTTTTGGCAAGTATATAAGAGAAGTGACATTCCTTTCTTGTCATTATATCCTATCTGTTACTAAACAATTTTAATTTGTCCATTACTGGTGATGTTAATTTTGATCACTTGATTAAGGTGGCATCTGCTATGCTTTTCCACTGTAAAATTACCCATGTGACCTTTTGTGATTAATAAGTATTTTGTAGGGAGGTACTTTTGAGACTGTGTAAATTCCCATTGCTCATCAAAATTTAATCTACTCATTTTAGCACTCCCTGATATGTTTTGGCTAAATGAATATTACTGTGCCAAATTGTGATTTTTAAAATTCTATCTTTCATTTTACATTTATTGGTTGACTTTATGCCAAAAGCAAATATGTTCTCTTACCTGCACCTATTTTTTTGTTTATTTATATTAGTATGGATTCGTGGATTCTTAATGTTTAAGTGAATTTTAACTGGTAAATTGTCCTAATCTGCTCAGTTAAGAGCCCCTTTAAGTTGGTCTTTTTGTTGTTTAACAGGTCTTTATTATTTTTGAGTATCTTTTTCTTTATGCTAAAATATTGTCTAGGCTTATTTTGAATTTTTCTTGTCCCTGCTCTAAAACCAGAAATCAGTCATTTCACCAATGGGTCTTGGGGTGAAGCAAAATGTCAGAACAGAAAGCTCCATGGATCATCCCCCATGCAAGGACACCAAGTTAACAACTATCTACAGAGAAAAAAAAAACACCTTATGAGAATAAAAATCAGATGAATGCTCACAGTACCTGGTTTTAATTCATATTTCTGAAAGAGGCACTGAAGAAATAGAAAAAACAGTCCTAAATCACCAACACCACTCCTCTTTGATCCCCTGCAGTGTCGGCTCCATGTTGTGGAGAGCATCTCTGGGCACTGAGGGAGGGAGGACACAGCAATTGTGAGGCATTGAACTCAGTGCTGTCCTGCTAAAGAAGAAAAGAAAACCAGACCAAACTCAGCCAAAACCCACCCACAGATGGAGAATTTAAACCAGCCTACACAGAGGGGAATCTCCTATCCCAGCTGTCTGAGCTCGAGTGCTCACAAACCTTGTCACCAAGGGCCAAAGTACTCTTGGTTTCTAAGTACATGTAGCAACCAAAAGGCAGTCTAGGTCATAAGGACTGCAACTCTTAGGCGAGTCTTGGGGCTGAACTAGGCCCTGACTGGGGTAGGGGTGAAGGGCAAGTGACATACTGAGACCAGCTGAAGCAGCCAAGAGGGTGCTAGCGTCACTACTCTTTTGCCCTAGGCTGCACAGCCCATGGATCCAAAAGAGACCCCCTTCCTTCACTTGAGGAAAAGAGAGAGAATAGTGAGAAGGACTTTGTCTTGCGTCTTACATACCACCTCAGCTATAGCAGGATAGGGCACCAATCAGAATTGTGAGATCTCCATTCTGGGCCTTTGCTCCCAGATGACATTTCTAGACACACCCTGGACCAGAATGGAAGCTACTGTCTTGAAAGAAAGGACCCAGTCCTGGCAGCATTCACTACTTGCTAACTGAAGAGTCCCTGGGCCCTGAATAACCAGCAGTGATGAGAGGTGACAACATGCTAGCCTAGCAGCCCTTGCTTGCTCTTGGCACCTCCTTGGCCTCAGCATCATGCTTGAGGAGCGCTTCAGTCTGCCGCTGCACTGTGTAAGCCCCTCTCTGGGCTGACTGAGGCCAGAGCTGGCTGCCTCTGCTTGCCGGGAGGTGTGGAGGGAGAGGTGCAGGCGGGAACCGGGAATGGGCGGTGGCGATCCTGGGCCAGTGCAAGTTACAGGTGGGCGGGGGCTTGGTGGGCCCCAACTAGGAGGGGCTTGGTATGCTGGCACTAGGAGTGGCTGGCTGGTGTTGCTGGCCCCAGGCAGTGAGGGGCTTAGCACCTGGGCCAGCAGCTGCAGAGGGTGCACTGGGTCCCCCAGCACTGCCAGCCTGCCCGTGCCATGCTCAAATTCTCACCAGGCGTCAGCCACCTCCCCACCGGGCAGGGCTCTGGACCTGCAGCCTGCCATACCCAACTGCCCCCACCTGCTGTAGGCTCCTATGTGGCCTGAGCCTCCGCAACAGGCACTGCTCCCTGCTCCACCATGCCCAGTCCCATCAACGGCCCAAGGGCTGAGGAGTGCGGGCCTGCAGCCAGGACTGGCGGGCAGTTCTGCCCATGGCCCCAGGGCAGGATCCACTAGGTGAAGTCAGCTGGGCTCCTGAGTCAGGTGGGGACTTGGAGAACTTTTATGTCTAGCTGGAGGATTGTATATGCACCAATATACACATTGTGGATGCACCAATCAGCACTCTGTATCTAGCTAATCTGGGGGGAACTTGCAGAACTTTTATGTCTAGCTAGAGGATTGTAAATGCACCAATCAGCACTCTGTGTCTAGCTCAGGGATTGCAAAGGCAACAAACAGCACCCTGTCAAAACAGACCAATCAGCTCTCTGTAAAATGGGCCAATCAGCTCTCTGTAAAATGGACCAATCAGCAGGACGTGGGTGGGGTCAGATAAGGGAATAAAAGCAGGCTACCTGAGTCAGCAATGACAATCCCCTTGGGTCTTCTTCCACACTGTGGCAGCTTTGTTCTTTTGTTCTTTGCAATAAATTTTGCTTCTGCTCACTCTCTGGGTTCGCACTGCTCTTATGAGCTGTAACACTCATGGTGAAGGTCTGCAGCTTCACTCCTGAAGCAAGTGAGACCACGAATTCATCAGAAGGGAGAAACTCTGGAAACGTCTAAACATCTGAAGGAACAAACTCCATCTTTAAGAACTGTGACACTCACCGCAAGGGTCCATGGCTTCATTCTTGAAGTCAGCGAGACCAAGAACCCACCAATTCCAGACACAGTGACACCCAGATGCTAAATTAAGGGCTTGGGTGAGCCTCTGAAACTTACCAGTTTCAGGTGAGACTCAGCATGTTACCAGGTGTGGTGGCTACAGGGCAAAATTCCTTCTGCTTGAGAAAAGCAGGGGAATAAGTAAAAGGGACTTTGTCTTGCACCTTAGGTAGCAGCACTGCCACAGGTGGGTAGAACACCAAGTGGGTTCTTAGAGTCCCTGATTCCAGGGCTTGACTCTTGGTTGGCATTTCTGGACCTGCCCTGGGTAGGGAGCCCACTGTCCTGAAGGACGAATCTCAGGCCAGGCAGCATTCACCACAAGCTGAATTAAGAGACCTTGGGCCTTGTCCCATATATACCTAGTGGTGGTAATCTGGCAGTACTCCTGTGTGGCCAGGAGTGGTGTTGGCTATAGTGTGAGGCCCCTCTGCCTTTGGAAAGAGGAGGAAAGAGTGGGAAGGACTGTGTCTTGTGGTTTGCCAGCTTCGGTGCGATAAAATAGAATACCAAGTAGACTTCTAAGGTTTTTGACGCCAGTCCGTGACTCCTGAACAGCAATTCTGGAACCACCCAGGGCCTGGGGGACCTTGCCACCCTGAAGGGAAGGACACAGTTGTGGCTGGCTTTGCCATGTGCTGACTGTAGAGACCCAGGGCCTTGAATGAACACAAGTAATAGCCAGGGAGTGGTTACAGCAGGTGATAAGCAAGACCCAGTACTGTGCTGGTTTCAGGTCTGACCTAGCACAGTCATAGTGGTGGTAGCCACGGGGTGCTTATGTCACCCCAAACCCAATGTTAGGTGGCTCAGAACAGAGACAGAGACTCTGTATGTTTGAAAGAAAGTAAAAGAACAATCTCTGCTTGGTAATCCAGATAACTCTCCTGGATCTTGTCTAAGACCATCGAGGTGGTACCTCTATGAGTCTGCAAGAACCACAGCATTACTGAGCTTGGGCTGCCCCCTAAAGCAGAAACAGTTTAGGTCCAAACACTCAAGTGCTGTCAAGTATCTGGAAAGTCTTCACAAGAAGGCTGGCTACAAACAAGAGCAGACAGTGAAGACTGTAATAAATACCTAACTCTTCAATGCCCAGACACCGAAGAACATTTACTAGCATCAAGACCATTCAGGAAAACTTGACCTCACCAAGTGAACTAAATAAGAGACCAGAGACCAATCTTGTTGAAATAGAGCTATGTGACATTTCAGGTAGAGAACGCAAAAGAGCTGTGCTGAGGAAACTGAAAGAAATTCAAGATAACACATAGAAGGAATTCAGAATTTTATCAGATACGTTTAACAAACAGATTGAAATAATTACAATGAATCAAGCAGAAATTCTGTGAATCAGAAAACAAGTGAAAAATGCGCTTGGCATACTGAAGAATACATCAGAGTTCATTAATAGCAGAATGGACCAACCAGAAGAAAGAATTAGTGAGCTTGAAGATAGACTATTTGAAAATACAGAGTCAAAAGAGACAAAAGAAAAAAGAATAGAAAGCCAAGAAGAAAAAGGGCAAATCTAATAGTCATTGACATTAAAGAGAAGGTAGAGAAAAAGATAGGGGTGGGAAGAATATTTAAAGGGATAATAACAGGGAATTTCTCAAACCTAGATTAAGATAACAATATCAAAGTATAAGAAGGTTCTAGAACATTAAGCATATTTAACCCAAAGAGGACTACCTCAAGGCGTTTCATGATCAAACTCCCAAAGGTCAAGGATAAAGAAAGGCTCCTAAAAGCAGCAAGGGGGAAAGAAATAACATACAATAGCGCTCCAATATGCCTGAAAGCAGACTTTTTACTAGACACCTTATAGGCTAGGAGAGACCCGCATGACATACTTAAAGGGCTGAAGGAAAAAAACTTTTACCCTAGAGTAGTATATCTGGCTAAAATATACTTTAAACATGAAGGAGAAATAAAGACTTTCTGAGACAAACAAAAGCTGAGGGATTTCATCAATACCTGACCTGACCTAAAAGAAATGCTAAAGGCAGTACTTCCATCAGAAAGTAAAGGATGTTTATGAGCAACAAGTAATCATGTGAAGGTGCAAAACTCATGGGTAATAGTAACTACGCAGAAAAATACAGAATATTATCACACTGTGACTGGGGTGTGTAAGCAACTCTTAACCTAAGTAGAAAAACTAACCAGTGAACCAATAAAAATAATAATTATAATTTTTTGAGACATAATCAATACATAAGATATAAATTGAAAAACAAAAAATTAAAAACCAAGGGGATGAAGTTAAGGCAAGTCTTTATTAGTTTTCTTTTTACTTGTTTGTTTATGTAAATAGTTTTAAGTTGTAGGTTAAAATAATTGATTATAAGAGTATTTGCAAGCCTCACGGTAACTTCAAACAAACAAACAAAAAACATACAATGGATACAAAACAAAAGCAAGAAACTAAATAATATCACCAGAGAAAATCATCTTCTCTAGAAGAAAACAGAAATGAAAGTAAGAAGGAAGAGAAGACCATAAAACAACTAGAAAACAAGTAAAATGGCAGGATTAAGCCCTACTCATCAATAATAGCTTGAATATAAATGGACTAAACCCTCCAACTAAGATATAGGGTGACTGAATGGATGAAAAAGCAAGCTCCGTAGATATGTTTCCTATACAAATCACACTTTACCTATAAAGACACACAGACTGAAAATAAATGAATGGAAAAAGAAATTTCATGCCAATAGAAACCAAAAAAGAGCAAGAGCCACTATAAAAGAGCAAGGAGCACTAAAAAAGAGCAAGGAGCACCATTGTATGTTATTTCTTTTCCCTTGCTGCTTTTAAGGAGCCTTTCTTTATCCTTGATCTTTGGGAGTTTGATCATGAAATGCCTTGAGGTAGTCTTCTTTGGGTTAAATATGCTTTAAATATCAGACAAAATAGATTCCAAGACAAAAATTGTAAGAAGAGACAAAGAAGTTCACTATGTGATGTTAAAGGAGTCAATGCATCAGTAGGACATAACCGTTTTAAATATATATGCACCCAACAGTGGAGCACTCAAATATACAAAGAAAATATTATTAGAGCTAAAGAGAGAGATAGGCCCCCATACAATAATAGGTGGAGACTTCAACATCCCACTGTCAGCATTGGACAGATCTTCCAGACATAAACAATGAAACCTCAGACTTAATCTGCACTATAGATCTAATAGATTTTTAAAGAACATTTCATCCAAGAGCTGCAGAATACACTTTCTTTTCCTCAGCACATGGATCATTTTCAAGGATAGATCATATGTCAGGTCAGAAAACAAGTCTTAAAACATTCAAAAAAATTGAAATACCAGGCATCTTCTCTGACCACAATGGAGCAAAACTAGATTTAATTACAAGAGAAATTTAGGAAACTATACAAATACCTGGAAATTGAACAATATACTTCTGAATGACCAGTGGGTCAATGAAGAAATTCAGAAGGAAGTTGAAAAATGTCTTGAAACAATTTATAATGGAAACACAACATACCAAAACCTATGGGATAGATCAAAAACAGTACTAAGAGGGAATTTTATAACTATAAGTGCCTACATCATAAAGAGGAAAATCTTTAAATAAACAATCCAATGATGCATCTTAAAGAACTAGAAAAACAAGAGCAAACAAAGCCAAAATTAATAGAATAAAATTAATAAATATTGGAGTGGGAAGAAATGAAATTGAAATGAAAAAAAATACAAAAGATAAATGAAGCAAAAAGATGTTTTTTTGAAAAGTTAAACCTTTAGCCACACTAAGAAAAAAAGAGAGAAGATCCAAATAAATAGAAACAGAAATGAAAAAGAAGGCATTACAACTGATACTACAGAAATTCAAAGGATAATTAGTGGCTACTATGAGCAACTATATGCCAATAAACTGAAAAATCTAGAAGAAATGGACAAATTCCTTGATACATACAACCTACCAAGATTGAACCAAGAAGAAATCTAAAACCTGAACAGACCAATAACAAGTAACAAGATCAAAGCTGTAATGAACAATCTTCTAGCAAAGAAAATCCTGGGATCTGATGGCTTCACAGCTGAATTCTACTAAACATTTAAAGAAAAACTAACATGAATACTCCTCAAACTATTCTGAAAAATAGAGGAGAAGGCAATACTTCCAAACTCACTTTACAAGGCCAGTATTACCCTGATCTCACCAAAGAGTCTTGGGTCCTTTTAGTGGACAGGAGTATTTAGAAACCAAGATCCGGACCCTAGATGTGTTTATTACCCTTAGGTGTCACTGCTTCCGGCATCTTTTCAGTGGACAGAATTAGGTAGTATATGTATGTATATGCACATTTAATTAGATATATGTTATATGTAATATAACATTACATCTATATAAATCTGAGTTCAGCTGATACTTTTGTTTTTAGAGACAAGGTCTTGCTCTGTTGCTCAGGCTGGAGTGCAGTTGCACAATCATAGCTCACTGCACCCTCAAATACCTGGGCTCCAGCAATTCTCCTGCCTCTGCCTCCTGAGTAGCTGTAACTACAGGCATGCACCATCATGTTTGGCTAGTTTTAAAACATTTTTTAAATTTATTTTTACATTTCTTAGCAGAGACAGAGACTCACCATTTTCCCCAAGCTGCTGTTGAACTCCTGGGCTCAAGTGATCCTTCTTCAACTACAGCTTCCCAAACTGCTGCGATTACAAGCATAAACCACTGCATCTGGCCTCATTTGATACTTCTAATTTTAGTTCAGTAAGGAAGTATTTATTTGATTTTTTTTCTTTTCCATATTGGTAACTCTTCTCTGGAGAAACATATATCCCATAATTTTCAATATATTACTTAGTAAATTCATTGTCCCATTATGTTACCAATGTCTGTTTGGCACTCTCAGTACCCTCTTACCCCTTTTGTGCCTGTTCTTTTCACCCTACTTAGGCTCTGTCAACGACCTTCAGTACTAGATACCAGTGCAAGGACATGGTCCTCATTTTGTTCTGGCTACAACATCTTATTTCAAATGGCTGCCACCTCCCCTAGCCCTGACTGACAGCTACCTTTCTTGATCCCTCCTAATGGACAAATTATTCAGGGAGAAAGGAAGAAAGGAAAGAAGGCAAGCAAGCAGCTGCTATTATAATTAAAACAATTATTATCTCCAAGAGGGTTTTCTTTGGTAAAAACTATTTTCCCAAATTACTCCTTTAAGATAGCTAACCAGGTCGAAAGAATGAGCTATGACTTTTTCATTTTTCCTGTAAGGAGCGTGTTGATTAATATATTTACAAGATTTGATACAAATTCACCTGGAACCGTTCAGTTATATGAATGAATGAATCAGAGGTTTAGAAATAGAAGAGATGCTGATTGACATTCATCTTCCAAACAAACCATTTTACAGCTGAAGTAATAGGAAGTGAGATGACTTTTCCAAAGCTATACAATTGGTAGCATTGGAATATTTGAATTTATTTAACAAGACCAGAAAAAAAAGTTCTATATTTTGTTTTTTTCTCACAATTTCTATTTAGTTTCTTATGAACACCAATAAGGATTTTCTGAATGCTTCATCATTTCTGTTGTGTAGAAAATAATAACAACAATCACCATTTATTTTGCATTTTTTAATTTACGTAGTTAGTTTTGAGAGACAGAGAGTTTTGCTCTTGTTGCTCAGGCTGGAGTGCAACAGCATGATCTTGGCTCACTGTGACCCCCGCCTCCTGGGTTCAAGTGAGTCTCCTGCCTCAGCCTCCTGGGTAGCTGGGACTACTGGCATGCACCACCACACCTGGCTAATTTTGTATTTTTAGTAATGATGGGGTTTCTCCATGTTGGTCAGGCTGGTCTCGAATTCCCTACCTCAGGTTATCTGCCTGCCTCAGCCTCCCAAAGTGCCGGGACTACAGTTGTGAGCCACTGCACCCAGCCCAACACATACTGTATTCAAAGCCTTTCACAGTTTTGTCATGGATCTTTCAGATTTTACTGTTTGTGTGTTACAGTAAGAAAACTAATGGCTAATGGCACAAAGATTAAATTACTTACTCGGGGTCATATCTTTAGATAGTGACAGAATTAGGATTCAAATCCAGAGGTGTTGGATTCTAAATCTCCTATACTATGCTAGAAAGCCTCTTTATATTTTGGGTAGAGGTCCATGCATCAGTTAGTACTAATTAAATTGCTTGATAAAAGTGAAGATTTCTTGGTTTATACAATTGATGAATCTCATTTCCTCTGCAGCTTGATGAAGCCACATTGCCAAGCTAAGGCCTTGTTCCATGTTATTTATTTTTTTCTTTTTCACTTGTTCTTAGAATGTTGTCTTTATCTCAGACTCAATGAAGGGCAAGTTGGTTGTAAGGGCTACTGTCTACATTCAACCAAGTTTGAGATGGAGTTTTTTCCCCTAGAAATCCTAGCAAATGCCCCAGTGGTTCAGTGGCTGATGTGTCTATCCCTCTACTAGTTATTGCAACCAGGTGAATCTGCTGAATACAAATCCCCCCAAATATGACAGCATGGCAGTAAAGTAGGTACAAAGTAGCTTTCCATAGGAAATTAAAAGTACTATTCTGTAAGAAGACCGAAGTGAGGCGGCAAAAACAATAACGTTTTTCTACATCTCATCATGAAGAATTACTATGAAGTAGAGTTTCTGATTTCTATTATATTTTATCTTCATCAACAACCACAGGGCTAATATTCCTTACACAATATTGTCTTGATTGTGCCTAAGGCTTCATAACTAAATTATGGCTACAGCATGGGTGTCCTAGGTCAATACATTCTCCAAGAGCAGGCTTTGTCCTGGGAACTCTTGAATAGTTCTCAAGCTGGCTGATTTTGTCGTTAGCAAAAGTACAAAATTTAACAAGCGTTTAAGTGTAAAATTTGCTTTTTAATGCCTTAATTAACATCAGAGAAATTGAAGAATAAGTTAAAGAAGACTAAATAGAATTATTTGTTCATAAATTGACCTCATGCTAGATGTTGGGGCCAGTGTTTTTGACCTGTTGCTATTGATTCATTAACTTTTTACCTAGGTGTAATTCAATCTTAGGACGTCTCTCCTTTAGTCAAAACATTTTTTTCTTATATGATTATCTCTTTAGTGGCCAACCTTGACTGAAGTTTACCAGAAACAGTCATGTGCTGCATAATGACATTTTGGTCAATGACAGACTATATAGACAACAATGGTCCCATAAGATGATAATGCAGCTGAAAATTTCTCACCCCTTGGGACATCATAGCTGTAGTGCAACACATTACTAAAGATATTCCTGACCCTCTGTATATTGAGGCTAATATTTGCATTTATGTTTTAGTTTTTAACAAAAAAAAAATGGAAAACTTTAGCCTGTTCAACATAACAAGATTTTGTCTCTATAGAGAAAAAAAAAAAAAAGTTAGCCTGGCATGGAGGTACGTGTGCCTGTAGTCCCAGCTACTCAGGAGCCTGAGGTGGAAGGATTGCTTGAGCCCAGGAGTTTGACTCTGTGGTGAGCCGTGATGACACCACTGCACTGCAGTCTGGATGACAGAGTGAGGCCCTGTCTCAAAAATAAATAAATAAATAAATAATAACAGAAAAAAAAGCTTATAGAATAGGAATACAAAGAAAATATTTTTATACAATATGTTTGTGTTTTAAGCTAAATGTTATATCAAAACAGAGTTAAAATGAAAAGTAAACGTTTATGAAGTAAAAAAAAATTTTTTTTTGGCACAGAGTCTTGCTCTGTCACCCAGCCTGGAGTGCAGTGGTGTGATCTTGGCTCACTGCAAGCTCTGCCTCCTGGCTTCTGGCCATTCTTCCACCTCAGCCTCCCGAGTATCTGGGACTACAGGCACCCACCACCATGCCTAGCTAATTTTTTTTTGTATTTTTAGTAGAGACGGTGTTTCACCATGTTAGCCAGGATGGTCTCGATCTCCTGACCTCGTGATCTGCCTGCCTCAGACTCCCAAAGTGCTGGGATTACAGGCGTGAGCCACCGTACCCAGCCAAGGTAAAAATATTATAGTCAACTAAAGTTGGAAAAAACTGCTTTAAAGTTCATATGGAACCAAAAAAGAGCCCGCATTGCCAAGACAATCCTAAGTCAAAAGGACAAAGCTGGAGGCGTCACGCTACCTGACTTCAAACTATACTACAAGGCTACAGTAACCAAAACAGCATGGTACTGGTACCAAAACAGAGATATAGACCAATGGAACAGAACAGAGTCCTCAGAAATAATACCACACATCTACAGCCATCTGATCTTTGACAAACCTGAGAGAAAAAAGAAATGGGGAAAGGATTCCCTATTTAATAAATGGTGCTGGGAACATTGGCTAGCCATAAGTAGAAAGCTGAAACTGGATCCTTTCCTTACCCCTTATACGAAGATTAATTCAAGATGGATTAGAGACTTAAATGTTAGACCTAATACCATAAAAACCCTAGAAGAAAATCTAGGTAGTACCATTCAGGACATAGGCATGGGTAAGGACTTCATGTCTAAAACACCAAAAGCAACGGCAGCAAAAGCAAAAATTGACAAATGGGATCTAATTAAACTAAAGAGCTTTTGCACAGCAAAAGAAACTACCATCAGAGTGAACAGGCAACCTACAGAATGGGAGAAAATTTTTGCAACCTACTCATCTGACAAAGGGCTAATATCCAGAATCTACAAAGAACTCAAACAAATATACGAGAAAAAAACAAACAACCCCATCAAAAAGTGGGGAAAGGATATGAACAGACATTTCTCAAAAGAAGATAATCATACAGCCAACAGACACATGAAAAAATGCTCATCATCACTCGCCATCAGAGAAATGCAAATCAAAACCACAATGAGATACCATCTCACACCAGTTAGAATGGCAATCATTAAGAAGTCAGGAAACAACAGGTGTTGGAGAGGATGTGGAGAAATAGGAACACTTTTACACTGTTGGTGGGATTGTAAACTAGTTCAACCATTATGGAAAACAGTATGGCAATTCCTCAAGGATCTAGAACTAGATGTACCATATGACCCAGCCATCCCACTACTGGGTATATACCCAAAGGATTATAAATTATTCTACTACAAAGACACATGTACACGTATGTTTATTGCGGCACTATTCACAATAGCAAAGACTTGGATCAACCCAAATGTCCATCTGTGACAGACTGGATTAAGAAAATGTGGCACATATACACCATGGAATACTATGCAGCCATAAAAAAGGATGAGTTTGCGTCCTTTGTAGGGACATGGATGCAGCTGGAAACCATCATTCTTAGCAAACTATCACAAGAAGAGAAAACCAAACACCACATGTTCTCACTCATAGGTGGGAACTGAACAATGAGATCACTTGGACTCGGGAAGGGGAACATCACGCACTGGGGCCTATCATGGGGAGGGGGGAGGGGGGAGGAGGGAGGGATTGCATTGGGGAGTTATACATGATAAAAATGATGAATTGATGGGTGCTGACGAGTTGATGGGTGCAGCACACCAACATGGCATAAGTATACATATGTAACAAACCTGCACGTTATGCACATGTACCCTAGAACTTAAAGTATAATAAAAAAAAAAGAAGAAAAAAGAAAAGATTAAAGAAAAAATTAAATTGTTAGTGTAGTCTAAGTGTACATTATTTATAAAATCTATAGTAGTGCTACAGTAATTTCCTAGGCCTTAACATTCACTCATCACTCATTGATTCACCCAGAGCAATTTTCAGTCCTGTAAGTAAGTACCCTGTACAGGTCTACCATTTTAAATATTTTTTCTGTATTTTTACTAAACCTTTTCTATGTTTAGATATGTTCAGATATACAAATACTTACCATTATGTTACAATTGCCTATAATATTCAGTATAGTAACATGCTATACAGGTTTGTAGCCTAGAAACCATACACTATACCATGTAACCTAGGTATATAGTAAGCTGTATCATCTAGGTCTGTGTAAGTACACATCGTAGAGGACACAACAACAAAATCATCTAATGAAATATTTCTCAGAACCTGTCCCTGTCATTAATGACACATGATTATACAAGGATCAGACATTGACTGATTTTTGGATCTTAGGAGTGTGGTGAATCTTTGAGAAATTATGAGTCACCCATAGGACGTTATAGCTCACCTGGACACCAGCATGTGGACTGTCTGAATGTTAGCCGAATTTTCTTTCACCTCTTTTGCACATGCAAACTAATAGTCTAGGACTTCCCAATCCCCTACTCATTAGTAACTTTGTGTCATGCTAATGGTAGATAAATAATTATTCTAACTGAAACCATATATTTAACAAATATTTACACCATTTAATTGATGTTTTTCACTTATGTTATGCTCTTAGAGCATTAGTAGAGATTATAAGGTCTACAGTAGCATTAGCACTTGGCTCATGTTATCCTTGGCTTCATGACTAAAATACCAAAGGTGAATCCTTTTGACTTATCATTAATAATAAAAAACTTCATATATCAGGGAATTTGAGCATCCACAATCATATGTTCTGCTACTTAGTTAAAAAATCAGAAACCTTACATTATAATGAATTGCTTAAGCTTCAAAATTCTGAAATAGAGTCTCCAAGGTAACTGAAATGGGATAAGAGCATAGTAAATTCAAGAAATCTTTGGGGAAGCATTTAAAAACCAGTTTATTTTTCCCTCACAAGGCCTGGTAACTGGGACCAAACTATACCTTACATTTACCATTCTGAAGTATCATATTGGGAATGCTCTTTTGTAAAAACAAACTGTATATAACTTCCAATATTAGTAAAACATCATAATCTATAAACAGCAATAATTCTTTCAAATTATAACCATGTTAATAAAGTAAATTGAATTTATGTCTAGTTATAATATAAAAAATATTTTTATAGACTTAAAAAAGCATAAATAACAATTATTGCAGAAAAATCCTTCCTGATACGGACACTATACAAAGATAACCCCTTCTGTAGTTGCATTGTGTTTGAAGAATAGTTGGAGTTACCTGTGTCTACTTGTGAACTAAATCTCTAAGTATCTGTCCGCACCCTAGGACATACTCTGATTCACCAATACACAGTGTTACATATTGTCACTGCATTACATCCTGCTAGCAGTAGTGCTAGTTTATTTTGTATCCTTATCAGTATTTAGAATATTGGTTGGCACATAGAAGTTGCTTAATAAATGTTTGTGGAGTTAGATCAGTAATTATCCCATATTGAAATTCTTACTGCACTGTGTTGTGATGACTTGCTTACTTTTGATTAATTTCTTAATTATTATACTCACTGAATGTAGGTTCCTGTCTTTTCAAAACCGAATCACTTGAATTAAGCTTCAGACTCTGTGACTACAGAGTTCAATAAATATTTTTGCCGCAAATGATTAACAGTTAACTTTGATGCCCTTAAAAAGGACTAGGTGGGAAATGTTCCTAATATGAGATGAGGTAGTTGAAACCAGAAGTTCATGAAGAATTTTCCCAAAGATAGAAAATAAATCACCAGAGTCTATTTAGGCATTTGGCTCTGTATTAACATGGCTTATGATCCTTATACATAGATCTATTTTACTTGTTACTTTAAAATCAGAAATGTTTAATTCTTCACCAATGGCTATTGCTGAACAATAATTTGTATGCTGCCTTTGCTGATTGTACCAGAATAGCTTTCCGCCCATTTCCCCCATTTTAATATCCCTTAATAAAGCAGGAAAAAATTGAAAAAGATTTTAGTACTATATTAATTAATCTTACTATTTAAATCCTTACTGTTTTTCCTTGCTTGCTTTGTGATTTTGGTTCTTTCCTGTCAGAAAATCTCTCTCTGGCCAGTAACACACCTTCATAGCTTCCTGAGGGTGAGTAAACAATTGTAGCTTATGCATCTTACCTACAAATGGTCTGTTTAGATCTTTGACAGTGTGGAGTGGCTACTGGCATATTGCTTCATTTTATTTATTTTATTTTTTTTTTGAGATGGAGTCTCACTCTGTCACCCAGGCTGGAGTGCAATGGCACAATCTGGGCTCACTGCAACCTCCGCCTCCTGGGTTCAAGTGGTTCTCTTGCCTCAGTCTCCTGAGTAGCTGGGATTACTGGTGTGCACCACCACACCTGGCTAATTTTTGTATTTTTGGTAGAGATGGGGTTTCACCATGTTGGCCAGGCTGGTCTTGAACTCCTGACCTCAGGTGATCTGACTGCCTTGGCCTCCCAAAGTCCTGGGATTACAGGTGTGGACCATTACGTCCAGTGGCATATTGTTTCTTATCCGAAATCTCTAATATTTTCCCAATCTCTGAAGATTACAGTGTTTTGATGGTAGGCTTCTAATGCATCAACATTAACACATTATTCTAGCCATTATGTTTTGGGATAATTTGTGGCCCAGAATCTAGAATTATTGACCCTCCTATAATGCTTACACCATACTCTGTCCTTATCCTGTTGTCATACTTGTCACAGTGCCTCATCATTGTTTCTTACTGCATGTTTTCCCCATAGACTTGCAAGTATCTTAAGTGCAGAGATCATGTCTTGTGCACCATCATTTAACACAGTGTGTAGCATGCAGCATGTTCTCAGTAAGTATTTGTGGAGTTAATAAATTTGATATTATTTACCAATTAATACAGGACTGTAGAAAATAAAAATATTCTTTGCATTATTGCCTTATTAACAACAATCTTTTGACAGGGTGTGGTGGCTCACACCTGTAATCCCAACACTTTGGGAGGCTGAGGCGGGTGGAGCACCTGACTTTTGGAGTTTGAGACCAGCCTGGCCAACATGGTGAAACTCTGTCTCTACTAAAAATATAAGAATTAGCTGGGCATGGTGAAAGGCGCCTGTAATCCCAGCTACCAGGGAGGCTGAGGCAGGAGAATCTCTTGAATCCAGGAGATGGAGGTTGCAGTAAGTCGAGATTGGGCCATTGCACTCCAGCTTGGGCAACGAAAGTGAAATTTCATCTCAAAAAAATAAAAAATAAATTAAATAATTTTTTTTATTATACTTTAAGTTCTAGGGTACATGTGCATAACGTGCAGGTTTGTTACATATGTATATTTGTGCCATGTTGGTGTGCTGCACCCATCAACTCGTCAGCACCCATCAATTCATCATTTTTATCATGTATAACTCCCCAATGCAATCCCTCCCCCCTCCTCCCTCCCCATGATAGGCCCCGGTGTGTGATGTTCCCCTTCCCGAGTCCAAGTGATCTCATTGTTCAGTTCCCACCTATGAGTGAGAACATGCGGTGTTTGGTTTTCTCTTCTTGTGATAGTTTGCTAAGAATGATGGTTTCCAGCTGCATCCATGTCCCTACAAAGGATGCAAACTCATCCTTTTTTATGGCTGCATAGTATTCCATGGTGTATATGTGCCACATTTTCTTAATCCAGTCTGTCACAGATGGACATTTGGGTTGATTCCAAGTCTTTGCTATTGTGAATAGTGCTGCAATAATTTTTTTAAAAAATAATCTTTTGAGGTTTTTCAAAAGATCCTGTTATCTTTCTCATTTTCTTATCAAATATTTATGGTCCATATGTATTTTAGACATTCTAATGATTCTTAGAAATAGAGCAGGGAACAGTAAAAACACAGCTTTTGACTTCATGGAGTAGAGCTTACAATTTTGTTAAGAGAGATAAACAAAACGTACATAGCTAAAGGTATAATTATAAACTGTGAAAGTGTATGGTTATATTAGAGCATCTACCAGGAAGAGATCTGAAAGGTTTGCCTGAGGAAGTGCCTTTTGAGCTGACTTAAAGAATAAGTGGAAATTGGCTGGGTGTGGTGGCTCACGCCTGTAATCCCAGCACTTTGGGAGGCTGATGCAGGCAGAGGTCAGGAGCTTGTGACCATCCTGGCTAACATGGTGAAACCCCATCTTTACGAAAACACAAAAAGTTAGCTGGGTGTGGTGGTGTGCACCTGTAGTCCCAGCTATTCGGGAGGTGGGGGCAGGAGAATTTCTTGAACCTGGGAGGCAGAGGTTGTGGTAAGCTGAGATCGTGCAACTGTACTCCAGCCTGGTGACAGAGCAAGACTCCATCTCAAAAAACAAAACAAAACAAAACAAAACAAAACAAAACAAAACAAAACAAAAAAAACAAAAAAAACAGTAAGTGGAAATTAGGCAGTTAAATAATTGGGTGTGGCTGCGGATGGGGCAGGCACTCTAAGGAGAGGAGGTAGCTTATGGGAAAACTCTTAGGTGGCAAAAATCTCTGTGTGCTTTTAAGGAACTGGAAAGGATCTGGATTGTAATATTCTTTAGTTCCAAACATTCTAGAAAACCTTACTTTGATTGTTTAAACCACAGATTTTCTCAGTACCATCCTACAGTTGTTTCCTCCATATCAGAGACCTTCTATTCACCTTGAGAAGTCAACAATTAAAAACAATTAAAACATTAATAAAATAAAGTTTGTTCTAGCTGACTCACTTATAGAAAATTCTTCAAAAGTTCTTAGATTTAAATATTCTTTTATGAGCTCAGCTTTCATTTCAGGGGTTTTAAAAAAAGAATAATTATATGCAGATTCAGATCTCAAAATGTCACTGAGAAAAATTAACCTGAAAAGAAAGGGGTATTGTATTTAAATATCATGTGCCAGAATAAAAGGAAAAATATAGGTCTTGTTCTTTTGGACTTTGAGCACTATCTATAAATGTGTGTCTGTTCATATTATTTATATTTCTAATTATTTAAGTAAAAATCTAAAGAAATTAAAGTTTAATAGCTATATGTGCAATAATATTCCTGTTTCATTGATGTGAGGTATTATTAAAATATTACCAATTTATAAGGTAAATATGTACAAAGAAATAAGGTTGCTATAATAGCAATAGTTTTGTTACCCATAAATAAAAAAGTTGAGCTTACTTGTTTCTTATGTTAGAAACAAGTTTCCTTGTTTCTAACTTAAGTTCTTGCTAAAACTTTTGATCAGTTAAATTAAATCAGACAATACATATAAAGTCTTAAAAAAGTACTTAGCACATAGAAAGCATTGTTTTTATTTTGTCATTGTCACTTTGCTGCACATCTTTCCTACAGTTTTTTCCAGTCTGCTTCACACGCATCAAGCCACAAGAACATTTAGTAGGCTCCGATATGCAATTAACAAGCTTTTTGTTGTAAATCACAAACTAGGATTGACTGTAAAATATAATGTCCCTGAAGCCTCCCTTCTTAGTAAGAGAGCTCAGGATCAACTAAGACAAAATAGAAATCACTGGACCCCTTATTTTTGAATCATTCAATTTCAAAGATACTCAAGATACTTCTTTTTCTTTCTTGATATTATTACTAAAATAAGCAATTTCTATCACTAAGCCAACTTTAGGGTAGTATAACTGAGTGCAGGCCTGGCTGCCCACCAGTTGCAAAGTCAGTGACAAGGACAAAGTGCAGTGAAAGGAAAGTGAGTTTATTTTCCAAAGCTAGCACTGGGGGAGGCAGCTGGCTTATGCCTCTAGGAATCATTTCAAACTTTAGGCTGGGGAATAGGGCTAAAAAGGGGAGCTAGAAATGGGAGACATGAGGGAGCGGTGCTGAGTAAAGGATGTCCATGTTTTGTTCTGGTGGCTATCAGAAGCCATGGTCCACCAGGAGCAAGTGATACAGACAGGAGGCGGGGAAATACTGGGTAGAAGAGGGTGGTTCCCCAGCACAGGCCCCCTCCGCCGCCAAGCCTGGATACCTGGAACCCTAAGTGAGAACAGGCATTCCTGTTTTCATGCCCAAAAAGTTGCCTTTTGGCCCACGACGCCCCCTATCCTTTACTCATATAAACCCTGAACCCCAGGCTCCACAAGGGAACAGAGGGGCAGACGAATAGCAGAACAGCACGGCAGAGTAGGAGAGAAGAGAAGGAACATCTGAACGTCAGGAGGAGTTCAGCTGGGTGCGGTCAGAAAATCAGCCACTGGACGGCGCAACTTCAGGGGAAGATCATCTTCTCACTGTATCCCCGGTCCAGCTCTCCATCCATCTCACTAAGCGCCACCTCCACCACTCAATAAAACCCCTACAGTCACTCTTCAAGTCTGTGTGTGACCCAATTATTCTGGGACACTGGACAAGACCCTTGCAAAAAGACTCACAGTCCACTGAGCTGGTTAACACTTAAGCCATCCATGGACAGCAAAGCTAAAAGAGTGCATTGTAACACATGGCCACCTGGGCTCCTGCACCTGTTCATCTGTGTACTCCCCCTCCTGTGTAAGGACTTTGAGCAGCGGTGGCGGAATAACTGCCTTGAGATAATTTCTGGAATTTCACAACTGGGTCTCTATGCTTGGTCTGTTTTAAGATTAGCGCCTGGAACTTCTAAGTAAGCAAATGATTAGCATACAGTTAGATAAATGTGCATGACGTAAGGGAATATATGGTGAGAAAAGAGGGACATGGTATTTCAAAGAAAGTACATTTCAAGGCTATAATTTAACACTAAGGAGAGGAAAAGAAAAAGGTTTTTGCAGTAAGCTTCAAGGTTACATCGTGAGATTAGTCAAAAAAGAGAAGAAAGAAAATAAAGTTTTAAAATGTATTTTTCAGGCAAAACTGTATGGTTACAATAGAATAATATATAGACAAATTTCCCACTTTGGTGTAAAAGGTACCCCTCATCACCATGCCTGTAGACAGAAGTACATTTTCTCAGTCATTCATTTTATCTTTCCTTCCTGCAATCTGGGTTTTCTGTACCGTATATGACATGATTTCTTTGCTGGGGGTGGATAGAGTAGGAGCTGTATATTTAATATAACAAAATTACTACAGTTGAAACCTCAGTGTTATCATCTTGTAGAGGTTGTGGTGGAACCCACAAGCCAGGAAGTTCTTTGGTGACCTTATAGAAGGAGTAGATTCAAGAAAGTGTTACTGCTAGATAACAGATAACAAAGTAGCAATTGAGTTTGATTCCTTCTCTGGGGGTGAGTAGGGAGTTAGGTGCTGTACATATAATATAACAATGATCAGGAAGTAGTGTTTTCAGGCAATTTATTTAATATGTTGTTAACAAAACATGTTCTAGAAAAAGGGTAGAAGAGAGTTAGAACCAGGTAAGAATCTTTGTTCGAAAACTAATATAAATAGCACACTTATTGGCTTTTTAAAGTCAATTCACCTTTGAGCTTCCCTTTCCCTGTTATTGGGTGGGCAAGAAATCCAGTGCATCATTGTTGCAGCACCCTCTCTCCAGGGAAATACAACACAGTGTGTGTTTCACATGACTGGCGTCCAGGTCCTGTATCACTGACACACTCCACTGCTAATATCTCTATGTTTGAAACAAAGGATCAGTTCCTCAAAAATTATATACTTGGTCTATCCTCTACCTTCTCTTCCCTTAAGACTAAAGGCCTCCTAGCACAGGCACCGCCCCTGGAGTTTCCAGCACATCAGCATCAGCCTGGAGACCATGTTCTCATCAAAGGGTGGGAGGAAGGGAAGCTCGAACTAACCTGGGAAGGACCCTACCTAGTGCTCCTAACTACTGAGACTGCAGTCTGGACAGCAGAAAGAGGATGGACTCATCACACCCGAGTCAAGAAGGTGCCACCAGCTCCAGAATCATGGAGTGTTACTCCAGGGCCCACCCCCACCAAACTAACTCTAAAAAGAGCTTAATAATCACTTGTTTATTCTCTTTTTTCTTTTCAACAGAAGGTCATCTTGTCATCAATGTAACTGAGGCTAGTCATCCTTTAACCCTTCAGTTCAGTGCCTGTTCATTCATCCCCTGTGAAGACAAGCAAGCTCAAAGGAAACTATCCTGTGCTGATAAGTTTCTGTCCATACTGTAAAGAATCAAGCAAGTATAACTATAGAAACTTAAAAAGTCCCTGTGGTGACTGGGCGGATGTTTGGTGGACTACTAACTACAAAGGATGGACAGCCAAGAAGACCCCTGCTTCAAATAAGTTACAGGGACTGAAACAAAATCTCTCACTAGTCTGTGATCCCACCTCACTGAAATGTAAGCCATTACACTGTAACCCCTTGTTGGTGATTATAAATAATCCCTGGACAATGGCCCAAGAGCCCTCTATATTTGAATGGTATAGGTTAGGTGCAGATGTTGAAGGACAGGACCTATAGGAATCTTCTCCCTAAGGTTAATTAAACCACTTGTTAACAATAATAAAGGAGTTCAGATCCAAAGTTCGGGAGAAACGTGGAACCCAACGCTCTCCCCAAGTATGGCAAGTCCAACATCCTCCTCCCATCTCCAAAATGACCCAACCAAGGTAAAGGTTGTGAAGGTAGGAAACTTAAGGCAAACTATAGCTGTAGAGACAGGGTATCAAGGTGCAAATGCTTGGCTGGAATGGATTAAATATTTCATCCACACTTTAAACAAAAGTGAATGTTATGCTTGCACGCACAGTTGACCATAGGCCCAGATTGTCCCCTCTCAACTTGGATGGTCTTACAGCCCACCAGGCATGAGCTGTATGGTAGCTGTCTTCCACATCCCCTCAGCCTGGGGCAAAAAATCATGCCAAGCTCTTTATCTGCTGTTCCTTGAAGTTAAACACCCTGTGGGTCAGCCCCCAAGGGCCATTCAGCATCCATCTCCCAATGCCAATTTTACTTCGTGTCTCTCATGATAGGGAGAGAACTTGGCCTTCCTTGGAGCCTTAATGGGATGCAGTGAGCTTGTGCCCTTCCAAGAGCTTACCCATCAGTCTGCCCTTAGCCATCCTCGAGTGGATGTGTGGTGGTATTGTGGTAGACCAATACTGGACACTCAGCCAAGTAACTGGAGTGGAATTTGTGCTCTAATTCAATTGGCCATCCCTTTCACCTAGGCATTTCATCAGCCAGAAAGGGTAGGAACCCAACATCATCAAAGAAGAGAGGCCTCCCATGGGTCCTTCGATTCTCATATTTGTGTAGATGCCATTGGGGTCCCAAGAGGAGTGCCAAATGAATTTAAGGCCTGAAACCAAATAACCGCCGGATTTGAATCTACATTCTTCTGGTGGTTAACTGTAAATAAAAATGTGAGTTGGATAAATTACATTTATTACAATCAGCAATGATTTATTAATTATACTAGAGATGCTATGAAAGGAATAGCTGAGTAATAAGGACCTGCCAGTCAAATGGCCTGGGAAAACAGGACAGCATTAGACATGATACTAGAATTATACAAAGAATTATTGAAAAAGAAGGTGGAATTTGTATTATGATCAGGACCCAATGCTGTACTTATATCCGTAATAACACTGCTCCCAGTGGGACCTTAACTAAAGCATTACAGGGTGTTACTGCCCTATCAAATGAGCTAGTCCAAAATTCTGGACTAAATGACCCCTTCACAAATTTAATGGGAAATTAGTTTGGTAGATGGAAGGGACTTAGATGGAAGGGACTTATGTCCTTAATCCTCATCTCTCTGGCCATTGGAATAGGGTTGCTTATTCTCATAGGATGCTGCATCATACCTTGTGCCTTGGGATTAATACAAAGAATTATTGAAAAAGCTCTCACTAAAACTTCTTACGATCCTCTTCCCTAGGATTCAAATAAGATTTTCCTCCTTGAAAACCAAGTAGAACAATGGAGCCAAATTACACTAAAAAGATTTGAAGAGAAACAGTTATAACAAAAGGAAAAGAAGGAAACTGTGGGATATGATGAGGTTTCTCTTCAAATAATCTGATCAATCTTTTATTCTTTAATTCCTACTACTCCCCTCCCTTTTTTCCTCCCCCCCCGCCTTTTTTTTCCTTTCTGCCTTTGTTACATGCCCAGGCACTCCACAGTACCAGGTGTTATCAGTACCAGCTCACATTCCTTTGTTTATTTGGAAAGAGGACTAACTTTCTAGCTCATTACAGATACCCCTTCCACTTCTTCTTCACTTTCTTTTACATGCCCATCTTATCAAAAAAATTCAAATGGTTAACCAACTGGGATTAGTTTAGATTTTACTACCCAAACCCGGTCAATGGGGAAAGGGTACTGGGGCAGGACTCGCATCAGGAATAAAGGCTCTTGTGTCTTTTTTTCAGGTGTACTCTCACGGAGACTGGCCAAGGAGGGAACCCTCTGTGCAGAAGTAAAATTGCTTTGCTAAGAACCCTTTGTTTGAGTGCTCAATTTCTTTAGAATTTTTAGCGTTATTCCTAGCAAGTGGATTTGGTTTTGGGAAACAAGAGCTAAGAAGGGATATATCTTTCAGATAAAACTTTTGCTTTCAGTGCTGCTACACTGTATTCCTTAAGCAAAGACATACAGAACAAGCTGTCTACTACTTAAATGAATGTAGATATAGTGGAATGTACAAGAACATATAAATACCTCTGTTTTAGTCCATTTGGACTGCTATAACAAAATTTTATGAACTGGGTGGTTTATAAGCAACAGAAATTTATTTCTCACAGTTTTGGAAGGTGGAATGTCTAAGATTAAGTTGCTAGTACATTCAGTGTCTGTTGAGGGCCAGCTTCCTGGTTTGTGTAGAGCTGTCCTCTTGATGAGTCTTTACATAATAGAAGTGTAAGGGGGATCTCTGGAGGTTTCCTTTATACAGAACTAATCCTACTCAGGAGGGCTCATGACCTCTTGGCCTAAACATTTCCCAAAGCCCTCACCTCCAATATCATCACACGGGGATTAGGCTTCAAGATATGAGTTTTGGCATTTCCCAGATGACATGTGGTGACTTTTGGTAGATCTGTGTTTACATTGTGAACACAGAATATCTGAGACATGTCTCAGTTAATTTAGAAAGTTTATTTTGCCAAGGTTGAGGGTGCACCCAAGACACAGCCTTTGGAGGTCCTGACATGTGCCCATGGTGGTCAGGGCACAGCTTGATTTTATACATTTAGGGAGACATGAGACATCAATCAATATGTGCAGGAAGTACATTGGTTTGGTCCAAAGAGGTGGGACAATTTGAAGCAAAGGCAGGAAGACTCGAAGCTGGGAGGGAGCTTCCAGGTCACAGATAGATAAGTGATACACAAATGGTTACATTCTTTTGAATTTCTGATTAAACTTTCCAAAGGAGGCAAATTAGATATACATCATCTCAGTGAGCAGAGGAGTGACTTTGAATAGAATGGGAGGCAGGTTTGCCCTAAGCAGTTCCCAGTTTGAGTTTTCCGTAGTGATTTTAGGGGCCCAATATATTTTCCTTTCACATTTCCTCCCTTTTCTTTTTAAAAATCTTTTGGAGAAAACATTTTACAAGACTGGTTCCAGGTTTTTTCTGATCTCTCATGGCTAGGATAGTTTATTTCTAGATGGATAGGTCCAAAAAGCTCATTTTTAGAAGGTTGTGAAGTCTTGTGTCCTGTGAGGAGAAAATAGCAATGGGGGAGGGAGAAAGAACAACAAACAAAAGAATAATCCTGGAAGATTTGATATAGATCACATTATTCTGAGTTCCATACATCAGTAGGCAGGTATGAAAGTGGCTTATGTATGTAAATAAGTTGCTGTTATTTTCTTTTTTTTTTTTTTTTTTTTTTTTTTTGAGACGGAGTCTCGCTGTCACCCAGGCTGGAGTACAGTGGCCGGATCTCAGCTCACTGCAAACTCTGCCTCCCGGGTTTACGCCATTCTCCTGCCTCAGCCTCCCGAGTAGCTGGGACTACAGGCGCCCGCCACCTCGCCCGGCTAGTTTTTTGTATTTTTAGTAGAGACGGGGTTTCACCGGGTTAGCCAGGATGGTCTCGATCTCCTGACCTCGTGATCCGCCCGTCTCGGCCTCCCAAAGTGCTGGGATTACAGGCTTGAGCCACCGCGCCCGGCCCTTGCTGTTATTTTCTTCTGAAGTTTAATTTGTCTGGCTTCGGTTCACGCGGTTTCAAGAAAGCACAACTTAGTTTTCAGTGACTCCAAATTAGGAAAAATGCAAAAAAGAAGGAAAAAAATTGAAAACATTATTTTGAAGATCTAAGAAAAATTAGAATTTGGTCCCAACTGTAGAAAATAATAAAAATTGAAAAAGAAAAAAAAATTAGGCAAGACTAGAGTATAGTAACAGGTCTACTGTAGTTTTGAAACATAATTTTTCTCTCTCAAGTTTCCCATTTTTACTAAAGAAAAATTATGGTAGGACTAGTTTGCTTTATTATACTTGGCCTCATTATTTATATATAGTGCAGCAAAAATAATTACTTTTTATATAGGCTTTTAAATTGACTTTTATGGAACTTTGTTCCATAGAAGGGATCTCAGATAAGACTTTTTTTATAGCTGAGTCCAGTCATGGATTTGTGCCATCAAATGAGTTGGGTGAATTTCCTCTCCTCTTGAGGTTCCAAGATAAACTTGGGGCTTCTGTGTCTGTCAGAAAGTGACATTCTTTACTTACCACAGGTGAGAAACCCTGTACAGGGACTATGTACACAAATATATGAGGCCAGTTTTTCCAAAGGGCTGTTTTGCCTCCATAAGTTAGGTTTGATTCCTTAAAGGAAAGTACACCATTTCAATCAAAGCCTTGGTAAGGTAACCAATTTCTCCAGTTGTGTCCTGTTACAAGTGAAAACAGATTCTTATTGCACTGAAACAAATAGCTGTATTGCCGTAAGTTAAGAATACTCACAAATAGTTTTCAAATTCTTGAGAAATCACGTAGAGAGAAACAAATATGCTTTGATTTATGTTCATAGGAGTTTACTAAATTATTAAAGGTTGTCAATAGCCCAAAAGAAATGTTTTGAGACTCTGAAAAACAAAGCAAAAGATCAGCAAACATTTTAAGTAAAAAATAAAAAAGATTACTTCAGTTTTATATTGGTTCAGTTAATTCAGTTAACTCCTGTTTTGTTTGATAGTCATGAACATTTCAGCTCTCCATGAGAGTTCTGAAAGTTTTTTCCTTTATTCCAATGTCACAAGTTCTGAAGTTATCAGAAAACCTGCACTTAACTGCACCTGTTAGAATCCTAAGGCTGATTATAAACCCACCTTTTAAAGAGGGTCTAAAACAAGACAATTGTCTGTGGATAAAAAGAAGTTTTAAAACAGCCATAGTTAAAAGACACAATTGACAAAGAAGTTTGTTACCTCTGCGGCACACAATAATTTTAACATAACAATTATGATTATTACTGACAATGTACACTAGGTTATATCAGAATTGCAGGAGTTTCCAATAATGTTGGAACACATACCAATAGCATATTTAAACAAATACAGTCCAAAGAAAACCAAACACAATTACATATTTGACAATACTCTGTGTATAACTTTTATATCAAATAAGCCAAATTATGTCACTTTTGGACTTTAGGGAACCTAATGTCTTAAAGGATTAATTAGGTTAGAAAAAGACATAATTTATAGTTTGATTTTGGAAAGTTTGCCAAATATAAAAGGTTCAAAACACGGGAGATTACAGAATAGGATTACAGATCATTGTAAAGTCATTTATTTAACCAAAGTGATAATTCAAGCACTTCAAAAAAATGCAAAAACATTCATTCTTTGAGAGAGGAGACTTAACTTTCTAAACAAGAAATACTAACAAAAGCAGCATAAAGCTAATTACATTTGTTTTTCAAAATTTTGTAAACAATCTATAAAATTTAATCTTGATTATAAAATATAACCTCCATAAGCCTTGTATAAGCTTTATAACTTTTATTAAGAATTTGGTTAATGTGGGTGGATGCAGTGGCTCATGCCTGTAATCCCAGCATTTTGGGAGGCCAAGGCAGGCAGATCACAAGGTAAGGAGTTCGAGACCAGCCTGACCAACATGGTGAAACTCTGTCTCTATTAAAAATACAAAAACTAGCAGGCTATGGTGGTGCATGACTGTAATCCCAACTACTCAGGAGACTGAGGCAGGAAAATCACTTGAACTCAGGAGGTGGAGGTTGGAGTGAGCTGATATCACGCAACTGCACTTCAGCCTGGGTGACAGAGTGAAACTCCATCTTAAAAAAAAAAAAAATGTTGGTTAATGCGCTTCTGGAGAACCTTGTTAATCTGACACAGGGGGTCCATATACTGGTTTTGCATCAGTATGCCTTTGACATTAATAATTTATAGAGAAACTGAACTTATTTTATCTTACAATCTTACACACCCACCTCCTCTGTGATCATCTCTGGATCTTGAGAAGTTGAATAGCTTTAATTCCTTGTTGTGTCTCAAGGAATGCAGTTTGTTTTGATTGACATCTTCTATGGGGCCTGAAGATAAGACTGTAATTGCTGTCAGTGTCTAAGATTTAGCAGGACTTGGTGTCCTTTTCAGACCCAGGAGTTAAAATCCTCTAACTCAATATTACAAGGACTTTAACATATAGAAAGATATGTGGATGTAATAACATTAATTTTTATCTCAGGTGTTTTCTAAGCAAAATAAAACTCAATAATAATATGACAACTTGATTATATAAAAGTTTTAAAAAAAATATAAATCCTCTTATTGTGACTTACACTGACTGTTCATGAGATGGTCAGACTTTCTGATTTGTTCTGAACATCCTTCCTTTTTAAACCACCAGTTATTTTATTTTAGGACTAAATTTACTATACAAGATTCTTTCTTATATAAAATTATTTCTCTTTAAGGTTTTTTACCTCAAAAAGTCCTGTTTCTTTTTATAACTTTCTTTACATCTTTTTTTAAATTCCTGGAGTTTTCACCTTATTTTATACATAACTTTTAAAAAAGCTTTGAATTAGACAAAACTTGTTTACCTTTTCAAATTTATTTTTAAAAAAGGACACACTTGGATTTTTCTTTAGCAAAAATGTTTTCCTGCAGTGTATGTTTATTGGAAAATACTCAAATAATGAAATATCTATTATTTAATTTAATATTACTTTATATTCAAAATTATGACCAGTTTGTTTACAAGTATTTATCCCATTACATTTTCCTAAATGTTTTAATTGTTTACCTAGATTATTTATGAAAACCATGATAGTCATGATTTAAAGTTATAAAACTGCCATTGCAAAATTATAACTGGACAAGATTTGACCTAACTGACTCCATATTGCTGTTAACCTCCAAGCTGTCCTTGTTCATTCCTAGGCATAGGCCGAACTAACTTTGGGAGGAACTAGTTTACAGTTTGGCTTTCAAAGAAAGACGATAACTGTCCTTTTCCAAAACAAACCTCCTTATTGTTTGTGGACCAGGCTGCTTAGAACCACAGGATTCCAAGTTATGGTAATCTTACTAAATTCAAGATGTAGCTATTTTCATTAAACTCATATTGAAAGAGATCAAATGAAAAAAACTAAAAGACAGAAATGAAGTCCACAGGCAAGCAGCCCGGGCGGCGCCCTGACAGCCCGGGCAGCGCCCTCAGCCTAGTTAAAGATCAACCCCGGACCCAACCGATTAGGTTAATTAGGTTATCTATAGACTCCGGACATTGTAAGGACGAACGTTGTGAAAGTCTCTGTCCTGCTCTAATTACTGGTGTCTGCCACATATCTTAGTCCTGGGCCCAGTACAAACACAATCCTCTATTTTGTCCCAACTTCCTGAGCCCAACACATCCCCCACCCCACACATCTCAGAAACACCACCTAGAGAGCCACTGATAAGATCACAACCGTTTGTAGTTTTACTAAAAGCGCGGGAACAAATGGAAAACTGTTAATTGTATTAACCAATTACCAGTTGTAATGCTGCAACCAAAAGAATTCCTTTGTACCTCTGTAACCTTGCATATCCTGTATGCATCGGGCTATAAAGAACGGCCACATACATCATTCGGGGCCCTCTTGTATGTTGTAAAACAGAGGGACCAAATTCGAACTTGCATTAAAGATCCTTGCCACTTGGCTTTGACTCTGGATTCTGGTGGACTTCTTCGGGGAATAAAGGGTCTGGGCATAACATTTGGGGGCTCATCCGGGATTCCCCCAAGCCCACCAGACCCCTGGTCAACGGATCTACTAGGATCGATCTGCTAATAGGTGAGCCGGCTAGTCTTTGTTTGTCTGTCTGTGTCCGTTCTGAACCTGCGGCTCTCTAAGTCCGCCTGAGGCTGTTAGCCTGTCTGAATTCGCGGCTCTCTAAGTCTGCTCTGAATCTGTGACTCGCGAGGTCTGAAGCTGAAAGCTGGCATAAGTTCTGGCGGACGCGCTATAGGACAGCCAGAGGAGACCGGTGGGAGACGTCCCCCGGCTCTCATCTGATTCTTGTTTGCACTTATTCTGACCCAGATTTCTGGAGCGCGCTTGCAACTGACGTAAACTTGTTGTTGATATTCCACAACTCACTTTTCCCTTGCAGGACCTGTTCCAGCAACTCACTTTTCCCTTGCAGGACCTGTTCCGCAACTCACTTTTCCCTTGCAGGACCTGTTCCAGGCGCCACTCCGGGCGCTACTGTTCAAGATGGGTAATACCTAGAGCACTCCCCTATCTCTCCTTACAAGTAATTTCAAGGATGTTAGGGCAAGGGGCCATGATCTTGGTATGGACATCAGGAAGGGAAAGCTAATTACTCTGTGCCGCTCCGAGTGGCCCGCCCTTAACGTAGGGTGGCCACCCAAAGGGACATTCTGTCTTCCTGTCATCACTAGAGTAAAGTCCAAGGTTTTCCAGCCTGGGCGTGCTAGTCACCCAGATCATATCCCATATATCCTCGTATGGCAGGATCTAGCTGGGAACCCGCCCCCTTGGCTGTCCCCTTTCCAATTAGCCTCTGAACCCTGTAAGACACTGGTTGCTCGGCCGCTAAAATCCAAGCAACCGACTGCCCCCCCCATCCTGTTCTACCTGATAGCGAGGACCCACTGTCCACAGAACCCCCTCCGTACCTCTCCGGGCCGCAGGCCTCAGCCCCCACCCCCAGGCTGAGCCGCGGGAGGGAGCAGGCGGACGGGAGGCAGCCAGCGCACCCGGACCCACTGAAAGGGAAAGTAACTCTGAAGGGCCGGCGTGGGTCCTCTGTAAGATGAGCGCTGGTGACTTTGTCTCTGGGTCTTACTTCTTTTCTAAAGTTTCTCATTCCACCTAACGAGAAACACCCACAGGTGTGGAAGGGCAGACCACCCCTTCATCTGGCGTCCAACGTGGAAGCTTTTCTCTAAGGTAAAGGTACGCTGGACAAGTTGACGAGAGACTCCTGAGTACGTCTACAGTCAGCCTTGTGGTAAGCTTGTGCGCTCAGAAGAACCTAGGGTAACAATGGGGCAAACTAAAAGTAAATATGCCTCTTATCGCAGCTTTATAAAAATTCTCTTAAAAAGAGGGAGAGCCTCCCGTAGCTGAAGCCAGATATCAGTCCTTTTCTATAAAAATGCTAAAAGAAATGAAAAAAGGAGTAAAACAGTATGGACCCAACTCTCCTTACATGAGAACATTATTAGATTCCATTGCTCATGGACATAGACTCATTCCTTATGATTGGGAGATTCTGGCAAAATCATCACTCTCACCCTCTCAATTTTTACAATTTAAGACTTGGTGGATTGATGGGGCACAAGTACAGGTCCGAAAAAATAGGACTGCCAATCCTCCAATTAACATAGATGCAGATCAACTATTAGGAATAGGTCAAAATTGGAGCACTGTTGACCGACAAGCAATAATGCCAAATGAGGCCATTGAGCAAATCAGGGCTATCTGCCTTAGGGCCTGGGAGAAAAATCCAAGACCCAGGAACCGCCTGCCCCTCCTTTCACTGTCAGGAAATGAGAGGAGGGGCCAGCCTCAGGCCCCGCAACAAATTGGGGCATTCCAAGTTCAACCCTTTGTTCCTCAGGGTTTTCAGGAATAACAACCCCCACTGTCGCAAATGTCTCAGGGAATAAGCCAGTTATCACAATACAGCAATTATCCCCCGCCACAAGTGGCAGTGCAGCAGTAGATTTATGTACTTTACAAGCAGTCTCTTTGTTTCCAGGGGAGCCTACAAAAAAAAAAAAAAAAAATCCCCACAGGGGTGTACGGACCATTGCCTGAGGGGACTGTAGGACTAATCTTAGGAAGATCAAGTTTAAATCTAAAAGGAGTTCAAATTCATACTGGTGTGGTTGATTCAGACTATGAAGGCGAAATTCAATTGGTTATTAGTTCCTCAATTCCTTGGAGTGCCAGTCCAGGAGACAGGATTGCTCAATTATTACTCCTACCTTATATTAAAGTTGGAAACAGTAAAATAAAAAGAACAGGAGGGTTCGGAAGCACTGATCTGGCAGGAAAAGCTGCATATTGGGCAAGTCTGGTCTCTGAGAGCAGACTTGTGTGTAAGGCCATTATTCAAGGAAAACAGTTTGAAGGGTTGGTAGACACAGGAGCAGATATCTCTGTCATTGCTTTAAATCAGTGGCAAAAAAAAAAAAAAAATTGGCCTAAACAAAAGGCTGTTACAAGACTTGTCGGCGTAGGCACAGCTTCAGAAGGATATGAAAGTACAATGATTTTACATTGTTTAGGGCCGGATAATCAAGAAAGAGAGATCAGCCTGTTACTGTGTCTATATAGAAGGAAGTAGACATAAGAGACTCTATTTGGTACTGTATTTGAGATGCTGTTAATCTGTGACCCTACCCCCAACCTTGTCCTTGCCAGAGACATGTGCTGTGGTGACTCAAGGCTTAATGGATATTGGGCTGTGCAGGATGTGTCTTTGTTAAACAAGTGCTTGAAGGCAAGTACTTGCTGGTTAAAAATCCTGCCCGTCCCTGGGCAATGGAGCATCTCGGTGTAAAACCCATTGTGTGATTTGTTTACTGAGCAAGGAAAAAACCGCCTTTAGGAATAAGGTGGGACTTGCCGGAGCAATGCTGCTAAAAGGTTTATGGAGATGTTTGCATATGCATCTCAAGGCGCAGCATTTTCCTTTAAACTTATTCATGTTACAGGGATTTTTGTTTATACGTCTTACTGCTGGTTTCCTCCCTACAATGATCCTATTGTCCAGCCACTCCCTTATGTTTAAGGGGGTGCAGAAGTCATTATGCCCGCTCTATTATACAGCCCCATGAGTCAAAAAAATCATGACTAAGATGGGATATATACCAGGAAAGGGATTAGGAAAAAATGAACATGGCATTAAAGTCCCAATTGAGACTGAGAAAAATCAAAAAAGGAAAGGAATAGGATATCCTTTTTAGGGGCGGCCACTGTAGAGCCTCCTAAACCCATTCCATTAACTTGGAAAACAGAAAAACTGGTATGGGTAAATCAGTGGCTGCTACCAAAACAAAAACTGGAGGCTTTACACTTATTAGTAAAGGAACAATTAGCAAAGGGACACATTGAGCCTTCATTCTCACCCTGGAATTCTCCTGTATTTGCAATACAAAAAAAAAAAAAAATCAGGCAAATGGCATATGTTAATGGACTTAAGAGCTGTAAACGCTGTAATTCAACCCATGGGGCCTCTCCAACCTGGATTGCCCTCTCCAGCCATGATCCCAAAAGACTGGCCTTTAATTATAATTGATCTTAAGGATTGCTTTTTTACCATTCCTCTGGCAGAGCAAGATTGTGAAAAATTTGCCTTTACTTTACCAGCCATAAATAATAAAGAACCAGCCACCAGGTTTCATTGGAAAGTATTACCTCAGGGAATGAACAAGTTAAACGAGCCTTTATCAATTCTGGTGCATGGCAAATTGGCCTTGCTGATTTTGTGGAAATTATTGATAATCATTACCCAAAAACAAAAATCTACCAGTTTCTAAAATTGACTACTTGGATTTTACCTAAAATTACCAGACACAAAACCTTTAGAAAATGCTCTGACAGTATTCACTGATGGTTCCAGCAATGAAAAAGCAGCTTACACAGGGCCAAAGGAGCGAGTAGTCAAAACTCAATATCAATCAGCTCAAAGGGCAGAGTTGGTTGCAGTCATTACAGTGTTAAAAGATTTTAATCAACCTGCTGATATTATATCAGATTCTGTATATGTAGTACAGGCTACAAAGGATGTTAAGACAGCTCTGATTAAATATAGCATAGATAATCAGTTAAACCAACTGTTCACTTTGTTACAACAAAAATAGGACATGAGAAATAGAGGAAGGTAATAACCTGGGGAAGAAGTTTTGCTTGTGTTTCACTAGGAGAAAATCAGCTTCCTATTTGGATACCCACTAAACATTTGAAGTTCTACAATGAACCCATCGGAGATGCAAAGAAAAGCGCCTCCACGGAGATGGAAACACCGCAATCGAGCACCATTGACTCGCAGGAGAAATCAAGTGGTGATATTAGAAACACAGATAAAGTCACCACGCACCAGGAAGGCAAAGCTGCCAACCTGGGCACAGTTAAAGAAGCTGACGCTGTTAGCTAGAAAAAGCCTAGCCAGCACAAAGGTGACACAAACCTCAAAAAAAAAAAAATGCTGCTTGCAGCTTTAATGGTTGTATCAACGGTGGTAAGTCTCCCCATGCCTGCAGGAGCAGCTGCAGCTAATTATACCTACTGGGCTTATGTGCCTTTCCCGCCCTTAATTCGGGCAGTCACATGGATGGATAATCCTATTAAAATATATGTTAATAATAGTGTGTAGGTACCTGGTCCCACAGAGATTGTTGCCCTGCCTAACCGAGAAAAAAAAAAAAAGAATTGATAATAAATATTTCCATTAGGTATTGTTTCCAGTTACAGTGTGACTGGAATACTTCAGATTTTTGTATTACACCCCAAGTTTATAATGAGTCTAAACATCACTGGGACATGGCAAAACGCCATCTACAGGGAAGAGGAGATAATCTCACTTTAGACATTTCTAAATTAGAACAACAAATTTTGAAGCCTCTCAAAGTCATTTAAATATTGTGCCTGGAACTGAGGCATTAGATCAAGTGAAAAAAAAAAATTCTTTATGGATTAAACCCCACGACTTGGATTAGGTCTATTGAGAACTCTACTGCAGTAAATTTTGGAATTATGTGTCTCTGTTTAATCAGTTTGTTTTTAGTGTGCTGGACCAGTCATAAAAAAAAAATCCTACGCCACAATCGAGAGAACAAACTAGCCTTCATCGCCATGGCACATTTATATAGAGAAAAAGGGAGAGAGAATGTTGCGGGAAGTCAGAGACCTTGAATGGAGGGACTGGCTGAAGCCATGGCAAAAAAACATAAAATATGAAGATTTCATGGACATTTTATTAGTTCTCCGAAATTAATACTTTTGTAATTTCTTATGTCTGTCTTTACTTTAATACTTTTGTAATTTCCTGTGTCTTTAATCTCTTAGTCCCATCATCTTCTTTGTAAGCTGAGGAGGATATATGTCACCTTAGGACCCTGTGATGATTGAGTTAACTGCACAAATGGTTTGTAGAGCACGTGTGTTTGAACAATATGAAATCTGGGCATCTTAAAAAAAACGAACAGGATAACAGTGATGTTCAGGGAACAAGGGAGGTAACCTTGAACTGGCCGCCGGTGAGCTGGACGGAACAGAGCCATATTTCTTCTCTTTTTGAATGCAAATAGGAGAAATATCGCTGAATTCTTTTTCTCAGCAAGGAATATCCCTGAGAAAGAGAATGCGCTCTAAGGGTAGGCCTATAAACGACCCCCTTGGAGGCGTGCCGCCTTTTACAGTTGAAGCTGAAGGGATGAAATAAGCCCCGGCCTCCTGTAGTGCTCTCAGGCTTATTAGGATGAGGAAATTCCCACCTAATAAATTTTGGTCAGTCAGGTTGTCTGCTCTCAAACCCTATTTCCTGATAAAATGTTATCAATGACTATGCGTGCCCAAAATTTCATTAGCAATTTTAATGTTAACACCATCCTGTGCTCTCATCCTGCCCCCACTTACTTTGTAATATTGTATTACTTTGTAAAGTTTGTAATCTCAGTGTCATAATGACAATTGTAAAATTCCTCTATGTTTCCCCTGTTAGCCCCCTTCCTTGGACCCCTGCTAAGTCTACTATTTCTGCTTACCATAGGAACTTGTGTTATTAACAGAATTTTGCAGTTTGTCAGGGAAAGGTTTGACACCATACAGCTCTCATGGTCCTCAGAGCCCAATACCAACCTGTAAGCGCTGAAACAGAATCAGACTTACAAGACCCAAGATTGGCTCCAGATGTACCTGAGAAAGGGGGGAATGAAAGAGATCAAATGAAAAAAACTAAAAGACAGAAATGAAGTCCATAGGCAAGCAGCCCGGGCGGCGCCCTGACAGCCCGGGCGGCACCCTCAGCCTAGTTAAAGATCGACCCGGGACCCAACCGATTAGGTTAATTAGGTTATCTATAGACTCCGGACATTGTAAGGACAAACGTTGTGAAAGTCTCTGTCCTGCTCTAATTACTGGTGTCTGCCACATATCTTAGTCCTGGGCCCAGTACAAACACAATCCTCTATTTTGTCCCAACTTCCTGAGCCCAACACATCCTCCCCCCCACACATCTCAGAAACACCACCTAGAGAGCCCCTGATAAGATCACAACCGTTTGTAGTTTTACTAAAAGCGCGGGAACAAATGGAAAACTGTTAATTGTATTAACCAATTACCAGTTGTAATGCTGCAACCAAAAGAATTCCTTTGTACCTCTGTAACCTTGCATATCCTGTATGTATCGGGCTATAAAGAGTGGCCACATACATCATTCGGGGCCCTCTTGTATGTTGTAAAACAGAGGGACCAAGTTCGAACTTGCATTAAAGATCCTTGCCGCTTGGCTTTGACTCTGGATTCTGGTGGACTTCTTCGGGGAATAAAGGGTCTGGGCATAACAATATCAGTGTCTTATTTGTTAAAAATTACACAAGCAAAGATCATTGTGTTTTGGGCTTGGTTTATAGTTTCATAACCCATATGCCAAATTTTGACACCTTACAGTATTTGGCAGGGATAAGTATGAAATTCCTCGATTAATAAACACAAACAAAAATGTATGCTGGGCAATTCTTAAAACATTTCTAATACTATTTTACCAATACTTTTAAAGCTATCTTATTTATTAAAGATTTAACTTAAGTTACATAAACTTGAAAAAGCATTTTACTGGTCTTTTCTTTTTTTGTGTCAATTTAAGCACTTTTTTTAGCCAATTAGTTATAGCTCTTTTATATATTTTTTAGTAGTGAAACATTCTGTACACAATACATAAATACATATAAAAGCATATTAGACATGCCAATGGAAGTACATTTTATAGATTTATAAAGACCTCCCCTACTTTTTTTTTTTTCTATCTTAGATTCTTGATAACTTGTTTCACAGTCCTAGGCAGTTATCAGCTAAATAGCCTTAAATTTGCACATTAAAGGAAACAACTCAAGTGAAAATCAAATAGCAAAATTTACATCATAAAGTACAGAGAAGAGAGGATAAAGTCTGGTGGTGCTAGAGGGAGACAACTTGATTTTTCTTTGAGCCAAGTTAATTGTAAAATTAAACTACCTCTTCCTTAAAAACCTAAGAGCAGCCTCTGTTGCAGTAATTTAGTAAAAAAAAAAAAAAAAAAAAAAAAAAAAAGTGAAAACAGAATTCAGTCAACTGAGAAGAAAAAGAAAAAAAAAAGTTTTGCTTAAAAAAAGGCTCTTAGGGGAGAAAAACAAACAAACGTAACCCCAAAACATGAAGGCCTTTTAAATACAAACATGCACATATGCACACATACACACACACACAAAAACACACACACACACATATCTTGGATGACAGCCTTTTAATTAAGCTGACTTTTAACCATTGAACTCCTTAAAAAACATTTTTTTAATCTTATTACCATATTTCAGCTGGGACAAAATGCTGCTAAGATAACAATGATCACACAAATTATATGATTTCTGAGCGCTTTGTGTAACCTGGAATTAATACCAACTGGTTGTTAAATGTTAACCAGCCATTTAAAAGGAATTTGCAAGACAGAATCCCAAACCAATTTGTCACCTAGTGATGGGTCTCAAGGTGTAGACTGCTTTCTACCATCCTAGTGTAATACCTAACCTTGTTTTTAGACTCCCTTAGCTTACTAACCTTGTTTCACTATGAATAGGTTCTCCCTTAGTTGAGAAAACTGGAAGAACTCCATTTGGCTCCTTCATTTAAAAGACATCAAGGACTCCTTACCCACCCCCCTCCTCAAGGAGTTAGCCCATCTAAGCTGACTCTCAGCATATCAAAGAGTCCAATTAACTGATAAAGTACTGTGGCAAGCAATGTCTGTAGTTCCCAGGAATTTGCTCAAGAGGTAGCACCAAAAAGCCCCCATGTTACTGTCCAGCAGAGCCCCCATACCTGTAGCCTTGTGATAAATTTAAAGCCCTTGCACCTGTAACTGTTTGCTTTTCTGTAACCATTTGCCTTTTTAACTTTTTGCATGTTTTTACTTCTATAGAATTGCTACAATTAAGCACCCACTCTCCCCTCTCTAAACCAAAGTATAAAAGAAAATCAAGCTGCTGCTTCAGGGCTGAGAGAATTTCGAGCATTAGCTTTCTCTCCATCGCCGGCTAATAAAGGACTCCTGAATTTGTCTCAAAGTGTGTGTCTTAATTCAATTTAATTTAGGAGAGCTAAATAATTAAACATGAGGCCAAAGTACATAACAAAGCGGCAGCCTTTTATTGCAAATATGCACACACTCTCGGGTGAGGTTCTCCGGTCCTCAGGTATGGGGCCAGGGAAGTCACGCTGGCCTCTGCCGGCGGTGGACTTTTATGCATTGGTACTGGAAGGGGGAGGGCAGTGGGCAGGATAAGGGCATGATATGGGCGTCTCCATAGGCGTGGCTGGGTAAGTTTCAATCTCTTTGGATTGACGTCACCTGGCGCTTGCTCGGTTGTCCTGCACTTTGCTGGGTGCGGGAAAGTTGGTGATGAAGAACCCAGAAGCAATCGGGACTGTGCCATCTTGTTCACCTTCCACCATTTTGTCCCTTCTCCCTCACCCAAACAGTCCAATCTCTTATTGATTATAAGAATTTGGGGGGCTGTTGTCTTTCTGGCTGCTTCCTGCTGTTAAGGGGCATAGTTAGGGTCTGAGGTTGGCTGTTGGATGTAGGGATGCAAGAGCATTTGGTTGAAGGTGACTCGGGTGATTTCTTGGACCCTGGCTCGGAGAAATTTTATTAGAATGGGAGCAAGACACAACATAAGACAGAGGATTAGTATGGGAATTAGGAATGGAAGCATCTGCTGTACTACAGGCAGCAGCCATACTGGTGGTCTGGGGATTAAGGGGGCATTAAATTGTTGAAGCTCCTGTTTGATTTTGTTTAATGTTTGGATGTTGGTGTCAACCAGGCCTGATTCATTTACGTAGTAGCAACACTCCTCTTCTAGGAAGAGGCATGTTCCTCCTTTTTCAGCTGTAAGATCTAATGCCCACCTATTTTGTGCTGCTACCTGGGCTACTGAGGTGATTTGACATTGTAAAGAGGCTAGGCTTTCAGCTGAAGCCTCTATGGCTGCTTGGACCTGAGTGGAGAGGGTCTGTGTGGATTGAATTGAGTGGGTGAGGGCCCCTGTTCCAAGTCCTGAGGCTACTAGGGACGATGCTAGGGAAACCCCGATAACTAAGGGAAGAAAAACAGCCCATTTTTGGATTTTATTGCTGGAAGTGGTAAGCTGTGAAGCTAGCTTGGACAATTCTCCTTCACCTTATAGGGTTAAACTAGGCACTAAAGACACCGGAACACAAAAGGATTGGGTGATGGAGGTGGGGTTAAGAGTTTTAGATAAAGTTTGGTCACACCAGAAGTAGCTGCCAAAGGTGGCCATCTGGGTTCCATTGGGAGCTTGGGTGTGATTACACCATGAAGAGTTGGGAGTAGAGTAGTAAAAAGGAAGGGTTAGACTCTGTGGATTACAGTATAATGGGACTTGAGGCAAGGATGTTGCTTGAGAGGAGCTGGTAGAGTCGGTGGTGATACTGAAAGTGGCTGGTAGAGGGACTGCCACTAAGGGAGCTTTTCCGAGTGCAGCACAAAGGAAGCAGTGGGAGAGGGTTCTTACTCCGGCAGCCTGGGTTAAGTTAAGTCCCTGGCGAATAAGTGTTAGCCATGAGAATGGGTCCTCATTGTTAGGGGGGCTTGGGGGGCTTAACAGCTTCTGTATTTTTTGTTCATGAGATTTTACGACTGAGGTTAAATTTTGTAGGGTCTTAGAGAGTTGTACTTGCTGAACGTATATTCTCTTTACCTGGATGGTTGCGGTGGGATATGAGGAAGAAGATGATGCATATAGTCCACCTTTTACTCTCTGGGCCCACTGAGGGTCCCAGGGATCATTAATAATAAGACTATATGTTCCTGGAGAAGGGCTTTGAAACATATTCTTATGTTGGGATTGTGCACCAAAGTCATACAAAGGATGGATTTTGCAGTAATTGTATGGACACCCTAGGTTGGTTTCTTGCCAGTAGTTTTTACAATTATATTCTGTTTGGTCATATAAGAAACATATGCCCAGGAGGTCTCCAGTGATGGAACTTAGGGAAAAGTTTAGGGAGAGGACAGATTGACAGCCCTGGGGGGGACATTCTGCAGTGACCTGCATGACTGAGTGTACCTGGTTGTCTGTAGACCAGGTTTCAGTTATAGAAAATTTCCATACAAAGTTAGGATTAGTAGGAGTAACTAGGGGGATTAGAATGAACCATAATAATGGTGGCAAAAGTGTAGAGAGTAAGTTCAAAATTGCTGAAATCACAAAGGGCACCCTGCCAAGCTAGGTATTCTATGAGAGTAAAAAGTTGGGAGACTCACTGGTTGGGGGATGGGTTGGGGAGGAGGGTATCTATGGGGTTTGTGAGGGAAAAGTCAGTTAAGATGAACAATAGTGAGGAAATGGGAAAATTTGAGGAGGGTGTGGCTCATCTAGCTTGTTTCTATCTTGGTTATTTTTAGATGGGTGGGTGACAGTTGGGTGGACTGTCACTTAGCCTGAGGGGGCTGGGCTCTCTTCAACAGGGTAAAATGGACCCAGGAACTGTGACCCGAAAGCTTGGCTGCTGTAGAAGTGGTAAGAATTACTGTATATGGGCCTTCCACTTAGGAGTAAGGCACTTTGCACGTAGATCCTTGAGTAGAACCTGGTCACTTGGAGAAAGGGCCGAGGGGGTGTCTGGATTTCCTTGTGTAGGTGGGGGAAGTGACTTTTTGGTGTGTTCTCTAAGGAATTGTCTTAAGAGAGAGAAATAGGGCAAGTAGGGTGCCAGCGGTGTGGGAAGAATACGAAGTTCTCATAATGCAAGAGGGCGCCCATAAACTAGTTCAAATGGGCTAAGGCCTGTAGGGCTTCTAGGTGTCGCCCGTAGTCTAGTGAGGGCAAGGGGAAGTAGGGTTACCTATGATTGACGTGTCTCCATGGAGAGTTTGGTTAATTGTTGCTTGATGAGTCCATTGGCCCGTTCAACCTTTCCAGATGACTGGGGATGGTATGGAATATGTAGCTTCCAAGTAATGCTGAGAGAATCCGCCACCAGTTGGATTACTCTGGAAAAGAAGGTCGGGTCACTATCAGATTGGATTGATTGGGGAAGCCCAAAGCATGGTATGATTTGTTCTATAATTGTGGTAGCCACAATGGATGCACTTTCCCCCGTAGTGGGGAAGGCCTCTATCCACCCTGAGAAGGGGTCTACTAAGGTGAGTAGGTAGCGGAGTCTTTTGTGTCTAGGCATATGGGTGAAGTCAATTTGCCAATCCTCTCTGGGTTGATGCCCTCTAAGCTGATGGCTTGGGTGTATGTTGCGTATTGCCCCTTGAGCGTTTGCCTTTAGGCAGATTAGACACTGTTGTCCGATTTTTTTGAGGTGAGAGAGAAGGGATGGACACTCAATGATGGGATATAAAAAATCATATAGAGCTTGGTGCCCAATGTCTAGGGAGTTGTGGATGTCTCTTAGGATTTTTTGCGTTTGAGCTTCAGGGAGGACAACACTGTTCTGGATAAAGATCCATTGGTCAGGCGTTATGGTTGCTTGTGGGTTTTGTAAAAGTCTACTCTTTTCTTCTGAGGAGTAGGAAGGGGAGTATTGGGGGTTTAAGAAACAGATAGATTGGGGATTTTTTGTGGAGCGTGCTATTGATTTTGCTGTGCCATCGGCAAAGTGGTTACCTTGGGCAATTGGATTGGTAGGCCTTTGATGTCCTTTGCAATGAATGATAGCCATCTCCTTAGGGGAGGTTAGAGCTTGTAGTAACAGTTGGATTTGTCTGCCATTTATAATGGGAGTTCCTTCGGCGGTTAAGAATCCCTGCTCTTGCCAGAGTACAGAATGTGTATGTGCTATCATGTATGCATACTTAGAGTCAGTATATATATTAACAGTTTTTCCCTCAGAGAGATGGAGTGCTCTGGTTAAGGCAGTGAGTTCTGACTTTTGTGAGGTTGTGCCTAATGGTAGAGGTTTGGCTTCTATTACTTGGGTGTTAGTGACTACCGCATATCCTGCGTATTTGTTTCCATGGGGATCAGTAAAGGAGCTTCCATCCAGAAAGAATGTTAGTTGTGGATTTGGGAGGGGTTGGTCCTGTAAGTGGAGATGAGTTGGGGGGACTGATTGAATGACCTCAGGACAGGAATGTTCTGGGGCATGAGGGGTATTTGGGATAGGTAGAAGAGTGGCCGGGTTAAGGGGGGAATAGGTGGCTAATTTAATGTCAGGAATTTCTAAAAATAGGACATGAAATAATTGTATACGGGAAGGAGTGAGATGACTGATGCACTTGTGGGAAATTAGATCTTGGAGGCGATGTGTGGAATGGACTGCGAGGGGACCTTTTAAGGTAAGTTTTAAGGCTTCTTTGGTTATTTCTGCTGCCGCGGCTAGAGCTCATAGACAGGGTTGCCACCCTTGCACTGTGGTGTCTAGCTGCTTGGGGAGACAAGCAACTGGCCTAAAGGTTGTTCCTATTGGTTGAGCCAAGAGACCTGTGGCTACCTTTTGGCATTCATCAGTGAAGAGATAAAACGGGTATTGGGGGTTAGGCAGTGAGAGAGTAGGGGCTGACAGCAGACACGACTTAAGGCACATAAAATCAGTAGTGATTAGTTTTGGATTGGACAGGGGTCCTGTTGGGGACTCTTTTGCATCCTGGTAAAGGGGTTTGGCCAGGACCCCAAAATTTGGGATCCAATGTCAGAAGAATCCTACCAATCCTAAAAAAGATAAGATTTCTTCTCCGTTGGTTGGAGGGGGTGAGATCCTGAATAAGACTTAGTGTGTCTATAGTAAGGGACTTGGACACAGGAGTAAATTCTATACCTAAGTATATAACTACAGGGAGACAAAGTTGGGCCTCTTGTTTGGTGACTCTGTAACTTAGCCCTCCTAAGTAATTAAGGAGGAGGGCGGTGTCCTGTGGGGAGATATTATGTGAAGGACTACACAGAAGTAAATCATCAACATACTGGATAATTGTGCTAGAACTGATTGGGCACTGGGCCAGATCTTTGGCCAATGCCTGTCCAAAAAAATGGGGGCTGTCCCAGAAGCCCTGGGGGAGGACTGTCCAGGTTAACTGAGTAGACGTATGGGTTTTGGGGTCTTTCCAAGTAAAGGCAAATGGAAAATAGCAGTCAGGGTGCAAGGGAATGGAAAAGAATGCATCTTTTAAATCAAAGACGGTGAAGTGAGACGTTTTGGTAGGTGTACGGGATAAAAGGGTATATGGGTTAGGGACTACTGGGTGTGTTGGGATTACTGCCTCATTAATGATGCGTAAGTCTTGAACTAATCTGTATGCCCCTGAAGGTTTTTTGACAGAGAGGATGGGGGTGTTACAAGGAGAATGGGTGGGAATTAAAATTTGTTGTTGGAGTAGACGATCTATGATGGGTTTGATTCCTTGTCGGTGACGCAATGAGAGAGAGAACTGGGGGCGAGACGGAAAGTGGGTAGGGTGTTTTAAGCGAATGAGGACTGGCTTATGGTGTTGGGCGACTACCGGGGTAGAGGTGTCCCATACCTGTGGGTCGACCAACACTGGAAATGTCAGGGACGGGGGTTTAAGACCTTGGTTATGGGGGCACAAAGGCACTATGAGGGTGACGTTAGAGCCAGGGTGAGGATGAAAGGGAAGGGAAATAGATGCCTTGAGTTTGTTTAAGATGTCTCGTCCTAAGAGGGGGTGGGACATGAGGGCATGATGAGGAAAGAGTGGGCAAAGCATGCATAGTCCAGGCAGCAATTTAACATTGGGGTCTGGCGAGAGTTAGACAGTTTACCGTGTACCCCAACTACTGAGACAGTGGATGGCTGGCTAGGATCTCCATAGGTTGGCAAAACAGAATAGGTAGTCCCCGTATTGATGAGAAAAGAAATTGGCTTACCTGCTACCTGTAGAGTTACCCTAGGCTCGGTGAGGGTGACCGGCATCTCCGAATGTGGGCACCATCAGTCGTCGTCCAGCTGTAGGAGCTGGAAGGAGCCTTCTGACCCTTGAGGAGAGGCACCATGTTAAGGCGCAATGCCTGCCCTGCTAGCAGGGCAATTAGACTTCCAATGTCCTTCCTGTTGGCAGGTTGGGCATGGCATGGTAGGCTGGCAAGGATTTGGACATCTTTTTGCCCAATGCCCAGTTGTGACACACTTAAAGCATGGGCCAGACGGAGTGGTCAGCTTGGCCTGGGGACACTGGTTTGCCCAGTGTCCTGGGTCTCCGCATTTGTAGCAGGAGCCCTTAAGAGACTTATCTTTGGTTTTCCCTGCCAGCAAAGTGGGCAACGCAGGTTGGAGGGCAGCCACTAAAACTTGTGCTTGGAGGGCGGCCTTCTGTTTTACCCTGGTTTGTCAAAGAGCTTCCGCTGCTTCCTCTCTAGAGTTAAAAACTTTGAAAGCCAGCTTGACTAAGTCCTGAATGGGGGTTTGAGGTCCATCCTGTACCTTTTTAAATTTTTTTCTGATGTCAGGGGCTGACTGGGAAATAAAATAAGTGGCAAGGACAGTAGCTCCTGCCGGAGAGGTGGGATCCAGTCGGGTAAATTGGACAAGTGCCTCCATAAGGCGATTTAAAAAGGAGGCAGGATTCTTATCTGAATGTTGAATAACCTCTTGCAATTTATCAAAATTTACAATTTTGTTAGAGGCTGCCTGCATGCCAGCTAAGAGGCATTGTATCATAATGTCTCTCCTGCGACGCCCGGGTTGTTGAGGTTGGTAGTCCCACTCAGGATCTGCAGATAGGACAGTTGCTCACCCACCAGGATGGCAAGCTCAGTTAAGTGTAACTGATCTGCATGCTGCCTGGCGGCTGCAAGAATGCGCTCTCTTTCCTCTGAGTTTAGAGTGGAAGTAAGAATGACATGTAAGTCATGCCAGGTAAGGTCATATGCCTGACACAGGTATCAAAACTCCTTGGAATATAGGGTGGGGTTAGCTGAGAAATCGCCAAGCCGTTTTTCAATTTTGGAAAGGTCTGCCAAGGAAAAAGGGACATGGACTCTAACTAGTCCTTCAGCTCTGGCGACCTCTCAGAGGGGGGCCAACAAACTAGCAGGGGAGGTTGGAACAGACTGACCAATAGGGTAGGTTGAGACAGGCTGACTGGTAGGGAGGGTTGGGGCAGGCTGACTGGTAGAGGGCTGACTAGTGGGGGCCACTACTGCGGTCTTGGAGCGAGTGTGGGCGGAAATGGGAGAGGTAAGAAGAGTGGCTGAGGGAGGCGCGGTGAGAGAAGCATATGGAGGGGCACTGGAAGGTCGGGAGGGAGGTGACCCACTGTGGGCCCCATCTGAAATGGAGGTGGAGTCCTCCTTTGATGTTGAGGTAGGGGCCGAGGGCTGGGTTTTGGCTAACAAGACCTGGGCCATTGAACACTGGGCACACAGGTTTGGGCGAGAGCGCAAGTCTGAAAAGCCTTGGACATAATTGATCTCTGACCACTTTCCTAGCCTTTGACAGAAATTAGAAAGGTCTAGTAAAATATTATAGTCAAGCATACCTTCGGGTGGCCATTGAGATTGGTTGTCCAATTTATATTGTGGCCATGCCACCGTGGAGAGGAAAATTAGTCTTTTTCGTTTTAGATCCTGAGCCAAATGTAAGGTTTGTAAATTTTGGAGGAGACAACCCAAGGGGGTGTTCCTAGGGATTTTTGACTGTGAGGTTCCCATTGCCCTAGCTAATAGAAATGGAGGCAGGTCTTGGGCAGTGGCAAAGCATCTTTTGCCGCTGTTAAAGACCGGGGGCTTGTGGAGCCACTTAGGAAAAGAGAGAGAGAAACTTCAAGACGGATGTCTCTGGGTTGAAGTTCTCCCAGCAGCCACCAGGTGGTCTAAGCCCCTGGCGTGTACACAACTTCAGGCCGAGGGGACTACGGACAGGGCGAATTAGGGAAGGGGAACACTCACTGAAGATGGCGACTTCAGAGCCGCGGCAAAAAGGAGCCGGAATGCTTGATGTACCCAGGAAGGTCTCTGGAGCTGGAGTAGTAGGTTCGTGAGGGAGGAGGTTCCAAGGATCCCCCTGAGGGATACCGAGGAAGTGTCTCCTCCCAGGCTTTTGGCACCAACTGTCTTAATTTAATTTAATTTAGGAGAGCTAAATAATTAAACATGAGACCAAAGTACATAAGAAAGCGGCAGCCTTTTATTGCAAATATGCATGCCCTCTCGGGAGAGGTTCTCCGGTCCTCCGGTATGGGGCCAGGGAAGTGGCTCCGACCTCTGCCGGTGGTGGACTTTTATGCGTTGGTACTGGAAGGGGGAGGGCAGTGGGCGGGATAAGGGCTGATAGGGGCGTCTCTGTAGGTGTGGCTGGGTAAGTTTGGATCTCTTTGGATTGATGTCACCTGGCGCATGCTCGGTTGTCCTGCACTTTCCCCAGCTCGGGAAAGTTGGTGATGAAGAACCCGGAAGCAATCGGAACTGTTCTATCTTGTTCACCTTCCTCCATTTTGTCCCTTCTCCCTCACCCTAACAGTGTGGTGCTTCTCTCTAACTCACTCAGGTACAACACTAGAAGCAGTAAAAAAAGAAAGGAAACTCATTTTCTCTGTTTGAAACGAGCTCAAATTCCCTGAAGGAGTTACCTGCCTTCCATTGTCGTGGAAGCAGGAAGACTGCCCCTCCTGTTGGAAGCAAGTAAAACTCCAAAAAAAAAAAAAAAAAAAAACAAACAAACAAACAAAAAAAAGAGGAGTTGTACAGTAAAATAAACTTTAGATCTCTACCAAATTTTGGGAGATGAGGGATCCTTTGGAGGGGGTACTCTCAGACCTCAGTAAATTGTCCTATTGGTTTGAGTCATAAAGTTAGCTCATGCTGATACCAAGCACCAATAGTGTCAGGCCTCTGGGCCCAAGCTAAGCCATCATATCCCCAGCGACCTGCATCCAGATGGCCTGAAGCAACTGAAGATCCACAGAAGTGAAAATAGCTTAACTGATGACATCCCACTATTGTGATTTGTTTCTGCCCAACCCTGACTGATAGATGTACTTTGTAATCTCCCCCACCCTTAAGGAGGTTCCTCATAATCTCCCCAACCCTTAAGATGTTTCTTTGTAATTCTCCCCACCCTTGAGAATGTACTTGGTGAGCTTTACCCCTGCCCCCAAAACATTGCTCTTAACTCCATCACCCATTCCAAAACCTATAAGAACCAAAGATAATCCCATCACCCTTTGCTGATTCCTTTTTCGGACTCAGCCCGCCTGCACTCAAGTGAAATAAACAGCCATGTTGCTCACACAAAGCCTGTTTGGTGATCTCTTCACACGGACACGTGAAACAAACAGGAGATCTGTCAAAGGTCAGGGGCATCTCCACTCAGAATCCTCCCCTAGTTACCAAAATGTGAACCCAGGAAATCTGAGACAGGTTTCAGTTAATATAGAAAGTTTGCCAAGGTTGAGGACGCACACCTGACACAGCCACAGGAGGTCCTGACAATACTTGCCCAAGGTGGTCAGGGCACTGGCTGGTTTTATACATTTAGGGAGACATGAGACATCAATTAATATATGCAAGAAGTACATTGGTTCGGTCCGGAAAGGCACGACAACTTGAAGTAAAGGCAGGATATATACTCAGTAATGAGATTGTTGGGTCTAATGGTAGCTCTGTTTTAAGTTCTTTGAGAAACCCCCAAGCTGTTTTCTAGAGTGAAGAAACCAGTTTATATTCCCAACAATAGTGTATAAGCATTCCCTTTTCTCTGTAGCCTTACCAATATTTGTTGTTTTTTGACTTTTTAATAATAGCCATTCTGATTGGTGTGAGAAAGTGTCTCATCATGATTTTGATTCGCATTTCTCTGATGATTAGTGATACTGAGCATTTTCTTCATATGTTTGTTGGCTGCTGGTATGTCTTCTTTTGAGAAGTGTCTGGTCTTTTGTCAACTTTTTAATGGAATTATTTGTTTTATGCTTGCTGAATTGATAAGTTTCTTATAGATTTTGGATATTAGACGTTGTCTATTTGTTGATAGTTTACTTTGCTGTGCAGAAGCTTTTTATTCTAATTAGGAACCCCTTATCAATTTTTTTGTTGCAATTGCTTTTGAGGACTCAGCCATAAATTCTTTGCCAAGGCTAATATCCAGAATGGTGTTTCTTGAGTTTTCTTCCAGGATTCTCATAGATTTAGGTCTTAGATCTAAATTGTTAATCTGCTCGAGTTAATTTTTGTGTATTGTGAAAAGTAGGGGTCCAGGTTCAATCATCTGCATATGGCTAGCCAGTTATCTCAGCACCATTTATTGACAAGGGAGTCTTTCCCTCATTCCTAATTTTTGTTGAAGATCAAATGGTCATAAGTGTGTGACTTTATTTCTGAGGTTTCTATTCTGTTCCATTTGTCTATGTGTCTGTTTTTGTACCAGTGCCATGTCATTTTGGTTTTACTCTAGCCTTATAGTTTGAAATCAGGTAATGTGATGCCTCCAGCTGTATTCTTTTTGCTTAGGATTTCCTTGGCCTTTCAGGCTGTTTTTGGTTTCAGATGAAATTTGGAATAGTTGTTTTCTAATCCTGTATAAAATGACATTGGTAGTTTGATAGAAATAGCATTGAATCTACAGATTGCTTTGGGAAGTGTGGCCATTTTATTGGTATTGATTCTTCCAATTCATGACCACAGAATGTTTTATCATTTGTGTCATCTATGATTCCTTTAGGCAGTATTTTGTAGTTCTCTTTGTTGATATCTTTCACCTCCTTGGTTAGACATATTTCTAGATATATTTTAAAAATATATGTTTGTTTGCCCTAATAAATCTAGTAGGAGTTCTAACACATGCCCTGAGACCTGTGAATGGTATTTGTAACATTAAAACCACACAATGGATTGAGGGGGTATAAGTGTAGCTTTGTTACAGAGGCAAATTTTTTAGCTATAACCACATTGCCTTTTTTTATTAATCTTCTATTTTAATTTGCTAAAATAAAATTACATGACTGTTGAATAAAGAAAAAAGGATGGAAGAGAGAGGGATGGTAGCTACCCCCCAAAATAAGAGTAATATTTTCAGAATAAATAGTAAATTCTGAGCAGATGAAAACATTGCAGATGCTCACTATAGTCCCAGTTCTGAAATTTACTAGTGATATGAACTTGGACAGGCAGCCCAGGCTTTCTGGATTTAGGTTCTTCAACTATATAATGGGCGTTAATACATGTTTTGCCTAACTCATTATGTCAGTAAGAGGGTTAAATAATAGAATGTGGGAGCCCTTTGTAAATAGCCCTGTAAGAGCTTGAGGAAGTAATATTATCTTTTGCTTGACTTCTCTTGGGTTTAAAACGTCCATCATCTCCACTATTTCTTCTTCATTTAAACTGATGTGATAGAAAAAACTCCTTCTTGAATTCACTCAGGAAAATATTAAGTCAAATAAAAGGCAGCCTGGACTTCTGTAGATTCTATTAATCACATCACCCCAGCTCAGCACACCATCATTTATCATCACTCTTTGTTGATTACATGTCAGCCAGTCTTCAGTCTATTTCATGGGAGCCTTACCAACACTAATTCATTCTAATTAGTGAGATTCTGTATCTCCGGGACATTTTGCTCAAGAACGTTTCTCCCCCATAGCGTAACAACCAACAACGTATCTTCTTTTTGTCTATTCTGCTCATTATACTTAAAATGACTCTGAAGTTTACATATCACAATTTGCTTTGTTACAGAACTCTCTCAGGTAAAAGTCACCTTTTATTCTTTTTTAAGTATTCCATAATTTGATTAGAAATGAAAATGATATGAGCACATGTGCATCTCAGGAGTACTCTTTTTGACGTTTAAAGGATGAACTATCACAGCTTGTTATTGTTGTACTCATGATTATAGATCAAAACTGGTTTTCTTGTAGAAAATTGTTTCTGTGTACATCTGTCATTGAATCTTCAACTAACATCTCCCATGGGGAATGTATTGTATTACCATTCTACGGATAAGAAAAATGAGGTTCTGAGAACCAAAGTTTTTGTCGCAGATATTTAAAGATAGTTTTGGCTATTTTAAGTTCTAACAGATTCCCTTGTGACTTTGAGCCATCTGGTCAATTCTACAAAAGTCTCTGAGAGGATTTTGGTTGAGATTACATTGATATTTTAGATAAGTCTGGAGATAACTGATTTCTTTACTATATTGTATTTTCTATTCCATAAACACATATGTCTCTGTAGTTATTTAGGTCTTTAATTTCTCTCCGCAATATTTTGTATTTGTGTACAGGTGTTTCACTTCTTCTGTTAGATCAACCGTAAGCATTGTATATATTTTTGCGTTATTTTTCTTCAAAAATTTTAATTTCTGATTGCTAGATTTTTTATGTGAAAATACAATTAATTTTTGTGTATTAACTGTCTCATGAACTCTAAACTTACTAATACATTCTAGTACCATTTTTTGTAGGATTTTCTAGGTAGAGTTGATGTGTCTGTGAATAAGGAGTTTCATGTTTTTCTTTCTAATGTGGTTACTATTTATTGACTTATTTACAGTTGACTCTTGTTATTCACAGCAATTGTATTCTATAATGGCACCATGGGCACTGAATTAACAGTTATTGAACCATCGCTTTTAGGGGAAATACAAAGTTAGGTGCCTGTAAGCCTCTGGTCACAGTATTTTCATCAACTGATCAATACCCAAACTTGTTTTACGTATATTTCTGTTCAAGCAAACATTACTTAAGATGTCTTATTAATTAATTCACATTGAACTCAGAGCCAACAGCATTATAATTTATGCCTGAAAGAATTGTATGTAGCACACTTATTTTCTCTGAAAGGCACATCACAGTCCTCTTGTTCTTAGGAACACTAGCCAATACTTCAGCATTATGCTTGGGGGCCATTTTAAGCGAGGGAATCACCAATAAAAAGTACAAAAGTGTGGAAAACATGGTACTGTATGGACCATGACACTTGCTCATGGTAAGAGAACTGAAACAAGAAGTCAAAGTGTGTCACCTTGTTCTACCTCAGCTGGGAACGTGCTGGTGTTGAATTTTCTCACATATTTTGGGATTCTCCAGTGCTTTATGTCTTCATTATTCTTCTTTTTAAAGAAAAGATCTCCTCACTGCTTTAGTGCAGAGTCAGCTTCAGATCCATGGAGATTACTTTTGTTTAGAGCTGTACCTCTGGTTGGCTTCTTTCTTTTAGAACTGCATCTCCATTTCTGGTCCCAAGAGAGTTTATTTTCATATATATATATGTGTATATATATATATATGTATATATATATGTGTGTATATATATATGTGTATATATATATGTGTATATATATATGTATATATATACACATACATAGATATAGGTATGTGTGTATACATGTATATATGTATGTGTGTATATATATTATATATAAATTTTCATATATGTGTATATATGAATACAGATATGAATATATGTATATGTATGTATAGCAAACACTTCTGCATTCTAAAGTAAGGTGTGGATGTAATGAAATAGGGTTATAAAGACATGTTCAAAAATTAATTTTGTGATAAATAGTTCTGCATGTCCTTTTAAGGTCAAAAGAGTTCAAGTTGCTGAAGTTATTGTTGTTTGGAAAATAGAAGTATTTCTTCACACTCTAACATCAACACATATAAAAAGGGCACTGAGAGTCCTGATGCCAATTCCCATGGAAGAAAAATTAGTGGTATATTCCATTCACCTTAAGGCCTTGGAGAGCTTGAACTTTGTCCCTGGAGGTCAGGGGTTACAGAAAACTTTTCTGTGAGCCATCCTCTTGAGACACTGTGTCTAGTTCTGAGAAGAGGTTGTCATTTTGGCAATAACCTGGGCTCCCAGAGTTACTTAAGCTGAACCATTCATTAGCACTTTCTGAGGACAAGATATACGCCCCATAGATGAGAGAGCTAGTCCATGAGGTCTATGTATAGAGGCATGGTATCTGGGTTCCCAAAGCTGATGAGGAGTCACAAGTATCCTGCCAGAGATGTCAGGGGTCTGCAACAAGACATTTCAGCAACTGGAAATGGTATGGAAGGAATACCTCCCTGAAGCCCACAAATAATCTCTTAAAAAAAAAAGAAAAAGTCAGTTTGACCCATATCAGAGGAAACCAGATTATTCTGATACTGTCATATGAGATCCTGGTATGTTTTTATCCTGGGCCAGTCTCTTAGAAGGAACAGAACTCTCAGCTAGTGATGTAGGGATGAAGGATTTGATGGCTGAAGAGGGACTAAGAAGAAGTCAGTCATGCAACCCTTTTCCTCTTCAGGCCACCAACTTTAAGCAAGGCTGAGCATGGAGAGAGAAGAAGCTTTGACTTTGACTGAGTTTAGAGTTTCCATTACTATGTGAAAATAGAAATTTTACACAGCATAAAAAGACTATTTTGATGACTAAATATGGCTAGAGGAACTTTTATTACCTGAGAGTGATAAAAACTTTTGATGACTAAATATGGCTAGATGAACTTTTACTACCCGAGAGTGATAAAAAATGTTACAGACTAATTATTTCATTTCTCTTGAGTAAATATCAGGAGTGAAATTGTAGGAATGATACATTTTAAGAAATGATCTAATTGTTTTCCAAAGTGATTATAACAATGTTAAATTCCCTCCAGCAGTATATGAGAGTTCTCATTCTACAATCTCTCCATTACTTGGTATGATCTGTCTGGCACTAGTGCTCTAGAATGTAATCACGTCTCCTTCCTGGATTCTGTGTCCAAAGAAGGAGATGTCACAAATAGCCATGTTTCCTCTGAATTTTCTGGCCATGTCCCCATGACTCAGCTCTGAGTCTCTCCTGGCAGGATCCGCAACAGCCCTTTCCCTTCAAACCCACACACCTCAGGTGTCCTGGACCCAGAGCTGTTTAAATTGCTCACCTGATAAAACCAGCAGAGACTGAGACCTTCATAATTCTGGGAGGCAAGAAGTGAGTCAGTTTTATGCCAGGGGTTTAGGAAATTTGTTTTTAACTTCACGAAAGGTTTATTTTATATCTTCTCCCACTCTCACAAACATTTAATTTCTAAAACAAAATTTAATGGATTCACCAAAGAAAGGCTGTATTTTGAAAACATCACGGCCTGTTACCCTTCCTGGGAGTAAGAGCAAAGAATATCTTCCCCAGTTTCTTAACCCCCCACCCCTCTCTCCAACCACGCCTTTTCTTGCATTATTAGTAAAAATATGTACTTTTAAAAGTGCCTGGCTTGATATCAAATGAAATACTCCAATAGAAAAGTTAAAATGTTTATTAGAAAGCACCCCACAATATCTAAGTGGTATAAAAAGTAGGATTCTAAGTTATACCTGTGCAACAAAAACAAGTAATGTATGGCAATTGGCAACTGGCTAAACCATCCCTTTTGAGATAACTTAGGAACTTAGAGCTTTGGATGGTATAGGCATGTGGAAATATATCCTGCTTACGTTTCATTGAAGTTTAGGGACTTACATAAATGATCAGTCTAGAGTAGGATTTTTCTATCACAGTGGAACGAAAGACAGTAAAATGAGAACATGTTCTTCAAATATTGGCTTTCATCTCCTGAGCAATAGTCACGGCCAAACATTTATAATTTGCCTCTTGTTTTCAGGATTCAGCATCTCCAGGGAGTTAGCTGTCTATAATTGACAGCATGCATCTTATTCTAATAGAATTACCAGAATTTCACCTATGACAACTTGTTACTTGCTACAAGTAAAGGGCCTTTCTAATTAGCGGTTCATCCTACAGGTCTTTTGGAACAAAAGCCTTGACTGTCCTGTCAGGCTTACAAATTCCCTTATCTATCTCTCTTTTTTACCTTCCCATGTCTGGCTGTGCATTTCCTCCTAAGTTGTGTGGATGGTGATGAGGTTAAGAGAGGCTTACTATGCATGGACTGGAGGAGTAAGTAAAAGAGGGAGGCCAGGCACAGTGGCTCACGCCTGTAATCCCAGCACTTTGAGAGGCCAAGGCAGGCAGATCACGAGGTCAGGAGATCCAGACCATCCTGGCTGACATGGTGAAACCTTGTCTATACTAAAAACACAAAAAAATTAGCCGAGCGTGGTGGCGGGCGCCTATAGTCCCAGCTACTCAGGAGGCTGAGGCAGGAGAATGGCGTGAACCCAGGAGGCGGAACTTGCCGTGAACCCAGATCTGGCCACTGCACTGCAGCCTGGGCAACAGAGTGAGACTCCGTCACACACACACACACACACACACACACACACGCGCACACACACAAAGAGGGAGAATTCTATAGACTAATAGTTGTTTGCATTAAAATTATCTGTAGGTAAAGATACAGTTAAGAGAATAAACGGAAATAAATTAGAATTGCAAATTTGCATATTACTTCGTATTTTCCTCTAATTCATCAAATGGGTATATTTATAAAAAGGCAATCCAAGCTTACAAGAGGGAAAATTAACACAGATAATGGTGTGTATGGAACTTGTTGGCTTTTATGTTGAATATTGAAGGTAGCAGGGAGAAAATGGTATGAAGTAGAGGGTACTAAGATATACTGAGTGCGCATATTGAAAGGAATTTATATATTTTTTCTAAAAAATTCTATGGAAGAGATAGCATTACACATATTTTGCAAGGGAGGAAATAAACTTTCAAAGAAGTATGTAATTGTCCCAGATAAGAAGTGGAGAATCTGAGATTTGCATCTGAATGTCCCTGACTCCAAAATCCCTACTCTTGCCATAACATTACAAAGCATACTTATAATGAGAATAAAGAGAAGTTGGAAAAAATGAGAGAGGAGGAAGGAAAGAATAAGAAGAAATTCAGGAAATTTTCAGCCAATAAAAAACATCCTTAATGCCATCTTGCTTTCAGCATGAAGAGATATTAAAATGTATTTGTTAACATTGATTGCTGTTTCTGAAAATAAAAAAGGCACTGTGTATTCATATAAGTATTCCTAAAGTTTATATACATGACCTATAATGGTGTGCAAAATTTTTGCAGTTTTTTAAAATGAAAAACATATTTTGTAGATAATATATAAAACTGTGTCATGTGTAAAATGTGATATATATACACGAAACCTTTTTTTTACAGAACAAGGCATGTTAGATTCTAAATCTGAAAATGTCCATTGATTATTATTCTTTTTCACCTCAGCATCACATTACAAGTCACATTTGGTTTCTATCTTTGGGAAAGGCAGGAATCCTAAGGGAGGCATTCATATTGTCTTCAGCTGAGTTCTTACTGAGTGCTTAGCTTCAGAATGAGGAAATGGCAGAAAGAGGCTTTTTTCTTTAATTTTCATGTCTCATATTTAATTTTGAAATGTCCAGTAATTCCTTGCATCTAAAGGCTAAAACTTTGAAATATGTTTGGTTAAGATGAAATGTATAATGCTTTAAAAGGAGGGTTGGGTTTATTATTTTTTCTATGGAATTTGGCAATCTGTTGTGCTTGAACAGAGTTCAAAGTAAGTGGAAAGTCACGTGTGTATGTGTGTGTGTGTGCCTTACAAATTCAATTTATAAGATTGTTCCACTAGTAGTATATTTTTGGAAACATATACTTCATGTAAAAGACTTGGATAATTAACTCTCACAGGCCTATTTTTTTGTAAAGTCATGCTTGACAATTAACCAAATGTTAAGAGTATAGTCTATCTTTAAATATTATACAAAATAGGATTATAATGGTCAATGTCAAACCAAAGTAAAGAACACACTTCAAGAACCCAAAGTAATTAAATGCAGGGGAATGGTTATATAAGAGATAGAAAGTCAACAAAGCCAAATGGAGTGATGAGACAGTCCAGAAATTAGCCATATCAAGAAGCTTGGACCAGAGTGGGGAGAGGATGTTATTAGAATCTGTGAGCTGTAGCCCTGTCTCCTACTCCATCATCTAGTAAACTGGAACCACAATAAACCATGGAGTAGGTGCAAGGAGGGCAAGAAATACTTTGACTTTTCCCTACCTCCCCATCTTCCAGAGGCCTCCTATTGTTGAATCCAGCTGGATGCCATCTGTTTGAGGAATCTCTTAAATATAGGTTGCAGGGATCAGGTCCCCTGCGATAGGGAGCAAAGCAGAAGAAGGGGAAAGAATGGATCTGAGAGCAGACCAATTCGAGATCAGCACAAGAAGAAAAAAAGAAAGTCATTTACCTACTACATATGTTAATAAATATGAGATATGAAAGATATTTTAATCAGAGTCAAATCTAGACTTTAATATTACTTATAGATATGAAAATAAAATAAATGCTAACAAAGCAAATATTTAAAATTTTGTAAAATGATTGAAAGAAAATGAAATAGATAAGAAAGTTCGCTTGAATGGTTAAAAATAAAAAGGTAGAAAGAATGCCATGTTTTGAATCCTGGCATGGGCAGAATGAATGTGAATACATGTTATTGGTGACAACTTCTCATTATGGATTTACAAGAGGAAGGTTGGAAGAAGACTGATTATTCAAAGAGAAGAAACTTGAGTAGGATTCCTCTAGATCACAAGTCTGCAAAAGTTTTCTATAATAGGTAGCATAGTAAATATTTTAAGTTTTGTGGGCCATATAGTCTCTGTGGTAACTACTCAGCTTTGACATTGTAATGTGAAATCAGTCATAGACAAGATGTAATAGATGCATATGGTTGTGTTCCAACAAAACTTTATTTCGAAAACAGAAGGCTGGAATTCGCTCATGTACTAGTTTGCTGATACTCCTCTAGAAAAATTAATCTTATAAAAAAATCATCTATTTTCATTTTTACTGGTTAACTCAAAGACAGGAAAATATTTCTCATGTTCAGGCTGATGTGGACTCTGGTTTCAGACTACTTTAGTTCAACCCCCAACTCTGCCATTTGTCAGCTGTGTGGAAAGTTACTTAATCTCTCCAAGAAATGAGGTTCAGGATGGTGCTGACCTTAAAGGGTTGTTGTGGAAATTATGAGATTATATCTCTAAAGCACTTAAAATAATGTCTGGTGTGTAGAAAGAGCTATAGTTATATTTGCTGATCTTACCAATTTCAACTTTATTTTACAGATATTTAGTTTCCATGGTACAGATTTATTTGACCTAATAGGTATATTTAAACATATTCATAAATAAAATATGAGGTAATACTTTATTTTAGCACCAATTACTCATAAATCAGTAGCAAACCTTCATTTCATTAACTGTAGTCTACAAAGTTATGAATAAAGAAATACAGCCAAATGTCAATCCAAGACACTAAAAAATTTATCCACATTATCCAGGCAGTGAGAATTACAGGCTTCCTGGGTATAAAACAGGACCATACAACATATCAGTTGCTAAAATCCATGTAATTGGTATACACACACACACACACACACACACACACACACACACACACACACACATATATATATATAAAATATATAGTGTGGCAGGTGCATAGAAGAAAGAATAAGACAATTCACAAATGGCCAAGATCTCCCATATATTAACTTATGCTAATAAGCTAAATTGATTCAATTTGTGTTTTTACCTGCCCAGTGATCTCTGCAATGAAATCAATTGTAACATAGTCAGCTTTAATTGAAGAATTGGGTAAAACAAATGAACAGTAGAACTGTCCATGTAGTCAAATATTCAATTTAGCATATTTTTGAAGCTTCCAAAAAGATTTAAAATGGGAGAAAAAAAGGGCAATTGAAGATGTAAAAAAAAAGTCTAATCCAACAACCCATTTTATAGGTAAAACAAAGACCCAGTATGTGCCCAATGACACAAAGCCAGGTAGAGAGAGCCAGGATTGGGAGCCTAGTCCCCTAACAAACAAATCCTCTCATTCTCATTTCAATTTACTTTCTATGCCAATAGTGAATCTCTCTAGACTCTCCTGAATGTTAACTTTTAGTTTTCCAGATAAATACTACTACTTATTCCTGTATTTCAAGTAAGAGTTTTATCCATGTCCATTCAGTCAAACTGGTTTGCTTGCTATCTTCTACCCAGGAATCTATGATTACCCCTTGATCGCTTTTAGTCATAGAAATACAGTGATGCTCTATTCAACCAGATCTGTGCATGATTGTACATGATGCTGGACACCTAAGATATCACAAAGAACTTGGAGCTCATGGCAGAACCATCATCCAAGTGACCTTAGAAAGGTATTTACACTCTAAAATAAACACAAACACACTGACACATTCTTAATAGAAACTATGCTTGATTTATATATATATACACACATTTATATATATATATATATAAATGAGTAGCTTTTAGGTGTGATACAGTTGGTCAAGCATAGTATAATGTACAATGTTGAATGAATATAATGTTTAACGAGTATAATGTCTAATGAGTAACACATATATACAACTTTTTATATATAAATAAGATATATATATATAAACATTTTGACCAGGCGTGGTGGCTCATGCCTGTAATCTCAGCACTTTGGGAAGCCAAGGTGAATGGATCTCTTTAGGTCAGGAGTTCGAGACCAGCCTGGCTAACATGGTGAAACCCCGTCTCTACTAAACATACAAAAATTAGCTGGGTGTGGTGGCAGGTGCCTGTAATCCCAGCTACTCGGGAGGCTGAGGCATGACAATTGCTTGAATCCAAGAGGTGGAGGTTGCCTTGAGCCGAGATTGTGCCACTGCACTCCAGCCTGAGCGACAGAATGAGACTCTGTCTCAAAAAGAAAAAAAAAATTATATATATAAAATATAAGCATATATTTGATCTATATTATATAAAATATTTATATATAAACTTTTATTTATATATAAAACATATATATGTTACTCACTGTACACACACACACACTTTCTCACACACACACATGTATTAAACAGCATTTAAACAGCATTTTCTCCTCTTGGTTTGATTGAGTAAATTCAGCCAGGACATGGAGATTTTCTGAACTACTTTACAGAAAGGAAAGGTGTTTGGAATACACTGAGTAAGAAAAGTTCAAACAAAATTAGAACACTATGATAAACACTCACCCTATTAACTCTAAGACACAAAACAACAGCTTTCATAGTCTTCATGTAATTTTTAAAAATAGTTTGTTTCTGGTACCAAGGGAAAAAAGAAAATCAGCTGCCTCAGGGCAATTGAAAAGATAAATTGCGAAATAAACCTTTAACACAGCATATGGTCAAAACAAGGTACACAATAAACACATACATTGTGTTACCTTTTATAATTTAGTCTTTTGAATCCTCATTCTTTGGAACCCAGTACTATTAGCTGGATTCTACAAATACATGTTTTGGATATGAAGCAGGCAACAACTAGTCCTAATTTTGAGTCAAGTCAATTGAGTCAAGTCGGTATTAAGTTTTAAGGATCAACTTCAGTTTAAAGATCTAACAATGTCTAATGAAAATTATAAAAAACTCAGAAAACTTAGAGTTGGAAAAAAAAATCCATCGAAACATCCAATCTATCACTCATTTAGGGAAGTATTTCTCCCTAAAATATCACTTACACCAAGTGTGAACATGGGGTTTTAAATGGAATTTCAATCCCCATTTCTAGGCAAGTCTCATGGTCCTTATTTCCCGACTCTCTCTAGAACTTACTCTGACTAGGAGCCATATTTCAACATGTTAAATAACAAATAGTGTAATGCAAACTGTGCTACTATAATTCCCATTGAAAGTCCATTAAGCAAAGAAAAGCTGTCATGTATAAAATCTGCTGATCCTTAGGGATGACTTGGAGGACATTTTTCCTTTAATGGCTTCATGCTTTGCCAAGCCATAATTCACTTATATTTCTGTCAACAGCTTCATTAGTATGTGTGTTTGACTTTCCTGAAAATGACATTATGGCAACTTTCCTTCCTATGCAAAGTTATTGCCTTGAAACCTCCATGTGGGAAAACGAAAGAATTGAGTCAACTCTGCTGTGAAGGAAGACATTATAGAACTTGGGTTTTGCGTCACAATATACATTGTACCTTCTTAAGAAACTTCAGGGATGAACTAGACAGCAAAAACTAAGTGATTTTAATCCCAGAAACTGTGATAATTCTGCTAAAGTGTTTTTCTTGGATTGCTTTCATAGCTTTAAAAATTGAATTTAGTAAAAATGTCTGGTAGATATTCAGAGTTAACAAAATAATGAAATTATTGCTATGGGAAAAGAATAAAAGGGATGAGATTTGTTCTGATCAATTTTTTTTTTTTTTTTGAGACAGAGTCTTGCCCTGTTGCCCAGGCTGGAGTGCAGTGGCGGGATATTGGCTCACTGCAAGCTCCACCTCCTGGGTTCATGCCATTCTCCTGCCTCAGCCTCCCGAGTAGCTGGGACTACAGGCACCCGCCACCACACCTAGCAAATTTTTGTTATTTTTAGTAGAGACGGGGTTTCACTGTGTTAGCCAGGATGGTCTCGACTTTGTGATCCGCCCGCCTCGGCCTCCCAAAGTGCTGGGATTACAGGCGTGAACCACTGTACCCTGCCCGTTCTGATCTATTTTTAACCTTTTAAAATAAAGGGGGAGATATCAAAATTATGTTCTATGTGTTGTCTATTTATAAAAATGTCTCCTCCTACTTCACTGGAGAGTGGGTTTAAGTAAATTAACATTGGAATGGCTCTTTGATACTTATGTAAAAAACTTTACAGAATAAACATATGTATGTATGTGTATGCACATGTGTATGTATATATATGTGTATATGTGCATGTGTATATATATGTGTATATCTATGTATATGGACATGTGTATGTATATATACCTATACATGTGTGTGAGTGCGTGCGTGGGTGTGTGTGTCGTATATACACCAAAAATACACAAATGCATACAAATATACAAACACACATACGCACATTTGTGTGTTTATCTAAAGGAAAAAGCCAGGCACCAGATTGCCTTTGGGAATATGACGAACCTAGGGTTTATGACAAGTTTTTAGTTACTTGTACCAGGACCTTTGTGGGAGGGAATACAGACCAAGTTGAAGTTTGGAAATATGTGCCATGACTCTCCTACCCAAATGTAGATGTCTTACAGTGTGACACATTATGCTTCTTTCTGCCATTTTAAAAATATTACTATTTTTTCTTTTCTCTAAAGTGTTATTCTCAGAGAGAGCCCAATGCCTGCACTAGAGAACTATGAGTATTTGAAGCACTGTATGAACAGAGAACAGTTGAGGAGCAGATGTTAAGGAGAGAGAATGCTTGCTTGTCAATGGTTTATGAAATAACGATGAACTTATCAAGGGTAAAGGAGAAACGACATATTTAGGACATCAGAAGCTGCCACTACTAAATTGTACTACAATCTAGAGACCACGAGGAAACCCAGACAGGATACTTTCATATGGAGTGTTGCCTCTGTAGTCCTCACTGTGCCTAGAAGAATATAATATTTCCACAGATGGAAAGGCTAGCTTCTCTGAAGGAAGATTTAATAAGACTTTATGGTTAGATTATGGTGAAACATCTCTTGAATACATTTTTCTCCCATGGTGTCTTCCTCTACATCTAGTACTCATGCTGAGCAGCCTCCTTTCACTGGGTTGTAACTTCGAAGAGCATTTGCAAAGTCACACTGGTGATCCCTCTTTAAGTCAGCAGCAAGAAAGCTTAGAAATTCCCCGAATGCAATTACCTTCCTATTCTTGACTCAATGATTCAGAAGTCTAGATTTTTTTTTATCAGTATCATAGTCTACTTTGAAATAACGTTTAACATACTGTTAACTATTATTTTTCAATTGGCTGACTCTCTAGTGATTACTACTCCATGTATACGATCTCATCTGATATCCCCACAGTTTCTCCTACTCCAAGAACTAAGTGGACCATATACTTGTCTAGATATACTTGGTCAACGTTGTCAAACTTCAGTTTGCAACTCATTAGTGCGTCACAAAATCAAACTAGTGGGTCACAACCAAGATTTGTTTGTTTGAAGAATACAATGTATTAGAATAGAAAGACAGTATCAGGTCACATAGTATAGAATATGGGTAAGCACTGCTTTGTGAATCTATATTGCAGTCACATAATAAACACACACACATTGTTATGGGCTGAATTTTGCCCTTTCCACCTTCCCCAAATCCATATATTGTGGCCTTAATATGGACTTGGCTGTGTCCCCACCCAGATCTCCTCTTGAAATGTAGCTCCCCTAATTACCACATGTTGTGGGAGGGACCTGGTGGGAGATAACTGAATTATGGGGGCGGTTTCCACCATACTGTTCTCATGGCAGTGAATAAGTCTCACGGAGATCTGATGATTTTATAAGGGGTTCCCCTCTTTGCTTGGCTCTCTCACTCTCTCTTGTCTGCTGCCATGTAAGACGTTACCTTTCGCCTTCCACTATGATTGTGAGGTGTCCCTGCCACATGGAACTGTGAGTCTATTAAATCTCCTTTTCCTTATAAATTACTGTCTTGGGTATGTCTTTATCAGCAGTGTGAAAACGGGCTAATACAGGCCCTAACACTCAATACCTTAGAATGTGACTGTATTTGGAGACGGGGCTTTTAAAGAGGTAATTAACATTAAAGGATGTCATAAGGATGGGGCACTAATCAAATAGGACTGATGTTCTTGTAATTAGAGGACGAGACCCTAGAGATGTATGCACACAAAGTAAAGGCCATGCAAGGACACAGTAAAAAGCCAGCCATCTGCAAGCCAAGGAGAGAGGCCTCAGGAGAAAACAAACCTGCTGATGCCTTGATCTGGGACATCTAATCTCCTGAACTGTGAGAAAATAAATTTCTGTGACTTAAGCCACTCAGTCTGTGGTATTTTGTTATGACAGCTCTAAAAAACACAAATGCACACAAACATATGTGGTATATTGGGCCATGTGTAAAATGCTTTCCTGAGAAGACTTCCCTGAGAAGAATGTTGGAATCAGAGGAACTTAAAAATCCCTGAACTAACTAGGGGTCAAGACAATCACAAAATTGTGTTTTACTTTAATCTTAATAAGGATAATGACTTAATTAATATCTGTCACATTGTCTTTTTAAATACTATTCTTCACTAAGATTGTCCTTATATGATGTACCCATATGTTGGCTCTAATATGTTAATGTTTCTCATAGATGTTATATTTCAAAACATTTTATATTTGAAATACAATAAACTCTGAGAAGTGGGTGGGAGTTTAGGCATTTGTACACATAATGTGGCTCCCTTGTGTTTTATATCTTCACCTATTTTAAAACTACTTTTTGTTTATGAATATATAGCAATTCATGCTCATTGAGATAAGGCCTTATCAGTTGTCACCTGCCTAAAGGGTGGGTATGGGGTTCTGCAAGTACCTTCCCTAACATACAGACAAGCATCTTTTGAGATTTAAATGCCATCTTGGAATGACAATGTGCTCTTTTTTCTTTTATGTGGAGAGAGCTGTGCCAATTTAGTAAGAATAAGACCTCTCCAAATGCATTAAGACCAAAATCTGGTATTATTAACAGATAGGTAAATGATGTATCTGTTGGAGATTTCAGTTGTATCCCCACCCATGGTCAAGTTATGAACAAGGACATTTTGTGTCCAGAACTTGAATCAGTTCTGGTCTGACTGGTGGGCTCTGTTTCCACCAATTGATTGCTTTAACCAACTCCACGGGTAGATTCCCACCTGGATAGACCCCAAATTATGTGCTCTCTTTTCTGAGGAGAGATGCTTTTCTCCTTTCAAATTTGAGGTCAGTCAGTCTGTTACACAGTCTGACTAGACCTCATGACTGTTTCCTCCTTAAACATCTCCAAGTCTGAGGTTTTCTGGCAAATACTTAAACAAGGATGCAGTGGGTTTTATACATGGCTGTTCTACTACCAACCACTTTATCAATGTGTTGAGATACCTATTAAAAGTAATATAATATACTTAGTAATTCAAACTAATGCAGGAACAGAAAACCAAATACCATATGCTCTCACTTATAAGTGGGATCTAAATGATTAGAACACATGGACACAAAGAGGAAATACACACTGTGGCTTGCTTGAGGGTGGAGGATGGGAGGAGTGAGAGGATAAGAAAAAATAACTACTGGGTACCAGGCTTAGTACCTGGGTGACAAAATAATCTGTACAACAAACCCCTGTGACACATGCTTACCCATATAACAAACCTGCATATGCACCCTTGAACCTAAAATAAAAGTTATTTTAAAAAGAGTAATATAATCGTTTGTAAATGTTGTTGAATTTTTTTCAGTCTTCAAACTATGGACAGGAATAATGGAGGTTAATCTGCATGAGCTAAAAGTCCATTACCAAGGTATGCAGTATAGCAGGAGTGCAAGGGGCAGAGACGACAGATTATATCACAATACTAAATAGCATAAAATTATAACCATCTTGGTACGATTTGGATACATTTCTTCTGATATAGAGAAAACACAGAAAAATGCTTATGATACAGGTTTGTTTTAATGAATTAGAATGGCATTATATACGCTATTAAATTATTTTCAGTTAATAATTTAAATGAAATTATTCATTTCATTTATGTCCTGGTAGCTCCACAGATCAGACAAAGAGTTTATAATTTACAATGATATTCTTCAATCTATTCAGTTTGGCAAGCGGTTATGTTTAAAACCTGAAGTTCACTAAGATGGAGTTTACATTTATGGCATTAGCTTTAATTGAGGATCTGTGAAAAAAGGCCATATTCTAGAGGACTGTTGACCATTTTATCTATCACCTTTCAGGGTTTTATTCTTCACTTGGACATTATGAAACTTTTTTTAGAAATTTAGAAATAGCTTTGTTTACTCTAAGAAATTGGGAGTATTTTCTTATAAAACATGAAAATTATGTGCAATGTATCTGGACTTATTTTCCTTTAGTGGTCAGAGATCCTAGAACAAAATTTTAGCCCTTATTTTGAATCTGGGTGGATTCTTATGATACATACATTTATATACATATATGTGCTTGTTTTACTTTCCTATTTAATTTGCATTTTGCTTTTTCTCAATTTTTATATATATATAAAACACAAATATAATATGTAGTTTACATAATAAAATAATAATTAGTAACTATTTTGTATTTTCTTTTTCCTGATATATAAATATAATCTTTATATATAAAATATTAATGTGCATATATACATATATATACACACACACACATTTTACTGTTTTACTGCATGTAATTCATGGAACCATGTAAAATTTATTGATTAAGGTGAGGCATAAATAAAATAACCTAGTGCTAATTTATTTGGTATTTACTAAATAACTCTATGCATAGCTGAGTTCCAGGGGAAAAATGACTGCAACAGGTAATTCCTGATTCCAATACCTTAAAATCCTAGTGGGGGAAAATGGATATAAACCAGTTCAGTAACTAAGCCATAGATAAGCAACTCTGGCAATACAGCAATTAATGTGTAGGCAATAAATTATACAGATGATTACAAGAGGGCCAGATACATTAAATCTAAGATTTTCTGGAAAATGAAACCCTCCATGGTGGAAGGATAGAAATCAATTGGTTAGACAGGGAAAAAAGAAAAATGCATTTAAGTAGAGAAAACAGAACAGAACAGGATTAGGGATAAACCTGAACCAGGCGTGTTTGGGGGACAATATGGAGACAGGTACCTCTCAATTGTAGAACAGTGGGAGAAAGTCACACAAATAGATTGAGGTCACGTTGCAGAGCTCCCAAGGAATAACTGAAGGCATGAGATAGAAGAATGTCATAACAAAATAGTCACTATTGTTACCATTACTGATCTAATTGACCTTTTTCTTTCTTTCACATATAATAAGTAGGAGTTGGAAGAGATTGGAAGGCATAGATTGGTTTTGCTTATAGTGTTGGTCTAGGTGATTGTGAAATTTCAAGATGTAATGAACTGCTTCAATAGAAAATTGATTTTTTTCAGAGGATTTCAATCCACACACACACACACAAAAGAACAAAAGAAAAAAAGGAAAAAAAGGGAGAAAAGAAAATTTTTTAAAAAAGGAAAGACAAGAATCTGGCTCTGTACAGGCTAGACAAGATCATGGTGAATTTGAATCTCCTTTCCTGTGAATAGCAATAACTGATTAACTGATAAACATGTTATACTCTCTTAACTTTTTTTTTTTTTTTGAGACAGAGTTTTGCTCTTGTTGCCCAGGCTGGAGTGCAGTGGTCCTATCTAGGCTCACTGCAATCTCCACCTCCTAGGGTCAAGCGATTCTCATGCCTCAATTCCCTGAGTAGCTGGGATTACGGGTGTGCACCACCACACCTAGCTAATTTTTGTATTTTTAGTAGAGATGGGGTTTCACCATGCTGGCCAAACTGGTCTTGAACTCCTGACCTCAGGTGACCCACCCGTCTTGCCCTTCCAAAGTGCTGGGATTACAGGCGTGAGCCGCAGAGCCAGGCCTGTACTTCCTTAACTTTTAATCTTGTTTATATAATTGTCAGATTTATTGTATGTGGTTATTATTTTTTAATGCTGCAAATAACTTTTCCATGCAGATGAGTAATTAAAATATTTAATTTTAAAGGAACATACTAGAATAATGTAATGATGTGTAATTCTCAGTCATTTATAAACCATTGTCATGGTTTCTGCTATATGCATGCAATCCACTGTTATTTACTAAATATCAATTTTTAAAATCAACCTTTTTTAACTCAAATTTTATTAAAAACTATTATACTACTGTTGAGGAAAACAGTATAATTGTTAAAAGTAGAATACAATTATTAAAATATATATTAAACATGATTTTCAAATTAAAATGAGAATAACTATGAAATATAAGTAATATTAGTTCTCAAAAATTTTGCCAACTTTCATCCTGAAAATACTGATTGGTGAGGTGAATGGAGCTGTTTATGCTCAGTTAAAGAAATAAAGAAATATTTAGGTTGGTTTGGTTGAGATGAAGGCAAGTTTTTAAGGTGAAAAAATTGATTCTGTGTTTTAGCTTTAACCGTAATTCCAGCTCAATGGCACAGATAGTTGGAAAGAACTGAAACTATTTAACTGTCTTATTAGTTAAGATTTAATATTGAGAATTAATTTTCAAAGAAAATGATGCAAATGACCTTTCAAAACAAATTTTGTTTGATTAAACCATCTGATACAACTCTTCTGTCTATTTAGTTTCTGAATAGATCAAGTTTTGGAAAATAAATGACAGTAATGGCAAATTTTTCCTTCTTCGTAAATTGCTATTATCTGGTTTGGAAAATATTACTACAGACCATTTACACCATCTTTCAAGTGCCTCTGTATAACATTCATAATATATTTAGTGAATTATTCAGATGAGTTCCTTAACAGGCTGTTTAGACACCAAATATCCAAACCCACTCAATAAAGTGATGCACTTTATAACTCCAGTTTCTCTTATTCCATTTACACATTCTTGCACACAGAATGCTGATATAAGCCTCTCTTGTAAGAATAACTAAATTGTTCAAATGGCAAATATATCTGCAGTATATGTACATTAGCAGAGCTGGTGGCAGTCAGAGAAAACATCTTGAATTGACAGTTTTCTCCAGAAAGACTTAATGTTCATCTTAAAATTCAAACAGATGAATGAGAATGCCTCTACATAAAAGCTAATGAGCCCAAGTATGAAATAGTAGTTTATATTGACTGTTCTCTTCATAAAGCTGAGAAACAAGTTGGGACTCAGTGACCCATCCTTAAATTGACTTGATGGTTTTAGTAGTTTCACTGAGTGTACCCTCTGGGGCCTGTATGATTTTGTACCCTTGCTCTATTAGCAGGATCCTATCTTATTAGCTGTGAAAACTTGGGCAAGTTTCCATTTCTGTGCCTAAGTTATCTCATTTGTAAATATTGGTGATAATATTATCTAACCTGAAGACTTGTTAGAAGGATTAAATATATAGATAAATATTAAGCTTTCAGAAAAGTATTTGACATATAGTCTTGTATAAAATATTTGACACACAGTCTTTTATTTATTCTTTATTTTTAATTTTTTATTTTTATTTTTTATTATACTTTAAGTTCTAGGGTACATGTGCATAACTTGCAGGTTTGTTACATATGTATACTTATGCCATGTTGGTGTGCTGCAGCCATCAACTCATCAGCACCCATCAATTCATCATTTATATCACGTATAACTCCCCAAGGCAATCCCTCCCTCCTCCCCCCTCCCCATGATAGGCCCCAGTGTGTGATGTTCCCCTTCCCGAGTCCAAGTGATCTCATTGTTCAGTTCCCACCTATGAGTGAGAACATGCGGTGTTTGGTTTTCTCTTCTTGTGACAGTTTGCTAAGAATGATGGTTTCCAGCTGCATCCATGTCCCTACAAAGGACGCAAACTCATCCTTTTTTATGGCTGCATAGTATTCCATGGTGTATATGTGCCACATTTTCTTAATCCAGTCTGTCACAGATGGACATTTGGGTTGATTCCAAGTCTTTGCTATTGTGAATAGTGCCGCAATAAACATACGTGTGCATGTGTCTTTGTAGTAGACTAATTTATAAACCTTTGGGTATATAACCAGTAGTGGGATGGCTGGGTCATATGGTACATCTAGTTCTAGATCCTTGAGGAATTGCCATACTGTTTCCCATAATGGTTGAACTAGTTTACAATCCCACCAACAGTGTAAAAGTGTTCCTATTTCTCCACATCCTCTCCAACAACTGTTGTTTCCTGACTTCTTAATGATTGCCATTCTAACTGGTGTGAGATGGTATCTCATTGTGGTTTTGATTTGCATTTCTCTGATGGCGAGTGATGATGAGCATTTTTTCATGTGTCTGTTGGCTGTATGAATGTCTTCTTTTGAGAAATGTCTGTTCATATCCTTTGCCCACTTTTTGATGGGGTTGTTTGTTTTTTTCTTGTATATTTGTTTGAGTTCTTTGTAGATTCTGGATATTAGCCCTTTGTCAGATGAGTAGGTTGCAAAAATTTTCTCCCATTCTGTAGGTTGCCTGTTCACTCTGATGGTAGTTTCTTTTGCTGTGCAAAAGCTCTTTAGTTTAATGAGATCCCATGTGTCAATTTTGGCTTTTGCTGCCGTTGCTTTTGGTGTTTTAGACATGAAGTCCTTGCCCATGCCTATGTCCTGAATGGTACCACCTAGATTTTCTTCTAGGGTTTTTATGGTATGAGGTCTAACATTTAAGTCTCTAATCCATCTTGAATTAATCTTCGTATAAGGGGTAAGGAAAGGATCCAGTTTCAGCTTTCTACTTATGGCTAGCCAATTTTCCCAGCACCATTTATTAAATAGGGAATCCTTTCCTCATTTCTTGTTTCTCTCAGGTTTGTCAAAGATCAGATGGCTGTAGATGTGCGGTATTATTTCTGAGGACTCTGTTCTGTTCCATTGGTCTATATCTCTGTTTTGGTACCAGTACCATGCTGTTTTGGTTACTGTAGCCTTGTAGTATAGTTTGAAGTCAGGTAGCGTGACGCCTCCAGCTTTGTCCTTTTGACTTAGGATTGTCTTGGCGATGTGGGCTCTTTTTTGGTTCCATATGAACTTTAAAGCAGTTTTTTCCAATTCTGTGAAGAAACTCATTGGTAGCTTGATGGGGATGGCATTGAATCTATAAATAACCTTGGGCAGTATGGCCATTTTCACGATATTGATTCTTCCTATCCATGAGCATGGTATGTTCTTCCATTTGTTTGTGTCCTCTTTTATTTCACTGAGCAGTGGTTTGTAGTTCTCCTTGAAGAGGTCCTTTACATCCCTTGTAAGCTGGATTCCTAGGTATTTTATTCTCTTTGAAGCAATTGTGAATGGAAGTTCATTCCTGATTTGGCTCTCTGCTTGTCTGTTACTGGTGTATAAGAATGCTTGTGATTTTTGCACATTAATTTGTATCCTGAGACTTGCTGAAGTTGCTTATCAGCTTAAGGAGATTTTGGGCTGAGACGATGGGGTTTTCTAAATATACAATCATGTCATCTGCAAACAGGGACAATTTGACTTCTTCTTTTCCTAACTGGATACCCTTGATTTCTTTCTCTTGCCTGATTGCCCTAGCCAGAACTTCCAACACTATGTTGAATAGGAGTGGTGAGAGAGGGCATCCCTGTCTTGTGCCAGTTCTCAAAGGGAATTTTTCCAGTTTTTGCCCATTCAGTATGCTATTAGCTGTGGGTTTGTCATAAATAGCTCTTATTATTTTGAGGAACGTTCCATCAATACCGAATTTATTGAGCTTTTTTAGCATGAAGGGCTGTTGAATTTTGTCAAAAGCCTTTTCTGCATCTATTGAGATAATCATGTGGTTCTTGACTTTGGTTCTGTTTATATGCTGTGTTACGTTTATTGATTTGCGAATGTTGAACCAGCCTTGCATCCCAGGGATGAAGCCCACTTGATCATGGTGGATAAGCTTTTTGATGTGCTGCTGAATCCGGTTTGCCAGTATTTTATTGAGAATTTTTGCATCGATGTTCATCAGGGATATTGGTCTAAAATTCCCTTTTTTTGTTGTATCTCTGCCAGGCTTTGGTATCAGGATGATGCTGGCCTCATAAAATGAGTTCGGGAGGATTCCCTCTTTTTCTATTGATTGGAATAGTTTCAGAAGGAATGGTACCAGCTCCTCCTTCTACCTCTGGTAGAATTCAGCTGTGAATCCATCTGGTCCTGGACTTTTTTTGGTGGGTAGGCTATTAATTGTTGCCTCAATTTCAGAGCCTACTATTGGTCTATTCAGGGATTCAACTTCTTCCTGGTTTAGCCTTGGGAGAGTGTAAGTGTCCAGGAAATTATCCATTTCTTCTAGATTTTCTAGTTGATTTGCTTAGAGGCGTTTATAGTATTATCTGATGGTTGTTTGTATTTCTGTGGGGTCAGGGGTGATATCCCCTTTATCATTTTTTATTGCGTCTATTTGATTCCTCTCTTTTCTTCTTTATTAGCCTTGCTAGCGGTCTGTCAATTTTGTTGATCTTTTCAAAAAACCAACTCCTGGATTCATTGATTTTTTGGAGAGTTTTTTGTGTCTCTATCTCCTTCAGTTCTGCTCTGATCGTAGTCATTTCTTGCCTTCTGCTAGCTTTTGAATGTGTTTGCTCTTGCCTCTCTAGTTCTTTAATTGTGATGTTAGAGTGTCAATTTTAGATCTTTCCTGCTTTCTCATGTGGGCATTTAGTGCTATAAATTTCCCTCTACACACTGCTTTAAATGTGTCCCAGAGATTCTGGTATGTTGTATCTTTGTTCTCATTGGTTTCAAAGAACATCTTTATTTCCGCTTTCATTTCTTTATGTACCCAGTAGTCATTCAGGAGCAGGTTGTTCAGTTTCCATGTAGTTGAGCGGTTTTGATTGAGTTTCTTAGTCCTGAGTTCTAGTTTGATTGCACTGTGGTCTGAGAGACAGTTTGTTATAATTTCTGTTCTTGTACATTTGCTGAGGAGTGCTTTACTTCCAATTATGTGGTCAATTTTGGAATAATTGTGATGTGGTGCTGAGAAGAATGTATATTCTGTTGATTTGGGGTGGAGGGTTCTATAGATGTCTATTAGGTCCGCTTGGTGCAGAGATGAGTTCAATTCCTGGATATCCTTGTTAACTTTCTGTCTTGTTGATCTGTCTAATGTTGACAGTGGAGTGTTGAAGTCTCCCATTATTATTGTATGGGAGTCTAAGTCTCTTTGTAAGTCTCTAAGGACTTGCTTTATGAATCTGGGTGCTCCTGTATTGGGTGCATATATATTTAGGATAGTTAGCTCTTCCTGTTGAATTGATCCCTTTACCAGTATGTAATGGCCTTCTTTGTCTCTTTTGATCTTTGATGGCTTAAAGTCTGTTTTATCAGAGACTAGGATTGCAACCCCTGCCTTTTTTTGTTCTCCATTTGCTTGGTAGATCTTCCTCCATCCCTTTATTTTGAGCCTATGTATGTCTCTGCATGTGAGATGGGTCTCCTGAATACAGCAGACCGATGGATCTTGACTCTTTATCCAGTTTGCCAGTCTGTGTCTTTTAATTGGAGCATTTAGTCCATTTACATTTAAGGTTAATATTGTTATGTGTGAACTTGATCCTGCCATTATGATATTAACTGGTTATTTTGCTCATTAGTTGATTCAGTCTCTTCCTAGCCTTGATGGTCTTTACATTTTGGCATGTTTTTGCAATGGCTGGTACCGGTTGTTCCTTTCCATGTTTAGTGCTTCCTTCAGGGTCTGTTGTAAGGCGGGCCTGGTGGTGACACAATCTCTAAGCATTTGCTTATCTGTAAAGGATTTTATTTCTTCTTCACTTATGAATCTTAGTTTGTCAGGATATGAAATTCTGGGTTGAAAATTCTTTTCTCTAAGAACTTTGAATATTGGCCCCCACTCTCTTCTGGCTTGTAGAGTTTCTGCTGAGAGATCTGTTGTTAGTCTGATGGGCTTCCCTTTGTGGATAACCCGACCTTTCTCTCTGGCTGCCCTTAAGATTTTTTCCTTCATTTCAACTTTGGTGAATCTGGCAATTATGTGTCTTGGAGTTGCTCTTCTCGAGGAGTATCTTTGTGGCGTTCTCTGTATTTCCTGAATTTGAATGTTGGCCTGCCCTACTAGGTTGGGGAAGTTCTCCTGGATGATATCCTGAAGAGTGTTTTCCAACTTGGATCCATTTCCCCCCTCACTTTCAGGCACCCCAATCAGGCGCAGATTTGGTCTTTTTACATAATCCCATAGTTCTTGTAGGCTTTGTTCATTTCTTTTTCTTCTTTTTTCTTTTGGTTTCTCTTCTCGCTTCATTTCATTCATTTGATCCTCAATCGCTGATGCTCTTTCTTCCAGTTGATCGAGTCGGTTACTGAAGCTTGTGCATTTGTCACGTATTTCTCGTGTCATGGTTTTCATCTCTGTCATTTCGTTTATGATCGTTCTCTGCATTAATTAGTCTAGCTGTCAATTCTTCCACTCTTTTTTCACGATTTTTAGTTTCTTTGTGCTGGGTACGTAATTCCTCCTTTAGCTCTGAGAAGTTTGATGGCCTGAAGCCTTCTTCTCTCATCTCGTCAAAGTCATTCTCTGACTAGCTTTGATCCGTCGCTGGCGATGGGCTGCGCTCCTTTGCAGTGGGAGATGCGCTCTTATTTTTTGAATTTCCCGCTTTTCTGCCCTGCTTCTTCCCCATGTTTGTGGTTTTATCTGTCTCTGGTCTTTGATGATGGTGACGTACTGATGGGATTTTGGTATAGGTGTCCTTCCTGTTTGATAGTTTTCCTTCTGACAGTCAGAAGGACTGTCTGTTGGTCTGTTGGAGATTGCTTGAGGTCCACTCCAGACCCTGTTTGCCTGGGTATCAGCAGCAGAGGTTGCCGAAGATAGAATATTGCTGAACAGCGAGTGTACCTGTCTGATTCTTCCTTTGGAAGTTTCTTCTCAGGGGTGTACTCCACCCTGTGAGGTGTGGGGTGTCAGACTGCCCCTAGTGCGGGATGTCTCCCAGCTAGGCTACTCAGGGGTCAGGGACCCACCTGAGCAGGATATCTGTCCTTTCTCAGATCTCAACCTCCGCGTTGGGAGATCCACGGCTCTCCCCAAAGCTGTCAGACAGAGTCGTTCGCATCTGCACCAGCCCCTGCTGCTTCCCCTGTTGGTCTTCAGCTGTGCGCTGTCCCCAGAGGTGGAGTACTACAGAGACAGGCAGGGCTCCTTGAGCTGCTGTGAGCTCCACCCAGTTTGAGCTTCCCAGCGGCTTTGTTTACCTACTTAAGCCTCAGCAATGGCGGGCGCCCCTCCCCCAGCCTCGCTGCTGCCTTGCGGATAGATCGGCACAGACTGCTGTGTTAGCAGTGAGGGAGTCTCCGTGGGCGTGAGACCCTCCCGGCCAGGTGTGGGATATATTCTCCTGGTGTGCCTGTTTGCTTAAAGCGCAGTATTGGGGTGGGAGTCACCCTGATTTTCCAGGTGTTGTGTGTCTCAGTTCCCCTGGCTAGGAAAACGGATTCCCTTCCCCCTTGCGCTTCCAGGTGAGGCTGATGCCTCGCCCTGCTTCAGCTCTCGCTGGTCAGGCTGCAGCAGCTGACCAGCACCGATTGTCCGGCACTCCCTAGTGAGATGACCCCAGTACCTCAGTTGAAAATGCAGAAATCACCGGTCTTCTGTGTCGCTCGCACTGGGAGTTGGAGACTGACACACAGTCTTTTATAAATGTTTATAGTTGTTGTTTTAATTATTGTTTTCATTTATTCTTAAAACATCATTTGTTATGGACTGAATTATGTCCCTTGCCCTCCCCCAAATTCTTATGTTGAAGCCCTAACTCCCAATGTGATTGTATTCCAAGATAGGGCCTTTAGTAAGGTAAGGAAGGTTAAATGAGGTCATTAGGGTGGAATCCTAATTCCATCAGATTAGTGTCCTTATAAGAAGAGGAGGAGACATCAGAGATGCTTCTCTCTGCACATGCACAGAGGAAAGGCCATGTGAGGACACAGTGAGAATACAGCTGTCTACAAGCCAGGAAGACAGTCCCTTATAGAAACCAATTTGCTTCCACCTTGATCATGGACTTCTAAACCCCAGATCTGTGATAAAATAAAACTCTGTTGCTTAAGTCACCCAATTTGTGGTATTTTGTTAAGGCAGTCTCGCAGGCTAACACACTGTTTTGAAGATTGATGCTTCCTTGTGTATACAACAGTAAGTAGATGTTTTTTTCACAAGTGACATTTCTGTGTATTAAAACAATATAAAATAAAACCCATGTTGATTAAACATACTACTAAGATTCAATACATAGGGTCTATATAATTTGAAAGCTCTATTTTTTTCTTTCAAATAGCAATGGAAATATATTATCAAAAAGTTTGGTAGATTTGACTGTGGTGCAATAAATTAAGCACTTTATACTTAAATTCACAGGTAGAATTGACCGTGATACAATAATTTAAGCACTTTATTTAAGCACTTTAGGTAGACTTTACAGAATTTTAGGAACACCTGATAGATTATTTTAAACATATTCTATTGCTCCAATTATCTTTATCTATAATACTTAATCTATCCAATTAAGTATTATATTTCTTTCTAATGGTTTTATATATTATACATTTTGAGTTATAGAGTTAAAGATTACTATGGCAACCATTTTATTTTATCCTTGAGACATATATTAGGCCCACAAAGTATACCTAACTCAAGAGGACACAAGGACAGCAGGTTTAGAACTTGAGACCAACTCCTTCATTTCCACTTTTTATCCTTTTCTTTTTCTTAAAAAATTGGTGCAATAGCCGGGTGTGGTGGCTCACACCTGTAATCCCAGCACTTTGGGAGGCTGAGGTGTGTGGATCATGAGGTCAGGAGATTGAGACCATCCTGGCTAACACGGTGAAACCCAGTCTTTACTAAAAATACAAAAAAGTAGCCATGCATGGTGGTAGGCATCTGTAGTCCCTGCTACTTGGGAGGCTGAGGCAGGAAAATGGTGTGAACCTGAGAGGTGGAGCTTGCAGTGAGCCGAGATTACACCACTGCACTCCAGCCTGGGTGACAGAGCAAGACTCTGTCTCAAATAAAATAAAACAAAATAAAATAAAATAATAAATTGATACAATAATAAGAAAAAAGCATTTAATGTATTTTGGTCATTGATAAAGAGATTATTCTTTGAGAACCTAGTATATGTCATGTACTGAGTCAGGAACTAAAAATATAAAGATAAATTAGCAATATTTATCTCTTTTGGACCATTTTTCACAGTTTAACCTGGTCATATTTTTAATAATGTTATTAGGATACTTTAAATTATATCTAGGGTTAATTATTTTGTGTTGGAGTTTGCATATTTTTACTCTTGTTTCACCCACTCTGTGACATTTTTATGGGTAACCTGTTGGTGAAAAGAGATCACACTTGCATGCACCTGATAGAAGTTATTGATTTACTGGACCAAGGGTCCAGAAAATTAACAAGGGTGAGTTGGAGAAATGCAATTGATGAGCATTTCTTGGCTCAACTTTTCAGAAACGTTAGCTCACTAGTGTGTGCGTCTTCTGGTGAGCCACTCCACGTATGTAGGATCTTGTTAGAATTGGGAAAATATATAAGTTCTTCTTAATTGGTACTTAGGTCTCACCCAGTGGTGTGGTGAAGCCAGTTCATACTAGCTTGTGAGAAAAAAATTGTTATAATTTTAGGAAGTATCTGAGCCAGCAAACACAGCCATATTAAAAAGATGAATTATGTAAAATTACAAAAATAAGTTATATTAAAATGTTATTTTAATCACAAAGAGTTGAGAATATTAATACACAGTTATTTTTACTATATATTCCCAATACAGTGGAATTACAGTATATTTTGACAAAATACTTCTATCTTACAATACATTTTGAATAAATTCACCAAACTCTTGGAACCACAGAGCTACCTCATCTAATGTATGGAAAATATCTACCATAAAACTGAATGAGCAAAGCTGCCCTCACTGTCAAACCAACCATCAAAATCAGACTTGTTATTAGATGAAATCTGATTCTGTTTTCAGCAAAGAGGAGTATAGTATATGCATTTGAAAACAAATTTTTAAATCCTGAGAAGTAATTACTGGGTACAACTAATAATAATATATTACAAGCAGAGAGGTAAATCACTACATTTATATCAGACAAAATAGATTTCAAGACAAAAACTATGAGAAAAGAAAGCTTTATAATGATAAAAGGTCAATTCAACAAAAGGATATAAGGATATAATAATTTAAAATATATATGCACCCAACACTGGAGCACCCAGATATATAAAGAATATTTTATTGGAGTTAAAGAGAGATATAGGCCTGAATACAATAACAGCTGGATACTTCAAAACCCCATTTGCACAGAAAATTAGACAAAAGCCTCAAACTTAATCTGCACTATACACCAAATGGATCATTTCCTCCAAGAGCTGCGGAATACATATTCTTTTCTTCAGCGCATGGATCATTCTCAATGATAGACTGTATGTTAGTCACAATAAGGGTCTCAGAACATTCAAAGAAATTGAAATAATATAATGCCTCCTCTCTGGCCACAGTGGAATAAAACTAGAAATGAATAACAAGAGGAATTTTGGAAACTATACAATAAAATGAAAGTTAAACAATATGCTCTTGAATGACCAGAGGGTCAATGAAGAAATTCAGAAGCAAATTGGAAAATTTATTGAAACAAATGATAACAGAAACACAACATACCAAAACCTAAAGGATATATCAAAAACAGTACTAACACGAAAGTTTATAGCTAAATGTGCCTACATCAAACAAAAGAAAAAAAACTTTAAATAAATAATCTAACAAAGTATTTTAAGGAGCTAGAAAAGCAAGAGCAAACCAAATCCCAAATTAGTAGAAGAAAATAAATAATAAATATCAAAACAGAAAGAAATGAAATTGAGATAAAAAATATAAAAGATCAATGAAGCAAAAAGTTGCTTTATTGAAAAGTTAAACAGAATTGGCAAACCTTTAGCCCAACTAAGAAAAAAGAGAGATGATCAAAATAAATAGTACCAGAAATGAAAAAAAAGAGACATTACAACTAATACTGCAGAAATTTATATGATCATTGGTGGCTACTATGAACAACTGTGTGCCAATAAATTTGAAAATCTAGAAGAAATGGACAAATTCCAAGATACATACAATCTACCAAAATTGAACCAGGAAGAAATGTAAAACCTGAGCAGACCAATAACAAGTAATGGGTTCAAAGCCATAATAAAAAATCTCCCAATAAAGAAAAGGCTGGGACCTGATGGCTTCACAGTTGAATCCCACCAAACTTTTAAGAATCACACTACACAAACTCTCCCAAAAAAATGGAGAAGGGAACACTGCCAAACTCATTCTACAAGTTCAGTATTACCCTGATACCAAAACAAGACAAAGATTTATCAAATAAAGAAAATAAGAAAATTCATCAGGCCAATGTCTCTGATGAATATTGATGCAAAAACTCTCAACAAAATACTAGCAAACCAAATTCAACAATACATTGGAAAGTTTATTAATCATGATGAAGTGGGATTTATCCCTGAGATGGAAGGAAGGTTAATCATATGTTAATCAATCAATGTGATATTATATCAACAGAATGAAGGATGAAGATTGTATGATCTTTTCAACTGATGCTGAGAAAGCATTCAATAAAATGCAACGTTTCTTCATGACAAAAACCCTCAAAACGCTGGATATAAATTAGCTTGGCATGGTGGCACATGCTTGTAAACCCAGCTCCCTGGGAGACTAACATGGAAGAATCACTGGAACCTAGGAGACAGAGGCTATAGTAAGCCAAAATCATGCCACTGCACTTCAGCCTGGGCAACAGAGCAAGAATCCATCTCAAAAAAATAAGAAAACAAATAAACAAAAACAACAACAAACAATACTGGATATAGAAGGAACTTACCTCAACATAATGAAAGCTACATTTAATAGACCGACTGGGAAAAAACTGAAAGCCTTTCCTTGAGTATCTAGAACACGAGGATGCCCACTGTCACCACTGTTATTCAACATCGTACTGGAAGTCCTCGCTAGAGCAGTCAGACAAGAGAATGATATAAAGGGAATCCAAATTGGAAATGAATAAGTAAAATTTTCTTGTTTGTAGATGATACGATCTTACATTTTGATAACCCTAAAGATTCCACAAGAAAACTATTAGAACTAATGAGCAAAATCATTAAAGTTGTAGAATACAAAATCAACATACAAAAATTAGTGACACTTCTACATTCCACAGTGAACAATGTCTCTACAATACAAACTATAAAAAAGTAATCCCCTTTACAATAGCCAACATACAATTAAATATCTAGGAATTAACAACCAAATAAGTGAAAGATCTCTACAATATAAACTGTGAAATAAATTGAAGAGGACACCAAAAACAAAAACAAAAACAAAAAAAAATTCCCTGTTCATGGATTGGAAGAATCAATGTAGTTGAAGAATCCATACTACCCAAAGCAATTTACAAATTCAATATAGTCTCTATTAAAATATCAACGGCATTCCTCACAGGAGTGGAAAAAAATCACAAAGCTTATGTGGTACTACAAAAAATTTAGAAATCTGATCATAAAATGGGCAAAATATTTGAATAGACATTTCTCAAAAGAAGACATATATATTATCTGTTTTCATGCTGCTGGAGACGAAAGTTTCAAGACATACCCAAGATATACCCATAGCAGTTTTCATGCTGCTGGACATTAGAGTTTCAAGACATACCCAAAACTGGGAACAAACAAATGGTTCAGTTGGACTTACAGTTCCACATGGCTGGGAAGGCCTCAGAATCCTAGTGGGAGGTGAAAGGCTCTCCTTACATGATGGCAGCAAGAGAGAAGAGGAAGACTGCAAAAGTGGAAACCCCTAATAAACCCATCAGATCTCATGAGATTTACTCACTATCATGAGAACAGCACAGGAAAGACCAGCCCCAATGATTCAATTACCTCCCCCTGGATCCCTCCCGCAACATATGAGAATTCTGGGAGATACAATTCAAGTTGAGATTTCGGTGGAGACACAGCAAAACCATATCATTCTACCCCAGGCCCCTCCAAATCTCATGTCCTCACATTTCTAAACCAATGATGCCTTCCCAACAGTCCTCCAAAGTCTTAACTCATTTCAGCATTAACCACAAAGTCCACAGTCCAAAATCTCATCTGAGACAAGGCAAGTCCCTTCTGCATATAAGCCTGTAAAATCAAAAGCAAGCTAGTTACTTCCTAGACACAATGAGAGTACAGGTATTCCAAACTACAGCCATTCCAAATAGGAGAAATTGGCCAAAACAAGGGGTTACAGGGCCCACACAAGTCTAAAATCCAGTGGGGCAGTCAAATTTTAAAGCTCCAAAATGATCTCCTTTGACTCCAGATCTCACATCCAGGTCACACTGATACAAGAGGTGGGTTCCTGTGGTCTTGGGCAGCTCATCCCCTGTGGCTTTGCAGGGTACATCTTCTCTCCCAGCTGTTATCACATGCTGGCATTGAGTGTCTGTGATCTTTCCAAGCGAATGGTGCAAACTGTTGATGCATCTACCATTCTGGGGTCTGGGGGTAGGTGGCCATCTTCACAGCTCTACTAGGCAGTGGCACAGTAGGGAATCTGTGTGGGGGCTCCAACCCCACATTTCCCTTCCACACTTCCATAGCAGAGGTTCTCCATGAGTGCCCTGCCCCTGAAGCAAACTTCTGCCTAAGCATCTAGGCGTTTCCATACATCTTCTGAAATCTAGGTAGAGATTCCTAAACCTCAATTTTTGACTTCTGTGCACCTGCAGGCTCAACACCATGTGGAAGCTGTGAATGCTTGGGGTTTCTGCCCTCTGAAGTCACAGCCTGAGCTGTATATTGGCTTCCTTCAGACATGGTTAAAGCAGTTGGGACTCAGGTCACCAAGTCTCTAGGCTGCACAGCAGCACAGGGATCCTGGGCTTGGCTCACAAAAACCACTGTTTCCTCCTGGGTCTCCAGGCCTGTGATGGAAGGGGCTGCCATGAAGGTCTCTGACATAGCCTGGAGACATTTTCTCCATTGTCTTGGGAATTAACATTAGGTTCCTTGCTGCTTATGCAAATTTCTGCAGCCAGCTTGAATTTCTCCTTCAAAAAATGGGGTTTTCTTTTCTACGTCATCAGGCCGAAATTTTCTGAACTTTTATGGTCTGTTTCCCTTTTAAAACAGAATGCTTTTAACAGTACCCAAGTGACCTCTTAAATGGTTTGCTCTTAGAAATTTCTTCTGCCGGATACCCTAAATCATCTCTCTCAAGTTCAAAGTTCCACAAATTTCTAGGGCAGGGGCAAAATGCTGCCAGTCTCTTTGCTAAATGTTATAAAAGTCACCTTTGCTCCAGCTCCCAAGAAGTTGCTCATCTCCATCTCAGACCATCTCAGCCTGGACCTTATTGTTCATATCACTATTAGCATTTTCATCAAAGTCACTCAACAAGTTTCTAGGAAGTTCCAAACTTTCCCACATTTTCCTGTCTTCTTCTGAGCCCTCCCAACTGTTTCAACCTCTGCCTGTTATCCAGTTCCAAAGTCGCTTCCACATTTTCGGGTATCTTTTCAGCAGTGCCCCACTCTACTGGTACCAATTTACTGCGTTAGTCCATTTTCATGCTACTGACAAAGATGTACCCGAGACTGGGAAGAAAAAGAGGTTTAATTTACAGTTCCATATGGCTGGGGAGGCCTCAGAATCATGGCAAGAGGCAAAAGGCTCTTCTTAAATGGTGGCAGCAAAAGAAAATGAGGAAGAAGCAAAAGTAGAAACCCCTGATAAACCCATCAGATCTCATGAGACTTATTCACCATCACGAGAATAGCATGGGAAAGGCGGCCCCCATGATTCAATTACCTCCCCCTGGGACCCTCCCACAACATGTGGGAATTCTGGGGAGATACAATTCAAGTTGAGATTTTGGTGGGGACACGACCAAACCATATCAACATGCAAATGGCAAACAGGCATGTGAAAAAGTGCCCAACAATACTGATTATCAGAGAAATGTGCATCAAAACTACAATGAGATCTCTTGTCACTCCAGTTAAAATGGCTTGCATCCATAAGACAGGCAATAACAAATGCTGGCGAGGATGTGGAGAAAAAGGAACCCTTGTATGCTGTTTGTGGAAATGTAAATTAGTACAACCACTATGGAGAACAGTTTGGAGGTTCCTCAAAAACTAAAAACTGAGCTACCATATGATCCAGCAATCCCACTGCTGGGCATATGCCCAAAAGAAAGGAAATCAGTAAATCCAAGAGATATCTGCTCTCTTATATTTGTTGCAGGACTGTTTATAATAGCTAAGACTCGGAAACAATGTAAGCATTCATCAGTAGATGAATGGATTAAAAAATGTGGTACATACACACATGGAGTACTATTCATCCATAAAAAAGAATGAGATCCAGTCATTTGCCATAACATGGATGGAACTGGAAACTGGAAATTATTGTGCTAAGTGCAACAAGCCAGATACAGAGACACAAAAATTGCATGTTCTCAGCTATTTGTGGGATCTAAAAATCAAAATAATTGAACTCATGGACAGAAGGATGGTTACCAAGGGCTGGGGAGGGTTGCAGGGGGCTGGGCAGGGAAGCTGGGGATTATTAAGGGGGTACAAAAATGTAGTTAGAAAAAATCAATAAGATTCACTGTTAGACAGTACAACAGGGTGACTATAGCCAATAATAGCTTAATCATACATTTTTAAAAAACTTAAAGAATGTAATTGGATTGTTTGTAACTCAAAGGATAGATGCTTGAGGGGATGGATACCCCATTCTCCATGATGTGTTTATTCCACATTGCTCGCCTGTATCAAATAATCTCATATATCCCATAAATATACACACTTACTATGTACCCACAAAAATAAAAAATAAAAAAATAAAATTATAACACTTTAAAATATATATTATAAGCAGTCTAATCAAAGTGGAAATGTAAATGGTATGTAATTAATTTGCATACTATATAATTAATTCAAAATAAATCAATATGATTTTTCTTATACATATATTATACAATATTTTGTGAAAATTATGTTATTTGTAAAATAAGGCATATGATAAAAGGCATTGTATTAGTTTTTTGTATTACAAACTGGAAGGCTTTTAAAAGAGAAATGTATTGTCTCACAGTTCTGTAGGCTGAAAGTCCGAAATCAAGATGCCAGCAGGACTGATTCCTTCTGAGTGCTGTGAGGGAGAATCTGCTCCAGGGCTTGCCCCTAGCTTCCGGTAGCTCCAGGCATTACATAGCTGGTAGATGGACTTTTTCCTGTGCTTTCACATCATCTTTCCTCTGTATGTGTTTGTATATGTGTCAACATTTTACCTTTTTTATAAGGACACAGGTCATACTGGATTAGGACCCAACCAAGTGACCTCATCTTAACTTGATCACCTACATTGGCCTTATTTCCAAAACAAGTTCAATTCATGGGTACTGGGGGTAAGGATTTCAGAATATTTTTCAGGGACACAATCCAACCCACAATAGGCATGCTGTTACTTTAATACATGTGTATATATAGCAAATTCAATTGTTTGGGTTTGGAAATAATACAATAAAAATTAAGGATTTAAAACAAAAAAGAACCGTATTAACTTTGTTAAATACTAGAATCTAACTTTCTTTGTTTTCTATAAAAGGAAACAATATATAATACTGAAAATTAAGACTCTGATAGTTGACATATGTTAATTTTTTCTTAATAATAAGAAACAGGTAAGTATATTGTAAGATAATTTAAAATAAAAGCAGTAGATGTTTCATGATTTCATTTGAGATTATTGGTTTTAGTTATCATATTGAATTCTAAATAAAAACTGTGATAGTAATTATATGAAAATTTTACCTGTGAAGTGTATTCAGTGTGTCAGGAAAGCCACGGTAGTCTTTCAAAACATTTGCTATATTTGGAGAACCGATATCATAAGCCTTTGCTACTATATCTGCTTTTAAGTGGCTTTTTAAAAAAATAGTTAATGACAAATTCTGGAGATGAGTAGTTAGAATATACAAAGTAAATTATCAAAGAAAAACATTTTTAGGGTTCAATATCTATTTCCAATGCTCTGTTTTATTTTTATGAGATTTTGCCTCAGACTTTACACCTTCTTTGAAAATAGCCTGAAATAAAAGAGAAAAAGTTGTCAAACAAAAATTGTCATCACCCACTCTATTTCACAACATTTGAACTCACAAGATTCCAACTCACGACATAGTGTTCTATTATAGTATTATGTGTCCACCTTAATAAAAACATATAAAAATAAGAAAAAAGAAACCCTGTGCATCTATTACATTTTGATTAATTAACAACTAAAAAAGAGATATATAAAATACATATTTTCAACTATCAGTTTATTTGGATGGGTGAGGGCTATATCTTTTCTGTAAAAGTGAAAAACAGGTATTGTGAATGCAGGAATGCTCCCAGTTAGGTAAGTTTTTATAAAGACAAATTATGAAAGTTGAGAATCTGGAAATTGATTTCCTTAAAAACATCTGAATCTATAAGAAAGTTGCACTGGTCTTAGTTTAAGCACCACTGATGTATTGGCCCCATTGCTGGACTCTGTGGTTCTTGCCATTTGTTTCCAAGCCTGAAGTCCCTGTTGAATCAGCTTCTGTGCTGAGCCATGACTTTCCTGGTCTGTGGGTCAGCTTAGTTCTCTAGGGTTTTTCACGAAGCACTCCAAGTACAGGATAAGAAATGCCAACGGCCCCAGCACAGACTCACTTACTTCTGATTCTTGTTGCTTCTTCCACAAGCCACCCTCACACCACATTGGATGTGATCTTGAGCCCAGATTAGGCCTTCTAATGGCCTTCACATTCCTTACTTTTATTATGCCAGGAGAATAGGACTCCTGCTCTGTCTTTCAGCTTATCCCTATACATATCCAGAGGTTTAAAAAACAGTTAAAGGAGAGCCTGAAATGTGGAGTGAAGTGGTAAGAAGAACACTTGAGGTCTGATCATTTCTATCATTCCTCTTCCACAATTTCTGGGATGGAAAAAGTGGACTTAGTGTTTTCCCGTTCCTCTGCTTACCTCCTCCATTCTTCTAGCTTTGAGCAGTAAGGCTCACAGGCTAGCTTTCATAGAACTCGACAGAACCTGGGGCATTGGAACTCCTTAAGAAATATTTGTTGAATGATTGCTTGAATCCATGAAAAGATAATCTAATCTATACATTAACATAACCTGTAGAATCTTATTCCTCATGATATATTATAGACATGCTATCGTAATGGTTTTAAGTACTATTGATTTAATTAAATAACCATAAATTTTTTAGACAAAATGATGAAGGACATTTATATAATAACAGGTCAAAAGTAATCCCCATCCTACTGACTGATGAAAAGGATGTGTATGAAAATGCAAGAGGCAAGCATGTTAATATATTCTTTAAAGTTCCCATTATAATTTATGTGTTAAAAATTATTTATAGTACTTTGAATTTTCAGAAGTCATTAATTGTTAATTAATTGATTTAATTTCTGTAATTTGAAGCAGTTATTCCATGTTTACTTTTGGCATCTCTGACTAGACATGGCAAAACTAGAAATCTTGATTCCTCTATTCTTAACCACTGCTTCCCAGATATATTACCCAGCTAAGCTCATGGTGCTGCCATTCACTGAGTTTCCTGTCCCAATACAAGAAAACAATCTTTGATTCCCCTCTTCTTCATCACTCACACCCAACCGATGATTTAAGCCTGTCGTTTCTATGTCAAAATGTACCTTGGATCTCAGTATATCTTTAATCACCTCTTCTCTGCTACCAGCCTAAATCTGTCACCATCAACTCTTAGCAGTATTTTTTTCCTAATTATGCTCTAAAACAGACACTTCATACCAGGTTCCTCTTTATCCCATTACCCTACATCCTTTATAGTGCTGCTTTTTATTCTCTTAGAGTATGTCACATTATGTGTTTTTCTTCTCTACTTGTTGTATTATTTTTGTCCCATTAGAATGCTAGATCCATGAGAGCAGAGGCCTTTCTTGTGCTTTTCAGGGCTGTACTCTTGTTAACAAAAACAGGGCTGACACATAGTAGGAAATCAAGATGTACAAGTGGGAGCGGAAAAAATTGAACTCATGGAGATAGAGAGTAGAATGATGGTTACCAGAGGCTAGGAAGGGTAAGTGGGATTAAGAGGGGATAATGAGTGGAAAAATGCAGTTAGATAAAAGGAATAAGATCTAGTGTCCAATGACACAGTAGGGCTACTGTGGTTACAGTAATTTATTGTATATTCAAAATCACTAAAAGACTGGAATTGGACTGTTCCTAACACAAATAAATGATAATTGTTTGAGGTGATGGACACCTCAATTACCCTGATTTGATCATTACACATTATGAGTTTGTATCAAAATATCACGTGCACCCCATAAATATGTACAAGTATTATGTATCCATAGTACACGTTTTAAAAAGCTGTATTTTGGGGATGAATAAATGACCAAATAAGATAATTATGGCAATAAGAGGAAGCCTTTAAATTTTTTTGTACAAAGAGATAATATGACCAAAGAATTCAGTTTTGATAGGTTATTCTGATAATGAAAGGATTAGAAATGGGAATTACGTTTGGAGAATATTGTAATTTTGCAGTCAAGAAATGTAGATGGTCTTAGTTAAGGTAATAATGCGGAAATGGAAAGGAGTGGGTAGATACATGGAATGCTTATGAGGCAGAATTCATGTGAGTCAATGAGTGATTAGATGTAGCTGAGTTGTGAGCAGATGGAAGTTAGGAAATGAGTTAGGATTTTTTAGCTAAGGAGACTTGGTTGTTCTAAAATATTTTAAAGAGGATGTTTCTAAATGAGTTTCCTTCACTTCAACACTAGAGAAACTCATTTAGAAACATCCTCTGCGAAATATTTCTAAAGCATTCAGTTAGAGATATTTAGAAGCCAGTTGGAACAAGAGGTTCTGTATGTAAAAGGAGAATGGTTATGACTGGAGATTCAGCTTTATGAGTCATTTACTTAAATATGGATGTGGAAATCAGATCAATCTAGTAGAGTAGAGAGAAAGCAAATACCAAGTCCTAGGGTCCTTTAACTATTTTTTTTTTATTATTATACTTTAAGTTCTAGGGTACATGTGCACAATGTGCAGGTTTGTTACATATATATACATGTGCTACGTTGGTGTGCTGCACCCATTACCTTATCATTTACATTAGGTATATCTCCTAATGCTATCCCTCCCCGCTACCCCTCCCCACAATAGGCCCCGGTGTGTGATGTTCCCCTTCCTGTGTCCAAGTGATCTCATAGTTCAATTCCCACCTATGAGTGAGAACATGCGGTATTTGGTTTTCTGTTCTTGCGATAGTTTGCTGAGAATGATGGTTTCCAGCTGCATCCATGTCCCTACAAAGGACACGAACTCATCCTTTTTTATGGCTGCATATTATTCTATGGTGTATATGTGCCACATTTTCTTAATCCAGTCTGTCACTGATGGACATTTGGGTTGATTCCAAGTCTTTGCTATTGTGAATAGTGCCGCAATAAACATACGTGTGCATGTGTCTTTATAGCAGCATGACTTATAATCCTTTGGGTATATCCCCAGTAATGGGATGGCTGGATCCAATGTATTTCTAATTCTAGATCCTTGAGGAATCGCCACACTGTTTTCCACAATGGTTGAACTAGTTTACAGTCCCATCAACAGTGTAAAAGTGTTCCTATTTCTCCACATCCTCTCCAGCACCTGTTGTTTCCTGATTTTTTAATGATTCCCATTCTAACTGGTGTGAGGGTCCTTTAACATTTAAGGAGTGAGATGAAGATGATGATTTAGTAAGGGATACTGAGTCAATGTTTTTTCTTCCAACAGCATTTCAAATTCTTGCTTTTGATGTATTCATTATTCCACTCAAATTGGACCTTTGTAAATATGCCCATATTTTCTAACTTACATGCTTCTGTTCATGATGCTCCCAGCATCATGTACATTTCTATTCAGTGAATAGTGTCTTTTTTAATACTCATTGAAAATACTTCCCTTGAAAGTCTTTGAACTTGCTCAAGTTTTCTCTTAGACTATGCATTCCTTAAGAGAAAAAGGAAGTATTCTTCAACATTACTCAGTGAATACAGCAAGTTTTCAATGAATAATTAATAATTAAATCTATGGTATATTGCATTAATATCCCCAATTCTTCACTCCTCCTTGTATCCCTGTCATGTAACTTGTAGTGCCCTCTCTGACACTGTGCTCTTCCATGTGATTTTCTTTAGTCAATGTTAGGAAGAAGCAATGGTATGGTGTAGTGCTCAAGAGGTCTTGTCTATTTCTGATTGCTTCTTTCTTCTGTCATCCTCTGAAGAAGGACATGCCTGGGGTTGCCTGCCAATCTTAGGAAAAGGATGATAAATTTTGAGTCATGCCAGGGGACTCAGCGTAGATCAACTGAACTTACAAAGCATGAGAAAGAAACACTATTGTATGCCATTGAAGTATGATGATTGTTTGCAATGATTTTATGGCGATTATTTTATTTTATTTTTGAATGTAAATAAGTTCATCTAAAAGATATTTGATACATAATCTCCAATACAAAAACAGGACTAACTAAACAACATTCTTTAATAAGGAGATTATCATCTCCTCCTTAATACTGCTTTAAAAATCTGTTTTCAGTTCCTTTAAAAAAAAATCTGTTTATTGAGGTATAATTGTTATACAAAAAACTGTACACATTTCATGCATACAATTTGATGAATTTAGACATATGCACATACCTATGAAACCATCACCACAATCAAGATAATAAACATATCCATCACCTCTGAAAGTTGCCATGTGTTCCTTTGTTTTCCTGTTTGTTTGTTTGTGTTAAGATTTACTCTCTTAACAAATTTTGAAGTGTAAAATACAATATTGTTAACGATAAATACTATGTTGTACAGGAGATTTCTACAACTTATTCATCTTTAATAAGTGAAATTTTATACAATTGAACAATAACTGCATATTTTCCTCCCTCTTCAGTCCTTCACAACCACCATTTACTCTCAGCTCCTATGAGCTTGGCTATTTTAGATACTTTATATAAGTGAAATTATACAGTATTGTCCTGTGACTGGCTTATTTCACATAATATCATAATGTCTTCTAGGATCATTAATATTTTCTGTCACATATGGTAGGATTTTTTTTATAAGGCTGAATAATATGCCATTGCGTGTTTTCTTTATCCATTTGTCTGTCAATAGACATTCTAAGTTGTTTCTTTATCTTGGTTATTGTTAATAATGCTGCAAAGAACATGAAAGTGCAGATGTCTCTTTGAGATTTTGCTTTCAGTTATTTTGGATATACACCCAGAAGTGGGACTGCTGGATCACATGGGAATTCTATTTATAATTTTTTGAGTGGCCTCTATACTGTTTTCTGAAAATATAGGGGAAACCCTTCTTGACATTGATATTGGCAATGTTTTCTTGGATATGACATCAACACACAGGCAACAGAAGCAAAAATAAACGTGATACAACATTTACCTAAAAAAACTATACAGCAAAGGGAACAATAAACAGAATGAAGAGACAACCTATGGAATGAGAGAAAATATTTCTGTTTTTAAATTTCTTTTAACTTTTATTTTAGGTTTGAAGGTACATGTGAAGGTTTGTTAAGCAGGTAAACATGTGTTATGACGGTTTGTTGTACATATTACTTCGTTACCCACCTATTAAGCCCAGTACCCAATAGTTATATTTTCTGCTCCTCTCCCTCTTCCCACCCTCTTCTCTCAAATAGACCCCAGTGTCTGTTTTCTTTTTTGTGTTCATAAGTTATTATTTAGCACCCACTTATATGTGAGAATATGTGATATTTGGTTTTCTGTTCCTGTATCAGTTAGCCTTCACCTCCGCCCATGTTCTTACAAAAGACATGCTCTCATTATTTTTTATGACTGAATAATATTCCATAGTGTATATGTACCACATTTTCTTCATTCAATCTTTCATTGATGGACATTCAGGTTGATTCCACATCCTTTGCTATTGTGAATAAACACAGCTTTTAATTATTGCCTTATACAGTTGCCTTTTAAAACATGGGATAAGAAAAGTGTTAAAAACATAATAAATATGTTTATATTGTCTTTTTTTTTAAAAAATTATACTTTTAGTTTTGGGATACATGTGCAGAACGTGCAGGTTTGTTACATAGGTATACATGGAGAGAAAATATTTCCAAACAATGTATCTGATGAAAAGTTAATATTCAAAAAATGTAAGGAACTCCAACTCAATAGCAAAAACAAAAAACAAAAAACAAAAAAACCCCACAACCCAACAAATTACTTGATTAAAAATGGGCCAAATACATGAACAAGCAAGTCTCTAAAAGAGACATACAAATGGCCAAAAGGTTCATGGAAGGTGCTTGACATCACTAATCATAAGGGACTGCAAATCAAAACTGCAATGAGATGTCACCTTGCCCCTGCTAGGATGGTCACAGAGATAAATAATGGTGAGAATGTGGAGAAAAGTGAACCTCTGTACACTGTTGGTGGAAATGTAAAATGGCTCAGCCACACTTTACGAAAAATAGTATAGCAATGGTTTTAGAGCAATTATTTTTTGACAATACCTAACACAATTTCAAAATGAATTTCTTAAAAGTAAAGAAATAAAATAGAATCTCTGAAATTTAAGAAAAAAAATGAGTTACGCAATGGCAAAGGACAGAATCTCCTATAACACTAGGTAAATAGACTTTCACTAACCAACAGAAACTAACATATTCAAATTAGTGTTGCCTTTCAAAGTCCTCTTATTGTGAGGTTATTCAATTATTTTAATAAAGTAGTTATAGGTTAAGAATTTCTCTTTGCAGATTACTTTTATATATGGTTTATACATCAGTAAAGAAAATCTAGATTTTTGAGTTCATTTTCACATCCAGTGAATTCAGAAAATAACACCCTTCTGATATAATTGGATGCTAACCAAGGCAGCCTTAATCCTCTTACCTTGACTAGACTTTGCACAGGTTTCTTCCTGACTGTGGGCACCTGACCTCCTTTTGCTTAAAGCATTTATTTTAGAAAACTTGCAATTGTAAAATCTTTCTTTGTCCCTTTGAAATGTATGTAAATTGTCTTCTAGCCTCTAGCCTGTTTTACAACCCAAAAATTAACCTTTCTTAAAGATCTAGAATCTATCCCATTGAGACGTAGTCACTGAGAGGAGCAGCTTCCTTATCTTCCAGTCTCTGTAGGCGGGTAAGAGCTTCATAAGCAAACACTTTGAGGCTAATGACATTACGTAACCTCTCCGCTAATGTCTTCCAGCACTTTGCCACCGGCAACCCCCCATGATTAAAAATCCACTCATCTTTTGTTTCAGTGGAGTAGAATTTAATCTCTCTCCCCTTTTGCAATAGTCTTATGTCTTCCTTGCCTGTCGAACTCTGGTGTAATTATTCTTTGAAAATGTGAAATAATGTGAAGCACTTTTTTCAAAATAGATCAAATCCAGGTGGTATGCCTATTTTTTTATTATTATTATTATGGTAACTAAATTCAACATAAGCACAGTGGAAGTGATTTCATGTAAATTCGTATATAGCAATCTCTTAAAAGCCAATTTCCTGGTGGGGAAAAGAGGCTCAAGTCTATAATCCCAGCATTATGGCAGGCTGAGGTGGGTGGATCACCTCAGGTCAGAAGTTCGAAACTAGCCTGGCCAACATGGTGAAATCTGTCCCCACAAAAATACAAAAATTAGCTGGGCATAACGGCGGATGCCTGTAATCCCAGTGTGTCCAGAATTGGTGGGTTCTTGGTCTAACTGACTTTAAGAATGAAGCCGCAGACCCTCGTGGTGAGTATTACAGGGTTTTTTTTTTTTTTTTTTTTTGAAACGGAGCCTTGCTCTGTTGCCCAGGCTGGAGTGCAGTGGCCGGATCTCAGCTCACTGCAAACTCCACCTCCCAGGTTTACACCATTCTCCTGCCTCAGCCTCCCAAATAGCTGGGACTACAGGTGCCTGCCACCTCCCCTGGCTAGTGTTTTGTGTTTTTTAGTAGAGACAGGGTTTCACTGTGTTAGCCAGGATGGTCTCCATCTCCTGACCTCATGATCCGCTCCTCTCAGCCTCCCAAAGTGCAGGGATTACAGCCTTGAGTCACCCTGCCCCTTCGAGTATTACAGTTCTTAAAGATGGTGTGTTCCGAGTTTGTTCCTTCAGATGTTCAGATGTGCCCACAGTTTACTCCTTCTGGTGGGTTCCTGGTCTTCCTAACTTCAGGAATGAAGCTGCAGATCTTCCCAGTGAGTGTTGCAGCTCTTAAAGGCAGCCTGTACCCAAAGCACTAGCAGCAACAGGAGTTATTGTAAAGAATGAAACAACAAAGCTCCCACAGGGTGGAAAGAGACCCGCATCAAATTGCTGCTGGTTGGCTGGGGCAGCCTGAGTTTATTCCCTTATCTGGCCCCACCCACATCCTGCTAATTGGTCCATTTTACAGAGAACTGATTGGTCTATTTTACAGAGAGCTGATTGGTCCATTTTGACAGAGTGCTGATTGGTGCATTTACAATCCCTGAGCTAGACAGAGTGCTGATTGGTGAATTTACAATCTTTTAGTTAGACATAAAAGGTCTCCAAGTCCCCACTGGACTCAGGGGCCTAGCTGGGTTCACTTCCTGGATCCCCCACCTGGGCAACCGGCCATGGGCCCAGCTGCCTGCCAGTTCTGAGCTGTGCACCCACACTCCTCAGCCCCTGGAGGGTTTCTGGGACAGGGAGCAGGGAGCAGCACTAATTGGGGCTAGTTGGGGAGGTTCGGGTCACACGGGAGCCCACCGCAGGGGAGGGGTGGTTCAGGTATGGCGAGCTGCAGGTTCCCAGTGTTGTCCTGGGAAGGCAGCAGAGGCAGCTGGGGCCAGGCAAGAACTCGAGGGAAGCGCTGGCGGCCGGCATTGTTGGCGGACCCAGCACATACACCGCTGGTGCTGGCCCGGGTTCTAAGCCTCTCACTGCCCTGGGCTGGAGACACATGGCGGCAACTCCGAGTGTGGGGCCAGCTGAGCTCGCGCCCGCCGGAACTCGCGCTACACTGTGAACCCTATAGGCAGCCTTGGTTCCCACCCGCGCCCCTCCTTCCACACCTCCCTGCAAGCAGAGGGAGCTGGCTCCTGCCTCACCAGCCCAGAATGGGGCTCCCACAGTGCCATGGCGAGCTGAAGGGCTCCTCAAGCGCTGCCAGAGTGGATGCCCAGGCTGAGGAAGCGCCGAGAGTGAGGGCTGCTAGCACATTGTCACCTCTCACCAGCCACTCCAGAGGCTGAGGCGGGAGGATCGTTTGGACCCAGGAGGCGGAGCTTGCAGTGAGTTGAGATTGTGCCACTACACTCCAGCCTGTGTGACAGAGCTAGACTCTGTGTCAAAAAAAAAAAAAAAAAAAAAAAAAAAAAAAGCGCCAGTTTCTCCTTACTCTTGTTTCTTCTGAACATTTTATGTTAGCTGATTCTTATACTGAATTGGCACTTTAAGATTTGAAGGCATATACTTTTTTAGGGAATGCACTTTATTTTTCTTTCAGTTCATCCTTTTAAATTTCACTAATGTTGAATTAACATTCTTTCTCCATAAGGGCTTAAGATGTTAAAAGATGAGACACAGGGATTTTCTTCTATGTACCTCTAAACTTAAGGGATATTTGGAATTCCCTTTCAGTAGGATGTCACACAGCATTCCAGAGGGGAAGTACTTAGGGTAGCAATCACATCACTTTAATGGAATCACTTTTAAAGATGCTATAATCAATCATCATCAACAACAAAAGTGACAAAAACTAACTTTGTTAACTAGCAGAGATTTTGAGCTCCTCGAGATCTTTCCAACTAATTATATTTTGATAGATCATTTGGAACTAGCTTTAAAATGTTTCCAGGAGTTTCCGGACAGTTGCCTTTTTAGAAGCCAGTTTTATTTTTAATAATATGAGAAAGGGAACAGAGATTTTTCTGGGAGTAAATTAATCAGGGTGAGGAAAGAAAATAGGGGTTAAAGAAAATTTGCTTTATGAGATGGATAGATACTTATATATGGTGATGTTTACTGTTATTAAAGGCAAAAGAGAAAGGAGCCATTTCATACAAACATACACAGACAACCAATGAAGGAGAATAAAGAGAGGAATTTCTCATAACTAATGGGTCTCGAATATTTTTTCTTTGAACACAAGTATAAGGCCTTCTGCATGGGTCACTAGGCTGAGCCCAATACATTGATATTACTTTTTAAGTCATAAATTAGAACACTTGTCCTGGCAATTATAAATCTATGCATAGAATACAGTAATATAAACTACTTCATATATTCTGAAGCTGCTTTTAAAATATTTTGAGTGTGGTTGTGTAGGCTAAAGTATAGATACTCTATTGGGACTCATAAACAAAGGAGAAATATTGAATGGAATGGAGAAAATTCAAGGATTGGGGAAAAATGTCAATGCTAAACAGTAAAATTATAATGAAACTACCTTGATAAGAAAACAGAAGTGCAAAACACTTTGCTAGCTTTTTCTATGGCAGCTTCAGCAGGTGGCGCTGGTGAGCTTGAAATAGGTAACAACGTGCATGGTAAAAGTTGAGTTTGATGGGTTATGCGGATGTACTGCCCTCCTCTCCAGGGCTCTAGGGATGAAAAAACATGCAGTTCAGTAAAGATCTGAAATATGTCATTCTTTTAGTATATATGTATTAAACAGATGCCTGTGTAGCTATCAATTTCTATTAGCAATTACAAACATATTAATGGCTTATTTCTAAAGAAAAGTGCCTGATAATAAAAAGATTTATTTGAAATCACTCAACATAAGTTTTAAAAAATGTCTAGTCCTGGCCGGATGTGGTGGCTCACGCCTGTAATCCCAGCACTTTGGGAGGTCGAGGTGGGCGGATCACGAGGTCAGGAGTTTGAGACTAGCCTGACCAACTTGGTGAAACCCCGTCTCTACTAAAAATACAAAAATTAGCCAAGCCTGGTGGTGTGCGTCTGTAATCCCAGCTACTCAGAAGGCTGAGGAAGGATAATCACTTGAAACCAGGAGGTGAAGATTATGCCACTGCACTCTAGCGTGGGCAACAGAGCGCACCGTCTCAAAAAAAAAAAAAAAAAAAAAAAAAAGCTAGTCCTCAGTTTTTCCTGAATTTCTCTTAAATTCTATATGAGTACATCTGCCAAGGGCCACATTATTTTGTAGGTGGATAATTAAGATAATTGGCAGTATACTATAGAGCAGTGGCAGTTCTTCTTGAACTTCGACAAGATGCAAGTCACTTAAGGATGTTGTAAAATGTGGGTTTTAATTGAGTACACGTGAGTGGAACCTGAGATTCTGCATTCCTAACAAGCTCCCTGATGATGGCAATGCTGTAAGTTTTCGTATTACGCTGAGAAGCAAGGCTGTGGGGACATTTATATCAGATCTACCTTCCATCCCTGGTAATTTTCCTTAACAAGTATGTGACCTTGGTGAAGTCAGTTTATCTCTAATAACGAAATAGAAAAAATAAAGTAGTATCTCTTCTTTTTATTTATAGCAATAATTTTAGGGTCTTATATGATGCTGACTTATCTTCCAAAGGAAACATTCAGTTATATTTTGTAAATATTCAGAAAACCAATTGAACATATTGACTTGAACATATTAGAAAATGATTGACACACAAAAATTATTGGCTAAATGTGAAAAGTTTACTTATTTCAGATTTTAGTTTCTGTATTGACTTTTAACCTTAAAGAGATCCTTAAAACATAAGTGAATAGGAATGCAAGGTATGTAAATGAGAGAATTGACAGCAAGCCTAAAAACTGGGTAGAAATAATTCATTGAATGAATGAGAAAAAATGCAAATTACTTAATTTTGTAATTATGATTTTAAAATAACACCCCAGGAAGAAATGAGAAAATAATTGTAAGTCATTTTTAATTGTGTGACTCTAATAATAAATTAATATCCCAATGGGAATGTAGTGATCAGCTAAAAGTGGCTTCCTGACTGCCTATGAGCATCAGTGAGGTGAAGCTATCCCGGGCTAACAAAGACCCTTTTCCTTAAATCACGTCTTCCTTATAATTGATACCTGGTTTCCTGTTTGACCTAAGTAAAAGTTTCCACCACATGCCGTTTGTCCATATGTGTCTCAGCAGTAGAGCACTGACTAACAGCAGTTTTATTGGATTGGGTATTTGTTATCTTTGTAATTAATGCTTGAATGTTGAGCAAGTAAGTAGTTTCAATAAATGGCATCTCAGACATGCAGGTAAATTGAAGCAGGATGCTTAGGCTTCTAGGAAGTGCTGCAATGTTCAGTTGTTTGAGTAATTTATATCTCCTTTCTTAGCACTTTGGAATCCCACTGCCTAAGGTCTTATTCCAGCTCTAAAGTTTAATAACTGTGGCTTGGACAAGTTACTCAACTTTTCTGAAACTCAGTTTCTTCATCTACAAAATCCAAGTATTATCAGAGCTTAACTTTCTAGGGTTGTTGAGGAAATTTTAAATGAGATATAATACATGGGAACATGGTTTTGGCATTTGGTAACTTATCAATGCATGATGGCTGCTAGTATTGCACTTGCCATTATTATTATCAGCAGTTATTGCTGCATTGCAGAAATGGACTCTAGTTTATTTTCTGAACTTTTTGATTGTTGTTACTTTGGGATCACATTGATACTCGAATTCAACTCTTAATTATGAACTATTAGTGCAGTTTAACTGTTTCAGCCTTGTTTTAAAATCACATTTTTCCTATAGTCATTTTAGTCTTTGACAAAGATTTATTCCTCTTTTAAAATGAAGTCATGTTAACTGACTAATTACCCTAACTCTTTAGGTGATTCTGTAAATAGTTTTAATATTTTGGATAATTGTCATTACTAATAATTTCTGCAGTTTTTCTTACAAAAGCAGTAATCATCTCTTGCATTTTTTTGTTAACCTTAAAAAAACTATGACATGCTGAAGTTTTCTAAAGATGAATTCTCCTAAAGGTGAATCTAGATATTCAAATTCAACGGCATTTAGTGTGTTTCATACATGCTATATTATTTGGTAACGCTAACTTCCTTATGCCCCAAAGCAATTTTGAGTCATAGGGTATGTAGATAGGCAGCTGCTGTCTGACTTTCACAAATGAAGAATTAGATTTGAAATATTAGTTCAGTTATTTTTCACAGCTATACAACTTAAAAGCAGCAGAGAGAGATTTCAAGCCCAGGCCTCATTGTTCCAAATCCAGTACTGTTTTTAAAGCCACAAAGAGACTTTGACCATAAAGTCTGGGAGTCAGCTTCAGGAGGATGTCGAGTTTAGATCCCTAAGTAGGATTCGAGATTATGTGGTTCCCAAGATGTCCTAAAGGAAATATCTGCCATTCTCACTCAAAGGCTTCATTTGACAGTACTTCCATCAGGAAACACTACCTTTTCCTGCTAAAACTGCCTATGGCTTTGGAATGCAGTAATTACTGTGATTGTCACCACAAGCTCCAACTCAATGCTCAGTGGGATTATTGGCTCAGTGAGAGCCTCACTTGGATCCTGACCTTACCTACTAGATGCATAAGATATTGAAACTGGAATCAACTTAATTCTCCCATTCAGCCAACACGTATTTCCTGAGCTCCTGCTATACAAATTCATGCATACGTTATAAAATCGAGTGAGTAAATAAGTAATTACAAGTTGTGATAATCATAAATATGAAAGGTCAGTGGAGGGAGTGGGTTGTTGATACAGACTATGAATTGGAGGTGGAAAGGAAGCAGGGTGGTCTGAGAAGGGCTCTCAGTCTCCTTGCTTTACCAATTAGAAAACTGAAATCTTGATACCTTAATTGCTGGTGAAGATCACTTAGGTAAATAAAGATGGGCCCACACCAGAACCTATGTCCCTTCACTCTGACACTCAGGATTTTTACTTGAGTTTTTGGAAATTAGTATTTTCAGATAGTCTAGCTGATTTTAAAACTCAGCAACTATTTTTCTCAGCTGTATGTAGCACTATAAACATGCATATATTAAAAAGAAAAGGAAACCTTTTCCCTGAGGAAAAGGCATTAAAAGTAAGTAAAATACTTAAGAATGCCATAATAAAGTGTATTTTTGTACCATATTCATGTATATATGATATAGCTTTTTCTATCTATTATCTATAATCTATCCATCTATCTACATCTAGTTAGATAGATCAATGATAGATCAATTAATATATATAAACTATGTAGAATTTAACCTATTTAGCCAGAGCCTGTTACTAAAGTTCTGCCTGGCATCAGGGATGTACTCAAATTAGAAATCACAGGTTATATCTAAGACACCTGAATTGTGACCTTCACAGAAAACAGCCCTGGGAAAGAGTGGTCAGTATTAGAGGTTTTCAGAGACTGTGTCTTTTATTGATACCAACAATAATGGCATGTATTAGCCCCCAGTGGGGCTGTGAGTGAAATCTTGCCTCTGACACTTGCAGACATTACCAACTGGTGATGCACAGCAGTCCTGTATCAAATGTTACTCAAATAAAATGAGAATTATTAAGAGAGTGAAGCTAATTTCACAACCAAGGTACACAATGTAGCACCTTCATGAAGAATGTAGTCACATTCAGTTATAGGTGGTGAAATGTTGATGTGGGGAGCCCAGAAGGGAAAATTCAACACATTGAGTCACACAGCAGGGCTGGTCTATGAACTAGATTCTCAAATTTGTGCTTGATAAGTATAGAGTTTTGGTCTCACTATTTCAGTCTTCCTTATCATAGACCTCTTATTCATGGGGCTGAAGCAAGCAATGGTGTGCATTCATATGGAAGTCTCTTGTGGCTGATTCTTTGGGTCTTTGAGGACTAAGTGTCCATGGGGAGGTGGCTGCCCTACATTGTGAAGTGTCCTTGAGGCATGTGGCAGAGTTTGCAGCAAGAGGCCCCAGATTTAAGCAGAGCCTCCTTTTCCAATGTTACAGTATGAAGCCAGTCATTACCTAACTTTCAACCCCAATAACTCCTTTTTATTGAATTTTTTCTATAAACATTAAGATTAGACTATTTGCCACATTGCTCTTATCATGTGCAAATAATTAGCTGTCACATGGTTATTATTCAGGTATATAAAATCACAATTAAGAACTTCTGATTATTCTAAGATAACTAGTGACATCACATTGAGCTGTCAGCATTTTAGCCAAAGCAAGACAAAAGACAGTAAAACTCATTATTTTGCTTAACCTGTGGGGTTTTACCTAAGACTAGCTTTGGCTTATTTGAAATGTTGAATTCAGCGCTTCATTGATAATAGGGACCTCTCTGTCTAGAAATCACTGGGTTAAGTTTTGTGGGTTTGTCTGACTCACTTACTTTTTCTTTTCTTTCCTCTGTTTCCCTTCCCTTCCCTTCCCTTCCCTTCGCTTCCCTTCCCTTCCTTTCCCCTTCCCCTTCCCCTTCCCCTTCCCCTTCCCCTTCTAACCCTGGAAAGTGAACATGGATGTATTTCATATATTTTTATTTGCTTAATACATATATTACATATAACCTCACTGTAGAAGTCAGGGTATGGGTAGAAAGCAGAAGTCCCCTCAGATTGGTCAAGTAATTATTTTATTTTTAGTTGACTTATAATAATTGTACATCTTTGTGGGGTACAAAGTGCTATTTTGAGATATATATATATACACACACAATATGTAATAAATCAGAATAATCAGCATATCAATCACCTCAAACATTTATTTCTTTGTGTTATAAACATTTGCAATCCTCTTTTCTAGCTTTTTGAAAATATACACTAAATTATTAACTGTATTTACCCTTCAGTGATACAGAATACTAGAACTTATTCCTCCCGTCTAGTTATAACTTTGTTTCTGCCAACTAGCCTCTCCCAATCCTCCACTGTCTCCTACCCTTACCAGCTTCTAATAACCAAAATTATACTTTATACTTCTTTGAGCTTAATTTTTTAGCCCCCGTATGAGTGAGAACATGCAATATTTGTGTTTCTATGCTTAACCTATTTCACTTAACATAATGTTCTCCAGGTTCATCCATGTTGCCAAGAATGACAGAATTTTATTCATTCTTATGAGTAGTAATCCATTGTGTAGATATGCCATGTTTCTTTTATCCATTTGTATTAGTCTATTCTCAGATTGCTATAAAGAACTACCGGAGACTGACTCTAAGTAAAAAAAAGTTTTATTAAGTTTCTTCATAAAGTTTTATAAGGTAAAGAAGTTTAATTGGTTCATGGTTCCTCAGGCTGCACAGGAGGCATGATTGGGGAGTCCTCAGGAAACTTATAGTCATGATGGAAGGGGAAGGGGAAGCAGGCACATCCTACATAGCTGGAGCAGGAGGAAGAGAGAATATGCGGAGGTGCTACACACTTTTAAACAAGCAGATCTCCTAAGAACTTGCTATCACAAGAACAGCAGGAGGGACTTCCACCTTCATGATCTAGTCGCCTCTCACCAGGCTCCTCATCCAACACTAGGGATTAAAATTCAACATGAAGTATAGGCAGGGACACATACCCAGACTATATCACCATTTATCTGTTGAGGGACATTTAGATTGATTCTGTGTCAGGACTATTGTGAATACCGCTACAATAAGCATGAGGGTGCAAGTATCTCTTCAACACACTTCTCTCTTTTCCTTTGGATAAATACCCAGTAGCGGGATTATTGGATCCTATGGTAGTTCTATTTTTTAGCTTTTTGAGATATCTCTATACTGTTTTCCATAATGGTTGTCTAATTTACATTTTCACCAACAGTGTCTAAACATTCCCTTTTTTTCTGCATTCTTACTAGTATTTATTATTTTTTGTCTTCTTGATAAAAGCTCTTCTAACTGATATGAGATGGTATCTTATTGTGGCTTTTATTTGCATTTCCCTGATTGGTGATGTTGAACATTTTTAATATACTTATTTATTTGTATGTCTTCTTTTGAGAAATGTCTATTCTGATCCTGTGCCCAATTTTTATTAGGTTATTTGTTTGGTTGGTTGGTTTTTATCTGTTGAATTTCTTTGTATATGTTGGATGTTAGCCCCTTGTCAGATGAATAGTTTGCAAATGATTCTGCAGGTTATTTCTTCACCCTGTTGATTGTTTTCTTTACCATTAAAAAACTTTGCAGTTTCATATGTCACATTTGTCTGTTTTTTTTTTTTTGTTGTTGCCTGTAGTTTTAAAGTCTCAGCCATAAAATTTTTGCCTCAGCCAATGTCCTAAACATTTCCCTATGTTTTATTTTAATAGTTTTAGAGTTTTGGGTCTTATGTTTTTAAGTTTTTAATCTATTTTGAGTTGATCTTCATATATGGTGAGAGATAGAGGTCTAGTTTCATTCTGCTGCATATGGATATCCAGTTTACTTAGCATGATTTGGTGAAGAAGGTGTTTTTTCCCCAATGTATGTTCTTGGTCTCTGTTGAAGACCAGTTGGCTCTAAATGTGTAAATTTATTTCTGAGTCCTCTATTCTGTTTCTCTGGTCTATGTGTCTATTTTTATAACAATACCATGCTGTTTTGATTACTATAGCTTTGTAGTATATTTTGAAGTCAGGTGTTACAATGTCAACTTTGATTTTTTTTTCAGGAAAAGACATCTTAACAAGGGGATAATTTATACAGGTGTAGGCATGGTTAGTGGAACCATCAAGGGATGATGAGGGACCCAGAGGCTAACAAGAGTAGGAAGCCATTATAACTCCTAGGAATGCAGATACCGAAGGGAAAAGTAATTTCAGGAAGCCCTGTAACATTTGAAGCCATAGAGAAGGACTATTTGCATGAGATTTAATCCTAAAAGGGTCCTGAGCTGAAAGAAATGTAGTACTAAAGCAAGACACAAATAAAGAAAGGAATCCTTTTTGATGTGCACTGGATTCAGTTTGCCAATATTTTCTTGAGGATTTTTGCATTGATGTTCATTAGTGAGAGTGGCCTGAAGTTTTCTTTTATTGTTGTATCTCTGCCAGGTTTTGATATCAGGATACAGCTGGCCTCATAGAATGAGTTAGGGAGGAGTCTCTCCTTCTCAATTGTTTGGGAGAGTTTCAGAGAAATGGTATCAGCTCCTCTTCGTACCTTTGGTAGGATTCAGCTGTAAATTAATCTGGTCCTGGGCTTTCTTTTTGGTTGGTAGGCTATTTATTACTATCTTAATTTTAGAATTTGTTATTGGCCTACTCAGAGATTCATCTTCTTCCTGGTTCAGTCTTAGGAGGGTGTATGTGTCCAGGAATTTATCCATTTTGCCTAGATTTTCTAGTTTATTTGTAGAGCGGTATTTGTAGTATTCTCTGATGGTTGTTTGTATTTCTGTGGGGTAAGTGGTGGTATCCCCCTTATCATTTCTGATTGTGTTTACCTGATTCTTCTCTCTTTTCTTCTTTATTAGTCTACTAGAAGTCTATTTTATTGATTTTTTTTTTAAACACCTCCTGGATTCATTGATTTTTTGAAGGGTTTTTGTGTCTCTATGTCCTTCACTAACACTCTGAACTTGGTTATTTCTTGTCTTCTGCTAGCTCTGAAGTTTGTTTGCTCTTGGTTCTCTAGTTCTTTTACTTGTGATGTTAGGATGTTGACTTGAGATCTTTTTCAGTTTTTGATGTGGGCATTTGCTGGCTTCATCTCTGGGATACAAGGCTAGTTCTACATATGCAAATCAATAAATGTAATTCATCACATAAAGAAAACTAAAGACAAAAATCATATGATTATCTCCATAGATGCAGAAAAGGCCTTCAATAAAATCCAAAATCATTTCACATTAAAAAATCTCAATAAATAGGTATTGATGGAATGTACTTAAAAATAATAAGAGCCATTTATGAAAAACCACAGCAAATATCATATTGAATGGGCAAAAGCTGGAAGAACTCCCCTTGAAAACTGGCACAAGACAAGGATGCCCTCTCTCACCACTCTTATTCAACATAGAAGTTCTGGCCAGGGCAATCATACAAAAGAAAAAAATAAAGCATATTCAAATAGGAAGAGAGGAAGTTAACTGTCTCTGCTTGCAGATCACATTATCCAACCACACTGACTCAGTTCAAAAGCTTCTTAAGCGGATAGTCAACTTCAGCACTCTCAGGATACAAAATCAATGTGTAGAAATCACAAGCATTCCTATACAGCAACAACAGACAAGTAAAGAGCCAACTCATGAATGAACTCCTTTTCACACTTGCTACAAAGAGAATAAAATACCTAGGAATAGAGCTAATAAGGGAAGTGAAGGACCTCTTCAAGGGGAGCTATAAACCACTGCTCAAGGAAATCACAGGGGATGCAAACAGATGGAAAAATATTCCATGCTCATGATAGGAAGAATCCTATTCTTATTAAACTGCCATTGACATTCTCCACAGAATTAGAAAAAAATTTTTTTAAAGTTATATGGAACCAAAAAGAGCTTGTGTAGCCAGGACAATTCTAAGCAAAAAGAAAAAAGTTTGAGGCATCATATTACCCAACGTCAAACTATACTACAAGGCTACAGTAATCAGAAACAGCATGGTACTGGTAGAAAAACAGGCACATAGACCAATGGCACAGAATAGAGAACTCAGAAATAAAACTTGCACATCTACAACCATCTGATCATCAGCAAACCTGACAAAAGCAATGGGGAAAGGATTTCCTATTTAATAAATAGTGCTAGGAAAACAGCTAGCCGATGGAAACTGGACCCCTTCCTTACCCTATGTACAAAAATTAACTCAAGATAGATTAAAGACTTAAATGTAAAACACAAAACCATAAAATCTTCATGGTGTATATGTAACACATTTTCTTTATCCAGTCTATCATTGATGGGCATTTGGATTGATTTCATGTCTGTGTTATTGTGAATAGTGCTGCAATGAACATACATGTGCTAGAAGAAAATCTAGCAATACCATTCAGGACATAGCCATGGGCAAAGATTTTATGATGAAATGACCAAAAGCAGTTGCAACAAAAGCAAAAATTAGAGCTTCTGCACAGCAAAAGAAACTATCATCAGAGCCAGCAGACAACTTACAGAATGGGAGAAAATTATTCCAATCTATTGAGCTGACCAAAGTCTAATATCCAGAATCTACAAAGAGGTTAAGCAAATTTACAAGAAAGAAAGCAAACAATCCCATTAAAAAGTGGGCAGATGACATAAGCAGACACTTCTCAAAAAAAAGACATATATGTGGCTAACAAACATGAAAAAAGCTCAACATCACTGATCACTAGAGAAATGCAAATAAAAACCACAATGAGATACCATCTCACACCAGTCAGAATGGCGATTATTAAAAAGTCAAGAAACAACAGATGCTGATGAGGTTTCAGAGAAAGAGGAATACTGTTACACTGTGGGTGGGAACACTTTTACAATTTGGGTGTCAATCATTGTGGAAGACAGTGTGGAGATTCCTCAGAGATTTAGAACCAGAAATACCATTTCACCCAGCAATCCCATTACTGGGGACATGCCCAGAGGAATATAAATCATTCTATTATAAACATACATGCACATGTATGTTCATTGCCGCACTATCCACAATAACACAGACATGAAATCAATCCGAATGCCCATCAATGATAGACTAGATAAAGAAAATGTGCTACATATACATCATGAAATACTATGCAGTCATAAAAAAGAATGAGATTATGTCATTTGCAGGGACATGGATGAAGCTAGAAGCCATTATCCTCAGCAAACTAACACAGGAACAGAAAATCAAACACCATATGTTCTCATTTATAAGTGGGAGCTGAACAGTGAGAGCACATGGATGTAGGGAGGGAAACAACACACACTGGGGCTTGTTAGAGGAGGGCAGTGGAGGGAGGGCATCAGGAAAAATAGCTAATGCATGCTGGGCTTAATACCTAGGTGATGGGTTGATAGGTGCAGGAAACCACTGTGGCACGTGTTTACCTATCTAACAAACCTGCATGTCCTGCACGTATGCCCTGGAACTTAAAATAAAATAAAATAAATGTAAAAAAATACAATCCTGACCCTCTCTCCTCCAGACTTCCAATCTCTTGAAGATGACCACTCTGATGGAAACCAACTGTCAAGGAAATCCATCGATTCAGTTCATATAGAGCATCCTCCTAGGGTACACACAGGAGGAAAATGGTCACGAATGAATGGGGTCAGAGACTTTGAAGCAAATGGAGAATAACCAGCAGATTTACTACTCTTCTGGGTAACTTAAAGGTTGTAGCATTTTGTAAAAAATGTTTAGTTTTTCTATAACTTCATTTATAGAAATGTCATGGAAAAACATTGCTAAATGTACACAAAAATTTAGTTCCTAACTTAGGCATGGGTAATAAAATCAACCCGACCTTGAGGTCTGTGCAATAATGAATGCATTACGGTGTAGCCTTTAGAATCAGTGGAGAAATATTGTCCTCTATTTGCAGTTTCTCTAGAATCAGATCATACATTTTGTTTCCTAGAATAGTAAGAATTACTTATACTGCATTTGTTTTCAGAGGAAAACAGCAGGTTGATTCCCAAAGATGTTTCCATAAAGGATATTATTGCAAGACTTGTATTCTTCTTCCTTGAAAATATGAGAAATTAAATTATATGTAAATAATCATAAGTCATTTACATTCTAATATCTATTCAGCGTGCTCTGTAAAGAGACAATTTTCATAATCCTCAGCTCAGTGGCCAGCTTCATTTCTGTCCATTCAATATTCTTTAGTGTCTGATACATGACTCATATTATAGGCAATAATCCAAGAGCTAAAGCATATTTCTTCATTTTTATAGAGTAAAATTATATTATTCTGGTCAACTCCTGTTAGTCCACATAAAATATATATATTATTTTCAGTTTCCCCTTCAATTTGCTTGATTCCACTCAACTTTAAAGGCACCTAGACAGTGTAAATAACAGAGCTTTCTAATTCTATAAGGAATCAAATCTGAATTTAATAGTAATTGGGCTTAAGAACAAAGATTTCTTCTTTAAATTCAAGATAGCGTGAATGACTTCTTTTAGTTTTCACTTTGTGGGGGTCACTAGGTGGCTCCTAAGGCAAAGCACTTAGCAAAAAAGACCCAAGGGCACAAATATACTTTCTTGGTTAAACTGTACTTGGTTATATTTTCATCTTTATGTGTTCTCTAAGTATTTCCATAAAAATACAAAAGAACAAGAACTTTATGCAATCACTAACTATAGCTCTGTTGGGTTCTCTAACAGGCTCTCCAGTGAGACTGGGAAATAGTCTTACTACATTTATGTCTAGTGATTAGCTCAATCTTACCAATCACCTAGCTTTTCATCTAACTGTACTCTAGCTTGAAGGCAGTATATCATAATCATGCATAATTATTTGACACTTTCGTGGGTACATGTTTAATTTTTAAGGTGAAGAAAAGCAGTGTGGCTTTATCTTAAGAGGCAAAGTGATCAGCTTTATTAATAAATTAATTAGCTTTATTAATTACTACTCCTATGACAAGTTACCTAATCTTTGTATGTCTCTTATAATTCTGTGTTGTAAGAATTAAATGAGGCAGCATGTGTTACTTACCTAGCACAGTGACTGGGGCCAAATGGGTGCCTGATTAGTGTTATTACCCATAGTGTTTTTCTTGTTCACTGAATGCAATTAATAGTCAATAGAACAGTAACCTGGAAGCACTACTTTAATGCATGTGTATATAAGAAGCCACTAGGAATAATAATCAGTAGGAGCTTGAAGCTAGAATGTACTCAGAGGTAACTCATCAGAGACTGACAGGTGAAGCAGGTAAACCAGAAGTTCATAGTGTCCAGAAAGAGAAAATTCCTGGCTAAAGGGTCTAATCATAAAGCAGTAGGGCTATAAATGGGAGATAGTATAATTTGTCCTGGAAGCAAGACTGATATGTGTAGATGGAGATACATGTTCCTAAGTGAGAAGATTCAAGAGGTATAAAACTGGAGCTTCTTCACTTTGTATATTTGATTACAGACTTAAAAATATTCTTGTCTCTATTAATTCTCACTCCCTAACCATGACAGAGTTATTTTATAGAATCCAAGAATATCGATTTACAAATGCACCATTATTGCAACTGGAAATCAGCTAAAGGCCTTTAATAAAGGACCCTCTGTGGTGTGGAAGCCTACAAAGCCCTCACTATTTTCCAACACTAATTTCTCTGTAACAATAGTGAATATTCATTATTGTATGCATTTATTCAATAAATGTTTATTGAAGAGCTACTAAATGCTAGGTTCAGCATTAGGTTCTGGAGATACAGATATTCAGATAGCACAGTCTCTTCCCTCAAAGATCTCCACAATTCAATGGGGAAGACAAATGATTACAACACAACTGATGATAACATACTGCCTAATAGCATCTGTATAATTCTCTATATGCACATAATAACTACAGTTCATTTAGCATTTGCTCTTTGTTGGCTATGCATAACTCCTAAGCCTCACAAGTGCTGTGCCTATTTTGCAGTTTGGGAAAATGAGACAAGGAAAAGCTAAGTGACATCCAAATTCATATAGTTACAAAAAGCCTAAGCACAGATTTGAATTTGACCCTTTCATGCTTGAATCCAAAAGTGATTAATTTTTTTCTGGGATGATGGGAATTAAAGCACTGTACAAGAGAAGACTAATAATTTTGGATTTGAAAGATAGGTAATTTTCAGGTCAATGAGAAGTGTAAGCACAGTCCAGCAGAAGAAACAGGATGTTCATGAGAACATGAGACAACAAGGTGTATCCAAAATATTACGGGGTTCATATTGCTGGATTTAAGTTCAGAAAAGAGATTGACAAAGGTGAGACCATGGATATAGGCAGAATTAGGAAATTGAAGAGCTGCATATTCTGTTCTTATCATCTTAAAATGAGGGATTTGTGAAAAAGGATTTATTTCCATCAGTGGCAAATGTAGGCTGTATTTTGCCTAAGTACTGTCTTTCTTTGCCAGTCTAGACTCCAGACTAGTGAGACGAAGACTAGAAGGCTAATGAAAAGGCAGTTCAGGAATAAGATTACAGGGACTTGAACTAGCATAAGGTCAGATGAAGAGGAGAAAATGGATCCCAGATGTTAGCAAGGTAGAATGCACTGGATTGGGAATGGGGAAAGTCAGGAAAATGCATTGTCGATACAATCTAGAAGAAGGGGTTTAGAATTACTTACATTGCAGATTTGAGAGACAAGTTTTCCTCAACCAAAAATTGGGAATAAACAAGGAAGAAGAGCAGACTTACAATTTTTTGGGAAGGGGGATGAAGGGGAGGTAAAGAGAATAAGACTTTAGTTTTAGACATGTTTTGGAGATCTTTGTCAGATATATAGATATAATGTATAGTAATGTATTTAAGCTAAAGTTCACTACAGAGATCTGTTATGGAGTTATTTTGGCCATCACTAATGTATGAAAAATTTTCTTTATATTTAGAAATAATGAATGCAAGCTTTTGAGTCTATCCTATGTGCCAGGCATGGTGTTAAACATTTTGTGTGCCTATTCATGTCCCATCTTCAGGGAGGTCTGTGTAGTAGGAATTTCATGTTTAAGAAAACTTCTTCTATCATGCAGCTACAGGTGAAATTTAAATACTTAAGAATGTATGTGCTTGACTAAAAAGAGAGAGCATTGTAAAGGAAAAAAGATAAAGAAACCCAGGGAACACTGAAAGACTTAGGGTCAAGCAAAAGAGACTGAGATGCAGTGATGAGAGAGAAGAAAAACCAGGAGATCAGGTGTTGGGTAAGCAAGGGGGTGGGGGAAAGACTGTCCATGATGTAATAACATCAAATACTACAGAAAGGCTAAGTAATATAAGTGCTATTTTCACTTGACAATTGGCAGGTGAGTGGGGACTCCCACCAACATCGTGGGGGCAGATATGAGACTGTAGTATATTAAGGAGTGAAAGTAAGTAAAGACAGTGTACTGAACGTGTTTTGAGAATTTTGGTTGAGAAAAGAGAGAGAATGAGAAGTGACAATGGGGTTATAAGGCCAAGGAAGAAGTTTCTAATTGTTGGCAGCATTGAACTTGTATGTATGGTCTAAGAGACCAAATGCAGTTGTCGAAGATAGTTGAAGAAGTCTTGCTGAAGGGAAGTGAGAAGGTGAAGGATTGCAGAGACTGGCTATGAGAGGAGGCTGATGTAAAATTAAAAGATAGAATTTCACCAGAGGGTGGAAAAGTAGTGGATTGGAAATGGAATTAGGAATCAAAACACATTCTGACATATCTCTCAATTCTGTGAAGAGTGATCTGTTTTGTGGAAGAGTCTAAGGAAGTGAGGCCTTGAGGGTGGGATGTTTGTTTTAGGGCAAGGAAGTAGTTGGAGGGTCTGTGAAGACCTAAGGCTGTGGGACCACGGATTTTAATAGAGCTGGGATCCCACAGCTAACAGCTTGAGGAGGAAGAATTTTTAAGGCAATTATGATTCCTGTGCAATTCTGCACTGTATAAAGCTGAGGTAAATCAGTGTGCAGAAATAACCATTGTAATTTCACCTTTAATTGAGTTGCTATAGATCTAGGGAACATCTGGCCTCAGGCTCTCTCAGTACAGATGGGGTAACTGCAGCCTTCAGAAGGGAATTATCGCCAGGGCTTGGGCTTGATTTTCTAACTTCCATCTTCTATTTCCTTCTTTCCATTTTTTCTTTCTTTCTTTTTTTTTCACCTTCTGTCCTTCTTTTTTCCTTGTCTCATACTCATCCTCCCTCTCTTTTTCCTGCTCTTTCTTCCTTCCCATTATTCCTCAGTTATTTCTTTCTCAGTGTATTAATGAACATTTTTGAGGTGTTTGACATCATTAAAAACCTTCATCTATTGCTCTATTCTTCATTAAACATGTTTTCTCTAAGATAAAGGAGAAGGTGACTTTAAATCTCATGCTGCTTGGATTTTTTTTTTAAATTATTAATTTGACTCAGGCCATATCTCTGAGCAGGGTCTAAAATAAGAGATGGAGTATATTTGAGCTTGGATTCACATTTCACATCTACCTTAATTTCTCTATTGAGTACTGGAAAACACTGTAACTGAAAGAATACTAAGAGGAACACATACATACATGACAGTAGCATTCTGGACGTGTTGGCGACTTGGTTAAAGTTATAGCATTTCCCATGAGTTCATTTAACTTTCCCTCTTTCATCTAAAGACTTTCTAATTACTGTATTAATTCATTAAATTTTCTTTTTCATTCTGGCTCTCTACTATCCCAGTTCCCCATGCCACAAAGGTTTTGTGATCTTTAGTTGACTACATGTTCATGTGGAATAATACAATATATAGAATCAAGACAACTTATCTCTTTGTTTGCAAGAACATTGTACCCTGGTTGGTGTAATCCAGCTATCTTATTCTCCGTGGTTTTCAAGAAGAAACCAATCTACTTTCTGAGTGGATTGACTGGTAATTTCCTCTCTTATTTTATTTCTTGCAATGATGTTTCATTTTGTTGACTGATCCACCATGAGCTGAGATTCCATTTATAAAACAGAAATTGACTATACATATGTTATACTAATTTATTTAGGGTACAAAGTAACTTCTTTGGGAAAAGATGTTTTTATGAAGTAGCAGTTTCTGCAACTTCTTGCAGAACAGAGAGACCCCTTTAGGGAAAAAGAAATCACAAAAATAGTGTTTTCATCTCTCTGCACAAGGGTTACAAAAATGGAAAAGAAGTTTGTATGGCTTGTGTTGCATAACAAATAAGGCTTATGTAACACAAATGTTCTCTAGCCTGACCAGCTTGAGTACCACACACCATAAGTAACTCAAAATATCCAAATTACAAAGGCATCCTCCCTATGTACTTGAATGACAGAAATTAGCGTCTCTCAACATGTCCTCTAGCTATTTCTAAGAGCTTCACAGATAGTTGTCACATGAGTGCCCAGAAATAAGCCTCCTACATGATTCTGCTGCAGCCTCCAGACATGCTGCCACTGTACTGGCTCTGCTGAGATTGGCTGTGGTGGTGTCATCACCCCGATGGGTACAGCTGTCCTTCACTAATGACTGTTCTTGTCACTACCACTGTAGCTTTAAGGAAGGGGACCCAGCTCTCTGTTTTTTTTTGTTGTTGTTGTTGTTGTTGTTTTTTTTTTTTTTTGCTACTAATCAGAAACTCAGGAGAGACTGATTTGTAATTTCATACAAAAACACAAAGCCCAAAGTCTAACTTGCAACTTCACTGCACTGAATGTTCAGAATAACAGAAGCAATGTAAAATTTAAAATGCATATTACTGTATATGGATATGCTGAGAGACTATCAGAATATTCATTTTTATCAGGGAAACCTTACCAGTCTACTAATATCTTCTTTTGTTATTTGGCACCTTATCAAGTCTAGATTAAACATAGTATGATTCTTAAAGTCTGGGTTATGCATTTTCTCTTACTATAGCATGTGAAGGCCATTGAAATCCAGAGAAAGTCATGCTGTACCAAGCTTACTCCCTCTAGTTGGCGCAATCTCTCTTGCAGTAGAAAACCAAGGGAAGACCTATACATGCCTGCTGCCACCTTACCCATCTCTATACTCCATCTACCTTGAGCAACTATTTAGGCAGACAGCATTTAATTCTGCAGGAACATGCGATAATAGGCAGAGATAGAGAAGTGAGAATGTGTAGTAAAGAAACATTTCGTTAAGGGAAATGATCAACCAATAATCAGATCTGGCAACCCATTACAGATCCAACCCGCATAATTAGATTGAAATTGTCTCAGGTATTTCCATTTCAGAAAAGAACCTTTGCCTGGTGTGTAACTAAAGGGATTAATCAAAAAATACTTCCAGGAAAAAGAAATAATCTTCTGAGGATGCAGTAAACAATTCACAGTTCTGAAATTTCAGGTCCAGGCTCAGGCAGACACCCCATAATATCTATTTTTAAAATTATATCAGATTTTACTGATGTTATTTATATTTTTCAAGTCTGACAATCTAAAAGAAAAATTATGAAAGCATTGTATTTTTTTCCTTTGAGATGCCATTACAATTAGAATACAAGTTGTAATCCTTTTCCAAAACATTTGAGACCAAAAGCATTTCAGATTTTGGGTTTCTTTGGATTTTGGAATATTTACATATATGTAATGATATATCTTGGGGAGGAGACCCAAGTCTAAACACAAAATGTATTTATTCATTATTTATATGCATCTTATACACTGTATTAGTTTGTTCTCTCATTACTATAAAAAATACCTGAGACTGGGTAATTTATAAAGAAAATAGATTTAGTTGGCTCATGGTTTTGCAGGCTGTACAGGAAGCATGATGCTTCTGAGGAGCCCTCAGAAAAATTTTAGTCATGGCAGGAGGTGACAGAAAAGCAGGCATATCTTACGTGGCCAGAGCGGGAGGAAGAAAGTGGGCGGGGCAGGTGCCACACACCTTTAAACAACCAGATCTCCTGAGAACTCTGAGAACAGCACCAAAGGGGGGAAACTTCTCCCATGATCCAATCACCTCCCACCAGGCCCCACTTTCAATATTAGGGGTTACAATGCAACATGAGATTTGGAGGGAACACACATCCAAACCATATCATATACATAGCCTGAAAGTAATTTTGTACAATGTTTTAAATAATATAGTGCATGAAACCAAGTTTATATACATCAATTCATCAGAAGGCAAAAGTTTCATTATCTAAGCCACACATGTAGACAATCACACTGTTGCCATCCAGTCTAGTATTTTTGCAGTGAGGGCAAGCTACTGGTACAAAATGTTTGTGAAGCCAATCAGAAAAGATCTCCCTGGTGATCCATGTCTTTTTGTTAGTATAGTAAGGAACTGATACCTCTGGTAGAATTTAGCTGTGAGTGCGTCTGGTCCTGGACTCTCTTTGGTTAGTAGGCTATTAATTATTGCCTCAATTTCAGAACCTGTTACTGGTCTATTCAGAGTTTCAACTTCTTCCTGGTTTAGTCTTGGAAGGGTGTGTATGTCCAGGAATTCATCAATTTCTTCTAGATTTTCTAGTTTATTGGGTAGAAGTGTTTATAGTATTCTATGATGGTAGTTTGTATTTCTATGGAATCGGTGATATCCCCTTTATCATTTTTTATTGCATCTGTTAGATTCTTCTCTCTTTTCTTCTTTAATAGTCTTGCTAGTGGTCTCTTTTGTTGATCTTTTCAAAAAACCAGCTCCTGGATTCATTGATTTTTTTTTTTTGAAGGGTTTTTTATGTCTCTATGTCCTTCAGCTCTGCTCTGATCTTAGTTATGTCTTGCCTTCTGCTAGCTTTTGAATTTGTTTGCTCTTGCTTTTCTAGTTCTTTTAATTGTGATATTAGGGTGTAGATTTTAGATCTCTCCTGCTTTCTCTTATGGGCATTTAGTGCTATAAATTTCCCTCTACACATTGCTTTAAAAGTGTCCCAGAGATTCTGGTACATTGTGTCTTTGTTCTCATTGGTATCAAATAACATTTTTATTTCTGCCTTCATTTCATTATTTACCCAGTAGTCATTCAGGAGCAGGTTGTTCAGTTTCCATGTAGTTGTGCGGTTTTGATTGAGTTTCTTAATCCTGAGTTCTAATTTGATTGCACTGTGGTCTGAGAGACAGTTTATTGTGATTTCTGTTCTTTTACATTTGCTAAGGAGTGTTATACTTCCAATTTTGTGGTCAATTTTAGAATAAGCGCAATGTGGTTCTGAGAAGATTGTATATTCTGTTGATTTGGGGTGGAGAGTTCTGCAGATGTCCATTGGGTCCACTTGGTCCAGAGATGAGTTCAAATCCTGGATATCCTTATTAACCTTCTGTCTCACTGATCTGTCTAATATTGATAGTGGGGTGTTAAAGTCTCCCATTATTACTGTGTGGGAGTCTAAGTCTTTTTGTAGGAGCTGATACCATTTCTTCTGAAACTATTCCAATCAATAGAAAAAGAGGGAATCCTCCCTAAATCATTTTATGAGGCCAGCATCATCCTGCTACCAAAACCTGGCAGAGACACAACAAAAAAAGAAAATTTTAGACCAATATCCCTGATGAACATTGATGCGAAAATCCTCAATAAAATACTGGCCAACCGAGTCCAGCAGCACATCAAAAAGCTTATCCACCATGATCAAGTGGGCTTCATCCCTGGGATGCAAAGCTGATTCAGCATACACAAATTAATAAATGTAATCAATCACATAAACAGAAACAATGACAAAAACCACATGATTATCTCAATAGAAGTAGAAGAGGCCTTTGACAAAATTCAACAGCCCTTCATGCTAAAAACGCTCAATAAACTAGGAATCGATGGACCATATCTCAAAACAATAAGAGCTATTATTATAACTCACAGCCAATATCATACTGAATGGGCAAAAATTGGAATCATTCCCTTTGAAAACCGGCACAAGACAAGGAAGCCCTCTCTTGCCGTTCCTATTCAACATAGTGTTGGAAGTTCTGGCCAGAGCAATCAGGCAGGAAAAAGAAATAAATGGTATTCAATTAGGGAAAGAGGAAGTCAAGTTGTCCGTTTTTGCAGATGACATGATAGTATATTTAGAAAACTCTATCGTCTCAGTCCAAAATCTCCTCAAGTTGATAAGCAACTTCAGCAAAGTCTCAGGACACAAAATCAATGTGCAAAAATCACAAGCACTCCTGTACACCTATAACAGACAGAGATCCAAATCATGAGTGAACTCCCATTCAGAATTGCTACAAAGAGAATAAAATACCTAGGAATCTAACTTACAAGGGATGTGAAGGACCTTTTCAAGGAGAACTACAAACCACTTCTCAATTAAATAAAAGAGGACACAAACAAATGGAAGAACGTTTCATGCTCATGGATAGGAAGAATCAATTCATGAAAATGGCCATACTGCCCAAGGTAATTTATAGATTCAGTGCCATCCCCATCAAGCTACCAGTGACTTTCTTCACAGAAGTGGAAAAAACTACTCTAAAGTTCATGTGGAACCAAAAAAGAACCCACCTAGCCAAGACAATCCTAAGCAGAAAGAACAAAGCTGGAAGCATCATGGTATCTGACTTCAAACTATACTACAAGGCTACAGTAACCAAAACAGCATGGTACCGGTACCAAAACAGATATGTAGACCAACGGAACAGAACAGAGGCCTCAGAAATAACACCACCCATCCAATCTTTGACAAATCTGACAAAAACAAGAAATGGGGAAAGGATTCCCTATTTAATAAGTGGTACTGGGAAAACTGACTAGCCATATGTAGAAAGCTGAACCAGGATCTCTTCCTTACACTGTATACAAAAATTAACTCATGATGGATTAAAGACTTAAATGTAAGACCTAATGCTATAAAAACCCTAGAAGAAATCTTAGGCAATACCATTCAGGACATAGGCATGGGCAAAGACTTCCTAACTAAAACACCAAAAGCAATGGCAACAAAAGCCAAAATAGACAAATGGGATCTAATTAAACTAAAGGTCTTCTGCACAGCAAAAGAAACTATCATCAGAGTGAAGAGGCAACACACAGAATGGGAGAAAATTTTTACAGTCTACCCATCTGACAAAGGGCTAATATCCAAAATCTACAAATTACTTAAACAAATTTACAAGAAAAAAAACAACCCCATCAAAAAGTATGCAAAGGATATGAACAGGCACTTCTCAAAAGAAGACATTTATGCAGCCAACAGACACATAAAAAATTGCTCATCATCACTGGTCATCAGAAAAATGCAAATTGAAACCACAATGAGATACCATCTCACACCAGTTAGAATGATGATCATTAAACAATCAGGAAACAATAGATGCCAGAGAGTATGTGGAGAAACAGGAATGCTTTTACACTGTTGGTGGGAGTGTAAATTAGTTCAACCATTGTGGAAGACAGTGTGGCGATTCCTCAAGGATCTAGAACTAGAAATACCATTTGATCCAGGGATCCCATTACTGGGTATATACCCAAAGGATTATAAATCATGCTACTATAAAGACATATGCACATGTATGTTTATTGCAGCACTATTCACAATAGCAAAGACTTGGAACCAACCAAATGTCCATCAATGATAGACTGGATAAAGAAAATGTGGCACATATGCATCATGCAATACTATGCAGTCATCAAAAAGGGTGAGCTCGTGTCCTTTGCAGGGACGTGAATGAAGCTGGAAACCATCATTCTCAGCAAGCTGTCACAAGGACAGAAAATCAAACACTGCATGTTCTCACTCATAGGTAGGAATTGAACAATGAGAACACATGGACACAGGGTGGGGAACATCACACCCCAGGGCCTGTCAGGGGCTGGGGGTTTGGGGGAGGGATAACATTAGGAGAAATATCTAATGTAAATGTCAAGTTGATGGGTGCAGCAAGCGAACACGGCACATGTATACCTATGTAACAAACCTGCATGTTGTGCACATGTACCCTAAAACTTAAAGTCTAATTTAAAAAGATAATGAATTGGTAAGAAATTCGCACCTTGATAAAAGCAAGGATGCAAATTTTTGCCTGTCACAGCAAGTTTTCACTTACGTCTGCTGGCTGCATTAGCACAATCCAGCAGAGTTATTCTGTCCTTGGCATTCTTAATTCCCGTAGGGGCTCTCACTGTAGCTGTACTCAGTGTCTTTCTGAGTCAACAACAGCAAAACAGTGATATTTGTTTGTTATTATAAACTTATTCTGGCATCAGGTTTTCATCAGAGATGACCATGACAAACTCATCAATGAATTTCTTCACTGCTTTGTCATCAGTAAATGTTTTATCAAGACAAATTTTTAAACATTGAATTCTCTGTCTTTTCTTAAATATCTGTGATCAGCCTGTTGAATATTCACAGTTCCCTTAAGTTTTCAGTTCATCACGAAAGATATTTCCTTGTTTCGTGATCAGCATACCATTAAGTGGCTTTTGGTTTGTTTTAGTAAATCTTTATTACTTTTTCTTTTCTCAACTTTTATTTTAGGTTCAGGGGGTACATGTGCAGGTTTGTTACGTGGGTAAATTGTGTGTCATAAATTATGTTTGGAGTAAAAATAATTTCATCATCCAGGTAGTGAGTATAATAGCTGATAGGTAGTTTTTTGATCCTCAGTCTGTTCCTACCCTCCACCCTCAATTAGGCCCTGGTGTCTATTGTTCCTTTCTTTGTGCCCATGTGTACTCAATGTTTAGCTCCCACTTAAAAGTGACAGCATGCAGTGTTTGGTTTTCTGTTCCTGTGTTAATTTGCTTAAGATGATGGCCTACAGCTGCATCCATGTTGCTGCAAAAGACATATTTCATTCTTTTTTATGGCTATGTAGTATTCTATGGTGTCTGTGTACCACAATTTCTTTATCCAGTCCACCATTGATATGCACCTGGTTGATTCCATGTCTTTGCCATTGTGAACAGTGCTGCAATGAGCTTACAGGTACATGTGTCTTTTTGGTAGAATCATTTATATGCCTTTGGTTATATACCAAGTGATGGGATTGCTAGGTCAAATGGTAATTCTGTTTTAAGTTCTTTCAGAAATCTCCAAACTGCTTTCCATAGTGGCTGAACTAATTTACAGTCCTACTAACAGTACATAAAGCTTCTCTTTTCTCCACACCTCACCAATATCTGTTGTTATTTTTTTGACATTTTAATAATAGTCATTCTGACTGGTATGAAATGGTATCTCATCGTGGTCTTGATTGCATTTCTCTAAGCATTTTATTATATGCTTATATGCTTGTTGGCTGTGTGTATGTATTCTTTTGAGAGGTGTCTCAAAAAAAGTCTTTGTCCATTTTTTAATGGAGGGTTTTTTTGCTTGTTGATTTAAGTTCCTTATAGATTCTGAATATTAGACCTTTTTCAGATGCATAGTTTGTGAATATTTTCTCCCATTCTGTAGGTCATTTGTTTACTCTGTTCATAGTTTATTTTGATGTGCAGAAGTTCTTTAGTTTAATTATATCCCACTTATTAATTTTTGTTTTTGCTGCAATTGCTTTTGCAGGCTCTGTCATTCAATCTTTGCCAAGGCCTATGTACAAAATGGTATCTCCTAGGTTTTCATCTAAGATGTTTATACTCTTAGGTCTTACACTTCAGTCTTTAATCAATTTTGACTTGATTTTTATATATAGTAAAAGGAAGGGGCCCAGTTTTAATCTTCTGTACATGGCTAGCCAGTTACCCCAGTTTCATTTCTTGAAAAGGCAGTCCTTTCCTCATTGCTTGTTATTGTCAAATTGTTGATGATCAGATAGTTGTACACATGTAGCTTTGTGTCTGAGTTTCCTAATCACTTTCATTGATGTGATTTTGTGCCAGTACCATGCTATTTGGTTACTGTAGCCTTGTAATAGAGTTTAAAGTTGGATGGTGTGATGTCTGTGGCTTTGTTCTTTTTGTTTAGAATTGCTTTGGCTCTTTATGTCCTTTTTTGGTTCCATATAAATTTTGGAATAGTTTTTTCCAACTCTGTAAAAATGACACTGATAACTTGATAGGAATAGCAATGAATGTGTAAACTGCTTTGGGCAGTAAGGCCATTTTAATAATATTGATTGTTTATCTCCATGAGCCTGGAATGTTTTTCCATTTGTTTGTGTCATCTCATTTCTTGGAGGAGCATTTTAAAATTCTCCTTGTAGATATTTTTCACCTCCCTGGTTAGCTGTATTTCTAGGTATTTTATTCTTTTTTGGGCTCTTGTGAATGGTATTATGTTCTTTATTTGGCTCTCAGCTTAGATGTTATTAGTGTACAGAAATGCTACTAATTTTTGTACAATTATTTTTTATCCTGAGACTTTACTAAAGTTGTTTATAAAATCTAGGAGGCTTTGAGAAGAGATTATGGGATTTTCTAGGAATGTAATAGTTTTGTCTGTGAAGAGAGATAGTTTGACTTATTTTCTTATTTGGGTGTTTTTTATTTCTTTCTCTTGCCTGATTGCTTTGACTAGAATTTACAGTACTATGTTGAATGGGAACGGTGAGAGTAGGCATCCTTATCTTGTTCTGGTTCTCAGTGGTAATGTTCCCAGTTTTTGTCCAGTAAATATGATGTTGGCTGTGGGTTTGTCATAGATGGCTCTTATTATTTTGAGATATGTTTCTTAAGTTCATAGTTTGCTTGGAATTTTTAATCTGAAGGGATGTTGAATTTTATTGAAAGCCTTTTCTGCATCTATTGAGATGATAATGCAGTGTTTGTTTTTAGTTTTCTTTATGTGATAAACCACATTTATTGATTTGCATTTGTTGAACCATCTTTGGTCCCAGGAACAAGGCCTACTTAATTGCAAATGTGCTGCAGCTGGATTCAGTTTGCTAGTATTCTGTTGAGGATTTTTGCATCTATATTCATCAGAGATATTGGCCTGAAATTTTATGTTTTCATTGTGTTTCTGTCAGGTTTTCTTATCTGAATTATGTTGACCTTGTAGAACAAGTTAGGGTAAGAAGTCACTTCCCCTAAATTTTTTTGGAATAATTTCAGAAAATTTGGTGTCAATTCTTCTTTGCACATCTGGTAGAATACACCTTTGAATCTCTCTGGTTCAGGAATTTTTCTGGTTGGTAGTTTTTTTTTCTCATTCGATTTTGAAACTCATTATTGGTATTTTTGGGATTTATATTTCTTAATTGTACAATCTTGGAAGATTATATTTCCAGGAATTTACGCATTTTTTCAAGGTGTTCTAGTTTGTATGCATAGAGGTGTTCATAATAGTCTCTGATTTTTTTTTTTTTTTAATTTCTATAGGGTCAGTAGTAATGTCACCTTTGTCATTTTTGATTGTGTTCATTTGGATCTTCTCTCCTTTTTCTTTTATTAATCTAGCTAGTGGTCTATCAATCTTGTATTTTTTTTTCCTCAGAACAGCCAACTTTCGGTTTCATCCATCTTTTGTATAGATTTCTGCACCCCAGTTTCATTCAGTTCAGCTCTGATTTTATATCTTTTATTGCTCACTTTGGGGTTGATTTACTCTTGCTTTTCTACTTCTTTTAGTTATGATGTTAGGTAGTTAATCTGAGGTCTTTCTAACTTGTTGATGTAGGCACTTAGCACTATAAACTTTCCTCTTAATATTGTTTTAGCTGTATCCCAGAGATTCTGATATGTTGTATCTTTGCTTTCATTAGCTTCTAATATTTTTTTTTTATTTCTGCATTAATTTCATTCTGTACCCAAAGCCATTCAGGAGCAGGTTGTTGAATTTCTTTGTAATTGTATGGTTTTGAGAGATCTTTTTGGTATTGATTATTATTTTTACTATGCTGCATTCCTAGAGTGTGGTTGGTATGATTTCAGTTTTTTTGGAATTTGTTGAGAATTGACTTGTGGGTGAGCATGTGGTTTTTCTTGGAGTATGTGCCATGTGCAAATGAGAAGACTGTACATTGTGTTGTTGTTGGGAGGAGTATGCTGTAGATGTTTGTGAGGTCCATTTGGTCATATGCTTAGTTTAGGTCCTGAATATCTTTGTTAGTTTTCTGCCTTCAAGACCTGTCTAACACTGTCAGTGGGCTGTTGAAGTCTCCCACTATTATTGTGTGGTTATCTAAGTCTCTTCGTAGGTCTCTAAGATGTTGTTTTATGAAGTTTGGTGCTCCAATGTTAAGTGCATATATATTTAGGATTGTTAAGTCTTTTTGTTGAATTGACCCATTTACTAGTATGGAATGCCTTTCTTTTCCTTTTCCATCATTGTTGGCTTAAAATCTGTTTTGTGTGAAATAAGAATAGCAATCTTGCTGTTCTTTTGTTTTCCATTTGCCTGATAGATCTTTCTCCACTCCTTTAGTTCAAGCCTATGGGTGCCATTGCATGTGAGATGGGTCTCTTGAAGACAGCATACAGCTGGGTCTTGCTTCTTTATCCAGTTTGAAGTGGAACATGTTCACTGTGATATTCACGGATATTCCCTTCTAATACATGATGGGGATTTTTATTTTTCACTTTATGCAGTGTTTTCCTATTTGTCATTAACATTTATTCATCACTTTCAGCATGGAACTTTAACAGTTTATTTTTCTCTTTCTTCAGGCCATTATTAATGGTCATTCCAACACCATACTCTTCTGTAAGACATTTTACACACAGTGTCCAGTTTCTCCAACAGCTTGACTTTCTGTGCTATAGATAAACATAAATGCTTCCTCTTTATCTTGTTACTGTCACACATGGCGATACATACTGGTCTTTTTGATGTTTTCAACAATATCTTTACACCACAGAACAAAAAAAGTACACCAAATAAACCAACAAAAAACAGAGCGAGTAATGCATGTAGGTCTTGGCCTCCTGTGGATCATATTGGGGAACCTGCTGTTAGTGTGTCTGGCGTGCACATGTGCCATTTTATGACCCTTTGTGGGGCTACTTGGGTCTGGGAATCTGTCTGTGCATGAAAAAGATGTATCACAGCTGCGGGGTGCTGGATGGGTCCTTTTTCCTTTGGGGATGCTGAATTAACTGTTCATTGTTCATCTGTGTTTTGACTGTGAGCCTCCACATGTGCCCAGGTATGAAGTTTCCCATTTGTAGTATCAGGTCGGTGCTCACAACATTTGAAATTTGGAGCATTTCTGATTTTAGATATTCATGTGTACTATTCAGGGATTCAACTTCTTCCTGGTTTAGTCGTGGAAGAATGTAAGTGTCCAGGGAATTATCCATTTCTTCTAGATTTTCTAGTTGATTTGTGTAGAGGTGTTTATAGTATTCTCTGATGGTACTTTGTATTTCTGTGGGGTTGGTGGTGATATCCCCTTTATCATTTTTTATTGCATCTATTTGATTCCTCTCTCTTTTCTTCTTTATTAGTCTTGCTAGCGGTCTGTCAATTTTGTTGATCTTTTCAAAAAACCAACTCCTGGATTCATTGATTTTTTGGAGGGTTTTTTCTGTCTCTATCTCCTTCAGTTCTGCTCTGATCTTAGTTATTTCTTGCCTTCTGCTAGCTTTTGAATGTGTTTGCTCTTGCCTCTCTAGTTCTTTTAATTGTGATGTTAGAGTGTCAATTTTAGATCGTTCCTGCTTTCTCTTGTGGGCGTTTAGTGCTATAAATTTCCCTCTACACACTGCTTTAAATGTGTCCCAGAGATTCTGGTATGTTGTATCTTTGTTCTCATTGGTTTCAAAGAACATCTTTATTTCCACTTTCATTTCGTTATGTACCCAGTAGTCATTCAGGAGCAGGTTGTTCAGTTTCCATGTAGTTGAGCGGTTTTGATTGAGTTTCTTAGTCCTGAGTTCTAGTTTGATTGCACTGTGGTCTGAGAGACAGTTTGTTATAATTTCTGTTCTTGTACATTTGCTGAGGAGTGCTTTACTTCCAATTATGTGGTCAGTTTTGGAGTAAGTGCGATGTGGTGCTGAGAAGAATGTATATTCTGTTGATTTGGGGTGGAGAGTTTTATAGATGTCTATTAGGTCCACTTGGTGCAGAGATGAGTTCAATTCCTGGATATCCTTGTTAACTTTCTGTCTCGTTGATCTGTCTAATGTTGACAATGGGGTGTTGAAGTCTCCCATTATTATTGTATGGGAGTCTAAGTCTCTTTGTAAGTCTCTAAGGACTTGCTTTATGAATTTGGGTGCTCCTGTATTGGGTGCATATATATTTAGGATAGTTAGCTCTTCCTGTTGAATTGATCCCTTTACCATTATGTAATGGCCTTCTTTGTCTCTTTTGATCTTTGATGGTTTAAAGTCTGTTTTATCAGAGACTAGGATTGCAACCCCTGCTTTTTTTTTGTTCTCCATTTGCTTGATAGATCTTCCTCCATCCCTTTATTTTGAGCCTATGTATGTCTCTGCATGTGAGATGGGTCTCCTGAATACAGCAGATTGATAGGTCTTGACTCTTTATCCAGTTTGCCAGTCTGTGTCTTTTAATTGGAGCATTTAGTCCATTTACATTTAAGGTTAATATTGTTATGTGTGAACTTGATCCTGCCATTATGATATTAACTGGTTATTTTGCTCGTTAGTTGATGCAGTTTCTTCCTAGCCTCGATGGTCTTTACATTTTGGCATGTTTTAGCAATGGCTGGTACCGGTTGTTCCTTTCCATGTTTAGTGCTTCCTTCAGGGTCTCTTGTAAGGCAGGCCTGGTGGTGACAAAATCTCTAAGCATTTGCTTATCTGTAAAGGATTTTATTTCTCCTTCACTTATGAAACTTAGTTTGTCTGGATATGAAATTCTGGGTTTAAAATTCTTTTCTTTAAGAACGTTGAATATTGGCCCCCACTCTCTTCTGGCTTGTAGAGTTTCTGCCGAGAGATCTGCTGTTAGTCTGATGGGCTTCCCTTTGTGGGTAACCCTACTTTCTCTCTGGCTGCCCTTAAGATTTTGTCTTTCATTTCAACTTTGGTGAATCTGGCAATGATGTGTTTTGGAGTTGCTCTTCTGGAGGAGTATCTTTGTGGCGTTCTCTGTATTTCCTGAATTTGAATGTTGGCCTGCCCTACTAGGTTGGGGAAGTTCTCCTGGATGATATCCTGAAGAGTGTTTTTCAACTTGGTTCCATTTTCCCCCTCACTTTCAGGCACCCCAATCAGACGTAGATTTGGTCTTTTTACATAATCCCATACTTCTTGCAGGCTTTGTTCATTTCTTTTTCTTCTTTTTTCTTTTGGTTTCTCTTCTCGCTTCATTTCATTCATTTGATCCTCAATCGCTGATACTCTTTCTTCCAGTTGATCGAGTTGGTTACTGAAGCTTGTGGATTTGTCTCGTATTTCTCATGTCATGGTTTTCCTCTCTGTCATTTCGTTTATGACCTTCTCTGCATTAATTAGTCTAGCTGTCAATTCTTCCATAAAAAAATTTTCAAGATTTTTAGTTTCTTTGCGCTGGGTACGTAATTCCTCCTTTAGCTCTGAGAAGTTTGATGGACTGAAGCCTTCTCCTCTCATCTCGTCAAAGTCATTCTCTGACCAGCTTTGATCCGTTGCTGGCGATGGGCTGCGCTCCTTTGCAGGGGGAGATGCGCTCTTATTTTTTGAATTTCCAGCTTTTCTGCCCTGCTTTTTCCCCATCTTTGTGGTTTTATCTGTCTCTGGTCTTTGATGATGGTGACGTACCGATGGGGTTTTGGTATAGGTGTCCTTCCTGTTTGATAGTTTTCCTTCTGACAGTCAGGACCCTCAGCTGTAGGTCTGTTGGAGATTGCTTGAGGTCCACTCCAGACCCTGTTTGCCTGGGTATCAGCAGCAGAGGTTGCAGAAGATAGAATATTGCTGAATAGCGAGTGTACCTGTCTGATTCTTCCTTTGGAAGCTTCCTCTCAGGGGTGTACTCCACCCTGTGAGGTGTGGGGTGTCAGACTGCCCCTAGTCAGGGATGTCTCCCAGCTAGGCTACTCAGGGTTCAGGGACCCACTTGAGCAGGCAGTCTGTCCCTTCTCAGATCTCAACCTCCATGTTGGGAGATCCACTGCTCTCTTCAAAGCTGTCAGACAGAGATGTTTGCGTCTGCAGAGGTTCTGCTGCCTTTTTGTTCTTGTTTTTTTTTTTTAGCTGTGCCCTGTCCCCAGAGGTGGAGTCTACAGAGACAGGCAGGTTTCCTTGAGCTGCTGTGAGCTCCACCCAGTTGGAGCTTCCCAGAGGCTTTGTTTACTTACTTAAGCCTCAGCAATGGCGGGCGCCCCTCCCCCAGCCTCGCTGCTGCCTTGCGGTTAGATCACAGACTGCTGTGTTAGCAATGAGGGAGGCTCCGTGGGCGTGGGACCCTCCCGGCCAGGTGTGGGATATATTCTCCTGGTGTGCCTGTTTGCTTAAAGTGCTATATTGGGGTGGGAGTTACCCGATTTTCCAGGTGTTGTGTGTCTCAGTTCCCCTGGCTAGGAAAAGGGATTCCCTTCCCCCTTGCACTTCCCAGGTGAGGCGATGCCTCACCCTGCTTCAGCTCTCGCTGGTTGGGCTGCAGCAGCTGACCAGCACCGATTGTCCGGCACTCCCTAGTGAGATGACCCCAGTACCTCAGTTGAAAATGCAGAAATCACCGCTCTTCTGTGTCACTCACGCTGGGAGTTGGAGACTGGAGCTGTTCCTATTCGGCCATCTTGCTCTGCCCCCCCACTTCCACTTTTTATAGTGTACATTCTACACTTAATTTCAGCATCATCAAAGACAACTGTTACCTGAAACAATTATGTCTTGAAACATAACTCATGTTGTATTGAATATAATTGATAAATGAGAGTTACTTATCAGCATTTACCATATAGAGAAATGTGAAATTGGATGGTATAATTTTTCAAAAGCAATTAGTTGTCTAAGTTGAAGATAAAGTATTAGGTATATTTTAATCCAATAAAAAATTAATTATTATGTATTTAAAGGTTTAAACATGATACTTTCAAGCTAAAACTACCTTGCAACATGTTGATGAATGTCACTGTGTTTCCTCTGAGTAAAGAGAGGAAGTTTGGTATGACAGTGACAGCCACTGGTCTTAAGTAATTGCCTTGGAACATAAGATAATGAAGTATGCCAGTTGTTCAGTGCTTCTCTCTTGCATGGGTAAGAAAGTAGGACAAACTATGCCATTCAAGGTCTATTTAAACTTCACCAAAATAACTAGAAAATGCCAAACAATTGAGAGAATATGAATTTTCTCCTCTTAAATGACAGTTTTTTTTTAACTAAAATAAAATCATGTTTTTATCATGACAAACCAATTGAATATTTAAACATACTCGGATATGAAGTGACTGCTTTCTCATTCCCATTAATTTATTTAAGTAATATTTTTTATTGATTTGACTGACAATGGAATTTTATAGTATCAGAAAGCAACATATTTCTTTTGCTTCATATGTAAGGAATTGATGACATTTCAGTGAGGCTTAGAAACCATTTGTTGAACATTGCTCTGTGCTAGACATTGTGCTATGTGTTACTGCCTTATGAAATAGTGAAAGTAACAGAAATATGAACTATTTACCACAATCTCTAGACTATATAGTGTGCTAATACCATAATGCTCAACACAAAAGTACTAAAAAGAAATGCATACCACCCAGAGAAGGAGGAAATATATATTTTAATATTAGTAGACATTTTCCTTATCAGCACAAATTTAAAAGCCATCCTGAGCAGATTGCCAGATTACATGGTAAAGAGTGAACATGTAACCACAAGTGAATTAGCATTTCGGGGCATAGAACAAAGAGGTCATTAAATTAAAGAGGTAGTCAAACACCAGCTCATATAGTTTTTTTTTTGCTAAGCTTGGGCTCTATCTTACAGGTTAACAGGGAGCCAGCAAGTGTTTTCAACAGGGAAGTGGTTTGGTCCGTTTTTGTTTTAGAAAGATTTGCTCTAAAGGAGGTTTGGAGAATGGATTTTAATGGTGATAAGTACTCCATGGGACCAGTTAGGAAGTTATGGTAACATTCCACACATGTAGGATGTGTTGCTTGGTTGGGCGTGAAGGTGAGAGACAGGAGATTATGAAGATAAAAATTAGACTCTATGCTTGAGTCACTGAGTGTAGGTCATGTCAGGTTCTGGGATAGGGAATAGAGGAGGTTTTCTTGAGATCAGGTAATGAATTATTTTAGACATAATTAACTATAAATTTTTGAAGTGATGTATAGTAAGTAGTTCACTAGATGACTCAAGGGAGAGATAAAGCTTCTTATGCAGATTTTTCATATGTCAGCATGTACATTAATGTTATAACCTTTAATATTAGACGGAATTTATTTGGAGACAATATTTGCAGTACAAAACAGAGTGCAATGATTGAGAACTCTCATGTTGAAGAAATGGGCAGAAAAAGCACCAAATCAAGGAAACTAAGGAAGAACAATCAGAAGGTAGAAATGAAAACTCAGAAAAGAAAGACATCATGGAAAGAAGGAAATAACTTAGATGGTTTGGGAGTTGTCAAAGTTCCATAACGTGGCCAACTATGATGAGAACTAAAATTATAATACGAATTAATAACTAGGAAATCATTCATTCCCCTGGGGAGAGCCAATTAAAAATTATGTAGAAGAGAAATAAAATTACCATAATGGAAGGACTGCGTGTGATACTGAAAATGATAGGAGTGAGATGGGCCTTTACTTACAGAGATGCAGGTTCTAAGATGCCAGAGTCTTAAAGAAAAGAGCTTATTAAAACAGCAATAAATAGTGTTCATTGTAGCATTAGCCAGGTAAGAGATTTATTGGATTTTTGCCTATGGATACTTCATCTTCTAAGTAAGTAAAGAAAAAGCGTTATTGGAAATATTCTTATGGAATATGATTTTAGTGGTGGTATACAAATTAAGATATAAGACTCTGAAGCCATACTGTGACTGTTCACACTACAGTTTTGTCTATTGCCTATGGTTTGACCCAAGCCAGTAACTCAATCTTTGATATCTCAGTTTTCTCATTTATAATATGAGGGCATGCATAGGCTTATAAAAGAATAAATGGTAAGATGTCCATGCATGTATGTGTGTGTGTGTGTGTTTGTGTGTGTGTGCGTGTGTGTGTATTATTATCCCTTTAGTAAAATAATGCCAAAATATGTGTAAGCTAGAGAAGATTTTAAGTAACTCCCTAAATGATTCTGAAACTTTGACATGTGGTAGGCAAACCACAAATCTTGGTTTTCTTTTCTTTTATTTTCTCCGCTTTCCTTACCCACAGGTGGATATTAGATAGTGGCCATGTATTGTAAGAAAGTGTTGAATAATACCTTTGTTTTTATCTTTAATATCTTAAAATATTTCAGTTTTTGTATTCTAAATTAAAATTTTACTTTTTACATGATGGTGTTACACAGTTACTTTTAGATAATTTTAGATAATTTTTCAGCTTGATAATTGCGACAAAAATATTTTCTTAGCTATGGAAATTCCATTGTGTCTGTCAGGGGAAAGGAAGACAGATGCCTGATGCTGTTTACAGCTGGAGCCCCAGTTCTGCTCTTTATAAGATGATTCCACTCAATGTTTTTTAGAGTGGAAGAAAATTATAACAGCATTGAAAAGGGATGCTTATTCTTTAATGCTTGATATTTTGAGAGAGTTAAGATAAATTATTTCCAAGTATTATAATAATAATTTGTTTAATCTGTTATGCATTTGAAAACTCACTAATTATCCCATGAATATTGTGACTTTCAAGTCCTTTAAAAATAAATGGGAAGGCTTAAATGAGTGGAAATAAGTCACAAAGAATACATACATCTTTAATGAAAAGGGTCCTTTTCCAGTTTCTATATGAAATAGTCTTTAACAGGTTTCACAATAAGATTCATAGTTGGGTTAGTACTGTACTGTAAATAATTTTCTGACAAGAAAATTCATCTAAGATTTGAACTTATAGGAGATATTCAAAATTATCAGTGATCAAAGAAATGCAAATATAAGTAAACAATGATGTGACATGTTAAGCCTATTATGTTTGAAAAGTCTACCAAATTGATAAACATTATAGTGAGGATAAAGTAGAATCCTTATTCTCGTAATACTATTGGATAGATGAATCTAGTCTTATGAATTTTTAGTATTCTTAAAAATATGTCAAATATCTTAAAGGCATTCGTACTCTCTGACACCATAATTCTGTGATCTATTCTAAGAAAATGTTGAATGCAAAAATAACTATATGCACCAAATTGTGATTGTATCATTATTTAGGATAATGAAACATTAGAAAAAACCTAGATATCAAACACCAGAGAAAGGATTAAAAAATGTTGCTACAATAATGTTGCATAGCCGTTAAAATATGTTCATAAAGTCTTTTGTGCAAAGTAAAATGCTTTTTATCATCATGAAACAGATACGATTTATAAACCTGACAGAGTTTTCCACCTTAGCCCTCTATTACTCCTTCTTGGGATAGGAGAAACTTTGCAAGACTGGTTCTTAAATATTTTCCCCCTCTTTCAGTATCGTGTATTTAGAATAACAGATTAATAGTATCTAAGTCAAGAAGAAAAGAAAGAACTTAGGGAAACTAATGGAACTAATAGTATACAAATAAACAAGTGACATATTGGAAAAATAACAAGGTAAGAGAAAGCTATAAGGCTTGGAAATTTTCAAGAGGGCTTTGAGGGTTAATGTGAAAGTGGCCCAGCAGAAGGAGAATTAGGGAGTGAGGTGAGGCCTTCCAAGAAACATGCTTGGATTAAGACATGTAGCACCTTGAATGTTCTTCGAGACAAAAGAAAGATTAAATTTTCTTTATAATCACAATTTTGTGACTGGAATTGGCTTCTTTAAGTGAGCCTCCATGTGGGTCTGAGACACGTGTGGTCTCTAATTTTAAAATATATACTATATAGGTTTTTGGCAAACAGGTGGTGTTTGGTTACATGAATGATTTCCTTGGTGATGATTTCTGAGACGTTGGTGCACTTATCACCTGAGCAATGTACACTGTACCCAATGTGTATTCTTTTATCCTTCACCCCCTCCCACCCTTTCCCCAGAGTCCCCGAAGTCCATTGTATCATTCTTATTCATCTGCATCCTCATAGTTTAGCTTTCACTTATGAGTGACAACATATGATGTTTGATTTTATATTCCTGAGTGAGTTAGAATAATGGTCTCTAGTTCCATCCATGTTGCTGTGAATGCCATTATTGCATTCCTTTTTATGATCGAGTAGTATTCCATGGTGTGTGTATACACACACACACACACACACACACACACACACACACACACACACATAAAACTTCATTTGATTGATGGGCATTTGGGCTGGTTCCATACTTTTGCAATTACAAATTGTGCTGCTATAAACATGCAAGTGAAAGTATTTTTTTCATATAATGTCTTCTTTTCCTCTGGGTAGATACCCAGGGAGTGGGATTACTGGATCAAATGGTAGATTTACTTTTAGTTCTTTAAGGAATCTCCATACTGTTTTCCATAGTGATTATACTAGTTTACATTCCTACCAACGGTGTAAAAGTGTTCCTTTTCACCACATCAATGCTAAAATCTATTATTTTTGAGTTTTTGATTATAGTCATTCTTGCGGGAGTAACGTGGTATCACATTGTAGTTATTGTGGTTTTAATTTGAATTTCCCTGATTATTAGTGATGTTGAGCATTTTTTCATATGTTGGTCATTTGTATATCTTCTTTACAAAATTTTCTATTCATGTCCTTATCCCATTTTTTGATAAGATTTTTTTTTCCTTGCTGATTTAAGTTCCTTGTAGATTCTGGATATCAGTTCTCTGTTGGAAGTACAGATTGTGAAGATTTTCTCCCACTCTGTGGGTTGTCTGTTTACTCTGCTAATTATATCTTTTTTCTGTGCAGAAGATGTTTTAGTTTAATTAAGTCCAATCTATTTATCTTTGCTTATGTTGCATTTACTTTTGGGTTCTTGGTCATGAAGTTTTTGCTTAAGCCAATGTCTGGAAGGGGTTTTCCAATGTTGTCTTCTATAATTTTTATGATTTCATGTCTTAGATTTAAGTATTTTATCCATCTTGCATTGATTTTTTGTATAAGGTGAGAGATGAGGATTCAGTTTCATTCTTCTACATGTGGCTTGTCAATTATCCCAGCACCATTTGGGGTGTCCTTTCCTCATTTGTGCTTTTATTTGATTTGTGAAAGATCAGTTGATATGCAGTTGATATCTGACAGCATATTAAAAGATAATCCACCATGATCAAGTGGGTTTCATATGAGGGACTCAGGGATGGTTTAACATCCACAGGTCAATAAATGTGATACACCACATAAACAGGATTAAAACAAAAATTAAACTATTATCTCAATAGACACAGAAAAAGCATTTGACAAAATCTAGCATACCTTTATGGTTAAAGCCCTCAGCAAAATTGGCACAGAAAGGACATATCTTAATGTAATAAAAACCATGTATGAGGAGTGGTCAAGATGGCCAAATAGAAACAGCTCCTAGTGAGACATATGCAAAAAGGCAAGTGAGTTCTACATTTCCAACTGAGGTACCCAGTTCAGTTCACTGGGACAGACTTTCACTGGGACAGACTAGGCAGTTGACATACTCACAGAGAGCAAGGAAAAGTAGAGTGGGGTGATGATTTACCCAAAAGCTGCAAAGTGCATAGGAACCTCCCTCCTTTAGCCAAGGGAGACAATGAGGAACGGTGCTACCCACCTGGGGTGCTATGCTTTTCCTATGGAGTTTTTCAGTCCATGGATCAGGAGATTCCCTTGTAAACCTACACTGCCAGAGCCCTGGGTCTCAAGCATAAAAGTGAGCAGACCCACACCAGATGCTCCCATTGGCGGCTGCTCTGGCTGACACTTAGCTGCAGGGGTTTTTACATACTCCATGGTGCCTGGAAATCCAGTGAGGCAGAAGAATCATCCAGTCTCATGGAAAGGGGGCTGAAGTCAGGTAGCCAAAAGTCCTGGATCAGCAGGTTGCACTCCCACAGAACCCCTCAAGCTAAGATCCACTGACTTGAAATCCCTGCTGGCAAGCACGGCAGCCTGGAGTCTGCCTAAGATGACCAAGTTCCCAGCAGGAGGGGTGACTGCCATTACTGCAGCTCTAGTCAGTGGTTTACCCCTGTCAGTGTTAGGGAGATTGGGAGGTTTGGATTGGGTGGTAGTCCCCACAGCACAGCACAGTGGTTGTGGAAGATTGTGGCCAGACTGCCTCTTTAAGTGGGACCCGGATCCATTTCTCCTCACTACGCAGGGGCTCCCTGCAGGAATTCCAGCAACTCTAGCCAAGGCCTTATAGGCAGAACTCTGATTTCACTGGGACAGAGCACTTGAGGGGAGGGGTAGCTGCAGTCTCAGGTTCAGTGGACTTAATATTTCTTGCATGCCAGCTCTGAAGAATCCGACTGATCCTGATGAGGGGCATTCCTGCAGCACAGCGCACCAGCTCTGCTGCAGGACGGTCAGACTGCTTCCCCCTGATTCCGTGCCCCCTGACTTGGTGAGACCTCCCAACAGGGGTTGCCAGACACCCCATACAGGAGAGTTCCAGCTGGCATCAGGTCGGTACTCCTCTGAGAGGAAGCTTCCACAGGAAGGAGCAGGCAGTAATCTTTGCTGTTCTGCAGCCTTCACTGGTGATATTCAGGCGAACAGTATCTGGAGTAGACCCCCAGCAAACTGCAGGAGACTTGCAGAAGAAGGACCTGACTGTCAGAAGAAAAACAAACAGAGCAACAACAACAACAGCAACATAAAAGACCCCACAAAAACCTCATCCAAAGGTCAACAGCCTCAAATATCAAGGGTAGATGAGGAAGATGAGGAAAGATGAGGAAAAACCAATGCAAAAACATGAAAATTCCAAAATCCAGAATGCTTCTCTTCCTCCAAATGATCACAGTGCTTTTCCCACAAGGACACAGAATGGAGCTGATGGATGAACTGACAGAGGTAGGCTTCAGGAAATGGGTAAGAACGAGCATAACTGAGCTAAAGGATTATCTTCTAACCCAATGCAAAGAAGCTAAGAACCATGATAATAGATTATAGGAGAAGTTAGCTAGAATAACCAGTTTAGAGAGGAACATAAATGACCTGATTGAGCTGAAGAACACAGCACAAGAACTTCATTATGTAAACACAAGTATCAATAGCTGAATCAACCAAGCAGAAGAGAGAATATCAGAGTCTGATGACTATCTTTTTGATAAAAGGCAGGCAGACTGGATTAGAGAAAAAAGAATGAAAAACAATGAACAAAACCTCTGAGAACTATGGGACTATGTAAAAAGACCGAGCCTACAACTTATTGGAGTACCTGAAAGAGATGGGGAGAGAGGAACCAAGCTGGGAAACACACTTCAGGATATCATCCAGGAGAACTTCCCCAACCTAGCAAGAGAGGCCAACATTCAAATTCAGGAAATCCAGGGAACCCCAATAAGATACTCCATGAGAAGATCTACCCCAAAACACATAATCATCAGGTTCTCCAAAGTCAAAATAAATGAAAAAATGTTAAGGGCAGTCAGAAAGAAAGCACTCCTGAAGGGAGCACTAAGCATGCAAAGGAAAAACTGTTACCAGCCACTACAAAAACAAACTGAAGTACACAGACCAGCAACACTATGAAGCAACAACATTACCAAGTCTGCAAAATTAACCAGACAACATCATGATGACAGGATCAAATTTGCAAGTAACAATATTAACCTTAAATGTAAATGAGCTAAATGTCCCAATTAAAAGACATAGAATGGCAAGCTGGATAACAAGACCAAGACCCATTGATGTGCTGTTTTCAAGAGACACATCTCACATGCAGAGAGACACATAGGCTCAAAATACAGCGATGGAAAAAAAATTCGGAAGCAAATGGAAAACAGAAAAAAGCAGGGGTTGCAATTCTAGTTTCTGACAAAATAAACCAACAAAGGTCAAAAAAGACAAAGAAGAGCATTACATATGGTAAAGGGTTCAATTCAACAAGAAGAGTTAACTATCCTAAATATATATGCACCCAATCAGGAGCACCCAGATTCATAAAACAAGTTTCTTAAAGACCTACAAAGAGACTTAGACCCCCAAACAATAATAGTGGGGGACATGATTATGTCAATATTCATAGAAAAGGCCTTCAATAAAATTCAACATCCCTTTATGTTAAAAATTCTCAATAAACAAGGTATTGAAGAACCATACCTCAAAATAATAAGAACCATTTATTACAAACTAACAGCCAGTATCATACTGAATGGACAATACCTGGAAACATTCCCCTTGAAAATTGGCACAAGACAAGGATGCCCTGTCTTGCCACTCTTATTCAACATAGTATTGGAAGTTCTCGCCAAGGCAAACAGTCAAGAGAAAGAAATAGCGTGTATTCAGATAAGAAGAGAGGAAGTCAAATTGTCTTTATTTGCAGATGACATGATCCTATATCTAGAAAACCTCACGAACTCAGCCCAAAAGCTTCTTAAGCTGGTAAGTAACTTCAGCAAAGTCTCAGGATGCAAAATCAATATGTAGAAATCACAAGCATTCCTATACACCAACAACAGACAAGCAGAGAGCCAAATCATGAATGAACTCCCATTCACAGTTGCCACAAAGAGAATAAAATACCTAGGAATACAACCAACAAGAGAAGTGAAGGACCTCTTCAAGGAGAACTACAAACCACTGCTCAGGGAAATCAGAGGGGACACAGTGGATGAAAAAACATTCCATGTTCATGGATACAAAGAATCAATATCGTGAAAATGGCCATACTGCTCTAAGCAATTCTTAGATTCAGTGGTATTCCCATTAAACTACCATTGACATTCTCCACAGAATTAGAAAAAAACTATTTTAAAATGCATATGGAACCAAAAAAGAGCGTGTATAGCCAGGACATTCTTAAGCAAAAAGAACAAAGCTGGAGGCATCATGCTACCCAACTTCAAACTATACTACAAGGCTACAGTAATCAGAACAGCATGGTACTGGTAAGAAACAGACACATAGACCAATGGAACAGAAAAAAGAACCCAGAAAAAAGGCCACACACCTACAACCATCTGATCTTCAACAAACTTGACAAACACAAGCAATGGGGAAAGAATTTCCTGTTCAATAAATGGTGCTGGGAGAACTGACTAGCCATATGAGGAAAATTGAAAATGATCCTTTGCTTACACCTTATATAAAAATTAACTCAAGATGGATTAAATACTTAAATGTAAAACCCGAAATCATAAAAGCCTTAGATGAAAATCTGGACAAAACCACTCAGGACATAAGTATGGGCAAAGATTTTGTGATGAAATCACCAAAAGCAGTTACGACAAAAGCAAAAATTGACAAATGGAATCTAATTAAACTAAAGAATTTCTGTGTAGCAAAAGAAACTGTCATCAGAGCAAACAGGTAAGCTACAGAATGGGAGAAAATGTTTGCAATCTATCAATCTGACAAAGGTCTAACATCCAGAATCTACAAGGAACTTAAGAAAATTTATAAGAAAAAACAACCCCATGAAAAAGTGGACAAAGATTATGAACAGACATTTCTCAAAAAAAGACATATGTGTGGCCAAGAAACATATGAAAAAAAGCTCAGTATTACTGATTATTAGAGAAATGCAAATCAAAACCACAGTGAGATACCATCTTACACCAGTCAGAAAGGCGATTATTAAAAAGTTGAGAAACAACAGATGGTGGTGAGATTGTAGAGAAATAAGAACTCTTTTACACTGTTGGTGGGATTGTAAATTAGTTCACATTGTGGACAACAGTGGTGATTCCTTAAAGATTTAGAATGGAAATAGCATCTGACCCACAATCTCACTAGTGGTTATATATCCAAAGCTATATAAATCATTCTATTATAAAGATACATGCATATGTATATTCATTACAGCACTATTCATATAGCAAAGATATGGAATCAACCTAGATGCCCATCAATGATAGACTGGATAAAGAAAATATGGTGCGGCCGGGCGTGGTGGCTCAAGCCTGTAATCCCAGCACTTTGGGAGGCCGAGGCGGGCGGATCACGAGATCAGGAGATCGAGACCATCCTGGCTAACACGGTGAAGCCCCGTCTCTACTAAAAAATACAAAAAACTAGCCAGGCGAGGTGGCGGGCGCCTGTGGTCCCAGCTACTCGGGAGGCTGAGGCAGGAGAATGGCGTGAACCTGGGAGGCGGAGCTTGCAGTGAGCTGAGATCCGGCCACTGCACTCCAGCCCGGGCAACAGAGCAAGACTCTGTCTCAAAAAAAAAAAAAAAAAAAAAAAAAAATATATATATATATATATATATATATATATATATATATATATATATATATATAAATACTATGCAGTCATTAAAAGGAATGAGATCATGTCATTTGCTGGGACATGGATGAAGCTGGAGGCCATTATCCGCAGCAAACTCACACAGGAACGGAAAACCAAGCACCGCTTGTTTTCACTTATAAGTGGGAGCTGAACAATGAGAACACATGGACACCGGGTGGGGAACAAGATACACTGGGGCCTCTTGGGAGAGGATGACAGGGAAGTGCATTAGGAAAAGGAACTAATGCTTGCTCGGCTTAATACCTAGGTGACAGACTAATCCAGAAAGCTCCCAGAACTGGTAAATAAATTCAGCAAAGTTTCAGGATACAAAATAATGTACACAAATTAGTAGCTCTGCTGTGCACCAACAGCTACCAAGCTGAGAACCAAATCTAGAACTCAACCCTTTTACAATAGCTGCAAAAAAATAAGTGAATAAATAAAATACTCAGGAATATACTCAACCAAGGAGGTGAAAGACCCTATAAGGAAAACTACAAAACACTGTTGAAAGAAATAATCGATGACACAAATGGAAACATCCCATGCTCTTGGATGGGTAGAATCAATACTGTGAAAATGACCATATGCCAAAAGTAATCTACAAATTCAATGCAATTCCCATCAAAATATGTGCTCTGTGAGCACGAACAATGCTCACAGAACTAGAAGATATACAAAAAGTTGTTACTGCCCTGTTCTGTCCGCTGTCCTGTCCAAAAAAACCAAAAAAAACAAAAAATCGCGATTGTGTTTGCCTGATGGGACATTTGATTTTTTTCTTCTTTAGTTTCTTAGCACCTTTTTGAATTTGTTGTAATTAGAGCATATTTACTTTTAAATTTTGTGAAACTTTTATTAAAAATACTGTAGATGAAACATTTTCTCTGTTTCCTATATTGAATGTATGTTTTAAAACAGAATTTCTCCTTACAATGGTTTTGTTTTTTTTTTGTTTTGTTTTGATTTGGAAACAGAGTCTCGCTCTGTTGCCCAGGCTGGAGTGCAGTGGCAGTACCTTGGCTCACTGCAGTCTCTGCCTCCATGGTTCAAGTCCTTCTTGTGCCTCACCCTCCCAGGTATCTGGGACTATAGAGGTGCACCACCATGCCCTGCTAATTTTTTTGTATTTTTAGTAGAAATGGGGTTTCACCATGTTGGCCAGGCTGGTCTCGAACTCCTGAGCTCATGCAATCTGCCAGCCTTAGCCTCCCAGAGTGCTGGGATTACAGGCATGAGCCATCGCACCTGGCCTTCTTAAGATGATTTTGAACATGGCAGTATATGCGCCCTCAAAGGAGACATCTCAGAGTTAATTTCACAGTACCATTTGTAAGACACATACTGGCTTTGAGGGGGGTGTAACTCCTCAAAGGCGTTTACTTTTCTTCTTATATGACACAATAGAAGTTTAGTGTTTTTTTTCTAGTCTGATTTTAAATGATTTCATGTTACTCTTGCAACTTTTCACTGTGTAAGATATTTTGATATATTTGTTTATCATGTCACTATTTCCACAACTATGCTATATAATGCAATAATATCACTGGTTAAATGCTCAGGAAGTTCAAATCTATACCAGATTTCAAAGGCCAAGATTTGAGTAATTTCTTAATTAGAAACAATAATACAGACCGAACTTGTTCCTTGAAAATGTGGAGAAATCAATATTTAGTATCTATTGTTTGTTAAATATTACCTGAGGTAATTAATATATGTTGCATGTAGTTCTCCCAAAAGTAAGATGAGGAGATAGAGCTTCAAAAATGTTAAATAACTTAAACATTGTCCCACAGTCTGATTGGGCTGGTATTTCTGATGAAGATTTCCTACTTTTCCATTTTTGTGGGCCTTCAGGAGAAACAATGAAGTATGGGTACAGTGTGAGTGGCACATGAATTGAGTCATGGATTAGAAAGTTGAACTCCCATGGGGACACTATGATTTCTTACTTTTTCATTTGTATCTTCTTGCAAAACTTTCTTTGTTAATCAAACAGTATGAATGAAAATAAATACTATTTATTAAAGCCAAACAAAGATGATTAAAAAGCAAACAAATATTTTTAAAATTAAGTCAAATTAGCTTTGAATTATTTATATGTAATTCAGTATGTAAATAGATATCACACACACACACACATATATATACACACATATACACACACACACACATAGTGTCCTCATTGGGACTTCAGAAATCTAATCCACGATTCAATTCATATGCCACTCACACTGTCCCCATACTTCATTGTTTCTCCTGAAGGCCCACAAAAATGGAATTGTGCTAGACCCCTCTCATCATTTTTCTATATTTGTCCAATTCTTTCTGAATTCTATAGAAAACACAACATAGACTTTTAAGCTGTAAATTTTGATATACTTCATATATCTTTGAAACTAGAAGCCAACTATTGTGTTCTATGAAAGTCTCCTGGAATAAGTTATAAAAGAAACAAATATTGTCATTCATGCTAGTTTATTCAGGTTAAAATAACTGGTTTATGTTCAATTTTATTTGAAATATCATTTGACACAGCAATTCCATCACTGGATATATATCCAAAGGCACATAAATCATTCTATTTTAAAGACACATGCACACATATGTTAACTGCAGCCCTATTCACAATAGCAAAGACATAGAATCAGCCTAAATGTCTATCAATGTTACACTGGATAAAGAAAATGTAGTACATATAGACCATGGAATACTATGCAGTCATAAAAAAGAATGAGATCATGTCCTTTGCAGGAACATTGATGGAGCTGGAAGCCATTACCCCCAGCAAACTAACACAGGAACAGAAAGCCAAATACTGCATGTTCTCACCTATAAGTGGGAGCTAGATGATGAGAACACATGGACACAGAGAGGGGAGCAACATACTTGGAGGAGGGAGAGGATCAGGAAAAATAACTAGTGGATACTGAGCTTAATATCTGGGTGATGAAATGATCTGTACAACAAATCCCATGATATGAACTGGCTTTGTTTTTCTACCTCCTGATACCACTTTTGGCTATATGATTTCTTTTGGACAATGAAAGGAGGTAGAAGTGACTATATGTTTGTTCCAGGCCCAGGCATTATGTGATATTTTATGCCCCTATTTGCTCGATTTCACTTTTGCTATCACTATTAGAAAAATATGGCCGGACACGTGGCTCACGCCTGTAATCCCAGCACTTTGGGAGGCCGAGGTGGGTGGATCACCTGAGGTCAGGAGTTTGAGACCATCCTGACCAACATGGAGAAACCCCATCTCTACTAAAAAAAATACAAAATTAGCCAGGCTTGGTGGTGCATGCCTGTAATCCCAGCTACTGGGGAGGCTGAGACAGGAGAATCACTTGAACCCAGGAGGCGGGGGTTGCGGTGAGCTGAGATCGCGCCATTGCACTCTAGCCTGGGAAATAAGGGCAAAACTCCATCTCAAAAAAGAAAAAAAAAAAAAAAAAGAAAAAAAAGAAAAGAAAAGAAAAGAAAAGAAAAGAAAAGAAAAGAAAAGAAAAAGAAAAGAAAGAAAAACATGCCAGGCGTGATGGCTCACACCTGTAACCCTAGAATTTTGGGAGCCAAGGTGGGTGGATCACTTGACCTCAGGAGTTTGCGGTCAGCCTGGGCAACATGGTGAAACCCCATCTCTACAAAAATACAAAAATTAGCTGGGCATGGCGGCACATGCCTGTAGTCCCAGCTACTCAGGAGCCTGAGGTGGGAGGTAGAGGTTGCAGTGAGCTGAGATTATACCACTGCACCATCAGTCTGGGTGACAGTGAGATTTTGTCTCAAAAAAAGAAATGAAAACAGAAAAAGCATACTTTTGCAAACACATTGGTTTCAAGAGGAAGATGAGATACAAACCTGAACAGAACCACCAACAAACCAAACCGACCAAGCCAAGATCAGTAATCTCCTAGCTGACAATTCACCTACCAGCGAGCCCAGCTGAGGCTAGTAAAACCACACATAGGAATCCATCTTAGGTCAGCCAAACCCTTAGATGGCCTGCAGGCTTGAGAGCTAATAAATGCATATATTTAAATCTGCTGATATATTGGGCATTTGTTATGCATTGTTTGTGAACATAGTTAACTCCTAAAAGTATGGGCTCAAGAAGTTTGCAATAAGTTGAAAACTGAACTGGAGTGATAGAGATCGTCTTGTAGGGTGCTGCAGTGTTCATATGTCAAGTGATTTGAATCAGCCATAGGAAATTAGAATGGTAAGTGAAAGATCATTGCAAAAAGCTGACTAAAAGCCTTTCCAACACCAGGTTCTTTCTCTGCATTAGAAAGATAAAATTTCAAACTGCATGTGAAAATAATTAGTGCTATATATACATAGTGGCATACTAATGGACTTAAACTTCCTGAGTGAAAGCAGTTTGCAAACTGAAAAATGTTTTGTAAGTGAAAAGGATTGTTATTTAGTGAAATGATTATTATGCCTTTCACTATAAAAAGAAGTTCTTATATTGAAATATCTATAAAATTCTGCTTCATTGAGAAATACAATGACCTTCTTGGTAATTGCTCCATTACTTTGAAAGCAAACTATCGTAGCACAAAAATATTAAAAGGCAAATTTTCTGTAAACAGGGATTGTTTTAGTGCATTCTAGTGAGGGATAAGAGATTCTATATATCAGTTATTGGAATACTGTAATATTTGCTAAAAGCAAAAATAGTTTTCAATAATTTTTAAAGACAAAATGTACTTCTAATAAAATGATAAAATGTAGTTCCAACAATCTGCATATTTTTATGAAGTTCGTTTATTATTTTGGAAGCGTATATACATTACAGTCATTCCTCAGTATGCCTGGGGCATTGGTTGAAGGAATTCTGCGTACCAAAATCCGAGCGTACTTCAGTCTCCCAGTTGGCCCTAAGGAACCTCTGTGCAGGAAAGTAAGTCTTTCCTATACATGGGCTTCACATCCCCTGAATATAATATTTTCCATCCACGTTTGGTTGAAGAAAAATCTGTGTGTAAGTGGATCTGTGCATTTCAGGTCCAAGTTATTCAAGAGTCAACTGTACTTTTACTTATTTAAACTAAATTCAGAGAAGTAAACTCCTTAGCTCAAATTATTAGGTATCTTATTCCTTGATTCTTCATGAATTCAGCTACTTTATATCATGTTAGCAATTGTAGGAAAAATTACAGCAACATTTTCTTCAGATTACAAATAGTTTAGCTTAGGAGATGATTCTTCCTGATGTTTTATGAAAAAGTTGTTGATTTGGGAGGAAGTAATGGGAAACTACAGAATATTTTTCAACATCTACTGTGTCCCAAGAAATATGTTAGGTATTTTATTTTCCATAGCTCATTCAATTCTCACAAATTTTTGAGTTAGACATTATTATTATACCTATATTATAGTTTAGAAAATGAAATGTATTGATGTGAATAGGTAAACAACTATTGATAAAAGGTCAAAACAAATAAAACAATGTCCTAATCATGGAACAAAGAGACAGAATAAAATAGAGATCATAGAATAGATACCAGTCAGGACTGACTATACAATATGTGGGACCCAGTAGGAAAATGTGGAGCCTCTGGTATATAATGATGAAAAATGTAAAATCAGTGGCAACAGAGCATTAAATCAAGCACAGTACCTTGCAAGCATGAGCTCTGTGTGACTGTACAGGTTTCATGACCATAAAGCCTGCTGTCTTAGTCTCTTCGGGCTGCTATAACCAGGTACCATAGAGTGGGTGACTCAAAAAACAAAAAAATTGCTTCTCACAGTTATGGAGGTTGAGAAGTCTGTGATGTGGGCTAGCATGATTGGGGTCTGGTGACGGCTGTCTTCCTGGTTTGCAGATGGCTGTATTCTTGCTGTGTTTTCACATTACAGAGAACAGACAGAAGAAATAAGCTCTCTCTGTCTTTTTAATAAGGGCACTAATCCCATCATGAGGCTCCATCCTCATATCCTAATTACTTTCCAGAGGCCTCGTCTCTGCATACCATCACCTTGGGGATCAGAGTTGCAGCATATGAATTTTGAAGGAACACACACATTCAGTCCCCAGCACCTTCCTGATAAATATATTTCAAATGTTGGATGAGGAACTGCATGATGTGGCCTTAAAGTTCTCTTTCTGAACTTGTTGAGATGCAACAAATGGTGACACTGAAAGGAATTGTGGAACCCATGTCCTTTAATCCATCAAGTGTTTAGACGAAGGCCCTAAGGTTCATGATAGTACAACTAGGATCTGGAAAATACTTACTAACCAGAAACAGTGACAGCGCAGGAGTCAGGGGCTCCAGAGTTTTAGTGTAGTGTTCCCTCTGCTATATCAGGCTGCTCCTATAATGGGAACCAAAAATTGCTCAATTTTAGTTTTTCAAGCAGAGATCACAAATGCGGGGGTGGAACTCCCGCTGAATAAGGTGTGCAGAGTGCTTTGTTTATTCTAAACATAGTTTTACAATCATTAAAACAAGCAGAAAAGAATAAATATTTTATATTAAAAATGTGGATATCCATTTTCTTTTGAAAAATCAGGCTAAATTGGATGTGCCTTCCTCCCCATGTGTACAATGGGGATAGCCTGATGCTGGGGAGTTCCTGACCCCCTCAACCTCTCACTAACGAAGAAAATCAATGCTCTCCCGGGGATTACAGTCTCTAGTGTCCTCCAATTTTTATTTATAACAAACCTGTTTTCTCCTTTATGTTATCTGCTTGGTTCTTGAATCAGTTAAAGCTTTTGGTTTCTGCTTTGAAGATTAAATATTCAGTATTCCTTTATCTGAGACACTATCTCTTCTTCAGAAATAGAAAGTGAAGTTAGACATGGGCAAAGGACTAGAAGATGCAATGTTCCTCCTGATGTAATAGTTGTTTATAATGGCATACGGTTATATTAAGGTAATTCTACAATGTTTGGTAATTATGTCTTTATAAAACCTCACTTTACCATTTAAATTGAGCCTATGCACCATGGTTGTTTATGTTTAAAACAACTTACTAGGTTTTTCTTTTAGTGGGGCTACCTGAATAGCTGTTCTCAGGATAATGACTGTAACTGCAATCTCACGCCTTAATAATTTCAAAATTCTTGAACATCCCCTTGGCCTTTTTCTCTACACCCATTCCCTGTTGAGAATGAAAATGTGGAGATACCTCATTGAATGTCTGAGCATATTCTTGTTTATACTGATGCGCAAGTCCCCAAGGTCTGTCTCTAACATTGTCCTGCAAACAACACATCCTTAGCAAAGGCATAGCCTGACTCCCTGCTGTAATCAACCCTCCAGAGAAATTTAATTTTTAATTAAATGAAGCAGAGTGTTTACTTTTGCTCTAGAGATGATTAATCAGAACTTTGTTATTTGTGTTGCAAAAAAAGGGATAAATTAACTATACTTTTAATTAGACCAGAGGGAATTTACTTTCACTGTCTCATATCTAACTAAAGGAAAAGCGGGTTCTCTGAAACAAAGATATAGGGTGCTTAAAATATTCAATAGCAGGGAGTGCAGAGGTTAGGCCTTTTGATCATTAACATGCTAACTGTAGGTTCTGGACAGTGTATTCACTGAATTCCTTATCTTAATAGCACAGGTTAATTTATTGTTTAACTGTCATGAATTTAGTTTTTTTCTCAAATTGTTCTCTCTGAACAGATGAGATAAAATCAAATCAAATACTTTCCTCATTGAATTAGTCAACTATGACTGGCATAACAAAATGCCACAAACTGGGTGGCTTCAATGACATAAATGTATTTTCTCACAGTTTTGGAGGCTAGATATCCAAGATCAAGGTGCTGGCAGATTCAGTTCCTTATGAGGATCCCTTTCCTGGTTTGTAGGTGACCACCTTCTCACTGTGACTTCACATGGTTCTCATATACAGAAGTGATTGCTCAAAATTTACAGACTATTTTATTTAATAAAGATAAGATTCAAGTCCAGCTTTGCTGGACACTATGCTGGAGGAAGAATAGTAAGAGAATCTGCAGTCGTTGCTTCTTTACCATTTACCAGTCATTGCTTTCTTTACCAGTCATTGCTTCTTTACCAAGAAAAAGTGAGTATAGAACTCTCTAAATAAATGATATGACTGCTTCTTTGTGTGAAATATATTCCTCTTTGTCTCTGTCCTTTGGAAACTCTAAGACAAATGAGAATTTCAATCACAGCAAATAAGTTGATCATTTTATTGATAAATTTGTACTTTTATGACATTCTATTTCTACTTGTTATTCTACATACGAATATCTGTTTTTCAAGTAATTTACTAAAATTCCATCTGAAAACAGTGAAGACATGAAATAAAAGCTGCCAATATTCTGTCTTAACTATTTAGAGAAAAGCCTTGTTTCATGTGACTCCAAAATCTGTTAGACACAGAAAATGTGTATTATAGCAAGAAGAGCCAAAGAAGTTAATATTGTTAAATCATGTGTTTATTTGGTAAAATATTACCAAAGGTATACTCTTTTTTTCTTTTATGTATAAGTTTTAGAAAAGCAAATTTCACTTATTTGGAAGAGTCACATATAGATACTTTCATATATGGCTTATTTATGTCATTCATTCACAAATATTTACTGAATGTTTTACTTTGGGCTAAGTGCTAGAGATACAATGCCCATTAAGGTCTCATGAATTTTGAAGTACAGTGGGAATGACAAACATTAATCAAACAACCACAGAAGCATATGAAATTATAACTGACATGTGAAAAAGGAGAGAACCATATGCTATGGTGTTTATGATAGAAGTGTTTGATCAAGTCGAGAAAATCAGAGAGGGTGTAAGCTGGTATCTGAATGATTAGTAGAATTAATATGTTAAAGAAAAGAAAGATACACTGTAGGAGGAGAAACTATCACTGAAAAGACCCCTTTACCTGTCATATGGCATTTAGAGAAACTAGAAGTTAATGTAGGCAGGAAACATGCTCATAGTTGGGGTTTGAAAATATCATTCTGGCTATGGCATAAAGAATGGAGTGGAGATTACCCTTATTAGGAGACCGTTACAATGGCCCAAATTATAAGTAAAAATAGATTATGGTAGTTAGAAATTCTTGCCTAGTCTGAAGCCACCTAAGAGATGACCTTCCTGAATTGGCCCCTAAAAAAATGTCAAGAAGATGCAAATATATTCAAAGTCAAAAATTTATTTTATGATTTTTAACATTTTTCTAACTTTTATTTTTGAAATAGTTTCAGACTTGCAGACAATCAGTTAATGCCTGCATATACTTCAAATAGATTTTCCACATATTCTCATCTTATGTCCACAATACAATGATCAAAACTAGGAAATTAATATTGCTGCAATACTATTGGCTAATCTTCATATCTCATTCAAATCTTGGCAACTTTCTCACTGATCTGAATATGACCCAGGCATCAGGCATCGATCTGGAAGCACACATCGCATTGATTGCTGTTGCCTTAGTCTTTTTAAGTCTGAGGCAATTCCTCAGCTTGTTTTGTCTTTCATCACCTTGACACTTTTTTGAAGAGTATTCTTAAGTTATTTTGTAAAATAGCCCTCAATTTGAATTTGTCTATGTTTCCTCTTGACTAAATTTAGGTTATATATTTTTGGTAAAAATATGAAGAAGTGATTTTGAAATTTTTTAAGCACTTTATTTCAGGAGGCACATAGTACGAATTGTCCCATTGTGATAATTTTGATCACTTGGTTACAGTAATGCCTGCCAGGTTTCTCCACTGTAGAGTTACTGTTATTCCACTTCTCTTTGTAATTCATATTTATGCCAAGACAATATACTTGCAGACTATGTAAATATTCTCCCTCATCATAATTTTGCCAATTAATTTTAACATCTATTGAAGACCCTTGCCCAAAACAATTATTAATGTGGTATTGACAAATGCTAAGCTTTCTATTTCTGTCATTTCTTCTACATTTACTAATTGGAATTTTGCGGTAAGGAAGAACTTTTCCTTTCCCCCATTTATTTATTTATTCAATTATTTATTTATATTGGTATAAACTCATGGATATTTGCTTAATTCTACAGATTATAATATATTACTCTCATTGTTTGTTTCCACTAATTGTTCCAGCTTTGGCCATTGATGGCATCTTCAAGTTGACTCCTGTGTCCTTTGGATGTGTCTCCACGATTTTTAAAAATTTCCTTACTTCCTGCTATCGTAAGATTGTACAGGTTTATCTTGTACTTTTCCTGTCTTAGTCCTCTCATTAGCCATTTATACAAGCACTAATGCCAAATAATTTCTACTATGTTGATCCCCAAAGGGCATTCTCAGGATAAGGAAAACAAACGCTTATATTCACCATACACTGACCTAAATATGAGTCATTCTTTATGATCAGACCATCCAAGATTGGTTATATAAAAGCCAAACTCCAAAGAAAGCCAGCCAAATTTTATCATCAAAATGTAAATGTAATGCCTATGATCCAGGAATAATTAAAATTCAATTGAATTCAGTTCACGGGTAGGAGCTACATAGAACACATGTGAGATTAGCTTATTTCTAAAGCCCAGTGCTCAAACTATAATCTATTTCCTCACAGCTTAAATGCCCAAAAGCCCTTGCTTAAACTGTAGATAGAATCTTCTCCTGGGAATGACATGTCTAGGAATTAGTTGCAAAGCATTATATAACAGGAGAACCAAAAGAGTCAATAAAAACCCAAACTCTCTGATCCCAGGCTAAGAGTTGTGGAGCTCAGGGAGTGGTTGTTGGCCTACCATTGCACCAGGATTTGCAGAATTCAAACAAATAAATTATTTCATTTAGCAAACATTAGAAGGCCCATGTTATATTGCAACTTGTCTCTAGGACTCAGCATTCAGTTAAGCACTTGGGCCTGTGTGGATTAGCTGAAAATGCATGAAATATGTAACAGAAGAAGCAGGAGGAAAAGCAGACAACAGAGCTTCAGGACGTAACAGATATATACATATATATACACAAACATACATATACATGCATATCAATTAATTAATTTCCAACAAATGTGGGTCAGAGGAGAGTTGAAAAGTGATTGCCAAATGGAACTAGCTATTATCCTATTATGCAAAATAAAGATATGGCATTTATGATTGTTTTGGTGATTTTTAAAATAGAAAATAATTTTGGAATCTGTTTTAGGACAGAATTCATTTGTAGAGAATGACATAAAAGAACCAGGAAAAGCTGCAACATAGTGGATAGCTCCAGCTTTCTTTGGTGCCATAGGCTCATGTCCCACCCTCAACATACCAGTGTGTAGACTCAAAAACACTAAAAATTGTGACTGCAAAGTCTCCAGTTTCCTACACAAAAGTGCTGATTCTTTATTTTTTTGACCAATTTATGAGACAATTTATCCAATTAATGATACATCCATCTTAGTCTAAGAAATAGCAGTTATTCTGTGGGTATTCAGTATACTGCTTTGTATCTTAGAGATATTCAACTAACTCAGTAATAGCAGGTATATTTTATAAAATAAAGAAAATAATTATGACTGGTTTTGAACAATTTTCAGTGGAATACTAGAGGGAGGAAAACAAAATTTACAATTAAAAACATTTAAATGATAAAAGAACTACTTATATATGTAATGAATTTATTATAAGATGATGATATAAGTCATTGGCATTTTTCTTCTAAAATACTTATTTGGGTGTTTGTTTTACCTTTTCATTAGTTACATTCAAGTCTCTGTTGTATTTAAGCCTCTGTTATTCCTGTGCGTGCTATAAAGCCTGATATACTTTGTATCAGCCATTTCATTCTTATGGATGACCAGAGAATAAAAAATACCTTAAAATAATTCTCAATAAAGGGTAATAAGGAACAAAACCTGTAGAAACTATGTAGAAAGCAGATCCAAAAAGACTGTAGTAGACCTCTTAGTTTTGGATGATTCTTACCTTTGCTTTTGATTATTAATGCTTTGATGAAGACTACAACCCATATTGTGAGGTGATTATAAGTTATGATACTATACTTTAGTTTTATGACATTTACTCTTTAAAGTCATTAATTTTGGAATTAAATATATGAGGTGGTATGTTGTAATTTCTTGATGAGATTAAAGAGGAAATATTTTATTTGTTGGAAGGAGAAAATGTGAAAATGGAAAGGTAGGTTGAAATCTAAAAATCACAAAAAATCCACTTTACTTCATTCTCTTATTTTTTTTCTTTCAACTTTTATCTCCTTTATTCGAAGTATGATCTGTTTCAGTAGAAATAATATTAGTAATTCATTCTGAACGCTAGTTGAGGCAGAAGTCACTCTGGCTTCTCATCTGAGGACTTTTGAAAGACAGATGTGGTTCAGCTGCCTGAGCATCTACATGGATTCTTTAATATAATTGCTAAAAGATCACAGATTAAGGAAGTGATTTATGTCTCTCTATGTAATTTTTTGTAGTACATCTCCATCATTTCAATGAGACAGAAACCTCAGAAAAGTTGTCATCTGTACATCAATCATCAAATAAATGTTGGCACTTTTCCATTGTATGTTGCTTAAATGACTTTGGTCGGCATATTTTGTGTTATAACTCTTTTTACTAATAAAGTAGGGAAAGCCAAGTTTCTTGAACACTGATGTTACTGGGAAAATAGAGATGTTGATAAAGGCATAATCATAAATAAAAATGACTGAAAATGTCCATTCATGGTATGCTACACACATTCATATTTATGTCCCTAGATAATAAATATGCTCTATTAGTAAGTTAATAGATTGGTATTTAATTTAGAAAGTAGTATTTGCTAATTTTGTTGGTGTGAGTTTGTCCTCTGGGTGAACTAACCACATAGACTAGCAAATCTACAAAACTGAAGACCAAGTTGAAATAGCATCCCTGGTGACTTAAGGAAGAAATTGTGATAATACCTTTATACATGACTCAAAAAATCTAATACAAATATAAAGTATCAGGAAACCGGGATATTCCGGTAATGAAACAGAACTAGAAGACAATAAAAAATGTAGATCCTCTTACTTCAGAAAGGAATCTAGAAGCTTTCTTCTCAATTTTCATAATGTATCATTGAGAAATTCTCAAGAACCTGCTGCTTGATGAAAGCTGATTGTCTCAAGTGTTGTTTGTTAACACACAACACCTTTGTGGTTTCAGCACATTAAGAAGCACAAAAATATTCATTATTATTTTAACAGCTGGAGAAAAAAAATGTCTGGGAACACACATGAGAAACCTTCTGGGGGACTCCTAGCCAGAGGCAAGTAGTATGATAGATGGTTAAGGGTTAGATTCAAGAGAAATGTAGGAACCTAAGAAAGCAAGGTTGTATAGCTAACAATTTCATGCCAGACTTACATCTATTCGACATACAGCCCTAGATTATGAATACCTTCTCTGAATAGTTCTCCTCCTGTATCACCCAGTGGAAGGAGGTCTTTACCACATTGTCTGGTGTGGTATGTCCAGTGTGAGCATGTCACTGTGCTGGCATATGATGTGGTTTAGTCAGTAAATACCAGTCTTTTCGCTTAAAACTGTCCCTGCTTCTCTGTGAAAGATCTATACATAGTGAGGATTATGCTTTTGGGGTTGAGCCTTGCTCATCATTTTGGAAATGATACAGTTTCATATTAGAATCAATGATACAATAAGTCATACAAGTGACAATGTGTGGCATTTAACAATGTGTGACAATGCACGACATCTCAGTACCTGGAATGTCTTTATGGGCATGTGCTTTGTCTCCTGGTGATTTTCCTAGGAGTGACATGAAGCAGCTCTGCCTTCGAGGTGACTTTACCCTTGACTGCTCTTTTAATCCAGGAAAATTCCCGAGTGAGAATGAACTCCTTTGCTCTGTGTGATTATTTCTCCATCACATGTGAAGAAAAATGGGGAAAACTACCTTCAATCCAGATTTGGTTAAAACATGGTTCAGAGTGGCCTTGTTACTATGACTAGTTATAAAGTAGCTATTTATGAAGTTATTTTACTATTTTCAAACCAGCAGAGATGTTTATTAAAGAATGTTCATAATCTGGTTGTATAGTGGAAAAATAAACAGGAGCATCAGACTCACTGATCAAGGACCTGGTTGGAATCCCTTACCCCATGTATTCCATGTAACTATGTGACATTGCTTTGTGATTTTAGATTGACACTATTTGGAAGGTCAGTAAACCTCTGTGAAACATTATTTTCTTATCTCTAAAATGGAAATTATAACCACCTTACTGATGTGAGGAACAAATGTAATATCTCATGCTACCATGCTGTTGTATGCTATTGCTTGACTAATACTAATCGTTATTATTGAAGTAATCTCTTACCATAAACTCAGAAAATATGTAGCTGTTAGCAAAATTTCAAATTAAGTTTATTATTTGCTATGTAAAAAAGCACAGATTTCTTCCCAATGTAAACAATTTATATGCTTCTATACTATGTGACATTTCAGATAGAGAATAAAAGGTTGGCAGTACTAATACATATTATATAAAATAGCTTTATGATTTCATAGAGCTGTCTCACACAATACATATTAATAGTTCCAATGCCTTAAGGTGACATAGTATTTGTCCTTAAATATTGCCCAAGATTGAGTTTCTGAAAAGAGTGTTTAAAATCTAATTTTGGGGGATATAAAAATGAAAGTATACAGAAATTCTTTAGCAAATTTTTCAGTTCCATAAGTAATTATTTGTTGATTTATATTGCAATTTAGGAAAATATGCATATGATTATAGTTTGCCTAAAAGGAAGTGCACTAAAATATTTTGTAGTTCTATTTTTCAAAATATCATAAATAGAGAACGTGATTATTAGTCACATACTCTCGATTTTCAGAATATTAGCATCCAAATGAAAACGGTCAGCTCTTATTAACAATTTTAAAACCTAAACCTTTATATGAAAATGCATTTTTTGTGCCATCCATTCATTCTCCATGAATATTTATTGAGTACCTGAACTCCTTACGATGCAGAGAAAATGAGTTTCCAAGTTCACAGTTGTGGTTTAAGGAGACTCCAGATTATTTCACTACTGAAAACAGTCAGAATTGAGAATAGCTAGACAGAGACAATGTTTAAAGGGTGTTTAAGGGTGAGGTCTGCCTGATGTGGCCCTGCCCAGCTTTCAAAATTCATCATGTGACGTTTTTGCCCTTTTCCTTTGTGATCTAGCTACATCATCTCTTTAGTGTAACCCTATTATATTCCTGTCCAGATCGGGATAGAACCTACTAATTCCTTACTCTGTAACTCCTTTCTTCCCCAAGGTCCTTGTAACTCTCCTATGGGCATCTGTCCTATGTGGCTGCCTTTTCTGTATTCAAGGGAATCCTTCTCAAGTTCCACCTGCACAACATAAACCAAAACTCAAAAAATCCCAGGTTTCCATGCATTAGGAAACAGACAGATGAGCAAGGCCCACCAATCAGACACAGTCCCAATAAGCTCCCAGATCCTTTGAGTGGTGCTTCCCTTTTGCCCATCACTGCAAGGAATAGAAATGTCCGGCTTTGGTGAAAATGGTGGAAGTTGCAGCAGTTTTCTAGTGTTTGAAAAGTCAAGTTCTTCATACCAAAGTGACATTGGTGGACACCAAAGATGATTCACTCTGGTTGTGGTGGATCAAAATAAACACCAGCAACCATTTCATCAGGCCAGTTCTATTGTGTGGTTTTAAGTGGTGTCCTGGACGTTTGCGTCAGAGCCTGTTCCTCCCAACAATGTTGCAGGCTACCTGATATACTTCCAATATTTTCTGGCAACCAGCTAGAGTTGGCAACAGAAGCATCTGTTGCTTGCAGCTAAGAATTCTGTTAAACGTCCCCCAATGCAGCCCTATCGAAAAAAGTCTCTTCTTTATCTATTTTTTTTTATCTCAGAATGCTGGTTTATTACCTTCCTAGCACTTATCAGAATTTCTTATTAGTTGTTTCTTTATTTGATTGTTATGTCTTTCCAAAGGGACGGTAAGGCAGAGGAACTTGAGGACAGAGGCAGTGTCTTCTTATGCATCACTGTATCCACAGCACTAAGTACAGTTCTTGAAATTTAGTAGTTGCTTCATGAATGTTTTCTGAAGCAATACATGAAGCATGTGAAAGCTACTTCTTCATTTTCTTAGCTTATATTCTTCACTCAGTGAATGAATCAATAAATTAAAGAACCTTATCTCCTTTTGACTTAGTCCGATTTCCCCAGACTAAGCAGAGCCTGAGACAAAGGCTTATGATTTTTACTTAATTAAGGAGTGCAAGCCCAGGGAGTATAACTGAGGGACAAGGAGAGTAATAGGTCTGGAGAGAGAGTCAGCGTGAAGATGTTCTATTGAACTGACTTCTACTATGTGAGTCTATTTGATATTGTTCGACCATTTAATGAGAAGCCATATACATGTGTCTCAGAAAAGTCCTCTGGAAAGGTGAAAGAAGCAAGAGTGTATCCACTAATTTCTAACTGCCCCTGGACAATGGTGTGCTTTACACAGTGGTAAATTCCCCTCTCTTTTGCATTCATCTATAGGAGTTTGGAAGAGTACCATATCACTGAGACCTCATAAAGGAAGTACCAGGGTAAAGCACAAGGAGCATATGGCACAGGTAAGAAGAAAGCTGTGGTCATGATATGCCTGTGTGAGGGGACCACAGCTCATGCAGAGCTGCTGGCTATGGTGGCAGCTCGAACAACGGAGGGATAAAATTTGGGAGGATCTCCTTAGGAGATGTCAACCACATTTTTTACTTCTCAAAGTGTACCTTGAGGGAAATAGTTGGATGGAAATCTGGTTTAATCATATGTAAAGAACAATTATTAGGTTTTCTTTAGCTTTTTTTTTTTTTGGCGGAGGGGGGTGAGTGAGAATTAACTCCCCATTCAAGCGATTATAGAAATGACTTCTGGCAATTTGTACAACATATCTAGACCCTGGCCACTTTAGTTTAGGAGAGAGCACCTGAACTTTCAAACAGGAACGGTTATTATTCTATTCTTGTCAATTTGGAACTGGGAGTGGAGGAGAGAGGTTGTAGTCTATTCCTAAGTGCTTCATCTGTAACATTTAAGTACAAAAGCTCACAGATAAAGCAAGCTTATTAAATGAAATTGTAGGCAGGAGCATTTTGTCCTGCAAGTTAAAATAACAGGCAGCTTCGTGGGAACATCTGTGATGTTATAAATGGAAAGTAAATACACTGTGAGCAATAATGAAAGTATCATTCCATTATGTTAATATTCCTTCACCTTTCTTCCCTGGAGACTTAAGCTTTCAAAGCTTAAATGGTTTTCATATTCTCTTCCAAAGCTTAAATGGTTTTCATATTCTCTTCCAAAGCTTAAATGGTTTTCATATTCTCTTCCATATATTCTTTTTTCTTGGGCTCTTAATTCATTATTAAAGTTATTCTCTTTTTAAGTGCTCCTTTTGAACATCATTTCTATTTTCTATGGCACATTTGGTTGACCTGGGTAATGCTGGGTCAATGCTTTGTCTTTCCTTGTTGGCACATACTATTGTTTGTACCTGTACACTTTCTTCTGTGGATGAGGAAGCATGAAGATGATGTGAGTGAGGTAAGGGCTCATGAAAAAAGGGTATGGGACACTATTTCTCCTAGTTCACGGTTTTCTCCATTGCTAAAAAAAATTATTGTACTCTTTTGTTCATTAAATACAATTTGTGGACAGCAGCTTAGTGGAAATACCTGTGATAAGGCAAGTTGAAAAATCAAGGGTAATTAACAGTCAACTTACTAGCATTCCATTACATTAACATTCGTTGTCTTTGTTTTAAAGAGCTTTGAATGCACTCCCACTATTGACAACTAAATCTGTGAACAGTGTAGACTGTTAGAGATTATAATATTTTTTGCACCAGTTTCTTATTTGCTCTAGGAATGTGATAAAGTATCTCCACTGAGGCCAGAAGTACATAATCTTATTTTCTCCACTTTAAATTTTTCCATTACGTTTTCAAACTGCATTTATTGACACTGCATTTAAATATTCAAGTCTGTTTCAGAAAATGCAGTTCAGCACCTTTGAGGTATTCCCAAAGAACTCGGTAAACATTTGTACAAGATTTCTTCTCAGGTTGAATAGAAAAATTAATAATAATTATAGTAATAGTGTACTTACTGATTTTAAAATATATGATCAATTATTGGGGCAGTGCTAGTCTTAATGATAATATACATACAATATTTGTGTGTAACATTTATAAACAATGATTTTGTCTTCTTTTAGGCAGGTATGCCAGTTAGTATGACTTGCAGATTAAAAACATGGCTTTAGATTTATTTATTTTTTTAATTTTATTTTTATTTTTATTTATTTTTTGAGACGGAGTCTTGCTCTGCCTCCCAGGCTGGAGTGCAGTAGCCGGATCTCAGCTCACTGCAAGCTCTGCCTCCCGGGTTTAGGCCATTCTCCTGCCTCAGCCTCCCGAGTAGCTGGGACTACAGGTGCCCGCCTCGTCACCCGGCTATTTTTTTTTTGTATTTTTTAGTAGAGACGGGGTTTCACCGTATTAGCCAGGATGGTCTCGATCTCCTGACCTCGTGATCCGCCCGTCTCGGCCTCCCAAAGTGCTGGGATTACAGGCTTGAGCCACCGCGCCCGGCCTGCTTTAGATTTAGATAATCTTAAATCTAGATCTTGACTTTGCCATTAATATACTTACCTTACTGATATGGTTTGGCTGTGTCACCATCCAAATGTCATATTCAACTGTAGATTCCACAATCCCCATGTGTCGTGGGAGGGACCCGGTAGGAGGTAATTGAATATTGGGGGCAGTTACTTCCATTCTGATCTTGTGATAGTAAGTGAGTCCTCACGAGATCTGATGGTTTTATCAGGGCCCTTTTCCTCAATTTGCACTGCACTTCTCCTTGCTGCTGCCATGTGAAGAGGGATGTGTTTGCTGCCCCTTCTGTCATGATTGTAAGCTTCCTGAGGCCTCCCCAGCCCTGCAGAACTGTGAGTCAATTAAACCTCTTTTCTTTTTTTTTTTTTTTTATTATACTTTAAGTTCTAGGGTACATGTGCATAACGTGCAGGTTTGTTACATATGTATATTTGTGCCATGTTGGTGTGCTGCACCCATCAACTCGTCAGCACCCATCAATTCATCATTTATATCATGTATAACTCCCCAATGCAATCCCTCCCCCCTCCCCCCTCCCCATGATAGGCCCCAGTGTGTGATGTTCCCCTTCCCAAGTCCAAGTGATCTCATTGTTCAGTTCCCACCTATGAGTGAGAACATGTGGTGTTTGGTTTTCTCTTCTTGTGACAGTTTGCTAAGAATGATGGTTTCCAGCTGCATCCATGTCCCTACAAAGGATGCACACTCATCCTTTTTTATGGCTGCATAGTATTCCATGGTGTATATGTGCCACATTTTCTTAATCCAGTCTGTCACAGATGGACATTTGGGTTGATTCCAAGTCTTTGCTATTGTGAATAGTGCTGCAATAAACATATGTGTGCATGTGTCTTTGTAGTAGAATAATTTATAATCCTTTGGGTATATAACCAGTAGTGGGATGGCTGGGTCATATGGTACATCTAGTTCTAGATCCTTGAGGAATTGCCATATTGTTTTCCATAATGGTTGAACTAGTTTACAATCCCACCAACAGTGTAAAAGTGTTCCTATTTCTCCACATCCTCTCCAACAACTGTTGTTTCCTGATTTTTTGATGATTGCCATTCTAACTGGTGTGAGATGGTATCTCATTGTGGTTTTGATTTGCATTTCTCTGATGGCGAGTGATGATGAGCATTTTTTCATGTGTCTGTTGGCTGTATGAATGTCTTCTTTTGAGAAATGTCTGTTCATATCCTTTGCCCACTTTTTGATGGGGTTGTTTGTTTTTTTCTTGTATATTTGTTTGAGTTCTTTGTAGATTCTGGATATTAGCCCTTTGTCAGATGAGTAGATTGCAAAAATTTTCTCCCATTCTGTAGGTGGCCTGTTCATTCTGATGGTAGTTTCTTTTGCTGTGCAGAAGCTCTAGCCAAAATTGACAAATGGGATCTAATTAAACCTCTTTTCTTTACAAGTTACCCAATCTAGGGTATGTCTTTATTAGCAACATGAGAACAGATTAATACACTTACTAACATTGTGACCATTCGCTCTGTTTGCTCATTTTGAAAATGTATAGCTATCTACCCCTACATAGTTGTTGTACACAGTGAATAAGATAATGGAGGTCTTGGCATATCCTAAGTATTCAGCATAAGGCTGCCAAGGAGAGGCATTATAGCTTAGGGATTAAGAGCTGGAGCTTTGGGTTTCAAAAGGTGTATCACCTACTACTCATGTGATCTTGGGCAAATTAATTGACCTCTCTGAGATTCAGTTCCTCAACTTTGAAACTGTGGTTAAGAAATATATTTCACAATGTTCGTTCATAAGCAAACAATTATATGATATATGTAAAGCATTTCACACAGTGCCTGACCTGTGGCAAGTACTTAATAAATGCTAGCTAGAAGGGACACTGTTTCATTAGAAAATGTCACTAGTTATATTGAAGCTTCGTGAAAAATTTATTACGTTACTATTCAGATCTTACAAAACAATTCAATTTTGTAATCTAAAGGTAACTAAGAGGGGTTTTTGATGTACATCATGAGACATAATTGATAAATGATACTTTAAAAAGTAACCATATTTTACTGACAGATATGTTAGATAATATTTCTGAGATTTTACATTTTTTCATTGTAGTATTTATAGATATTGTAACATGATTTCCATTTGAAAAGTACATTTTTTTGAAAAAAAATATCACTTCAGTTCTAGTATAATATGTTTATTTCAAACACTAGACATAATCATAACTACAAGCATTTTTTTCTGTTTGGATCATCATCTTATTTTTCACTTATCAGCCTGATATTTGCTATTTTTTGCTGGAGGCACACCAATAGTCATTGTACTTTGAATAACAAAAGAGAATTCATAAAAAACATAAATATATAAGTGATAATATATTTTGGAAAGTGCAATACCTATTCTTACTCTCTTTTACAAAGTAATGTATTTCAATATTTTATCTGCTTGATTTATTTTGGCAACTTTCTCTCCTATGCTGTGGAAGCAACTTTGTGAGAGAAAAAACACTGATTGAGTGATTACGGCCCCTACTTGTAGACAAGTACACTTTTTCATTGCTTCTGGCGCCTGGAGTAGCATATATTCATTCCTAATCACAAAAGACCTGTTTCATACTGGTGCGGAAAATGTGGAGGAAACGTCAAAAATATGTCTATTCTTGAATAACCCCAGGCAGGCCATGATACTACTTTTTTCTTTAGAATCTGCAATTTCAAATGCTTAAGCAGCAGTGTAAGCCTATGTAGTAATACTAAACCTATGAATACCTGCTCTTGTGTAAAGTGACTACTTAATATCAAAGATGTGTGCTTTTATCTTTGGTGTCCCTAGAACTTAGTATAGATTAGATGGTCAGGAAATGAAATATCTGTATTTGTAAACTGAGGGAAAATTTTTACTATTAATAGGTATTCATCTTATAGTATGAGCTCATCATTATTTTTATAAACGCTTTCAACAAAAGGCATACTTTTTTTCATTAAGCAGTTTGAGTATTTCACATGAAAAAAAAAGTGTGTATTATTGAGGACATATAATGGTCCAGGACCATAAATTCCTTATGTACCTTTTCCTTTGTGGTCATCACACTAACCCTCTGAGATACATTCCATTCTTCTCTCCATTTTATACATATGGAAACTGGCAGAGAGATAAAGTAACTTGACCAAAGTCACACATATTGTAAAGGAAAGAGTCAATGTTTTAACTCAGTCGTCCTGATGTTAAAACTCTTCCGAAATGTGTTTTTGGCAATAGTGCTAATTCAGGCCCGTGAGTAGTAAGCCTAGATCCCTGTAGGGGTAAGTAGTCCTTGCTCTTTAGTTTACCCTTAGATATTCAAGTAGTGCTTAAGTCATCTTTATAAAAGTGTAAGATAATAAAAAGTAATTTATTAAGCAGTTAAGTATAAAAGCCTCAGATTACTATAGCAAGGGATAGAGTTGCATAGAAACTGTCATGAAACCATACAACTGTTCTACTGGGGATGCTTTCTCCAGTAGTTTCTGAATTTGGAAGTTGTTTTCAAACTGGGAAGTACATTTTTTTCCCTAAAAGAATAGGGAGATGTAAAGCTCATTTTTTTCCTACCATGTAGAAGTTCTGCCAGATGTTCCACTGAAGAGAGAAAGAGAGGGAGATGAAATGAGTAGGTATCCTGGGTATTGATAGGATAGAGCTAGCAATGATGACAGGCTTGTCTTAGAGCAAACATTGGCTATTTCAGCATTGCAAAAAGCTGTGCAAATAGGAACAAGCTTTAGAGCTTAGAAATACACTGGATGAAGATGGTGCATTTGATGTTTTAATTTTAGCACAATTTGGAGACTGACACTTTAGTTATTACTATTACATTTTTTTTTTTTTTTGACACACGAAAATGCCTGCTGTTGTACTGGTGGTGTGGAATAAGATAAGCATAGATTACAGAGAAGATCAGCTTGAAACACACAGAATCTGGATGACAACCCAGTTGAGCTGGGGCAGATATAGTGTCACTAATCTCTCAGTGAGGAGAGATTAATGATAAAATGAAACCACTATCGCCTTACTCATAGTGACAAAGAGAAAGAAGCACCTATCATTAGAAACTTGCCTGCTTCTATTAGCTGAGCTTGGTATCATCCTGTTGAACATAAATAATTCCTAGAACATTAACATCAGACAAGGCCATGACTGTGATCATGATGGATAAAGAAAAAACAGAGCCACTCAACAATCATATGTGAATACATAAAAAAAATAGATATTGTCCAGATCACAAAAATGACCAAAACTGGCTAATGGTTACTGCTTCTTTACCAATGACATATTCAGCGTAGTCTCCTCACCACCTAGATAACATTTATTAAAATAGTCACAGAATTAGCTCCCCTCAAAGCCTCCAATCCAACATTCTGCTACATCCCCTAAATTGAAGTCCACATCCTATACTGGGTGTGTACTACCACCCTCTACTGCAGTTCTCCACAGTCCCCATGATGAGCATCCTTTCTCCCTGCATGTGCACTAAACACAACTTGTTCAACCACAGGCGGTCTTTTATTGAACTTTGCTCTTTAGACAATTATACTAAAGTTGGTTCTATAACTGTGTTATTTGAAACTTTGAGTTGGCGAGTAATAGAAACCCACTTGAACAAGCTTAAAAATAAAGGATATTTATTTATTTATTTATTTATCCAAAACATACTACATGAAGAAGCTTAAAAATAAAGGATATTTATTTGTTTATCCAAAACATAATACATGAAGAAGCTTAAAAATAAAGGATATTTATTTATTTATTTATCCAAAACATAATACATGACTGGGTCAAAACATGAAAACATAGAAATGCAGATAGGCCTGAAGAAACACCTGAAAAAAGAAATTTTTTTTTTTTTTTTTTTTTTGGGAAGAGTGATTAAGAAACTTTATTACAGAAAACGAATGTCATTGTAAACGTAGGAGGCATTCTCTCTCTCTCTCTCTCTCTCTCTCTCTCTCTCTCTCTCTCTCTCTCAATCTCTCTCTCTCTTTTTTTTCTCTTTGAATACTTATTTCCTTCAGTGTTCACTTTTTCCTGCAGAGAAGCTTTTTCTTTAGTTGTGACCAATGGAATAATATGGTGTCTTTAGCTATTGAGTGAAAATGTTACATTTCAGTTACATGTAGAGCCCGGTACATAATCGCACATGGATACTTAATGAGTGCCTGTTTTTCAGTATCCTGTCCTTGTCCCAATTAAAATAAGAAGGACCAGCTCAGCCTGGATCATGTATCTTATGATTGAAACAACTTAAATGCGTGACTATTGGATCTTAACTCCACTAATAACGGCTCATGGGCTAGGAAGATATGTAAAACATGTTTACTACATGTAATTTTTATTTCATAAGCTAGTTTTAGTCTCAGTTAATTATACTGTTGTCTTTATGATGCCTAAACAGTAAATCAAAGGTGGGTACTTTTAGAGATTAATTTTATAATTAAGATAGTAGGTAATAAACACCATAGTCAAAGTTCTGGTGCCTCCAATCAACAGAACTTTTTAAGTTGTTCTGGATTAATATAACTTTTTTCCCAGCATGTAATATAAATTACATAATCATGAGAATACTCATCAGTTTTTAGTAAACAATAGTAAGACAATGTTTACATCACTGTTACTGCAGAATCAAACAGTATTTGGAATAGCAATGATTAATTGTCTCTTTGCCCAATTATCTCATGCTTGATCTCTGCCCAAGAATCTCATGTTTACCATATGATGCACTTTGGGGTATAGCTGATTCACAGAAAATAAAAATATTATGCAAACTTCACCAAGACTGATGTTTATAAATGGACTTGAAGTCTGTGTAAAGCAAAGGATTTTTAATGGGTAAAAATTAAATGCTTAAAAATTAAGTGATTTCAGATTATTCAACAACTTCTTCTGACCTTGAAGGCTTGGTTCCATGAAATCAAAATGTTGTGCCCAAAATGCTTGTTTATGAGAATAGTTCAGTCACAGTTTTGTTCTGAAAAAGTGTGTAAGTGCTATTTCAGTCAAACATTTAATGATTTTGATGCTATAGATATAACCTCATTAATATTTTTAAAAATTGTTAACATAGCTTACCTTAGTAAATACCATCTTGATTGAATTTGTAACTTTTGAAATGGATATTTTTTGGTATGCTTTTATTTTTGTGTATGTTGGCAATTCACATTTCTATCTCTTGCAAAAGTTATGTAGTCTCTGCAATACATTTATATTCATGTTAAAATAGATTACTACTCATGGAGAGTGTTTCCCAAATACTTCACTGGACACCATGCCATCAATATGCAGCACGCTCTGGGAGAAAAGGTTTCTAAGCAACAGAATGCTTAGGGAATTCTATACACTGTTTTTATGTTTGATATTCACAAGGCATTAAAAATATATTGAAATCCTGTGGCAGAAGACATTGGTTCAGCTTTAACTTGGTATTTCAAAAACTCTTATATCCATGAAACCCTTTATTTGTACAATAATTTTTCTTGGAAAATAGTTGAAGATTCTTGTTATAAGAAAAAAACTTTATTATCTGGTGATTTTTTTTTTTTCTAAGAGTAACAGAATTCCTTGTAGGTAATATGTATACTCAAATTTGAATGAGGAAATTAATGTGAATAATGAGATAATGCATAAAACAACATTTTTAATGTTTAGTTTTATTTTAAGTGGACATGTCTAGCTGCAATATCTTGTTTCTGATACTGAAGTCCTAGAGGCATTTCTTCTTTCAATGCAGGAAAATACTCAATTCAATAGCATTTATTGATTGCTCATTTTGGGCAAGACATACTTTCTAAGTACTATTACGGATGGAAAGATAATTAAACATTAATCTCTGTCAAATAGAATTTCACCATCTAGCAGGAAATTACACACATGCAGACTCGCTTATGCATACATACTCACACATAACACTCAAACACATTCATTCATACACACACACACACTCACCACTCTACAGTAACTTGTGAAACATGCTGGAATGAAGAATGGACAAAATGTTTAGAAATTAGAAAGCAGAGAGAATAGGAGATGCATACTTGCTGGAAGGGGAAGGGAGAAAGCTTAACAGGTTTGAGATGTAAACTGGATTTAGAATGATGGGGATACAACTTAAAAGGCTGAAAAAAGGCTGATTCTTGGGCATTTTCTTTTTTTCTTTTTTTTTCTTTGAGACAGAGTCTTACTCAGTCGCCTAGGCTGGAGTGCAGTGGTGCAATCTCCCCTCACTGCAGGCTCCGCCGCCTCCCAGGTTCATGCCATTCTCCTGCCTCAGTCTCCCGAGAAACTGGGACTACAGGGGCCCACCACCATGCCCGGCTAATTTTTTTTGTATTTTTAGTAGAGACGGGGTTTCACCGTGTTTGCCAGGATGGTCTCGATCTCCTCACCTCGTGATCCACCTGCCTCGGCCTCCCAAAGTGCTGGGATTACAGGTGTGAGCCACCGCGCCCGGCAAAAGCTTAGCAGGTTTGAGATGTAAACTGGATTTAGAATGATGGGGATAAAACTTAAAAGGCCGATTCTTGGGCATTTTGAGCAGAAAGAAAAGTTTGAATGTGGTCTGAGAAACAAAGCATTGTTTGTCTTTGAAAGAGTTGTGAATCCAGATTGCACAATGTTTAAGGGTTGTGATATGATATTGCTACGGTCTGAATGATTGTGGTCTCTTCAAATTCATATCTTCAAATCCTCCCTCTTAAGTTGATGGCATTAGGAGGTGGGGCCTTTGGGAGGTGATTAGGTCATGAGGGCAGAACTCTCATGATTGGGATTAGTGACACCCCCTGTCCTTCCCGATCCAGAGTGCCCTCTCATCACTTTCCTGTGTGAGGTTGGCGTGAGAATGAAACTCTCTGTGAGGATGTGAACCCTCACCGCACGACAAATTGCTGCTACTTTAATCTTAGTCTTCCCAGCCTCCTGAAATGTGAGAAATAAACTTTTGTTGTATTTAAGTCCAGTTTCTGATATTTTGTTATAGCATCCAAAGATATGCAATGAGATTAGAAAAACAGTTATTGAAATATTGTAAAGGATCTATAACTCTAGCTAAAAGAATTTGGACATTGATTTTATCCTGTAAGTGAGTGAATATTAAGTATGTTCATAAATGCGTCATCAATGTTAATATAATAGTATTAAATAGTCAACTAAATATTTGGAAGAAAGAATTATATCTTTAAGCAACATATTACTTATTTTATGAAGATAATTCAGGTGGTAAGAGATAGGATGAACTCAAGTAGGTATAACCTGAAGACAGAGAGACCCATTTGGAGGCTATTTTAAAAATTCAGAAGGGAACTGAAGAAAGCCTGACTTATAGCAGTGAACGAGAACATGGAATTGAGACACATGTAGGAGATTTTTTTTTTTAAATTATACTTTATGTTCTAGGGTACATGTGCATAACGTGCAGGTTTGTTACATATGTATACATGTGCCATATTGGTGTGCTGCACCCATTGACTTGTCACTTACATTAGGTATATCTCCTAATGCTATCTCTCCCCCTCCCCCCACCCCCCAACAAGCCCCCGGTGTGAGATGTTCCCCTTCCTGTGTCCAAGTGTTCTCATTGTTCAATTCCCACCTATGAGTGAGAACATGTGGTGTTGGATTTTATATTCTTGCGATAGTTTGCTGAGAATGATGGTTTCCAGCTGCATCTATGTCCCTACAACGGACGTGAACTCATCCTTTTTATGGCTGCATAGTATTCCATGGTGTATATGTGCCACATTTTCTTAATCCAGTCTATCACTGATGGACATTTGGGTTGATTCCAAGTCTTTGCTATTGTGAAAAGTGCCACAATAAACATATGTGTGCATGTGTCTTTATAGCAGCATGATTTATAAACTTTGGGTATATACCCAGTAATGAGATGGCTGGGTCAAATGGTATTTCTAGTTCTAGATCCCTGAGGAATCGCCACACTGTCTTGCACAATGGTTAAACTAGTTTACAGTCCCAGCAATAGTGTAAAAGCGTTCTATTTTTCCACATCCTCTCCAGCACCTGTTGTTTCCTGACGTTTTAATGATTGCCATTCTAACTGGTGTGAGATGGTATCTCATTGTGGTTTTGATTTGCATTTCTCTGATGGCTAGTGATGATCAGCATTTTTTTCATGTGTCTGTTGGCTGCATAAATGTCTTCTTTTGAGAAGTGTCTGTTCATATCCTTTGCCCACTTTTTGATGGGGTTGTTTTTTTCTTGTAAATTTGTTTGAGTTCTTTGTAGGTTCTGGATATTAGCCCTTTGTCAGATGAACAGATTGCAAAAATTTTCTCCCATTCTGTAGGTTGCCTGTTCACTCTGATGGTAGTTTCTTTTGCTGCACAGAAGCTCCTTAGTTTAATTAGATCCCATGTGTCAATTTTGGCTTTTGTTGCTGTTGTTTTTGGTGTTTTAGACATGAAGTCCTTGCCCATTCCTATGTCCTGAATGGTATTGTCTAGGTTTTCTTCTAGGGTTTTCATGGTTTTAGGTCTAACATTGAAGTCTCTAATCCATCTTGAATTAATTTTTGTATAAGGTGTAAGGAAGGGATCCAGTTTCAACTTTCTATTTATGGCTAGCCAATTTTCCCAGCACCATTTATTAAATAGGGAATCCTTTCCCCATTTCTTGTTTTTGTCAGGTTTGTCAAATATCAGATGGTTGTAGAAGGGTGGTATTATTTCTGAGGGCTCTGTTCTGTTCCTTTGGTCTATCTCTCTGTTTTGGTACCAGTACCATGCTGTTTTGGTTACTGTAGCCTTGTAGTATATAGTTTGGAGTCAGGTAGCGTGATGCCTCCAGCTTTGTTCTTTTGGCTTAGGATTGTCTTGGCAATATGGGCTCTTTTTTGGTTCCATATGAACTTTAAAGTAGTTTTTTCCGATTCTGTGAAGAAAGTTATTGGTAGCTTAATGGGGATGGCATTGAATCTGTAAATTACCTTGGGCAGTATGGACATTTTCACGATATTGATTCTTCCTATGCATGAGCATGGTATGTTCTTCCATTTGTTTGTGTCCTCTTTTATTTAATTGAGCAGTGGTTTGTAGTTCTCCTTGGAGAGGTCCTTCACATCCCTCGTAAATTGGATTCCTAGGTATTTTATTCTCTTTGAAGCAATTGTGAATGGGAGTTTGCTCATGATTTGGCTCTCTGTTTGTCTGTTACTGGTGTATGAGAATGCTTGTGATTTTTGTACATTGATTTTGTATCCTGAGACTTTGCTGAAGTTGCTTATCAGCTTAAGAAGATTTTGGGCTGAGACAATGGGGTTTTCTAAATATACAGTGACGTCATCTGCAAACAGGAACAATTTGACTTCCTCTTTTCCTAACTGAATACCTTTTATTTCTTTCTCTTGACTGATTGCCCTGGCCAGAACTTGGAACGCTATGTTGAATAGGAGTGGTGAGAGAGGGCATCCCTGTCTTGTGCCAGTTTTCAAGAGGAATGCTTCCAGTTTTCTCCCATTCAGTATGATATGGGCTGTGGATATGTCATAAATAGCTCTTATTATTTTGAGTACTTTCCATCAATACCGAATTTATTGAGAGTTTTTAGCATGAAGCGCTGTTGAATTTTGTCAAAGGCCTTTTCTGCATCTATTGAGATAGTCATGTGGTTTTTGTCTTTGGTTCTGTTTATATTCTGGATTACGTTTATTGATTTGTGTATGTTGAACCAGCCTTGCATCCCAGGGATGAAGCCCGCTTGATCATGGTGGATAAGCTTTTTGATGTGCTGCTGGATTCGCTTTGCCAGTATTTTATTGAGGATTTTTGCATCGATGTTCATCAGGAATATTGGTCTAAAATTCTCTTCTTTTGTTGTTGTCTTTCTGCCAGGCTTTGGTATCAGGATGATGTTGGCCTCATAAAATGAGTTAGGGAGGATTCCCTCTTTTTCTATTGATTGGAATAATTTCAGAAGGAATGGTACCACCTCCTTCTTGTACCTCAGGTAGAATTTGGCTGTGAATCCATCTGGTCCTGGACTCTTTTTGGTTTTTAGGCTATTAATTATTGCCTTAATTTCAGAGGCTGTTATTGGTCTATTCAGGGGTTCCACTTCTTCTTGGTTTAGTCTTGGGAGAGTGTATGTGTCCAGGAATTTATGCATTTCTTCTAGGTTTTCTAGTTTATTTGCGTAGAGGTGTTTATAGTATTTTCTGATGGTAGTTTATATTTTTGTCGGGTCAGTGGTGATATCCCCTTTATCAATTTTTATTGCGTCTATTTGATTCTTCTCTCTTTTCTTCTTTATTAGTTTTGCTAGTAGTCTATCGGTTTTGTTGATCTTTTCAAAAAACCAGCTCCTAGATTCATTGATTTTTTAAAGGGTTTTTTGTGTCTCTATCTCCTTCATTTCTCTGATCTTAGTTATTTCTTGCCTTCTGCTAGCTTTCGAATGTGTTTGCTCTTGCTTCTCTAGTTCTTTAAATTGTGATGTTAGAGTGTCAGTTTTAGATCTTTCCTTCTTTCTCTTGTGGACATTTAGTGCTATAAATTTTCCTCTACACACCGCTTTAAATGTGTCCCCGAGATTCTGGCATGTTGTATCTTTGTTCTCATTCGTTTCAAAAATATCTTTATTTCTGCCTTCATTTTATTATGTACCCAGTAGTCATTCAGGAGCAGGTTGTTCAGTTTCCATTGTACTTGAGTGGTTTTGATTGCGTTTCTTAATCCTGAGTTCTAGTTTGATTGCACTGTGGTCTGAGAGACAGTTTGTTATAATTTCTGTTCTTGTACATTTGCTGAGGAGTGCTTTACTTCCAACTATGTGATCAACTTTGGAATAAGTGCGATGTGGTGCTGAGAGGAATGTATATTCTGTTGATTTGGGGTGGAGAGTTCTGTACATGTCTATTAGGTCCACTTGGTGCAGAGTTGAGTTCAATTCCTGGATATCCATGTTAACTTTCTGTCTCACTGATCTGTCTGATGTTGACAGTAAGGAGTTAGTCTCCCATTATTATTGTGTGGGAGTCTAAGTCTCTTTGTAAGTCTCTAAGAACTTGCTTTATGAATCTGGGTGCTCCTGTATTGGGTGCATATATTTTTAGGATAGTTAGCTCTTCTTGTTGAATTGATCCCTTTATCATTATGTAATGGCCTTCTTTGTCTCTTTTGATCTTTGATGGTTTAACATCTGTTTTATCAGAGACTAGGATTGTAAGCCCCTGCCTTTTTTTGTTTTCTATTTGCTTGGTAGATCTTCCTCCATCCCTTTATTTTGGCCTATGTGTGTCTCTGCATGTGAGATGGGTCTCCTGAATACAGCAAACTGATGGGTCTTGATGTTGTATCCAATTTGCCAGTCTGTGTCTTTTAATTGGTGCATTTAGTCCATTTACATTTAAGGTTAATATTGTTATGTGTGAACTTGATCCTGTCATTATGATATTAGCTCTTTATTTTGCTCACTAGTTGATGCAGTTTCTTCCTAGCATTGATGGACTTTATATTTTGACATGTTTTTGCAATGGCTGGTACACGTTGTTCTTTTCCATGTTTAGTGTTTCCTTCAGTATCTCTTGTAGGGCAGGCCTGGTGGTGACAAAATCACTCAGCATTTGCTTGTCTGTAAAGGATTTTATTTCTCCTTTACTTATGAAACTTAGTTTGGCTGGATATGAAATTCTGGGTTGAAAGTTCTTTGCTTTTAGAATGTTGAATATTGTCCCCCTCTTCTGGCTTGTAGAGTTTCTGCTGAGAGATCTGCTGTTAGTTTGATTGGCTTCCCTTTGTGGGTAATCCGACCTTTCTCTCTGGCTGCCCTTAACATTTTTTCCTTCATTTTAACTTTGGCAAATCTGACAATTACGAGTCTTGGAGTTGTTCTTCTCAAGGAGTATCTTTGTGGCATTCTCTGTATATCCTGAATTTGAATGTTGGCCTGCCTTACTAGGTTGGGGAAGTTCTCCTGGATAATATCCTGCAGAGTGTTTTCCAACTTGGTTCCATTCTTCCTGTCACTTTCAGGTACACCAATCAGACATAGATTTGATCTTTTCACATAGTCCCATATTTCTTGGAGGCTTTGTTCATTTCTTTTCTACTCTTTTTGGTCTAAACTTCTCTTCTCACTTCATTTCATTCATTTGATCTTCAGTCACTGATACCCTATCTTCCAGTTGACTGAGTCAGTTACAAAGCTGTTGCATTTGTCACATAGTTCTTGTGTCATGGTTTTCATCTGTATTGGGTCATTAAAGACTTCTTTACATTGGTTATTCTAGTTAGCCATTCGTCAAATCTTTTTTCAAGGTTTTTAGTTTCTTTGCACTGGGTTCGTACTTCCTCCTTTAGCTCTGAGAAGTTTGATCATCTGAAGGCTTCTTCTCTCAACTCGTCTAAGTCATTCTCCATCCAGCTTTGTTCCGTTGCTGGTGAGGAGCTGGGTTCCTTTGGAGGGGGAGAGGCGCTCTGATTTTTAGAATTTTCAGCTTTTCTGCACTGCTTTTCCCCCATCTTTGTGGTTTTATCTACCTTTGGTCTTTGATGATGGTGATGTACAGATGGGGTTTTGGTGTGGATATCCTTTCTGTTTGCTAGTTTTCCTTCTAGCAGTTAGGACCCTCAGCTGCAGGTCTGTTGGAGTTTGCTCAAGGTCCACTCCAGACCCTGTTTGCTTGGGTATCAGCAATGGAGGCTGCAGAAGAGTGAATATTGCTGAACAGCAAATATTGTTGTCTGATCGTTCCTCTGGAAGCTTCGTCTCAGAGGTGTACCCGACTGTGTGAGGTGTGAGGTGTCAGTCTGCCCCTAGTATGGGATGTCTCCCAGTTAGGCTACTCGGGTGTCAGGGACCCACTTGAGCAGGCAATCTGTCCATTCTCAGATCTCAAACTCTGTTCTGGGGAACCACTATTCTCTTTAAAGCTGTCAGACAGTGACATATTCATCTGCAGAGGTTTCTGCTGCCTTTTGTTTGGCTATGCCCTGTCCCCAGAGGTGAATTCTACAGAGGTAGGCAGGTCTCCTTGAGCTGCGGTGGGCTCCTCCCTGTTTGAGCTTCCTGGCAGCTTTGTTTACCTACTTAAGCCTCAGCAATGGTGGGTGCCCCTCCCAAAGCCTCGCTGCCACCTTGCAGTTAGATCTCAGACTGCTGTGCTAGCAATAAGGGAGGCTCCATGGGCATGGGACCTTCCAAGCCAGGCACGGGATGTAATCTCCTGGTGTGCCCGTTTGCTAAGACCCTTGGTAAAGCACAGTATTAGGGTGGGAGTGACCCAATTTTCCAGGTGTTGTGTGTCATGGGTTCCCTTGGCTAGGAAGGGGAATTCCCTTCCCCCTTGGACTTCCCAGGTGAGGCAATGCCTCGCCTTGCTTCAGCTCTCACTCACTTGGCTGAACCCACTGCCCTGCACCCACTGTCTGACATGCCCCAGTGAGCTGAACCCAGTACCTCAGTTGGAAATGCAGAAATCACCTGTCTTCTGTGTTGCTCATGCTGGGAGCTGGAGGCTGGAGCTGTTCCTCTTTGGCCATCTTGGCGCCAACTCCCAGGAGATGTTTTAGAAAAAGAACAGCGTAAATGATTGAGTGGCTACATGGGAATGTGAAAAGGTTTGAGAAAGCACTGAGGTGGATATGAAACCCTGGATTATCAGGGAGGGTGCAGTGGACCTGGTTTGCTAGGCAAGTAAATGAACCTTCCTCTCCAGTTCTAAATCTGAGCTCTCTGATAAGAAAAGTGCCTGTAGACAGATAAGGAACATGTTCATTCCAGGGGCCCAAGAATCTAAATTTACCTTTGCAAATTGTGAACTTTTGAGTCCAAATGACTAGAGGAATAAAAATACTACCTATAAAGTAAAATGGGCAGAAGAAGCAAGAGTGGAGAGGAAAGGGTGCTTTTTAATTTTTGCCTGAATTCCTACTGTGAGCAGGGAGTTATGCTAGGGCTAAGAAAACCAAGAGTTATAAGACATATCTCTTTGACAGCTCTGTGGTCTAAGTATATAGGAAATTGTCTAATGAATTAATAGGGAAGGCATCATATGTTTCATTCAAAATCAGTGTCAAAGAGAATAAATTCTTCAGAAGTTCAAATAAGATATCAAAGAGATTTGGAGTGTTAAAATTATTTTTTAAACTTTTGTCTTAAATTCAGGGGTACAAGTGCAGGTTTGTTATATAGGTAAACTTGTGTCATGGGGGCTTGTTGTACAGATTATTTTATCGCCCAGGTAAAACATTATTTAATAATATGAAAACTGGTCTTCTTAAGAAGGGCTAAGAATTTAGCTAAGCTTAAAGGAGTGGGATAGGGCATTCTAGACATGGAAAACAGTGTAAGTAAAGACAAAGACCCTTGTATATATGTAAGTTCATTTGTGTGTCTATCCATCCATTCATTTAATAAGTTTTGGTTACCTAATATATGCCAGGCACAATCTATAAAGAATATTCAGAAATAAAAAAATCATATCAATTTTATGGCAATGATGTTTTACATTTGACTAACACCTGCTGGGCATTGCAGGAGGTGCTTCCACCTACTTCATTTATTTAATCTTCATAAGGTTTCTTTACAGATAAGAAACTTTAGTTCAGAGAGATTAAGAACTTCAAAACTACATATGGTGTCTTTTCAGAAATAAAACCATATCAATCACATATTTTGACTCTAAACGGTTCTCTTACACCATTACATGCCCTTCATGCAATAACCTTTGGGTTAATTTATTAATCCAACCATTTTTATATTTGGAGATTAAGAACTGAGAAAGACTATGAAAGATCTCAAAGTTAAGTATAAAACTTGCTTTAGTCCTGAGAGAGGTGGGGTCATGGGAATTCTATACTTATTAGTCCCATCCGGGCTATATGTGACTCTCATGGGCTCTAGACACTTAAGACTTTGATGGCCCCTTCTTCAATTAAGTGTTATATTTATTTTATGATCGCATTGGTATAAAGATGAATATATGTAGTATAAGACCTAAAATGTTCAATATTGTGTGCTGCTTTAACATCTGGTGAAACCCAGAGGGTCTCGAATAGCCTAACTATGAGCCACATGGTTATTCTGCTTCCATGGAAAAGGTCTTCTAGGGCAAAATGTTTGTATTCCCATAAAATCATAAAATTCAAATGTTGAAGCCCTTTACCCCAACCTGATGGCATTTGCATTTGTAATGGAGCCTTTGGAGGTCACTAGGTTTATATTAGGTTATGATGACAGGACTTTCATGATGGGATTAGTGGCCTTATGTAAAGAGAAAGAAAGATCTCTCTCTCCTTCCCTACCCACTGGCATGCACCAAGCGAAGGCCATGTAAGCACATAGGGGGATGGCATCTGTTTGTAAGATACAAGGTAATCCCTCAGCAGACACTATATCTGCAGGCACATGGATCTTGGATTTCTTGGCCTCCAGAACTGTGAGAGATGAATTTCTGTTGTTTAAGCCACTCAGTCTATGACATTTTGTTATGGCAGCCCAAATAGACTATGACACCTAGCCAAACAATCCCCTTTATCAAAGGAAACAGGTTCAGTTCCTACTTATCCCTGAGTAATAGTATTCAGTTTCCTGACAGTTCATGGAGTTGCTCAAGCAAGCCAATTACATCCCCCTTTGGAAACCAGGGAGCACTATCCTCTTGTTACCATCAAGCCTGCTTTCCACAGTCTCTGCTTGTTTACTGTGTTCTAAGTACAACAACCTCCATGTGGCTCTGTATGGTGTAGTGTGTTCCTGCCCTAGGCTTTGAGTATATGTGACCAATGAACTGCTGTTGACATTATCTGTCCAATGTCATGTGTCGTGTGTTTGGCCATTGCCATAATCCTTGGTCAGGAATCCTTCCTTTCCCAATGAGGCGAATAGGAGGCAATGGAAACACCATACCAATAGTAGATATTTCTTTGACCTAGCTCATTTTTAAATTCTGATTTTAAAGGATTAGGCCAGGCAGATGAAGAGGTCAGGAGAGACCATCCTGGCCAACATGGTGAAATCCCATCTCTACTAAAAATACAAAAAATTAACTGGGTGTGGTGTCATGCACCTGTAGTCCCAGCTATTCAGGAGGCCAAGGCAGGAGAATCGTTTGACCCCAGGAGGTAGAGGTTGCAGTGAGCTGAGATGGCGCCACTGCACTCCAGCCTGGCAACAGAGCAAAACTCTTGTTCAAATAAATAAATACATAAAAGGAATTAAAACATTTTCATAGGCTCTGAAAGGTACTGTGGGGTCTAGACAAGGTGCCTACTGTGCCTAATAGAGAATTTAGCCATGGCCCAATATCAAACTCTATTATAGTTGAATTTTTTATTTTACTTTTATTTAATATAATGGCCTTTCATCTCAAATATATTCTAAAAGTGATGAAAATAGAAAGGCACTCCTCATACTTTTTGAGAAGAAAAAATTTTATTCTAAGTTAAACTAGCTTTTCTTTCCTCATTATACCTAGTACAACTAGACTTATGGTCACTCTTAAAAAGTCATTACCAGGTGCTTTTATAGGATATGCTTAAATAGAATCTGAATGTTGAGGCAGGAAGGACACAGATAATATACTTCAAACTATTTTGTGAACTGTAAAACATTACAAGAGTGCAACGTGTAATTCTTATGTAGGTCAGTGATTTTTAAACAATGCTCACAAAACCACAGGGTTTCCTCCAGGCTGTCTTGGGGGCTGCTGGGAAGGGCAGGTGTTGAAAGCTGGTGGGACTATGGGATTCTGCCCACTCTGCTCTTTCTCCTCTCTCACTCCTTGGTTAATCAGTCCAGCTCTGTTTATCTACATTGATCAAACAAAAGATTTGATTGGAAGCAAGGATCCTGCTTCACAAAATGTTTTAAAATCGCTAATTGTATTTATCTCTCATGTCCTACATCTAACAGGCATTTGATATAATGAGAAGCTAGAAAATTAAGCCAAAGCTGAATTTGATACAATAAATCAATGTGAAAAAGCACCAGTTGATAATAACTTGGCAATAGTGACATACTATGAAGATGTAGGGATGACAAGGTAGAAATAAAATTTTACTTTCTTTGAAGATAAACACGGATACCTTGAGAAGCCGCTAGACATTTTATTGAATTTTAAATGCTGCATCCCATTATTTATACCAGATACACACAAGCATCTGTTCAACCACGTCTGTCAGCAACGGGTTTCAGGGATACCATCCCTTGTTAACAATAAATCCTTTCACTGAACAGCTAGCGTAACTCCTCTCTATGCTCCCTTCAACCTCTTTCCTCTTATCTTGCTCCAAATTGAAATGGAAACAACTGGTTATCACCCTACTCATTATAGTCCTTATTTTGAAAAAGAATAGTTCTCCTCTTGGTTGTCTTTTTTCCTAAAACTAAATCCCAGTTTTCTCAGCCTTTCCACAAAGCTATTATTTCCAATTCTGCCAGCATACTTTTGGTTCCTGTAAACATTCTCCTCAGTCTTAAGAAGTGAATCAACATATCCTTTGCCAACAACTTGATATTTCATATTTTAAGGAAAACTTTGTCACACGAGGTGATGCTTTCCTTGTTAATAGACATCAAAAATAGCTTGTTTTATATCTTCTAAGGACCACTATTTTGGATATCCCCATTACTCAAAACTTTCTGAATGTCAGAATCATATTCTACATTCAGATACTCACCAAAATTCCTGCTGTGATTGTAAGTTATAGTCAAAATAACACAAAGTTAGTAAAAGGCACAATGACAAAATGCTCAGAGTCAATGTAAACAAAAGAAAAGAGGAGAGTCAAGAAGAATAAACTCAGCTTTTTCTAGTTGGATCGTTCATTGAATTATTGATATATATATCTTAGGGTTGTAAATGATTGTGTGTAGTTTGTGGCTTAAAATGATCTATGAAAGCATGTTTAACTCCCATTACCTGATATGAGTGTTTCCAAAAAATTGCAGGTTTCAAAGTTTCAAAAAATATTGTTAAATGACAATTCTAGTGATTTATTTAAAAGTTCAAATTAAGTTTCCAATGCGCTTGTGAGACTGTGCTGTGAGTGATTCCTGACACTTACCTTTTTGTGGTACCTTAAAATACCTGCAAATACCATAAAGGCTATTGTAACATTCTTTTTATTATTATTATTATTATTATACTTTAATTTCTAGGGTACATGTGCATAACGTGCAGGTTTGTTACATATGTATACTTGAGCCATGTTGGTGTGCTGCACCCATCAACTCGTCATTTACATCAGGTATAACTCCCAATGCAATCCCTCCCCCCTCCACGCTCCCCATAATAGGCCCCGATATGTGATGTTCCCCTTCCCGAGTCCAAGTGATCTCATTGCTCAGTTCCCACCTATGAGTGAGAACATGCGGTGTTTGGTTTTCTGTTCTTGCGATAGTTTGCTGAGAATGATGGTTTCCAGCTGCATCCATGTCCCTACAAAGGACAAAAACTCATCCTTTTTTATGGCTGAATAGTATTCCATGGTGCATATGTGCCACATTTTCTTTTTTTCTTGGATGCATTCATCTTTTTCCATGCATAACCATACTGGAGACTTTATTATGAATAATTTCACTCATCACAACAACACTATCAGATAGGCACTGTCATCCTCAATTTATAGATAAGGAAACTAAGACTCAGAGAGGCTAATTCACTTACAAAAGCTAAGCTAATGGGTGGTATGTGTTTAGGTAAAAAAGCGAACTCCAATGTAATATATATATTATATGCTGCTCACTTGCTCTCTGTCTCTCTCTATATATACACATACATATATATTTGCCTGTGTATATATTTATATACTTATTTTATTAATCAAGGAAATAAACAAAATATTAGGATGTTTACTTCTGGCATAAGTCATCTTTTCCTCTTTCTACTTATCTTTCTGCATAAAAGTTCTGTTTATATGTATTATTTTTTATAAAATAGTTTTTTAATTTATTTTATTTTTTTCTATTATTATACTTTAAGTTCTAGGGTACATGTGCATATGTGCAGGTTTGTTACATATGTATACTTGTGCCATGTTGGTGTGCTGCACCCATCAACTCGTCAGCACCCATCAACTTGTCATTTATATCATGTATAACTCCCAATGCCATCCCTCTCCCCTCCCCCCTCGCCCCCCCACCGCATGATAGGTCCCAGTGGGGCAGAGCAAGATGGCCGAATAGGAACAGCTCCAGTCTCCAACTCCCAGCGCGAGCAACACAGAAGACCGGTGATTTCTGCATCTTCAACTGAGGTACTGGGGTCATCTCACTAGGGAGTGCTGGACAATCGGTGCTGCTCAGTTGCTGCAGCCTGACCAGCAAGAGCTGAAGCAGGGCAAGGCATCGCCTCACCTGGGAAGCGCAAGGGGGAAGGGTATCCCTTTTCCTAGCCAGGGGAACTGAGACACACAACACCTGGAAAATCAGGTAACTCCCACCCCAATACCGTGCTCTAAGCAAACGGGCACACCAGAAGAATATATCCCTCACCTGGCCGGGAGGGTCCCACACCCATGGAGCCTCCCTCATTGTTAACACAGCAGTCTGTGGCGATCTAACCTCAAGGCAGCAGCGAGGCTGGGGGAGGGGCGCCCGCCATTGCTGAGGCTTAAGTAGGTAAACAAAGCCGCTGGGAAGCTCGAACTGGGTGGAGCTCACAGCAGCTCAAGGAAACCTGCCTGTCTCTATAGACTCCACCTCTGGGGGCAGGGCTCAGCTAAAAAAAAAACAGGGGAAGGAGCAGAGGCCTGAGCACACTCGAACAACTCTGTCTGACAGCTTTGAAGAGAGCAGTGGATCTCCCAACACGGAGGTTGAGATCTGAGAACGGACAGACTGCCTGCTCAAGTGGGTCACTGACACCTGAGTAGCCTCACTGGGAGACATCCCCCACTAGGGGCAGTCTGACACCCCACACCTCACAGGGTGGAGTACACCCCTGAGAGGAAGCTTCCAAAGTAAGAATCAGACAGGTACACTCGCTGTTCAGCAATATTCTATCTTCTGCAACCTCTGCTGCTGATACCCAGGCAAACAGGGTCTGGAGTGGACCTCAAGCAATCTCCAACAGACCTATAGCTGAGGGTCCTGACTGTCAGAAGGAAAACTATCAAACAGGAAGGACACCTATACCAAAATTCCATCAGTACGTCACCATCATCAAAGACCAGAGACAGATAAAACCACAAAGATGGGTAAAAAGCAGGGCAGAAAAGCTGGAAATTCAAAAAATAAGAGCGCATCTCCCCCTGCAAAGGGGCGCAGCCCATCGCCAGCAACGGATCAAAGCTGGTCAGAGAATGACTTTGACGAGATGAGAGAAGAAGGCTTTAGTCCATCAAACTTATCAGAGCTAAAGGAGGAATTACGTACCCAGCGCAAAGAAACTAAAAATCTTGAAAAAAGAGTGGAAGAATTGACAGATAGACTAATTAATGCAGAGAAGATCATAAACAAAATGACAGAGATGAAAACCATGACAGGAGAATTACGTGACAAATGCACAAGCTTCAGTAACTGACTCGATCAACTGGAAGAAAGAGTATCAGTGATTGAAGATCAAATGAATGAAATGAAGCGAGAAGAGAAACCAAAAGAAAAAAGAAGAAAAAGAAATGAACAAAGCCTACAAGAAGTATGGGATTATGTAAAAAGACCAAATCTACGTCTGATGGGGGTGCCTGAAAGTGAGGGGGAAAATGGATCCAAGTTGGAAAACACTCTTCAGGATATCATCCAGGAGAACTTCCCCAACCTAGTAGGGCAGGCCAACATTCAAATTCAGGAAATACAGAGAACGCCACAAAGATACTCCTCGAGAAGAACAACTCCAAGACACATAATTGCCAGATTCACCAAAGTTGAAATGAAGGAAAAAATCTTAAGGGCAGCCAGAGAGAAAGGTAGGGTTACCCACAAAGGGAAGCCCATCAGACTAACAGCAGATCTCTCAGCAGAAACTCTACAAGCCAGAAGAGAGTGGGGGCCAATATTCAACGTTCTTAAAGAAAAGAATTTTAAACCCAGAATTTCATATCCAGCCAAACTAAGTTTCATAAGTGAAGGAGAAATAAAATCCTTTACAGATAAGCAAATGCTTAGAGATTTTGTCACCACCAGGCCTGCTTTACAAGAGACCCTGAAGGAAGCCCTAAACATGGAAAGGAACAAACGATACCAGCCATTGCAAAAACATGCCAAAATGTAAAGACCATCGAGGCTAGGAAGAAACTGCATCAACTAACAAGGAAAATAACCAGTTAATACAATAATGGCAGGATCAAGTTCACACATAACAATATTAACCTTAAATGTAAATGGACTAAATGCTCCAATTAAAAGACACAGACTGGCAAACTGGATAAAGAGTCAAGACCCATCAGTCTGCTGTATTCAGGAGACCCATCTCACATGCATAGACATACATAGGCTCAAAATAAAGGGATGCGCCTGTAGTCCCAGCTACCCAGGAGACTGAGGCAGGAGAATGGCGTGAACCCAGGAGGCGGAGCTTGCAGTGAGCTGAGATCCGGCCACTGCACTCCAGCCTGGGTGACAGAGTGAGACTCTGTCTCAAAAAAAAAAAAAAAAAAAAAAAAAAAAGAAGAAGTCAAATTGTCCCTGTTTGCAGATGACATGATTGTATATTTAGAAAACCCCATCGTCTCAGCCCAAAATCTCCTTAAGCTGATAAGCAACTTCAGCAAAGTCTCAGGATACAAAATTAATGTGCAAAAATCACAAGCATTCTTATACACCAGTAACAGACAAGCAGAGAGCCAAGTCATGAATGAACTTCCATTCACAATTGCTTCAAAGAGAATAAAATACCTAGGAATCCAACTTACAAGGGATGTAAAGGACCTCTTCAAGGAGAACTACAAACCACTGCTCAGTGAAATCAAAGAGGACACAAACAAATGGAAGAACATACCATGCTCATGGATAGGAAGAATCAATATCGTGAAAATGTCCATACTGCCCAAGGTTATTTATAGATTCAATGCCATCCCCATCAAGCTACCAATGAGCTTCTTCACAGAATTGGAAAAAACTGTTTTAAAGTTCATATGGAACCAAAAAAGAGCCCGCATTGCCAAGACAATCCTAAGTCAAAAGGACAAAGCTGGAGGCGTCACGCTACCTGACTTCAAACTATACTACAAGGCTACAGTAACCAAAACAGCATGGTACTGGTACCAAAACAGAGCTATAGACCAATGGAACAGAACAGAGTCCTCAGAAATAATACCACACATCTACAGCCATCTGACCTTTGACAAACCTGAGAGAAACAAGAAATGGGGAAAGGATTCCCTATTGAATAAATGGTGCTGGGAAAATTGGCTAGCCATAAGTAGAAAGCTAAAACTGGATCCTTTCCTTACTCCTTATACGAAGATTAATTCAAGATGGATTAGAGACTTAAGTGTTAGACCTAATACCATAAAAACCCTAGAAGAAAATCTAGGTAGTACCATTCAGGACATAGGCATGGACAAGTACTTCATGTCTCAAACACCAAAAGCAATGGCAGCAAAGCCAAAATTGACAAATGGGATCTAATTAAACTAAAGAGCTTCTGCACAGCAAAAGAAACTACCATCAGAGTGAACAGGCAACCTACAGAATGGGAGAAAATTTTTGCAATCTACTCATCTGACAAAGGGCTAATATCCAGAATCTACAAAGAACTCAAACAAATATACAAGAAAAAAACAAACAACCCCATCAAAAAGTGGGCAAAGGATATGAACAGACATTTCTCAAAAGAAGACATTCATACAGCCAACAGACACATGAAAAAATGCTCATCATCACTGGCCATCAGAGAAATGCAAATCAAAACCACAATGAGATACCATCTCACACCAGTTAGAATGGCAATCATCAAAAAATCAGGAAACAACAGTTGTTGGAGAGGATGTGGAGAAATAGGAACACTTTTACACTGTTGGTGGGATTGTAAACTAGTTCAACCATTATGGAAAACAGTATGACAATTCCTCAAGGATCTAGAACTAGAGGTACCATATGACCCAGCCATCCCACTACTGGGTATATACCCAAAGGATGATAAATTATTCTACTACAAAGACACATGCACACGTATGTTTATTGCGGCACTATTCACAATAGCAAAGACTTGGAATCAACCCAAATGTCCATCTGTGACAGACTGGATTAAGAAAATGTGGCACATATACACCATGGAATACTATGCAGCCATAAAAAAGGATGAGTTTGCGTCCTTTGTAGGGACGTGGATGCAGCTGGAAGCCATCATTCTTAGCAAACTATCACAAGAACAGAAAACCAAACACCGCATGTTCTCACTCATAGGTGGGAACTGAACAATGAGATCACTTGAACTCGGGAAGGGGAACATCACACACCGGGGCCTATCATGGGGGGGGAGGGGGGAGGGATTGCATTGGGGAGTTATACATGATATAAATGATGAATTGATGGGTGCTGACGAGTTGATGGGTGCAGCACACCAACATGGCACAAGTATACATATGTAACAAACCTGCACGTTATGCACATGTACCCTAGAACTTAAAGTATAATAAAAAAATAAAAATAAAAATAAAAATTAAAAAAATAGATAGGTCCCAGTGTGTGATGTTCCCCTTCATGAGTCCAAGTGATCTCATTGTTCATTTCCCACCTATGAGTGAGAACATGCGGTGTTTGGTTTTCTGTTCTTGCAATAGTTTGCTGAGAATGATGGTTTCCAGCTGCATCCATGTCCCTACAAAGGATACAAACTCATCCTTTTTTATGGCTGCATAGTATTCCATGGTTTATATGTGCCACATTTTCTTAATCCAGTCTGTCATTGATGGACATTTGGGTTGATTCCAAGACTTTGCTATTGTGAGTAGTGTAACATTCTTATACAAACTGGGCTTCTGCAGGCCACACCAACTGAAGATCATAGAACAGTTGTAGAAAACGTTCTTTGGCTTTTGCCGTCTTCAGATTACATGAGTTGGATTGTATCTTTCTCAGATATACCTCCAAATTGTTTTATAATTGTATAAGGCTTGCCTTAAGTATGATTCATTTTAAGAATTTATTCTACCTAGTCATATCTGACATTTTCTTCTTTTATTCTATCAATTTTTGGAAGTGATTTTTGCACGAGGTAAAATCGTACAAAAATGACTGAAGCAAAGCAGTTACAGGTTTTGTGTGCTAATCCAGCTATGAAGCCACTACAAATCGCCACATGCTGACTCTTATCACTGACAAAACAGTGACATTGTCTGAACTAACTTGTACCAATGGAGCTGAACATTTCTTTTTCTGTCACTCTTCAGTTAATGTCCATTCAATAGTTTAGAGAGTTAGTTCTTTTTATTTTTACTCACTATTTTATTATAGACTCCTTTTCCTAAGGCTCAAAATAGCATTCATAGAAACTGGATCAGCAGATAATCTGATGGAGAGATTTCTGACTGTATTATGGGAAAAATGTTGTTATATATCTTGACAGCTTTCTTCTGTGTTCCATCCCAGAAGCATAGTGAACTGCTTCTGCAAATAGCGCCCATGCGGCCCAATTCCTCCAGTTCTCTAGACTATATCAGACCTTGTTTTCAATCCTAGTGTGAATATAGTTTCAGCCCAAGCTTAATTACAACTATATAGTCTTCCAATTACATGACTATTAATGCCCAGGAAAATATCTACTCCAACTCCTAAGGATCCTTTCTTAAGTGGAATCCCAATACTTTTAGGCTCCCAGATAAATAGTTGCACAAAATTCCTGACATCAATGGAGTCTCTTAAATGAATCAGGCTTGACACTCAGTCGCTATTCTGACTCTTCTATGGAAACTAATAGTAGTTTTCTTCATTTCCTGCAAATATATACAGGGACCTACCAAGGCTAGGGTTAAAAGATATTTTTTACCCCTAGCCCTCTGTAACAGAGGCTGTTGGTCTCATGTCTTATTTGCTGACCACCTGAGTTCATCTGCAGTTGTGGTTCACAATCCCAGGCCTATATGAAGCACATTAAAAGAACCTTCTCCACCACAGGCGTTTGCTACCCAAAGTGAAGAATATGGTGGGAATTAACACTCCTTTAATCCTCAACCAATGGAGGGTCCTGGCTTTCACGTTCTGTGGTGAAATTCTGAGCTACATTTCACATGGCTTCTCAGAGAGTCCACAGGGATTGAACACAGGTTTCACAAAGCAATAAACCCTTTTATTAAAAGATATTTTGTTTTGTTGGCTTTAGTCTGCTGTGTTACTTGCCCAATTTCCTCATTTGTGTTTTCTCTCAAATAAGCTTCCTTATTTGTGTTTCTCTCAAATAAGGCAATTACTTGTCTCGAGGTCTGTTTTTGTAGGAGCACAAACTAACAGGTGTTCTCTTTCAAGCATTATGTTCTCAGATGATCAGTAGCCGTGTTTTGTTTTATTTTATTTTTATTCTAACAATAAATTAAAACAGGCTGACTTCTTTGTTTATTTTTCTGAGACAGGGTTTTGCTCTCGCCCAGGCTAGAATGCAGTAGTGAGATTTCATTCATCACAACCTCTGCCTCCTGGGCTCAAGTGATCCTCCCACCTAAGCCTTCCAAGTAGCTGGGACTGCAGGAACAAGCCACCAGGCCTGGCTAATTTTTGTGTCTTTTTTGGTAGAAATGGGATTTCACCATATTGCCCAGGCTGGTCACGATAACTGTTATTTTACTCAAGTTTGCACACTATCTCTATCTATCTAATTCAACATTTCGTACATGATGAATAACCCTAGGATGTTGTTAAATAAATGAAAAGTCTAAAATTTTGTATGGATTGTGTATTTTTTATTCACCATTAAAAGAAATGGCAAAAACCGCAATTACTTTTGAACCAACCTAAATTTTTATATTTATATAGTCTATCTATCTACCTACTTACCTATCTAGCTCCTATCTATCTAATCTATTCACCATACACATCTAGTGTAATATTTTCTTAACATATACTCATGCTAGTATTATTTTTGGCATTAGGAAACCCAATGGTATTAATGGTTCCTGCTCTCACAGAATTTTGTAGTCTAATGGGTGAGATGAACATTACATGAAACTTACACAAATTGTTACTCATGATTGCAAGTTCTAAAAAAGAACAGTGCCAATCACATTGAAATTATAAATATTAAGGCACCTAAACATATCTTGGGTGAGAGAGTGTGGTGGAAAAATTTTCCCCAGAAGTAATGCTTCCATTACTTTCTTAAGCAAAAACAGCTAGAAGCAGAGGGCAGTGTGGATCACAAACTCTCTCTCTCACTCTGTTAGGATCTTAGATGGTACCTGAATGAGATGAAAAATAGTAATTGTCTCTTCTGTTTTGCTTTAAAACAATTTTAGATCTTCCTATTACAACATTTTAATGACCTAATTGAACCATGGTGCAGAGACAGTTTCAATTACATTAATTCTAATTACTTACAACACATTTAAATTGCATGGTATGAATTTGAGTTACTCCTTGTTCTAATATTTCTTTGTGCCGCGGTTCCATGATGGGTTTCTATTTCTGTGTGTAAATGTTATAGTTCTTGCTGTTTCAAGTATAATTCCATTTTCATTTGTTTTTAAGGAAAATAAGTTGAGTTAAAATTATTTTCTCTTTCTTGAAGTTTCATTGGCTCATTAAAGGTCAGCCATTTCATAAAAACTTTCAAAATGATACAATGACATTTCAGAATAACATGGGTGCAAAGGAGGGCCAATTTTCAAAAAATAAAGAGTAAAAGAAGAGATGAAAAGCTTAAACCAGCTACATATTCATGTTATACATTGCAGGCAATTTTTAGCTACAAAGTTATATTAATAATTAGTGCCAGTTTATAACAGAAACATTTAAATGGTAATGATCTTAAGTCTTAATTTTTCCCCCTTTCTTTTATCTTCTCCATTTTTCTTTAAGAGATTTACAAAGTCAGCAGAAAGGGGAAAAATCTAATAATATCTTTTGGGTGAGGCCATGGACATATATATTAGGTGAAATCATTCTTGACTCTTGGTTGCACTTGAGACCTTTCATTGAACTCTTCATTAACAATTTCCTCCCGACCAAAGGCCAGGCCACAAATTCCATATAATATTACTTTTTTTGTTTGTTTGTTTTGTATTTTTGGTCACTCCTAAAAGAGTTTCTCCAATTCATTTACCCGAACTTCTTTACAATGATTTACTTCATACCTACTGCCCTTTGCCTACCTTCTTTGGACCTGATATGTCATGCTGTCTTTGGTTTCCTTTCTTTCCTTGTGACTTTCAGATCAGTTTCCCTTCTAGTCAGGCCTACAGTGGGACACTTTTTCTGTTTCCAGAAACCTATCTCAGGTCAGAGCCCCAGCTACTTGGTTACTAAAAAGGAAATTTTGAAGAGTTTTTGCCTTAGAATTAAAATATACCTAGAGTACTGGGCAGATTTTTGTCAGAGTTGTGAGAAAGGCAGAGCCATATTAAAAAATACAAGATAAAAATAATAAGGATGAAATAGCACAGAAGCTTTCATCAAGTGTGTTTCTATAATCAAGGTCGATGGAGGGATTTTCACAGGCTTATCTATACTACCACAAAAAGTAATGAAGCTTGAAATTTTCTAGTGATACACTGGAGTGGAATAAGCAGTTCTATACAGAATTTTCAAACAACCATTGAATTTTTCAGCTTAACAGTGTGACAGTCAGTCCTAATTCTTTTTAGATAGTCTTTAAATGTTATTTAGTATATTTTTTTGAGGCAAGTAAAACAAATCGTTCTGTAAAGCCCTATATTCCTCTTTCTTCCCCCTTTGACTTTGTGAATATTTATTCCCCAGGTACCTATTGGCTTTACACGCATTTAGAAATTATGAATTAAAATTCAAATCATGAATAGGTGCTTATTTTATGGTTTAGAGACTTTTAAAGAATTTTTTGTTTGTTTGTTTTGACGCAGGGTCTCATCTGTCACCAGGTTGGAGTGCAGTGGTGCAATCTTGGCTCACTGCAAACCTCTGCCCCCAAGGTCAAGAGATCCTCCCACCTTAGCCTCCTGAATAGCTGGGACTATAGGTGTCCACCACCAGGCCTAGTTAATTTTTGAATTTTTTGTAGAGAAGAGTTTTCACTATGTTGCCCAAGAGTACTTTTAATTATTGCTTCAAATATGTCTAAGACTGACAAGCCAGATTAGCCATCATTATTTTTAAAAATCATAATGGGCCCTGTACCAGTCAATTTAATAATAAGAATTATAGTATATATTTTGACAACATAAGGAAACACCACAGTCTTTATTTTTATCCAATAATAGATAAGAATGCTAACTTCAGAAGCAATGATTACATAGCTGACTGTATTGATCAGCAGATGGAAGCACAGATCTTCAAAAAGAAATAACAAAGTTGAGAAGACAAGGTATAGACTTACAAATCTGTTAAAGGACTGTTATTCAGTGTGTACAAAGAACTCTTAAAACTCAGTGATAATGGGTGAAATATCTTGACTGCTCACCAAAGAAAATATCCAGAGGGCAAATGGCATAAAAAAAGGTGCTGGGTGGGGCACAGTGGCTCACGTCTCTAATCCCAGCACTTTGGGAGGCCGAGGCGTGTGGATCACGAGGTCAGGAGATTGAGACCCCGGTGAAACTCCGTCTCTACTAAAAACACAAAAAAATTAGCCAGGCCTGGTGGCAGGCACCTGTAGTTCCAGCTACTCAGGAGGCTGAGGCAGGAGAATGGTGTGAACCTGGGAGGCCGAGCTAGCAGTGATCCGAGATCGCACCACTGTACTCCAGCCTGGGCAACAGAGCAAGACTCTGTCTCAAAAAAAAAAAAAAAAAAAAAAAAAGGTGCTCAACATTATACATCCTTAGGAGATTGCAAATTAAAATAACAATGAGTTGCTACTATACACCTATTAGAGTGACCAAAATCCCAAATACTTCCAACATCAAGTGCTGTCAAAGATACTGGTACCAAAACAAGAGATATAGACCAATGGAACAGAACAGAGCCCTCAGAAATAATACCACCCATCTACAACCATCTGATCTTTGACAAACCTGACAAAAACAAGAAATGGGGAAAGGATTCCCTATTTAATAAATGGTGCTGGGAAAACTGGCTAGCTATACGTAGAAAGCTGAAACTGGATTCCTTCCTTACACCTTATACAAAAATTAATTCAAGATGAATTAAAGACTTAAAATGTTAGACCTAAAACCATAAAAAACCCTAGAAGAAAACCTAGGCAATACCATTCAGGACATAGGCATGGGCAAGGACTTCATGACTAAAACACCAAAAGCAATGGCAACAAAAGGCAAAATTGACAAATGGGATTAAACTAAAGAGCTTCTTCACAGCAAAAGAAACTACCATCAAAGTGAACAGGCAACATAATGGGATAAAATTTTTACAATCTACCCATCTGACAAAGGGCTAATATCCAGAATCTACAAAAAACTTAAATTTACAAGAAAAAAAATCAAACAACCCCATCAAAAAGTGGACAAAGAATATGAACAGTCAATTCTAAAAAGAAGACATTTATACAGCCAACAGACAAATGAAAAAGAGCTCAGCATCACTGGCCATCAGAGAAATGCAAATCGTAACCACAATGAGATACCATCTCACAACAGTTAGAATGGTGATCATTAAAAAGGCAGGAAACAACAGGTGCTGGAGAGGATTTGAAGAAATAGGAACACTTTTACATTGTTGGTGGGACTGTAACTAGTTCAACCATTGTGGAAGACAGTGTAGTGATTCCTCAAGGATCTAGAACTAGAAATACCATTTGAGCCAGCCATCGCATTACTGGGTATATACCCAAAGGATTATAAATCATGCTGCTATAAAGACACATGCACACGTATGTTTACTGAGGCACCATTCACAATAGCAAAGACTTGGAATCAACCCAAATGCCCATCAATGATAGACTGGATTAAGAAAATGAGGCACATACACACCATGGAATACTATGCAGCCATGAAAAAGGATGAGTTCATGTACTTTGTAGGGACATGGATGAAGCTGGAAACCATCATTCTGAGCAAACTATTGCAAGGACAGAAAACTAAACACAGCATGTTCTCATTCATAGGTGGGAATTGAACAATGAGAACACTTGGACCCAGGGTGGGGAACATCACACACCAGGGCCTGTCATGGGGTGAGGGGAGGGGGAAGGGATAGCATTCGGAAATATAGCTAATGTTAATGACGAGTTAATGGGTGCAGCACACCAACATGGCACATGTATACATATGTAACAAACCTGCATGTTGTGCACATGTACCCAAGAACTTAAAGTATGATAGAAACAAACAAACAAATGAACAAAAAGATTAGAGCATCAGGACATCTCATTTGTTGCTGGTGAGAATGTAAAAATGGTACAATGACTTTGGAAGACAATTTGGAGGTTTCTTATAAAATAAAACACACCTATCATGCAATCCGACAATCACACTTTTTGGTATTTACCCAAAGGAGTTAGAAACAAATTCAACACAAAAGTCTACGTATAGGTGTTTATAGCAGTTTTATTCGTAATTGCCAAAACTTGAAAGTAACCAACATGTCCTTCAGTAGGTGAATGATAAACAAATTGAGGTACATCCAGGAATAGTATTTAGTACAAAAAAGAAAGGAACTATCAAGCCGTAAAAAGAAAAAAACATAAAGGAATCTGAAAATGTATATTTCCAAATGAAAGAAACCAACCTGAAAAGGCTACATATTGTATGTTTCAATCAATATGATATTTTGGAGAAGGCAAAACTGTGGAGATGGTAAAAGGATCAGTGGTTGCCAGGAGTTGAGGAAGGGTGGCAGAGATAAACAGGTGGAGCACAGAGGATTTTTTGGGCAGTGGAATTACTCTGTGTGAAGCTATAATGGTGGTTACATGTCATTATACATTTGTCCAAACCCAAAGAATGTACAGTGACAAGAGTGAACCAATTTAGGACAAATGTATCAATATAGGTTTGTTGTTTAAAACAAATTAACCATTCTGGTTGGGGAGGGTGTTTGCAGTGTGGGAGGTGTATGAAAACTCTATGCGCTTTCTGCTGAATTTTGCTGTAAAACTAAAACTGTTCTAAAAGTAAAGTCCAATTTTCTTAAAAAAAGAAATGAGGACCTCCAGAAATAGTAAAACTAAGGATAAAATATATTACTTTGTATTTTTTAACTCTCTAAAGATAATTGACTATCTAAAGCAAACATAGTAGCCATATATTGTGAGGCTTATAACATATATAAAAGCAAAATGTTAGCACCAAAGGTGGGAGTAGGAAATGGGGAGTACAGATTCTCAGAACTCCCTCTCTTAACTTGCACGGACAGTGCAAACCATGAGTCACAGTTTGCTGATGGCCTACGAACAGATGAATCTTCCTGGTGTTGATTCATACTGTATTTTAAGAGCTGAATCAGTTGTATTTAAAAATCCGGCAATTTTGTATAAATTCCTGATACTTCATTTTTCTTGAAAAAGATCTGGCTTCAATTGGCCTGCATTTATGCATAGCAATGATCATCTGCAGCTGAGGATTCACTGCTTCCTTGGGCTGGATAAGGGGCTCTCCAGTATTCTTTTACCTTCACCTTATCTTATTTAATTCTTGACAATAAGAATCAGTTTCCATTTATCACCATACTCTGATATTGCTTTACTTGTTTCCTTCACTTCTTTTCTGATAGCAGTCATTTGATTTGTGATCACTGGTCTAAAATGCTTAAGGATGAAGGAAAAGAATAAAATAACCGTTCAAGAAATGTACCCCGTTGAGGCAAATATAACGTAAAAATTTGTGCTATACCCACATGAAGATCTACAAGATACAATCAAATTGTCTGTGGTGATATGGTGGGGGACAGCTCAACATCTTTTTTTCCTTTTTTTAATCATGGCACCTTAATTTTCCTTTGAAGAACTCTGCCCACCTCTCCTGCTTTTCTGAATTGTGAATGTTCTTGGTGCATCTGGTAATGAAATTATCCTCCCCACTGGGCCAATAAGACTGGTAATTTGAAATCTGAAGGATGTGAACCAAGGATGGAGAATCATTGACCCTCTTTTATTCTGGTTGCATGGCCTTATAAACTGGCCCTTTGTTCTTACCCTGGTTCCTGTCTTTTGTGATAGAAGAGATTTTCAACTCTTATTTTTTAAATTTATAAGTCACTTCTTATTACTTCAATAAACTGTGGTTTTCTTTAAATTTTTGAGACTTAGGAAATATTGCTTGCTGTCAAAAAAATCTAAGATAGGAATTGATACATTATTTTACCCTGTATTCTGGAATATGTACATGAGTAGAAGTGGGTGGTTGGAAACAGTTATCTGTCACAACTTATGTCTTCAAATAATTTGTATCTCCAGAATATAATGATTATTTTCCTTATCATATTGAGTGTTTTCTAATTTCTCTTTTTTTGCATCTTTTCCTGCCCCTCTTTCCTTTTGCCTTTTGTAGTAATTAAGTTGTCTGTATTCTGATTTTTTTCTTTCCATACTAATTTGGCTGTTGTACATTCTCTTAACTGATCTACCTTACTATTTTAATATGACATATGCTATCGAAACAGTTTAAGCAGTTTAAGAATGATCAGTATCAGGATACAAAATCAATGTGCAAAAATCACAAGCATTCTTATACACCTATAACAGACAAACAGAGAGCCAAATCATGAGTGAACTCCCATTCACAATTGCTTCAAAGAGAATAAAATACCTAGGAATCCAACTTACAAGTGATGTGAAGGACGTCTTCAAGGAGAACTATAAAACACTGCTCAATGAAATAAAAGAGGACACAAACAAATGGAAGAATATTTCATGCTCATGGATAGGAAGAATCAATATTGTGAAAATGGCCATACTGCCCAAGGTAATTTATAGATTCAGTGCCACCCCCATGAAGCTACCAATGACTTTCTTCACAGAATTGGGAAAAAAAAAAAAACTACTTTAAAGTTCATATGGAACCTAAAAAGAGCCCACATTGCCAAGACAATCATAAGCCAAAAGAACAAAGCTGGAGGCATCATGCTACCTGACTTCAAACTATACTGCAAGGCTACAGTAACCAAAACAGCATGGTACTGGTACCAAAACAGAGATACAGAACAATGGAACAGAACAGAGTCCTCAGAAATAATACCACCCATCTACAACCATCTGATTTTGACAAACCTGACAAAAACAAGAAATGGGGAAAGGATTCCCTATTTAATAAATGGTGCTGGGAAAATTGGCTAGCCGTAAGTAGAAAGCTGAAACTGGATCCTTTCCTTACTCCTTATACGAAAATTAACTCAAGATGGATTAGAGACTTAAATGTTAGACCTAATACCATAAAAACCTTAGAAGAAAACCTAGGTAATACCATTCAGGACATAGGCATGGGCAGGGACTTCATGTCTAAAACATCAAAAGCAACGGCAACAAAAGCCAAAATTGATAAATGGGATCTAATTAAACTAAAGAGCTTCTTCACAGAAAAAGAAACTACCATCAGAGTGAAGAGGCAACCTACAGAATGGGAAAAAAGTTTTTTGCAATCTACTCCTCTGACAAAGGGCTAATATCTAGAATCTACAAAGAACTCAAACAAATTTACAAGAAAAAAATCAAACAACCCCATCAAAATGTGGAAGAAGGATATGAACAGACACTTCTCAAAAGAAGACATTTATGTAGCCAACAGGCAAATGAAAAAATACTCATCACTAGCCATCAGAGAAATGCAAATCGAAACCACGATGAGATACCATCTCACAACAATTAGAAGGGCAATCATTAAAAAGGCAGGAAACAACAGGTGCTGGAGAGGATGTGGAGAAATAGGAATGCTTTTATACTGTTGGTGGGACTGTAAACTTGTTCAACCATTGTGGAAGACAGTGTGGCAATTCCTCAAGGATCTAGAACTAGAAATACCATTTGACCCAGCCATCCCATTACTGGATATAAACCCAAAGGATTATAAATCATACTGCTATAAAGACACATGCACACATATGTTTACTGAGGCACTATTCACAATAGCAAAGACTTGGAACCAACCCAAATGTCCATCAAAGACACACTGGATTAAGAAAATGAGGCACACATACACCATGGAATACTATCCAGACATAAAAAAGGATGAGTTCATGTCCTTTGTAGGGACATGGATGAAGCTGGAAACTATTATTCTGAGCAAACTATCACAAAGACAAAAAAACCAAACACCACATCTTCTCACTCATAAGTGGGAACTGAACAATGAGAACACTTGGACACAGGGCGGGGAACATCACACACCAGGGCCTGTCATGGGGTGAGGGGAGGGGGAAGGGATAGCATTAGGAAATATAGCTAACGTTAATGACGAGTTAATGGGTGCAGCACACCAACATGGCACATGTATACATATGTAACAAACCTGCACGTTGTGCACATGTACCCTAGAACTTAAAGTATAATAATAATAATAATAAAAGAATGATCAGAATCTTTACTATTCCTTAGAACGATATGAAGACCTTAGAGTGCAGACGATGATTATTATCTTCCATTTCGTGTACTATAGTTGTTTACTAATTTAATTTTACCTGGTGTTTATATGCTCCAAATTAGGAGTTACTATTATCATCTCTATTGCTGGCATATTGTCTTTCTTACAAACCTTCATGAAATGTTTTTCTTTCTTTTAGGTTCATGTTGCTTTTTTTCCTAAAGGTACAGCATTTATTTCCTTGTGAACCGGAAGCTAAACCAGAAAATGTTAGCAGTAAACTCAAGGCTTGATTATGTATTTATTTCTTTTGGCTTCACACCTGAAAGATATTTTAGCTGAATATAGAATAATATGTTGCAGCTATATCCTCTCAACTCTGCATAGTTATTGTTCCATGGGAAAAGGTCTGTTTCATTATTGTTCCGTTGTAATAATTTTAATTCTTCCTTTTAAAATATTTTCTATGATTTTAATTTCTGTAATTGTATTACAGTGAGTATATATGTGGATTTATTTTTATTTACACCTTGAGAGTCTACAACAAGAAAAATATATCTTTCATCAACTCTAGAATATTTTCAGGCATTATTGCTAAGAATATCATCTTTTCATCATTGTCTATAGTCTTTTCCTCTAATCCCTATCAGATTTATGTTAGACTCTTAATCCCTCTTTTAGGCTTTCTCCCATTTTATTTTTTTGGGGGTACATTCTGAATAATCTCTTTAATGTCACTAATTATCTCCGTGGCTGTGGATAATCTAACATTTAATTTTTCCAATGAAGCTTCTACTGTTTCTTAATAATTAAATACTTTTTATTGTTACTTGCTCTAGTTGGTTCTTATCTACTTATTTTTCATTTTAACTCATCCTTTTTCTTATTTTTTTATGTCTCTGATCATTTTAAATATACTTTATCCTCTACATCTCACAGTTGTACTATCTGATGTTTCTGCTTTTTGGCCTGCTGACATATAATCAGAGGGCTTTATTCAAAGGAATCTCGTATAGTCTGTGTTCAGAGATAATTCATCAAGACAGGATTTTAGTTTGTGTTGGTCAAAAACTCTAGGGGTCTCCTTAACCCAAGAACACTTCACTAAATCTCTAGTCTCCCAAAAAATGTAAGTGGTTAAAATTGAGCATCAATAAAGGTAACTTTCGGCACTTTTTTTTTTTTTTTTTGAGAGAGTCTTGCCCTGTTGCCCAGGCTGGAGTGCAGTGGCGCGATCTGGGCTCACTACAACCTCTGCCTCCTGGGTTCAAGCAATTCTCCTGCGTCAGCCTCCTGAGTAGCTGGGATTACAGGTTCATGCCACCACGCCTGGCTAATTTTTTGTATATTTAGTAGAGACTGGATTTCACCGTGTTAGGCAGGATGGTCTAGATCTCCTGACCTCATGATCCACCCGCCTTGGCCTCCCAAAGTGATGGGATTACAGGCGTGAGTCACCGTGCCCGGCCAAATTCTTAGAGGAGATGAAGGTTTTCACCTAGAGCTCAGGTGTCCAGAAATGCACTTCATAATTTCTTCCTTTTGATAGTGCTTGCATCTTTAAAGTTGATTCTTTCACTAAGACTATAATAGCTTGAGTGTTCTGCCTTTGTGCAGAGATGTCAGTTTCAAGGTTTTATTTTGCACAAGTTTGTCACCTATCCTCCTAAGAGCATCAAAACCCAAGGCACTAGGTTATTGAGGCAAACAATTTCTCAATGGCTAGGCTGCTGAATGTGAGTTCTTGTGCTTACTAGCTTGTTTTTTAATGGCCTCTTTGCTTTAAGACCCTGGGAATTTTAACTGCTCTGCTAGCACAGCTTTGAGTTAAAAAGTACATGTCTAGTATTTTATCCAGCATTTTTTATTTGCTTTGTTTAGAAGGATGTTCAGGCTATGTAAACTGTAATAATACAGGAAATAGAATTTTTTATACTCATAAGAAGCTTGCATGTATTCCTTCGTTTATTCCAAAGCCATTACTGAGTGCCTCCATTGACAAGCAATGTCACTACTCTCTCTCTATATATAGATGCATAAATTAATAGAAAAGAAATAAGTGAATGTAGTGACACTGCCAATTGTTATTGCTAAAATATCCTTGTTTTTTACTTTTATTCCAATGTGCTTTATACTTTAAATACACTCAGGAAATAACACTTCTTATATACACATTTTAAAAAATTTCATAGCTCAACAATACTTATTTTACTCTGACCATATTTCATTTCATTCTGACATTTACTTTCTGACCTTTCACTCAAATGTGAATAAGTAAATGTTTATATAAATAACACATTTCATATGTGGCATATCTTTTAATAGCCACTTTCAATTCAAGTGTCAGAAACCATAGAATACTGTTTTCTATCTGACTATGAGTAGAATTATAAAATCTTTGAAGATTTGTGATCTTCCAAGTTCTTACATGTTTTGAGGTGATTTCAAATATAGGAAATAGTTGTAGGCATGAGCTCTAGAAAGTCCATATAGAGATGAAGGAGGCTTTAGCTCTCCTAATCTCTATTAATTTTTACCGTCTCCCCCTTTCAGGCTCCCTATAAACACGTGATCTGAATAAAAATAAAGTATTTATTATGGAATCGTAGACTAAAGATGAGTCCCTTAAGACAATGCTTCTCAATTTAATGTACATGTGAATCCCCTGATTTTGCTAAAATGCAGATTCTGATTCAGTAGGTCTGGACTGTGACCTGAGTTTGTGCATTTCCACCAACAGCATGACTTGAGTTGCAAGACCTAGATACACACTTTCCAATCAGATTATCTGCTCATAAATCCTTCTAATTAAAAAATCTGAACAAAAACAATAGCAGAACTGGAGGGAATTATACATTGCATATTGGACTCATCTAAATGAAAATAAAAGATAATTATAATTTAGTCAGTAACTAAAACAGAATATTCACCACTTTTATGTGGAAATTACTAATATATAAAAACAGAAGATTATTTTTGTCTTCCATAAGCTTTATTTCTGTAAAAATTTGTGTTTTTTAAATTATAAATCTACCTAATTATGCAAAAAATCAAATATTGTAGATATTTGCATAATAACAAGTAAAAATGCTTGACCTCTCAATTTCCTTTCCAGAAAGCAACTGAAGTTGGTTGTGTAGCTTCCAAATACTTTTTATGTTCTCTTTGAGAGACGTGCATGTACTCAACTTTTGTTGGTATAAAAAACAAAATTTTACTTGGTTATATCATGCAATTTATCTTTTTAACTTAATTTTTTTTATCACTTTCCATTTCAGTACCCATATATCTTCAATATTTTGAGTGGTTTCATGGATATGCTGTTCCATAATATTTAACCATTTTTAAGTTGATGGGCATTTAGGCCAATTTTATTTTTTGTACTTAATTGAATATTCTATAAACTAAGAAAAATTATGTATCCAAACAATTATAGCTAAAATACATGATCTGGATGGAACGTGTATACCTCTCACACTCTTTACAGCTTCACTTGGTGCTATGTAAACCAAATCCAAAGGGGTTCTGAGTCCTGCTCCTTTGACAACATCACCTCTTTCCAAGATCCAGATAACCTCGAGATGCTCCATTTTTGGTTTTATAGTGGGAAAATAGTATTTCTCCAGATTTTTAATTCTGATTTCCAATAAGAGTTCTTTAGCAAAGCAGGCATGAAAAGAAGTAGACAAACTGGAGGAGTTAAAATGGAGTATATAATACTTTCCATTTTTCAAAATTGGCAAATGAATGCTCTATGTGCATAGCCCAGCTATGTATTCTAAAACCATACTAAATTAATGTGTTAAAATACCTTTGTTTGGTCTGGATAAATAGCTTATGATTTGCAAAAGAGACATGATATGTTTATTCTGGTTTATAAAAAGCCATTTTAGAAATACAAATTGGATGTGGACCTTGAGAGTTATGAGACTTTCTAACTCACAAAATAAACATAGCTAGTTTCCATATATTTAAAAGATCCAGTCTACAGTGCCTTAAGTCTAGACTCTAAAGGGAGAAAAATCATTTCCTCTAATATATATTTAATAAACAAAACTGTCTACACAGAATTTCTAATAGAAACTGCTTGGCCTACCAAATATTATCTGATATGAAAGATGATCATTAGAGAATGTTCTTGCAATATTTTGGAGAAAAATCAGTTGTCTTTATTTTACATTTATTGACCGACTACTTTTAGTGATTGGTGCAATGAAAAATCTCTTTTCTATTATGTTCTTCTCAATAATCATTGTACATTTTTTCTACTGACTCTGAAATAATAAACCCACTTCTAAGATCTGTGGGCAACTTCATTTACTACTTATTAAGAAAATAAAAGCCTGACATGCATTGTCTGTAGTCTCCTCTCTTCATCCTAAAAACATGTCTATAGCTTTAGCAATCATCTTTTCCTCAAGTTTATAGGAAGAGGTATCCTGTTCTCTTTCCAGAAACAAGCTCTTACCTCTGCCCTTGATTTTATGCTGTGGTTTTATTATTTTTTAAAAAATATGCTTTTCCTCATGGGTTGTAAGCCCCTAGAAGACAAGAGCAAAATCTTTCTTATATTTGTATTTCCCAAGCCCCCGTCTCTTTGTTTCATTTTTTTAACTTTTAAGTTCAGAAGTACATGTGCAGGTTTGTTACATAAGTAAACTTGTGTCATGGGGGTTTGTTGTACAGATTATTTCATCACCCAGGTATTAAGACCTGAGTACTCTTTATTTTACATATCAATCCTGACTTCTAAGGTGTCCAGAGCTAAATTTGATGCACAACAGTAATGATCTCATAATATGGGTCTTGCATACCCCTTTTACATCTTTTTTGTTTCATAATGGTCTTTAAAATTCTTCTTTGCTATTCTATGTAATAGCTCTTTAAATAATATTTTGGAGTAAGTTTGATATAAACTAATACACTTAGTGGTTAATAAATATTGAAGGCACGAGAAATCTTGTTGCTTTATATTTTGTAAAGTAAAAATAAAACTATATGGAATAATTGTTACTATTTTTAACACAGCGCAATCCTATTAAAGATTCTTCTCTCTCAAATCCAATTCTACTTCTCCTTTTCATTTCTCTGTATTGTCCTTAGTGTTTAAAATTTATAAAGTGTGTATTCGCATTGTATTTGGTCTTTGAAGCAACTGTGTGGTTAATTAGATTGCTAATTTTGTGCTTCTTTTAAAAGAAGAAGCAGTTTTTACTTTATTTTCTTAGATTTAATCTTAAGGAACTGAAAAATTAACCTTCTATATGTTAAGAAGACTATATCTTGTCCAACCCTTTTCCCCAACTCCTGGAACACAAGTATTACCACAAAAAGATTTGTGAGGATAGTTGATACGGTCATTTCACCTATAAAATGAGATAGTTGGGAAAGAAACCTGGACTCAATGACTAGGTCATGGCATACTTTGGCATTACTGTTCTAAAACCTCAAGCCAAGCTTTGGATGTGCAGCCTGAAATGTGCCAGAAAGGTCTGAGAGGAAGAAAAAAAGGTCTCAACCCTGACATAGGGTTGGAGTGAATGGTAAGATTTATTGATGTCCTTATGGTGAGATCTCACCGATCAAGAGAAAATACAATGTGAAAATAGATCAGAAGTAAGGAAGACAGAGAACTCTGAAACTAAAATGCACTGCTGTAGTTACCTATGTACTTTGCTTAAATAAATGCAAAACAGCAACAACAGAAAACAAAACCCTGTTTTATTCGATATCTGCTTTACATGAGGAAAATTGCCAGAGAGAGTATTCATGGGGACAGGAGAAACCTACATGAACATTCAGCAGGCCAGAGATCCAGATATTCATGTTTTTCAATAGAGCTCATGGCCACTGCCCCTTTGCAAATAGAAGCTATCACCTTTTTGGTGAAATCCTTAGTGACACTGCAGTGCCAAATGACTGCTCAGTTTTTGCACCAGCTGGAATGTAGAACCTGAAACAGTAAAGTTCTGTCTTCAATGGTTCCGCAGTGAAAGACTCAAATAAAACTCTTTCAAAGAGGAAAGCCACAGCAGGAGAAGGAGGTGAAGATCCATTTAATAGTGCACATAACAGATGGTGGGATGGGAAAGCAGGGGAAATCACAGCGAAGAGGCAGGCCTTTGCAAGGCAGGAGGAATGTGGAGAGAAGCAGCAGAGCGCGATGAAAGCAGACAGAGCCACGCTGTTACTGAGAAGAGAAAACTGTTAATACAACGGAATTCAGGATAGAAGAGAGACCTGACATGGAGACAGAGGAAGCACACCCAGAGGAAACTGCAGAAAGCCAAGAGAAAGTGGAAGAAAGAAGCTTTACTTTTGAGCATGAGAAAGAGTGTGGGCAGGAGGCAGTCCTCAATTGACAGAGAAGGGCCATGGTGACATTGCACTGGTACAAAGAACAATAGTGCTCTGGAGGTGAAGTCAATGCGGATCCCATAGCAAAAGGTGAGAGAAAAGAATCCATTCTGCCTTGTTCTATGTGTTCTGAATACATTTTACAACTGATATTATTTTTTGAGAATAAAGAGAAGATTTGCAGCCACACTTTTTGATAGAACTTTCTGCTATGATGGAAATATTTTACAGTGGTACTGCCTGATGCGGCTATGTAGCACTCGAAATGTGGGTGGTGCAGTGGAGGAAATGGATTTTTAATAGCACTCAGTTTTAATTGATATCCATTTAAATGTAAGTAACCAAAATAATGGAGTGCCAGCAAGTTTTTTGAGGGAATGGAAATATTCTTTGTCTTGATTGTGATGGTAGTGGTAGGTGTGCAGGTCTTTTTTAAGATTCATCAAACTGTAAACTTAGAATGGATATATTCTAATTATATAATTCAATAATGTTGAAAAATAAATAGCTACTAATTATATAATTCAATAATGTTGAAAAATATAGTAGCCAGGAGCTACTATACCGTACAATGTGCTTGCTTGTTAAAACATTATCTCAATATCACTTGACATTTTTATAAATCTTAACTTGTTAGTGGTGGGAGATATCTGAGTTGTGATGGCAGGTATCTGATGGCAAATCCGTACGGGTATACAGCAACCTCAATTCTTGCCTCCTTGTAAGAAAGAATACGACTGAGGGGCATATGGTAGAAAAAGAGACGGAGGCAAGTTTCAGAGAAGAGTGGAAGTGTATTAAAAAGCTTTAATGCTGGCTAACACGGTGAAACCCTGTTTCTACTGAAAATACAAAAAAATTAGCCGGGCGTACTGGTGGGCGCCTGTAGTCCCAGCTACTTGGGAGGCCGAAGCAGGAGAATGGCGTGAACCGGGGAGGTGGAGCTTGCAGTGAGCCGAGATCGCACCACTGCATTCCAGCCTGGGCGACTGAGCCAGACTACGTCTCAAACACACACACACAACAAAAAACAAAAAACAAAAAGCTTTAATGCAGGAAAGAGGAAAGTACACTTGGAAGAGGCCCAGGTGAACATCTTGAAGGTGCAGTACCCTTTTTAACCTTGAACCTGGGATTTTGTATGCTAGCCTACTTCAGGCGTTTTGCTCCCGTTTCCCTTCATTCTTCCCTTAGGGTGAGCCGCTCGCATGCCTGGTGCCCTGTGTGCACTTGGGAGTTGAGCCATGTGCAGTGTGTTTACTGGAGTCATATGCATGTTCACCTGAAGCTTTCTTCCCTTTTCCAGTGGAATGCCCCTGGAAGGTCACACTCTGCCAATTTGCCTCTTAATGTGCATGCTCGAGCCCACTTGCCCAATTTGTGAAAGCTGCTGATTACCTATTCCAGATGTTTTTATCTATTGGGAAACTGCCTCTGCCTGGCACTGGCTGAGACCAATTATTATTTCAGAGAGGCAGTGTGACAAGTGCCTAACCATCATCTGATGGTCGCCTGGCATTCCTGATGGGTGGGAGGAACCCTCTCCTGCCCTGCTCATGCCTGACTAGCTATCTACTATAACAGACTTTCAGTCCATTGTTTTTATTTTTATTTTTTATTATATTTATTAATTTGCTCCTTAAGAAGGAAGAGGGCATTACATTTGGTTAGATTAATTGTTTCTGCTAAGAAGACATTGATTGAGGTAAATAAAGGAGAATAAGAGGAAATAATCTTTTTCTATGTTCTTGCCTACACAGTAATTTTGGAGAGATCAACTCAAACAGTTGAGGAATGAAAATCTCGAGACCACTTCTTCTAAGATTTTTTTTTTTAATGGATAAACCTATGACTGTTGAAAAAAGATATGGGAATTTTTAAGAAGGAGTTTTACTACTAGTAATACATCCTTTCTAGAATGCACATGCCCACAAAACTATACATAAATTTGCATAAAATACAGGTCATAAAACATGAATACAATCTTCAATTCTCCCTAATTAAGTTTTGTGTATTGGTATTAATTAAATCCGTAAATGGCAATCAGTATTAATGTAAGTTAAAAGTGAGTTATTGCAGTGAAAGATTGAGATCAGTGATTTACAATGAGTTGTTCCATTCGGTAGAATTTTTAAATAATAGTTTAATAATGGAGGGGTGGCCTGGGTAATTGTTTCCAACCTTCATTTTGCCCAGACAACATTAAAAACCGAACAAAAACAACAAAAAAGGGACCTATTACCTACTGACCTCACCATTTACAAAATAGAAGATATTTTAACAAAGGTTCTCTGAAAAAAAAAAAATAATTATAATAAAGGGAGAAAGGAAATGATGTCAAAAACAAAAGAAGACAAATTGAGTAATGTAACTTTATGAAAAATTCACTATTTTACCCTATGTTTCTCATTTTTTCACAAATTGGTGAAAACTTTAAAATGGACTGTGCAAAGTCCACAGAAAAGCATTTGGGAGCCACTGGTTTAGCTTATACTATGGTGCATCTGTAAGGGGCGTGGAGATCATCGGCCCAGTCGCCTAACTTGACAATTGCAAAAGCCAGTTCTCTGGGGCTTCAACAGTTTGTGAAAGATCACAAACTAAGAGAGTAATAGAGACTCACCCTGTGCTCAGGGCTCCTAATTTCCATTTTCAACCCAGTGCTCAAGTAGATAGATGAGATGTTTCTATGTAGAAGAGAAAATATCAATAGATTATTTCTATAACAATATGGTAATAATAAACTTTCTACTCTTAAGCCTTTGATTACAGACATTTATAATAGAAAATGAATTTATAATTATTTTGGGTTCACTGAAGTTTTATACGGTAAGTTTGCATAATAAATTCTAGAATGCAAAAGATAACCTATTAACTATTTTCCTTTTTAAAAAGAAGTTTTGAATAAAAACATAACTTTTTGTAATGCCAGACACTCTTATTTTATGATGTATAAAATAAAGACTGAAAATTTTAAATGTCTTTCAAAATGTCATGAAGTTACAAATCAGTGTCTGCCAGGCTCTTAAAATCAATCATAAGTACTGTAAACTTTATCTACATGAAATAGGGATAACTCTGTTAGCTTTACATAAAATAGAGATAACTCCTATTAACTTTACATAAAATGAAAATAAAATTATACGGAGCATAACTTTATTGAAATATTAATTTTACAAAAAAAATCAGTACTAGGATGATTTTCTCAGGATACATTTTAATCTCTTAGGAAAACAAATGTGCAGACAAATAAAAGCAAATATGAAGTCGACCTGTGCACTAGAATGACTAACTACTCTCAAATTACATTTCAGATTGAAATACTCAAAAAGTGTATTCCAAACAACAAAAGAAAACTTTCTTAAATCAATAACACCATTCCTCTTGAATGTTTTTGCCGATTCAACTCCCACGACTGGAGCAGAATTAATGTCCTTCTTTTTAGATAATATTGTAACAATTGAAAAATGAAAGGTTGTTGAGAATTGCTGATGTTGGAATTTATTGTGGTGTTTTATAATGGTAATCCAGCCTTTGAAACCAAAATCAAAGAGTGGACAACATTAACAACATACTGTAACTGCAGATTATACTGTCTTTTTTTGGGATGAGATGCTTATAGTCTAGACTGGGGAAATATAAATGACAACTATAACAGTTTTTTAAATTAAGAGGTCCTCACCTAAAATGTTCATCCATTGTTGTGCAAAGGTGCCTGGATTCATTTCTACTCACGTATCATTTTGTAATATGACGTTACATAGTAAAACTAAAATTTTCATTATCCCCAAATCCTTCTTCTCTAATAGGAGTATCTCTACACGATGGGATGCCAACTTCATAGTGCAATTGACAAATTGATACTGATTCTTCTATTTCTGTGCTTAATGATATTTGAAATTGTCTCTGGATTTAGCACGAGAGAGGTGTTTATCCATTAGCATCATTGGCCATGGGCTCATGTAGGTAGCACTGGGGGTGCGGGGAGGTGTTGATGTGCTTGCTCAGAGTTGCCAATTCTGCTTTAAACATTAGGTAGTGGTTTCTTAGCCCAATTATTTGTTTTCTCGTATGCTGTAAGAAGAGTAGCCGCTACTCCTATGCTGTTGCTGTTACTTTATCTTTTTAATCTCTTGTTTTGCATTTGTCCATTTACAGAACTCATTGCAGTGCTGTCTGGAAGAGGCTGCTTTTGGCATAATCAGAAAAACCACACTTCCTGTTTTACTGCATCATACATCAATTCGTTTACGTGAAAAAAAAATGTATTGCTTGCCTGCTTGTGCAAAGTGCTGGAGGTACAAAGAAAAACTAGACACAGTTCCCATCCGTGCAAAATATGCAATGTACAGAGAATTCATGCTGGAGGTACAGATTTCTGAATTTTAAGAAGACCCAGGGAAGGATTCATAGAAGAGGAAGTTGTTTTAATTGTGAATGGAAGGAGAAGAAAGGGGCTGGTGAAACAGCAATGTACAGGCATAATGCCATATAATAAGGTGCAAGTTAACCTGATTGAGGGTAAGCATGAAACTATTGAAGTGTGTGTATTGGCCAGTTAGGGTCCCAACAGAATACAGATGTCACACAGAAAGTAGGATAATTTTAGAAGGCTTTCTTTTTCCCCATAGGTAGGATTTATAAAAGTATACAAGGAAAACACAGGATAAGACAGTGATCTGTGCAAATAACAATGGAGAAGCAGTTTTTAAAACCTGAAAGGGTAAGATGAGGGAGCAATTGTCAGATCCCAGAAGGAGAAAGTCTGGTAGAGAATGTTGCCTTGAGAGAAGCAGTAAACTGAGGCAGAGCCCAGGAGGATTTGCAGAGAGGAATGCAAGGCATTAAACCGCATGAGGCTACTCCTCTCCCTCACTCTGATCTCCTGGGGCTGAACAAGCTTGGAAGCTCATTAATATGGTCCCACTGCACAGAGCAGGATGGAGGGGTGAAAATGGATCTGCAGAGTAAACAAATCACACCCAGCATAAAATCCGTGCAGAAAACTTGCAGAAGGCGTGTTGGGTGGGGTGAATAGTGACATGATTATAAAGTAACTTGAATACTAATTAAAACTTTTACTTTATTTTGAATTTTTAGGAAGACAGTGAAATATTTAATGCTTTAAATCAGGAGAGGGATAGGTTTGTATTTTAGAACATTCACTCTGGCAGTGGTCAAGAGGATTGACAAGGTCAGACTGGGTCTAGAGAAACTAGTTAGAAACTTCTTCAGTATCTGGCTAAAAAATCTGAAAAAGAGAAAACTGTAGGTGCTGGACTTGGGGTAGAGATTAACTTAAGAAGCAGGGAACTTAAACAAATCAACAAGCAAAAAACAAATAACCCCATTAAAAAATGGGTAAAGGACATAAATGGACACATCTCAAAAGAAGACATACGACTGGCCAAGAAACATATGAAAAAGTGCTCAGCATCAGGAATCACCAGAGACTGTAAATAAAAGCCACAATGAGATATCATTTCCCACCAGTCAGAATGACTCTTATTTAAAAAGTCAAAAAACAGATGCTGGTGAGGCTGCAGAAAAATGGGGAAGCTTATACACTTTTGGTGGGAGTGCAAATGAGTCCAGCCAGTGTGGAAAGCAGCCTGCAAATTTCTGAAAGGACTTAAAATATAACGACCATTTGACCCAGCAATCCCATTACTGGATGTATACCCAAAGGAAAATAAATCATTCAATCGAAAGGACACAGGGACTCATAGGTTTATTGCTGCACTATTCACAACAGCAAAGACGTGGAATCAACCAAGTGCTGATCAATGATTGCCTGGATAAAGAAAATATACCACAGAATGCAATTCAGCCATGAAAAAGGAAATCATTTCCTTTGCAGCAATATGGATAGAGCTGAAGGCCATTATCCTAAATGAATTAATGTGGGAACAAGAAAGTAAATACCATATGCTTTCAGTTATAAGTGGGAACTAAACACTGAGCACCAATGCACATAAATATGAAAACAGTAGATGCTGTGGACTACTGGAGGGTAGAGGGAGGTGGGAACAGGTGAAAAACCTACCATCTGGGTACTACGCTCACTGCCTGTGTGACAGGATCAGAACTACAAACGTCAACATCATGCAATATTCCCATGGAATAAACCTACACATGTACCTCCTACATGTAAAATAAAAGTTGAAATAAAAAAGAAGAAAGAAGAACTGGAGAAGGCATCCTACAAATTATCTGGCCTGTTCTCCTAGAACATTTCACAGTAATGAAAGTCAAGGAAAAATTGGGGCCTGTCCCAGAATGAAGGAGACTAAAGAGGCATGACAAAGCACTGAGAAAAGTAGTCATAAATGAATTATCTTTTCTGTAGAGAAGACAATTCCTGAAATTTGAAAGGATCTGAAGACTAGACAGTGTTGATATATCAATGTTAATTTCTTGGTTTGAATGATTATATTATGGTTGTAAGAATATCCTTTTGTAGGAAGTGTACGCTGAAGTACTGGGTGGTATTGGGGCATTTCATCAACAACTTGAACTTAAATGATTCTTTAAAAAAATACACTGTACTTACATGTTTTAAGGTTTGAGACTGCTTACAGTTTATTAAAATTACTTGGTTTTGCAACAATAATGGAAACACAGACACTGTGTGACACAATGTTACTGTAAAAACGACATTCTTAATTACAAAGGCTGTGGAGTGGAAATGTACTTTGAATAGTTGTGGCACATATATAGTTCATAATTATGTTATTAAAGAGACTGTTGTATTCAACCAATGAAAGTTTAAGCTGAGGATGTTAAAATTTACATGTATTTTTATATTTAAGAGTTATGGTCCCTGAATGACCCTGAGGGATCAGGCTGTCACGGACTTCATGTGAAATTGCACTTTTGCTTGGCTTGTTCTCCTTTTATCTCTTGCTTCCCCTCCTCTAAGACTGGTTTCTATGGGAGAAAGCTTCTTAATAAAGCACTTTCACCTAAATCCTTAGCTTAAGCACTGCTTTGGGGGAATGCAACATAAGACAAAAAGTAATTAGAATTACCATGTTTTCTTTATCCGGTCTACTGTTGACAGGCCTTTAGGTTGATGCCATATCTTTGCTGTTTCGAATAATGCTGCAATGAACACACGTGTGCAAGTGTCTTCATGGTAGAACAATGTATACTCCTCTGGGTATAGAGTCAATAATGGGATTGCTGGGTTGAATGGTAATTCCGCTTGGAGTTCTTTGAGAAATCGCCGAACTGCTTTCCACAGAGTTAACCTGCAGCCTGGAAAACAGCAGGGGCTTGGAATTTAATTCTCAGTGTTCTAACTCAGTGTTGAGTCTTTGGTGCTTCATCCTTTCGACCTTAACAATAGTACTCTGAGGACCAGCAGTTGGTATTGGGAGACACCTTATAAAGGTAGCAAGAGGTCTGCTGTTTACACAGACAACTGTTTTTCTTTCTCAATAAGGTGACTATTCTTCTGCTACATCTAAGACCCAGAAGCATTACAGAAACAAACAAAACTGAACAAAACATCATCAGGCTGCAATTTTGCCAAATTTTTATGCCCTGCTTCCTCTTGAATGCTTTGCCACTTAGAAATTTCTTCTGCCAGATACCCCTGATCATCTCTCTCAAGGTGAAAGTTTCACATATCTCTAGGGCAAGGGCAAAGAGCTGCCAGTCTCTTTGCTAAAGCACAACAAGAGTCACTTTGCTCCAGTTCCAAACAAATTCCTCATTTCCATCTAAGACCATGTCAGCCTGGGCTTTATTGTCCATATCACTATCAGTATTTTGGTCAAAGCCATTCAGCAAGTCTCTAGGAAGATCCAAATTTTCCAACATCTTCCTATCTTCTGAGCCCTCCAAGTTTCTAGGAAGTTCCAAACTTTCCCACATTTTTCTGTCTTCTTCTGAGCCCTCCAAATTGTTCCAACCTCTGCCTGTTACCCAGTTCCAAAGTCGCTTCCACATTTTCAGGTATCTTTAGAGCAGCACCCCACTCTACCAGTACCAATTTACTCATCTGTTCTCATGCTGCTAATAAAGACATATTCATGACTGGGTAATTTATAAAGGAAAGAGATTTAATAACTCACAGTTCCACATGGCTAGGGAGGCCACACAATCATGGCTAAAGGCAAACAAGGAACAAATTCACATCTTACATGGCAGCAGGCAAAAAAGCTGTGCAGGGGAACTCCCACTTATAAAACCATCAGATCTCATGAGACTTATTCACTACCATGAGAACAATATGGTGGAAACTGCCCCCGTAATTCAGTTATCTCTACCTGGCCCTGTCCTTGACACATGGGGATTACTACAATTCAAGGTGTGATTTGGGTGGGGACACAACCAAACCATATCAGTACACCACCACAAAGCAGTCATGCATCCATAGCAATTTTTGTCTCTTGATTAGGTCCGGTTCTGTCCCCAAAAAATGACTCTTTATGGCCCCAGATTTAACTCCACTGAGAGCAGTACATCTTAATGGCTAAGACTGAAGGCTTCATGATTTGCAAACTGTGCAATGCTTGGCAGATGAAAATTTCTCTGAGCCTTCATGTCTTCATCTCTTACTTTGGTATTTTTTTATAGTACTTACTGTGAGACTTATGTGTTGTGAGGTTGTTGTGAGCCTTAAGTGAGGTAATACTTACAAAATCAGTAAATTTTTATGTATGAGTTATTAATTCTAGAATGGGCTAAGTATATTGCATATAAAAATCTTAAACACTGCCTGGAATACCACAAATCCTCCATAGGTGTGCACTGCAGTTATTATTTTACATGTGTCTCTGCTCTGTAATATGTAGTGTGAAGACTTTAAAGATGTTGGGTTTAGCAAAGTGCTATACGTGCTTAGAAAATTTATACTGTGCATGTGTAACGTATATTTTTTCGTTCCTACATTTTCATTTACATAAAACATTTGAAAATGTCAGCACCCTTCTTGCAGTTGGAGAGAAAGGGATGAAATAATGCGGAAGGTGCGAGTGGAGTACAAATCTTAAAATAAAACTGAAACATAGATTGATTTGGATTATATAGGGCACAAAATAGGTGTAAAAGCTGTAATTTAGTTACGTTTTCCAGCAGGTTTAAAGCATGCTTAGGGCAGCAAGGGATTCTGTAATGGTCTCCTTTGTTATGAAAAGGGCACAAAATGTAAAATCAGATGTCATGTGCTCTCATTGCTGGGAGGATAGTATCCACTTATCCTCATCCATTACTAGCAAGCTATGGTAAAACATTACTGGATGGTTGCTTGCAAAGTCCAAAGTGACAGTCCTGTTACAGAGTCATATCCTATCTGGCCCTCCAGCAGGCACTGAAATATTGAAAGAAATCAAGAGGAGTTGAATATTTTCAGAAGACTTTTTGGGGGTGATATATATTGTAAGGAAAACAATGGGTTCATTATATGTCAGAACCATTCTTCATGTTCAAATGTCTTCTAAAGCCTACCGTCTGCCCCTGCCTAACTTTCTTGGAATCCATCTTTTATGGTTTCTCTTGAATCCTTCCTCTTTCTTAGATAGACTTGGATTATGCCAAGTTTTTAAGACAGTCTGGAAAGGAGCAAGGTGGAGATCAATGTAAAAATAATACTTCTAAATAATGGAGAATTACTTGAAATTAAACCATAAACTCATGTCTAGAAGTCTGTGGCCCAAGGCTTGCTCTTATGTTAGTGGGTTTACACCCTGAGTCTCCTTATTTGTGTATCTGACCCAAGATTTCACAGAATTTATGTCACAGAATTTGTAACTTAACTATTCGACCTCAACTACCAACTTCCTCAATTAGCAGACGGATTTTTCCTAGGTGCTTGCTATTTTAGGCTATTACTCCTACTAATACAAATGTACCACCTTTACTAAGTGATAGAATGCAAACTATTTTTTACTGACACCCATATGCCACACCTGGCTAACAGCTGCTTTTCACCTTTTGAAATATGAGGTTCAGTCTTTTGGTGATGGTTGCATTAGAGACATTGTCTAAAATGACTATCAGAATTTACTATTCTGAATTCCCTGCTGCCCTACCCCATTGACTGACTACTTCTGTCAATTTCTTAAAAAAAAAAAAAACCCTCAGATTACTAGTGTCTCTTGGGTAAAACTTTTATATCCCCTATATGCTCCTTTTAAAAATAAAAACTATTTCCCTCATTAGTTCTTTGTGGCTCTCTGTAAAATTCTCTTCACTACATATCGCAATTTTGTATAGTCAAAGAACAAATGGACCTCATACCTTAACTATTTAATTAAAATGGTGTGATTTCAGTTTTCATATTTAATGTGCTACTTAATGCTGTTGAGCTAAAAGCTACAGCCGTAAATCAGCAGCTTTGTCTTTGTTTTGTAATTAAAATATCTCAGTAGATTTCAGCCAAAGGAAGTGCTACACTTATTGACTAGTTTAACTGAGCAGGACATGTTCTGTATGAAATAATGAGTCTTTATAGGAAATTCTTTTTAAAAAATGGGACTAGTTAATGATGCTAATCAGGGCAAAAGAAAACAAGTATGCATCATTGAAACCTAGAGATCATCCACACATTCTGCCTTTGGTAAATAGCATCTCTCTCTTTTTTTTTCTTTAACTGAGCATTGACTGTAGCAGAGTGGCTAATGGCATAATTAAGAGGGCTGATTGGATTTTTTCATTTTGTCTTTTCCGTTATTTGATAAAAGGAACATTGGATAGAAAAATCACCAGTAGAAGGAGGGAGCAAAGAAATGTTCCCAGAACTGACTGTTTCTTATTTATACCAGTATCACCCTGAGGTAGCTGGCAGAGGAGATTTGCTCACCAGAAATATCTCAGGAAACTGCCCTGTAGCTTGAAGTAGGTTTAATTTTTTAGCTGTTGCTAAGAGGAAAGCCACACATGATCCTCCAATCCAGTGGGTCCCACCAGTGAGTTCTGCCTGTAGACTGATATCTTCGTTGTACTGAGGATCTATACGATCAATCTCTGAATAGATATGATAGATTGCATTTTTCAAAAAGACCAAGGCAATATTTCCAGTCACACATGATTTGCCACTAGATCAAATTTTGGATCATAGAATACACTTTAGCAATTTAAAAATAATGGGAATCATACAACGTTTGATCTTCGACCACAGTGGAATTGAACTAGATATCAATAACAGACAGATGGCTGGAAAATGCCAGAATGGTTGGAGATTAAAAATTATACTTCTAAATAACAAGTGGTTAAACAACTGAAAAGTAATCAAAATATATTTTGAACTAAATGAAAATGAAAATACAATGTATCAACATTTGCATGCTGTATCAAAAGCAGTGCTTAGAAGGAAATTTATAACATTTAATGCAAATATTAAAAAAAGAAAGATTTAAAAGCAACAATTTAAATCAAGATGTCCTTGAATAGGTGAATGGAAAAGCTAACTGTGATACATCAACACCATGAAATATTGTTCAGCAATAAAAAGAAGTTAGCTATTAAGCCATAAAAAGACATGGAGACAAACTAAATGTCTATTAATAAGTGAAAGAAGTCAATCCAAAAATCCTACATACTATGTGATTCTAATTATATGACATTATAAAAATGACAAAACTATGGACACAGTAAAAAAAAAATCAGTAGTTGCCAGTGGTTCAGGAAAAGGATGAATAGATGGAGGCACAGGGGGTTTTTACGGTAGTGAAACTAATCTGTATGATACTGTAATGACAAACACATGTCATCATGCATTTAAAAAACTCGTAAGTTGTATAAGAGAGAGTGAATGCTAATATAAACTATGGAGTTTAGTTAATAATAATGCATCAATATTGGCTCATCAGGGATCATAAATGTACCACATGAATGCAATAGGATAATAATAAGGGGAAACAGTGGGGAGGGAAACAGTGGTAAAGGGAATCTATAGAAACTCCGTATATTCCCATTCAATTTTCCTATAAATCTAAAACTTCTCTAAAAAAAAAAAAAGATCTATTAAACATAAATAAAAAGAGGTGGGGTCTATTTTTTCTCCCTTTGAACCTGGGTAGGCTTGTGACCACTCTGATCGATATAGTACAGCAGAAGTGACACTTTGCTTTCTATGATGCTTTCTTTCAATCTGGCTTTCAATCTGGCTGTGTCTTTCTGTGACATTCCCCCTTGGGATTCAGCCCTGTGAGGAAGCACAGGAAACCTTTGGACATCATATAAAGGTATTTGGGCCAATGACTCCAGCTAATGTCTCTGCCTACTGCCAAAATCACCTATTTGAGACAACCTTGGAGACTTAGCAGGCCTTAGACATCATGGAACAGATACAATTCATTCCTGCTGTGCCAGTAGGAATTCCTGACCCACAGAATCCATGAACACAAAAAATGTTTGTTTTTTGCACTGAGTTTTGGAATAATTTGTTTTGCAGCTTTAATAATCTGAACAATAGGTATTGGCTGGCTGCTTCTTAAACTAGCCTAATTAGACTCAGCATATGTCCCCATATTATTTGTAACATGGAATGCAGAAATCAAACAAACAAAACAAACCATAATTCTTTTTCTCTCCTCTAACTGGAAAATCAGATATACTTTCTCCTCTCTTTTCAGTTATGGCTTCTGTGTTTTGTATCATGCTTTTAAAGACTTTGCTCATGCTGAGATTAATAAATTTCATTTCATAAAATTGTCAAATTTCTGCAAGGCAAATTCAAAAGACAGGTTATTAACTGAAGGGGAAAATATGCAACTTACTGCACAGAAGGCTAATTTCTTTGATTTATAATGCTACTACAAATCAATAAGAAACAATAACAACCCAGTAGAAAAACTGGTGCTTTAGTCTATTTTCTGTTGGCATAACTAGATATCTGAGGCTGAGTACTTTTTAAAGACATGTATTTCTTACAGTTCTAAAGGGAAGGAAGTCTAAGGTCAAAGAACTGCACCTGGTGTGGGCCTTCTTGCTGGTGAGGAACCTCTGCGGATTCCTGAGGCAGCGCAGGACATTACGTGGCAAGGTGGGCTCACAAGAGATGGCCAGACCCACTCTCATGATGACTAAGCCACTGTCTCAATAACTGATTAATCCATTAATCCCTGAATGTATTAATCCATTCATGAGAGCTGAGCCCTCACGACTAAATTACCTCTTAAAGGCCTCACCTGTTAATACTGTTACACTGGGGATTAAGTTTCAACATGAGTTTTGAAGGGGACAAATATTCAAATCATAGTAATCGGTAATACAGATGTCCAGAGAATGCAAAGAAAATATAAATTGTTCTTAAATATTTGAAAGACACCTAATCTCACTCATAAGAAAAAAATGCAAATTAAAGTAGGACACAGATTTTGTTTTTTCCCACATCAGACTGATGAAGATCAAAAGTTTGGTAACTTAACTAGGTTGGTGAGGATGCGCAGAAATAAGCATTTTTATGCTCTGCAGTGTAGTTCAGATTAGAAAAATTTTACACATGTATATGCATAAACACACATATGTACATATGATGTATGTATACTATTCATCATGGCATTGTTTATACATGGCACAATATCGAGAAAAACCAAAATATTTTTCAATCAGGGTTTGGTTATATAAATACTGGTATATTCTTCTTGTGGAATAGTATATAGCCAAATTTAAAAGCAAATCAGAAAGTTCTTTACATACTAATCAAGTGATATGTAAAATATTGAAATATAAAGTAAAAACGCAAACTATAAAATCGTGTTTTGGTTTTTATAATATTTGTGTGAAAAATATTTTAAATGTATATGTAATATATAAAAATACATATATGTATATGTATGGTGTATATATATTTAAATATATGTATTTATATATACATTTAAATATTTTTAAATATGTGTGTGTATATATATGTACATATATATACTTAATAGCTTACACACTCATGAAGTATCCCTGGAAGAATGTACAAGAGAACTGTTAACATTGGTTGCATCTGGAGAGAAGAACTGAATAATTGGGAAAAAAGTTGGAAAAGAATTTTCACTGTTTCACCTCTCTGTAACTTTTATGACATAGAAAAGTATTGTCTATTTTGAAATAAGTAAAATAAAGTATTAAAAAACAGTAATTCTAAAATCAGCTGTAAGTTTCATTGTATATTTGCACCTCCCTGTCAGACTAGGAGCATCTGCAATATACTCCTTATCTGCGATATACTCCTTATCCACAGTATACTCCTTTCACAACTCCAGTGCCTGCCTACAATAGTGCTTAGCACAGAGTCACACTCACACTTTTCTGGAAGGAATGCAAGGCACGCTGTGGTAAGCAGGATGACACAGTCAGAGTCCACTCTGATAACGGGATGCAGGATCCTTGAAGGTGAAATTCTACATCGCATTGGAAGGCTTCTGGGAAGACCGACGGTTTAACTTGGTCCATCACACAAAGAAAGAAAAGATACATGCAGTGTTTTGGAGGGAGCAAGAGGGTATTACAGACACAAGAGGACAGGAGGTCTTCTGGAAACTTGAGTTGCCTGTGGTGCTAAGTAGGCTTATTATTAATAGCAGAGATGAGAATGTGCAGTGAGAAGAAAAACTCAAGGATGGTCTTTGTTTTGTCAGTTTGAACAGGAAACACCAGTTGTTTATTTAGTTATGCAAAGGCCCTGGCAGTCACAACAAAGCTTAATGTGGTTTAAATGATTGGTAACTAATTGAAACACGTGGTTGATGCCTACTATAATTCTTTATCAGTTCGCTAACCAAGCGACCATATGTGGCTTGTGTGACAGATGCTAGCTGCTTGGAATAGGGAAATGTAATTCGAAGAAACAGTTTTTAATGCTATAGTGCAGATTTAAAAGCCATTCTGTCGGCCTCTGAAGATGAAAAATGGATATATTCATCTGGTAGTTTTAAGTTGATGAATTTGGTTTACATTTACATTTTAAAAACACATCTTTCATATACACACAAACTACCATTTCTAATATTAACATCTGGTGTTTATATAGTGCAGACAATCCCCACCTCACCGTTGTCAACCAAAAATTCATCTGGGAGTATGTTATTTTCCCAAAGAAATCATGTTGTTAATGATGCCCCAATTATCTGGCCAGTTTACAGAAATTAATTTAAACATCATGTACCTAAAATTTTATGTGGAACATTCTTTTAAGTCTATATTGCTATTATTCACCACTATCTCTGTGTGTGAGAAAATACATTGCAACAACACTAAGCTGGAGTGCAGTGGCACGAGATCTCTGCTCACTGAAACCTCCACCTCTTGGGTTCTAGCGATTCTCCTGCCTCAGCCCCCCGAGTAGCTGGGATGACAGGAGCGCACCACCATGCCCAGCTAACTTTTCTTGTATTTTTAGTAGAGACGGGGGTTTCACCATGTTGGCCAGGATAGTCTCTATCTCTTGAACTCGTGATCCACCCGCCTTGGCCTCCCCAAGTGCTGGGATTACAGGCGTGAGCCACCACGCCCGACCCAAGGAGCAAGGTCTTAATCCTTTGTTGTTTCTACCTCTCTGCTCCTTCACATTAAATATGGTAATTTAGATACATTGTATTCCAGATGTTCACAGATGAGTAACAAAAGACAATTGCCCATGGGCTTTGACACCAGAAAACTTTCAGGTACAAATCTGACCTCTGCCACTGACCCACTACCTCTTTTGATGTTAGGCAACTGCTTTGAAGCTCAGGTGCTTCATCTGTATAATGGGGATACATTTCTGCATATTAAATGTTCCAAGGTACACATAAATTAGACACAGAGAGTATTAAGATGGGGATGCCCCATTTAGGCTGCAAGGGTTCAAATATTTGACCTATGTGGTTCTACATGGTTGATCTTGGGCTGGTAATTTAACCTAGTGGCACTCAAACTTTGCTGCATGTTAGAATCACCTGGGAAGACCTTAGAATTCCTGCTGCACAGTCTCTTCTCCACATCAGTTAAATAGAAAAATTCTGGGAGTAATACTCAGACACAGGAATTTTTACATCACCCTTGACAAGTGATCAAAATCTACAGCCAAGTTTTGACTTCTCTTTGTTATCTGTAGAATGGGAGAATTTATGTTTCCATCTCTCCATGGAGTTAAAGGATTGAAAGCAATAATAATGCAAGTAAAGCATTTATCACTGTGCCTGGCACATTCTAAGCACCTGATGCAATTTTTGCTCTAATTCTATAGACTATAACAGTAGAATTGTCCAACATATCTCTGCTTTTTAGAAAATTCAATGATTGTCTACTGCTACAGTTCTCTTCTGTACTTCATTTGATTCTCTGTGCCCTGGATCATTTGTCACAGTTTTCCTGTATGATAAAATTGTATTATGTGTGTAAAAAATGGACACTTGGCTTCCAAAAGCAGATCTGCCCCTAAAAGGCCTTGTGATATTGGGCAAGGTTTTGAGTTTGTCTGTGCCTGTTTCCTCTTTGTGTTAAGTTCACCAAATGCTTGCATACTTGAAGGGAAAGAAAGACATTGTCAGGCTCAAGGAGCCAGGACAAATAAATATCCAGGACCCTGTGACCCTCCTAGCCTTTTGTGGCAGTGATTTCTGTTGTTCCCTGGAGGGAGAATGAAAAGACCGGAAAAGAAACCATTTCTTCCATCTATTGTTTATCTTCCCATATTCCAAGATTGAAGGAATGGGGATGAATTAAGTTTGCTCCTTCATTTTTTTACATTAAAAATAAGTTAGGATCAGCAGAACTAGAAGAGGTACTAGAAATCATATAATTCAATGCCTTTTCTTTGCTGAAGAGGTGAAAGACCTTAAAAGGTTACCTGAGCTCTTACAAGTAGTTGATAGCAGAGCCAGGACTAAAACTCAAAATTTCTTAGTCCCTTACCCAAAAAGCTATCTTTTTCTTTCCATTTTACTACTGGAAAAAGGTCATAGAAACAAACAACAAACAAAACCCAAACATTATCCAAAACATAAAGAAGCCAACATGTCCTTCTGCTAAGAGGATTGACTTTATATATCTCCACTGAACAAGGTACTTTGCACTAGTCAATAGTAGTCAACCCAAACCAACTTTATTTCTTTTTGTTTGGTAGCACGGGGGAATGAGGGTTGGGTTAATGCTTTTCCCAAAGCCAAAGACCTAGAGAGCTCTCTGTCTATATAACTAACTACATATTTACCTATATTTATATTTAATGTATATATAGGCACTCACCTGGTGAGGGTATGATGTCATTTATAGACTCTTCTAGAAAGTAAGTTTTGTGATGAAATGGTTGGACATTGGTTATCACTGTACTTCTGTCAGATTTTAAGATTTAAGATCTATTGGGAAGCCCTCATTAAACACCAATCAATTCTCAGTCTGTGTGTATAATGAGCATAGTAAAGTTTCACCAGGCTTTCAAAGATGTGATGGTCTTTGATCCAGATTTCCCAACTATCTTTAACCGGATACCGCCTCCCTTGTTATATTTAGTCTACTATACAATGTCTCTAATAAAGAGACATCATCAGGTCGCCATCCTCAGAGCCTTTTCCCTCAGAGAACGTTTGGAATAAAACTTTGACATGTGCTTATAACCTATTTGAGAAGTTGTTTTTAACATATTCCTTATCACTGGGCAACCAGGTTGTTCCACCAGCAGCCAACTTTTCCTGTTTCAGAGGATTGAGCTCAAAGTCAGAGATTAAACATGGGTATTGGTCCAGCCTCTCATCAGTATTTAATCTAGGAGAGGTTTAATGGAGTTTTTCAAGTCATGTGCTTTCTAATTAACTTTGTTGAAGCCTGATTTATTAGACAGACATTTCTGAGAACTAAGTGTTTTCTTCCCAAGCTTCAGCTGCAAGAGAGGCCCTGAATCTCCTGCCACAAAAGCCCTCAGTTATTCATAATTATAATTCACAATCATTCCTTTGTGATTTTTTTCTAATATTTTCATTTAGAAACTCAGAACAGGCAAAAGGTAAGAAATTTAAATGTGGAGACTGGTAAGGAATAAGAAGCTAAAAGCTTAAGGACATTGGTTGTTTATAGACACTCCTTGGAAACAGTACTTTTTTGTTCTCCATCCCCCATACTCTCTCCCCTCTCAGACTTGCTTCCTTTCATCTTTCATTCAACAGATGTTTGTTTGTAGCCTTTCATAGGCTTGGCAATGGACTAGGCACTACAAGACAGCAACGAATGAAATGGATTGGACTCCATCTCCAAGGAGCATTCTGCCTGGTGGGAAGACAGGCACTGAACAAGTAATTACATTTACAAAAGAAGCACAGAACAAAAGCAGCACAACCTAGACTTAAAATTCAGGGCAGGTCAGGCTGAGAAAGGGATTTTTAAGTAAGAGACATGATGATTGAGAGGGACATAAATGGTTAGAGAGCAAGGAATGAAGCATCTGGTCACACAAGAGACTCAGAAAGTTAACCCTGAAATGTCACAGTCCAGGTGAAAAAAAAGCAAATAATAGAGCCGTAGAGCAGGAATGAACTGCCTGTGTGCTTCTTATTCTTGATCTCAAAAACATATGGCCACTCCAATACAGATTTTCTGCATGTGACCTACTTGGAAACTGAACTGGAGAGTAGGTTTCTGATATTCTAACACTACAGCTTATTCCTTTGATAAAAGCATTCTTTCTTGGAGCAGTGTTAAAATACATTGTCTTAAGATAAACATCTTAGATTATAATTTACTACTGAATAGAGAAAAATATATCTAAAACTGCAAGTGTAAGGGTTGAAGAGAAAGGAATCAGGGCACCCATTGAATGACTACAGGAAGGTTAAAACTGTATGGAATTTGATAAAGTAAGGATTACTACAATTTTTGTTTGTTTTTATTTTGGAAAATGCTTTAACATATGAAAAATTCATAGATTATTCAAAGAAATGGTTTATACCACTACCCAGAACTATTAATATGTTGTCATATTTGACATCATTTTAAAATTAAATAAATTACAGATTACAAATTGAACATGAGATTTGTGTCTAAAAAAGCACAGCAAGTTAAGAATCAGAGTTAAGGTTGAGCATCAGAAGTTGAAAAGCAGAGTTCCTGATGCTGGGGAGACCATGTCAATGCAACATAAAGAGAAGAAGAATTACAGAAAATGAAGTAGATACTTATGAGCAAGGTTGGGAGTTATAAACCCAAATGCTCTCAGAAGCTAGAAAGGTCAAGTAGATAAGTGAAGCTGGCTTGATGTAAGATGATATGGACAGGGAGGGTTGTGGCAAAGTTCAGACTATGTGGCCCTCCTAGAAAAGAGGGAGGAGGAGAAGGAGAAGGAAAAAGAAGAAGAAGAGGAGGAGGAAAAGAAAGAGGAAGAGAATAAAGAAGAGGAAGAGAAGAAAGAAGGAGAAACAAAGCAAAACAGACTGATGCAGAGTTTAGTTCTTGATGTCTTGTTTGTGATCTCTGATCAAGACAGAGAATGGAGGAAAGTGGGAGAAGGTGGGCAAAAGCAGAAGCTGCAGGCAGGGTGCTAACGGCAGTCCTGATGCATGCACACCCCAGACTGGCTTTCTTTGTATCCTTATCTGAGCTTAAAGACCAGGTACTATGAGAAGAATCTGAGTTGTCATCAGGCAGTGGTGTCTTGGTGGGTGTGGCTCTTTCAAGTCAATGACCATGCTACTTCTACCTGAGAACCGTGCCTTCCAGGAATGGGCCAACAGCATCATTAAACTGTAAAGGTCAAGAAAAAAGTTCAGAGTCCAGAGAATTACCAAAGAAGGGAAAATCTGAAAAGTTTCTTACTGGTACGATCAAGGATAACCTGCAGCCCTGGCTTACTAGGTACCTAAAAATGTGGACCAGGAAGGAGAAGGAAGGAGGGAAGGAGAGGAAAGAGGTGAAGGACGAAATAGAGAAAGAACTAACACAAATGTGAAAGGGATCCCAAAGCAAAGTTCTGCTCCTTAACATTACCTAAGCTATGGGTCTTTGTGGAGAAAGATCACTGGACATTTTGTCAGAATGCCTGGGCTTGTGTTCTGGAACCTGTTGCTACTTAGATGCGTGTTCTGGAGCTAAGTACTTCAACTCTTTGAGACTCAGTTTTCTTTTACTTAAAAGTGGCATGATAAACGTCTCATAGATTTAGTGAAAATTCATTAATATAATGTATATGAAATAGTCTATAAATAGTATCGTGTTATAAAAGAATGTAGTATCATTATAATCTACTAAACAAATATGATTTCTATATATATATATTCAATTCAATATAAATATAAATATCAAATATATATTCATTCTTGGGGACTAGGCACACAGGCTGCCTAGGCAGAGAGAAAGCTAATTTTTGTTAGCATCTCCTGATGTACCATGTGTGTGGTACATACAAAGCAAACACTTTTAGTGTTGTCTTTCCAATGGAATCTTTCATAACCATAGAAAGAAACATTTGTGTGATCACCATAAGGCCATATATTCAGATCCTCGGTAGTTTAGAATTGGAAAATTGAATGCTAAGGATTAATGAGATTCTGCTAGGGGCCTTTGTTGATCATAAATTTTTCTTCAACATTTGCAATTACTTTAATTCCCAGAACTCAGATATTTAGTATAAAAAATAATCCATGCTAAACTGAAGTATGGCAGTTGTAATTTTTCCCCCTAGAATGTAATTGTCTGTCTGCCTGCTCCATCATCTGGCTGCTTCTGCATGATGCTTCACTGTCATCCTAATTGTTTGTGCCAGCTGAAAATACCATTTCCTCCACCTGTCAGGAAGCCTACATTTCTACATTTACAGATTTATACCTCAAGAATCTTCAGTTAGAATGTAAAATTCTTTGCAAGTGAAGGAGAGTAATATATCAAGGTAGTATAAATTGTTAAAACATTGATGTGAATTTTGTTCACAGTATACATTAAACTACTTAGCAATCAGTTATGTATAATAGGTTCAATAAACTGGATCATTTTGCCCTCTTCTCGATCTTACTCCCTAAATATCTCTTAAATCTCCCTGAATCTTTTCATCCTCACTGTTCTTCTGTTCTTTCATCTGAGTAATACCCTTCTAATTAGACTTCTAGTGTGGAGTCCAGTGTTCTCAAATTCTAGTGTGGGTAAGAATTATCTTGGGGTGCTTGTTAAAATATTCAGGGTCTCAGATCCTACTTTCAGAAACTCTGATTTATCCAATATGGGGCTGGGGTCTGGGAATTTGCATTTTAACAAGTTTCCAAATGATTTTGATGCAGGTGGTTCATGGATCATACCCTGAGAAACACTTTCTTTGATCGTCTAATCTAAAATACTCCTTCCACGCTAGGAGGTGGTGCATGCCTGTAGTTTCAGATACTGGGGAGGCTGATGTGGGAGGATAACTGGAGTCCAGCTTGGGCAACACAGGGAGAGAGACCCTGTCCCTAAAAAAAAGAAAGAAAAAGAGTTAAAGTAGCACATCACCTTCCAACCCTTGCCAAAGTTAGTCTTATCACATCACCTTGATTTTCTCCCACAAAGCACTCATGAGGCCTTCCTTCTACCATTAGTAGAAGGAAGTATACCATAGTATACATAATTAATTTATTATACATACTATAGTACACATAATTTAATGTATACTATGAACAAAATTCACATCTTTTGGTTTTGTTTTGTTTTGTTTTGTTTTTGAGACAGAGTCTTGCTCTGTCACCAAGGCTGGAGTGCAGTGGCGCGATCTCGGCTCACTGCAAGCTCCTCCTCCCGGGTTCACGCCATTCTCCTGCCTCAGCCTCCCGAGTAGCTGGGACTACAGGCGCCCACCACCACTCCCGGATAATTGTTTTTTTATTTTTTTATTTTTAGTAGAGACGGGGTTTCACCGTGTTAGCCAGGATGGTCTCGATCTCCTGACCTCATGATCTGCCCACCTCTGCCACATCAAGGTTTTAACATTCGAATGTAAGTTCTCTGAGGGCAGGGCCTTGTCTGCCCTGTTCACCTCTGTATCTGTACTTCCTAGTCTTAGGGCCTGGCCTACAATGGTACTTAGTAAGTATTTTATGAATGAGTGGATGATTGAATAGATTGCTTAGGCATTGGTCCTAGTCTTCAGTACACTTTTCTCACTTTTTAATTTAATTTTCAGAATGACATTTCTGATCTTATCATTCTCTTCCTTAAAATTTCTGTGGTCTCTGGCTCACTTACAGAAGGAATGTAAACCCCTTCACACAAAAGACTTGCACAATCTCACCCCAAACTTTCCTACAGACTCATTTAGAACTACTATCCCAGTATCTTCTCGTCTTTGGCTAACTCATTCCTCACATTTTACCAGGTTTTATTTCACATGTCCATGCTTCAGCTAATGCTGTTTTCTTGCCTAGAACGTCCTTCCTCCTTTTCTGCTCTCCCTAACTCCTGTTTGAATTCTTGTTCTTCTGAATTTTAATACACGTCACTTTTTCTGTGAGGCCTTTTTTGTTCTTCCAGTTATTTGTTATTGGTGGTCCCACCTCACCCTTTTCATGCACTTTAGCCATTTCCTATATTACTTTGTGTCTCTTATCTTTGTATCCTAGGGGTTTAGGACAGTGTCTCTCACATGGTAAATATTTAATAAATGATCCTTAAAAAATTTATAAAAATGTGCTTTTTTTTCCAGAATTGAGAATGGTGCTAGAAAGTGTCAGACAACTTGTTCTTCAATATCAAATCTCATTTTTAATCTTGGCTCTGGTGACATCAGAAGGAGTAAGTCAAGAGAAGGCCTTAGAGTGCCCTGAAGTCCTTGGACAAATACATTTCTTTTTCCTACTTGGTTCAATGTCTGAAATTTTCAGCAATAAATATCTTTTTTTCCTTAATGGCATCAAAGATTTTTTTAAACTATAAGTGTAATACTGGGAGTTTTGTTCTGTGATTTGGCCAGTTGGGGGCTGAGAAAGATAAACTCTAAAGGGAGAAGGGAAAAATAATAGCTAAGGATTTATGAGGGCACTGAAATGGCAGATCCAGCTCAGTCCATGTAATATGGTGAAGGAAAAAGGTCTCTCAAGAGTATGGGCAAAGTTCCAGTATGACTTTTATCACATAATATCCATTAAAATTCATTCAATCATTAATTCATCCATCTGTGTATTAATTTTTCTATTTTTAATCTAATTGTCCACCAGACTAGGAGAGGGGCCAACAAAAGAAGATAATAAATGTATCAGAACACAGGTATGCTCAGAAGTAGAGGCACCGCATACCCCTGATGGTGGGGTATAAAGAGTTTGTGTAACAGAGTTTTCACCTAAGTTTTTAGTGAGACACAATAATATAGTAGATGTGAAATTTTAGAACAAGGTTTCAGATCATCAAGGGCAGCATTATTAACAAAAGAAATAGAGGAACTTGTTCCATGTGTCTTGGTTTCATCACTTATTTGTGAAATCTTCCCCAAAAATGTTTAGAGAGTAGAGAACAAATCGCTTCACTCCAAATTTCGTTAATACAACTTTGATCTATTCTCCACTCTCTGAACATTTTTGGGGGGGAAATTTCTTACCAGTTTCGTAGGAGAGAGGTTTTAAAATTCCTCTTTTTTTTCTTCAAATCTAGTGAAGAAGGCTTCCTTTGGACCACTTAGAGATATTAAAATGTGTTCCGTGTATTGGGGGAGGGAGACACCATACTGAGATCTGATTCATGCTTGAGAAAGGTAGTAGAACGTAGGTTACCATGTACTTCCTGGATTTGCTAAATCCAGGGCAAAGTGAGAGAGCTATCTGGAAGCTCTTTAATCCTAACCCAAGAGGTCTTCTGCTTCTGGACAAGTTGATCCCAAGATTAATGTCTCTCTGGGGTAACAACCTCTGGGAAACCAGAGTTTGAGGGAACATTCCTACTTCCATTTAAAGGAAAACATGCATTTCCCATGTCAAGGGGCTACAGGAAATTCCTAACACATGGAAATTTCCCAGGATCCCACACAGATACCTAGGAGAGAGTGAGCCTTAAACAGCTGTCATCTAGAGCACCCTAACTCAGACAGTAATGCCACTCTATGAAAACATCTCTTTTTCCCCAATCTCTAACATGAGAGTGGAGAGAAACTTACATAAGCAGACAGGAGGGAGGTGAAAAAATGGGGATGGATAAAAGAAAAACTGACCACATACCCATTCCTGGTTTTGTCTGTTGAAGACCCCAGACTGGGGAAGGGAACAAGTTTTGCCACTAAATTAAAATGTAGAGCTTGAAGATTGTTCAAGATAGAGCATGCTAATTAATTACAAATTGAGTCTGTGTTTGGGAGTTACAGGGGACTGTGAGTCTAAGGACACCCCTAGTGTGTAGGTCAAGTGGATATTTCCATCTCAGGGCAAGGAAAATAGTGTTGAATATAATTTAAAGTTGCTGCAAGAGATAAGTAAGCCAGTAAGTAAAAAGAAAATTAAACAAACAAAAAAATAAAAGTTAAATGCATCGTGCTTTGATTCTATCACAAGTTCTGCTTATGTAACATTTACACTATAAGCACAGTTAGATGCTCAGAAACCTGCCAGCAGGCGAGGGCGTTTTTCCTACCCTGTGGGAAATGAGAATTTTACTCTCTGAAGAGTGAAACCAGACAATCTTGAGTCTCAGACAGAGTTGAAGGCAGAAGTTAGTTGCCATAGTGATGACGCAGGATTATTTGAAAGTCTGAATACTGAAGGGCAAATTCCCTTTCCCCTGTCACACTCAGTTCATAAAATTCTGGAATCCTCCAGGGATAAGAGTGTAAGACTTATCTCTGGAGAAAATGCACAGATCAAACAGTGTGATATACACATAATAGCACAGTGGTATTATTTTTAATGAAGCCCAACACTTAGCTCTGATTCTCATCTCCATGCACACCAAACTTCCATTGAGATTTTTCACACTCTTAAATAAGAACAGAAATCCATGAATCATCCAAGAAAATGTCAATCGTGAAAGATGGTGACCAAAGTTAATTAGGAGGAAATAGAGACAATACAGGAAAAAAGGGAAGAAAACTGAAAGAAAAAAGAAACAGAGTTTATGACTTCAGAAAGATAAAAGAAGATGTTACAAAAAAGAAAAATGAGAAAAATGTAATAAGAATCAGGGAACAAGAAAAGATCTTGGAAGTTTAAAAGTCATTACATTGTGCTGGGATAGCAGACAGAAAAAGGAATCTGGACCCTTACCTTTCACCATAGGCAAATATTAACTCAAGATGGATTAGGAGTTTTTTTCAAATGTTAATTTTTGGGGGTATATACTTGATGTATCTATTTATGGGATACATGAGAAATTTTGATACAAGTATACAACATGTAGTAATCATACCAGGTGGATGTCAATCACTCACATATTTATCATTTCATTTCATTGTGTTATGAACATTCCAATTAAACTTTTTAAGATATTTTTAAATGTATAGGAAACTATTGTTGACTGTAGTCACCCTGTTGTGCTATCAAACACTAGGTCTTATTTAGTGTATCTAATTATACTCTTGTATCCATTGACCATCTGCACTCCCCCGCCCCACTAGCTTTTCCACCAAATGGGTAAGAACATGTGAAGTTTGTCTTTCTGTGTCCAGCTTATTTCATTTAATATAATATCCTTTAGTTTCATTCATGTTGCTGCAAATGACAATATTTTATTCTTTTTATAGCTAAATAGGACTTCGTTGTGTATATGTACCATATATTCTTTTTTCTTTTTTTTTTTTTTTTTGAGATGGAATCTTGCTCTGTTGCCCAGGCTGCAGTGCAGTGGCGCGAGCTCAGCTCACTGCAAGCTCTGCCTCCCGGGTTCATGCCGTTCTCCTGCCTCAGCCTCCCAAGTAGCTGCGACTACAGGTGCCCATCACCACGCCCGGCTAATTTTTTGTGTTTTTAGTAGAGACCGGGTTTCACTGTGTTAGCCAGGATGGTCTCGGGCTCCTGACCTCGTGATCTGCCCGCCTTGTCCTCTCAAAGTGCTGGGATTATAGGCGTGAGCCACTGCGCCCAACCCGTACCACATATTCTTTTTCCTCTTGTCTGTTGATGGATACTTAGTTTGCTTCAAATTTGGCTATTGTGAATAGTGCTGCAATAAACATAGGAGTGAGGATACTACTTCAATACATTGATTTCCTTTCTTCTGGGTATATACTCAGCAGTGAGATTATTGGATCATCTGATAGTTCTAGTGTCAGTTTTTTGAGGAACCTCCAAACTGTTCTCCCCATGGATTGTACCAGTTTACATTCCCACCAACAGCGTTTGAGGGTTCCCTTTCCTCCATTTCCTCCCTCCCTTGCCAGAATTTGTTACTGCATGTCTTTTGGATAAATCCATTTTGACTGGGACGAAATGTAGCTTTGATTTGCATTTCTCTTCTCTGAAGACCATTGATGTTAAGCACCTTTTCATATGCCTATTTGGCATTTCTATGTCTTCTTTTGAGAATGTCTGTTCAGATCTTTTGCCTATTTTTTAAATTGAATTGTTAGATTTTTTTTTTTTTTCCTGTAGAGTTGTATGAGCTCTTTGTATATTCTGGTAATAAATCTCTTATCAGATGGATAGTTTGCAAATATTTTCCACCATTTTCTGGAGTGTTTCCTTAGCTGTACAGAAGCTTTTTGACCAGGTATAAACTCATTTGTCCATTTTTTCTTTGCTTGCCTGTGCCTTGGGATATTACTCAATAAAACTGCCCAAACCAATGTCCTAGAGAGTTTCCCTAACATTTTCTTTCAGTAGTTTCATAGTTTGGAGTCTTGCATTTAAGTGGTTACTCCATTTTGATTTGACTTTTGTATATGGCAAGAAGTAGGGGTCTAGAATCATTCTTCTGCATATGGTTATCACGTTTTCCAATTTATTGATGGGACTGTCCTTTCCCCAATGTATGTTTTGGCACATTTGTGAAAAATGAGTTCACTGTAGATGTATGGATTTGTTTCTGAGTTTTCTATTCTGTTGCATTGGTCTGTGTTTCAGTTTTTATGCCAGTATCATGCTGTTTTTCATTACTATAGCTTTGTGGTATAATTTGAAGTCAGGTAATGTGATCCCTCCAGTTTTGTTCTTTTTGCTCAGGATGACGTTGGTTATTCTGGATCTGATGTGGTTCCATACACATATAAGCATTATTTTTTACATTTCTGTAAAGAATGTTCATTGGTATTTTGATAAAGATTGCACTGAATCTGTAAATTGATTTGCATAGTATGGACATTCTAGCAATATTAACTTTTCCAAACCATGAACATGAAATGTCTTTCAATTTTTTGGTGCCCTCTTTAATTATTTTGCATCAACTTTTTATGGTTTTCGTTGTAGATATCTTTCACTTCCTTGGTTAAGTTTATTCCTAGTTATTTTGTTGTATTTGTATCTGCTGTAAATGGGATTACTTTCTTAATTTCTTTTTCATATTGTTTGCTGTTAGCTTATAGAAATGCCACTAATTTTATATGTTGATTTTTCTGTCCTGCAACTTTACTGAATTTGTTTATCAGTTATAATAGTTTGTTTTGGTGAAGTCTTTAGATTTTTCCACATATAGATAATCATCTGCAAACAAGGTAATTTAATTTCTTCCATTCTAATTTGGATGCCTTTTATTTCTTTCTCTTGTCTGCTTGCTCTATCTAGGGCTTCCAGTACTATGTTGAGTAACAGTGGTGAAAGTAGGTATACTTGTCTTGTTCTAGATCTTAGAAGAAAGGCTTTCTGTTCATACCTTTCAGTATTTTACTAGCTGTAGATCTGTTGTATATGCCTTTAATTGTATTGAGGTATGTTCCCTCTATCCTCAGTTTTTTTTTTTTTTTTTGAGGGTTTTTTTTTTTTTTTTAATCATGAAGGGATGCTGAATTTTATCAAATGCTTTTTCAGCATCAATTAAAATGATCATATGCTTTTTTTCTTTCCTTCTGTTGATATATCACATCAATTAATTTGCATGTGTTCAATCATCCTTGCATCCCTTGGATAAATCACATTTGCTCATGATGAACAGTCTTTTCAATGGTTGTTGAATTTGGTTTGTTAGCATTTCATTGAGGATTTTTGCATCAATGTTCATTAGGGATATTGGCCTATAATTTTCTTTCCTTGATGTGTCTTTGTCTGGTTTTGGTATTAGGGTAATATTGGCCTCCTAGAATGAGTTTGAAAATTTTCTCTCCTCTATTTTTCAAAATAGTTTGAGTAGATTGGCATTAGTTCTTCTTTATCTGGTAGAGTTCAGCCGTGAAGCCATCGGGACCTGGGTTTTTCCTTGTTGGGATATTTTCTATTATGACTTTTATCTCATTAATTGCTATTGGTCTATACAGGTTTTGGATTTCTTCATGGTTCAAACTTGGCAGGTTTTATATTTCTAGGAATCTATTTCTTCTACATTTTCTAATTAATTTTCATATAGTTGCTGATATTAACCTCTAATGATCACTTGAATGTCTGCAGTAACAATTGTTACTGAGTACTTAGCACACCACAATTACAGTGTTAAAATATTTTGAATTTTTCTGTGTACTTACTATTACCAGTGAGTTTTGTATACTCTGATAATTTCTTAATGCTAATTAATGCCCTTCTCTTTCAGATTGAAAAACTCCCATCAGCATTTATTATAGGACTGGTCTGGTATTAATGAAATCTCTCAGTTTTTTTTTTTTTTTCCCTCTGGGTCTTTGTTTTAGATAAAAGATTTTTGCCTTCTGCACATTAAATATGTCATGCCACTCTGTCTTGGCCGATAAGTTTCCACGGAGAAGTCTACTGCCTGCTGTATGGAAGCTCCTTTGCATATTATTTGCTTATTTTTCTCTTGATTCTTCTAGGATCCTTTTTTTATCCTTCACCTTTGGGAGTTTAATTATTAAATTTCTTGAGATAGTTTTCTTTGGCTTAAGTCTGACTGGTGTTCTATAACTTTCTTGTACATCAATATCGATATCTTTATCTAGGTTTGGGAAGTTCTCTATTATTATTCCTTTGGATGAACTTTCTACCCCATCTCTCTCTCTACCTCCTGTTTTGGGCCAGTAACTTAGATTTGCACTTCTGTGGCTATCTTCTAGATCTTGTAGGCATAATTTATTCTTTTTGGATTAAATATTTAAATGTAAGACTTCAAACTGTAAGAACTGTAAAAGACAATCTAGGAACATTATTCTGGACATTGGCCTGGGGAAATAACTTATGACTAACTCTTCAAAATCAATTGCAACAAAATCAAAATTGACAAGTGGGACCAAATTAAATTAAAGATCTTCTGCATAGCAAAAGAAAATATCAATAATCTGACAACCTACAGAATTGGAGAAAATATTTGCAAACTATGCATCTGACAAAGGTCAAATATTCAAAATCGATAAGAAACTTAAACAATTCAACAAGCAAAAAAACCAAATAGCCCCATTAGAAAGCAGGCAAAAGACATGAACAGAAACTTCTCAAAAGAAGATATACAAACTGACCACAAATATGTGAAAAAATGCTCAACATCACTATTCATCAGAGAAATGCAATTTAACACCACAATGTGACACCATCTCACATCCATCAAAAGATCTACTATTGAAAAACAAAACAAAACAAAAAACCCAGCAGTTGTTGGTGAGGCTGTAGAGAGAAGGGAAAGCTTATATCCTGTTGATAGGATATAAATTAGTTCAGCTCCTGGAAAAACAGTTTGCATATTTTTTTCAAAGAAGTTAAAATGGAACTATCATTCAATTCAACATTCCAGTTACTAGGTATATATCCAAAATAATATAAATTATTTTACTAAAAAGACACATGGATGCACATGTTCATCGCAGTGGTATTCACAATAGCAAAGACTTGAATCAACCCTGGTGCCCATCAATGATGATTGGAATAATGTAAATGTGGTACATATGCATCATGGAATACTACACAGCCATAGAAAAGAATAAAATCATGTCCTTTGCAGCAACATAGATGGATCTGGAGGCCATTATCCTAAACAAATTAATGGAGGAACAGAAAACCAAATGCCACATGTTCTCACTTATAAATGGAGCTGTACATTGGGTAGCAGTGGACATAAAGATGGCAACAATAGATACTAGGGACTACTAGAGACAGGTGGGAGAAAGAAAGGCAAGGGTTGAAAGAACACCTATTGGGCACTATGTTTACTACTTGGGCAACAGGATCATGGGATCATTGCAGGTCTAAATCTCACATCATGCAATATACGCACATAACAAACCTGCAGATGTACCCCCTGAATCTAAAATAAAAATCAAAATTATTAAAAGACTACATATCTAAAGAATAAGAAAAGTTGTGATTATGATAGCATAAATGAAAACTTAATAGAAAGTTTAGAAAATAAAGTAGAGAAAAACACCCAGAAATAAAAATGTAAAATAAAATAAGAAGAAAAATGAGAGAAAAGGGCATTTCAAGAGCAGAACAGAAGTTCCACAAAGAAAGAAAGAAAGCATTAAAATAAAATACAGAGAATGATTAAACAAATAGTTTTAGAAAATTTCCTAGTGCTGAAAATATGAAAATTTAGATTGAGAAGTTTCACTGATTGCTAAAAAACATAAGAACCAAGTACACAGACAGTCAGATCATTGTGAAACTTCAGACATGTTGGATAAAGAGAAAATATTAAAAGCCTTCCTCTAAAAATACGTAAAAATGTTTCCTTCTGAAGAAGCTATAGGGGTGTATACTCCAACAAAATAGAGTAGAAATCCAAGATGGGAGAACTATAAAAGAGGTGAAAATAATTCCCTGCATGGTAATGAACAGAATACACAGCAGTTATCCTCAATACATGGCCCACCTTTGTCCCACTTTAGCAACAACTCTTGATTGAAATATTCCTATGATACACCTATAAAATATCTAAAGATACTTTTTGTTGCAATTCTACAGAGATTCTTAAAAACATGACAAATTTCATTCTATTCAATGGGAACTTCACTGTTGAGTATACAGTTAAATATAATTGTGCAAATATAATTTATTCTTCGCCAAAAATAACTTTTTTGTGCTACTTAAAAAAAAATTCTTTCTGATTTGAGAACTGTATGGACTATATCTCAGGCAATCAATTCTGCCATGGTATTTTCTGCTTCATTAGGGCAATGATTTATTTACATGCTTCTCTCTTGGGTGTTATAGCTTTTATATAGGTGACCCCAGATTATAAAGAATTTCCTCGGCTGGGCGCAGTGGCTCAAGCCTGTAATCCCAGCACTTTGGGAGGCGGAGACGGGGGGATCACGAGGTCAGGAGATCGAGACCATCCTGGCTAACATGGTGAAACCCTGTCTCTACTAAAAAAAATACAAAAAACTAGCCGGGCGAGGTGGCGGGCGCCTGCAGTCCCAGCTACTCGGGAGGCTGAGGCAGGAGAATGGCGTAAACCCGGGAGGCGGAGTTTGCAGTGAGCTGAGATCCGGCCACTGCACTCCAGCCTGGGTGACAGAGCGACTCCGTCTCAAAAAAAAAAAAAAAAAAAAAAAAAAAAAAAAAAAAAAAAGAATCTCCTACTAGATTAAAAAATTAAATGCTTTAAAAACATTTTATATTTGTCATCCACTTCCCACATCTTACAGTATCACTGACAACATTTTGCATCTGCCTTTCTCAAGGATCTACCTTATTTTAACCCATAGCATGGCTAAGCTATTACTAACTTCTCTGAAAGCTTCCAAAAGACTTCGGAGTTGGAGACAGATAAGGTAGTGAAACCTGTAAATATTCATATCTATAAGAAGTTTTACCGTTAAATGATAGGAACAATATAAATTCATTTAGTAGTTAGTATCCACATAAAGTTTTCAATTCAATAGTTAGAGAGTACATACCAATGTGTCTGGCACTATTGAAAAACTGTCATAGAGTCAAAGCTATGTAAACACCAGTTTCAGACCTTGGTGAATTCCTTTTGGAGATGAAATGCATAAACATGAAACAGAATGTAAGATATTGTATGTAAATATTTGGTACAGACTATGGATGAAGCAAGAGACTAATGACTGTTAAGAAGCAAGAGACTAATGGCTGTTTCTATAAAAGAATGATGGCTTTGCCCCTATTACAAAATGATATTGATTTTAGCTGGCAGTACAGTTCACAGATTGGAAGTCAGCCAGCAGTTGAACTCATGCAGAGAACCATATGTCAAAACTAGACCTCTGTGCAAGTAACGCGGAGTTTGTCCTTAGTGAAACCTCTGTAACAGGCAAATACCTTAAAGACAATCTCAGGTTTCAAAAGTCCTTTTAAGTCTAAGTAGACATGAACAAAAAGTTGACAAAAATGAATTTTGAGTGTCCAACAATATTGTCTTATCAATTCGCCATGTGAAATGTGATTAGACACTCCAAGTTTCCATAAAATAAACTAAGATGACAAATTTTCTTATATAATGAGATTACCTTACTTTTGTTTAAGGAGTGTATGTTCTGGTGTGTAGAATGTAGAATGATCCTTAGGATACTAAGAAGGTATAATTTTACTTCAGGGACTTTTGCTGAATGTCAGCTTATGCATAGAGTTTAAAAATTATAAAGAAGAGGAAGAATTTATTCTATCTGTGCTATGGAAAATTCATTGTTAGGGATTTGGAACTTTAAAAATGTACCTGAAAGATGTTCAATATCCCTAACAACAATTAAGACTTTTGATTGCCCTCAAGGGAAATACTGTAGATTTTCATTCATATTAAAGTTAAATGTAGACATTTCACTGACACTGCTTGAAGTTAACTTTGGCTTTAAAATTCTACCAAGTTATGTGGTTGCTGTGTTTCTTAGATTCTCCAAAGTGGATTTCAGAGTACAGTTAATTCAAACTCATGTATCTCATCAACAGCAAGTACGTCATATTACATTCCATGGGCTATGGTTGGGCTGGCTGACGTTTCTTCTGAACTTCTCTTTTTCGTTTCTCTCTGAACTAAGAACATATATAGGAGAAAAATGTCTAATATAAGGAAATAGCTTAAAAAAAGATGTGTAGATGTAGCAAGTAACAATTTTCCTTCTGTTTCTGTTTACAGAGATTTTTTGGAATGTTTCTTAAAGTGGAAGAAAAATGTCATTTTTAAAAAATTTTACTAGTTCTGTGAAACCCAAATAAAAACCATAAGATTCTTGCATTTTGAAAATTAAATTTTCAACCCAGCTTACCAAGTCACTGAAGTGGTTTAAATACCATTCACTCAGAGAATGTGGAACAGTTGGTATACATTCAGAGGCTTTCTTGGAAGCAGTCTAATAAACTGCTTGGAAATGACTTTATAAAGCGTTTAAGACAGTAACACTGTGTCTTCACTTTTAATTTAACATCATTAGTTTTTGTATGTTTAAAATAAATCTCATTTAAAACATTCCCACTGATCTATTTAAATTATTTGAAAGAACATGAAGATATAGGGTGTAATGTAAGGAGACACTTGGAAAATAGTAACTAAAATGTGAGAAAGCTAATTCTCTTTTGAATTTATTGGGATTGCAGTTAAGCCACATTGCAATATCTTTATGGGAACAGGATACAGTGCAATCGAGAAAGGGGGTAACTTGAATAAAAACAAATTACTTGGGGGCCCTGCATGATCTTTCTTGATCTGCACAATCAGTGTAACCACATCATCCAACTCAAGAGTACTTCCCACTGTGCAGAGCTTGTGTGAGGCACTCTCAAAGCATATGGTCAAGAGGTATGATGTCCAGAGTGAAGCAGTGACCCAGATAGCTACTGGCTTCTGAGAACTCAAAACAAATCCATCACCAGACACTGGGCTTATGGAAATGGTTTTAAAAATACTCGGAAAAAAGTCACAAGCTGTTCACCGAAGGAGCCCTAAGCACAGTTTGATTTCTACCAGCATTTATGAAAAGTAACAAATGAGAGTTTCAAATGGAGAAGTGTCTGAATACTTGTTGCTAAGTTAGGAAAAATCTCTGTTATTCTTTATCTAAAATAGTGAAAAAGAACATTTGGAATCATTCCATCACACAACTTTATAAATTTTGTTTCCCATGTAAAGAAGCTATATTTAATAATAACAATAATACATAGGAAGAAGTGAGGCTTGACTTCCCCATTTTCTATGCTGATGAGATCATTTAAGAAGATAAACTCCAGTTTGAATATGCAACTGATAATTACCAATATGTAAATAAAATGTTCAGAGTATGATCTATTATAGTTACATAGAGAGGTTTGCCTTCTAGGAAAGGATCTCAAAAGTATGCCTTTTGTTATTATCATTAGATAAATATTGTTCATGGCTGAAACAAATCTTATATTCATTATGACAATTCTTCTTGAACTCTTCTCCCCCAGGAGTTAGCTTAAATATTTTACTATATTTCATAATTTTGGTTGAACACCTAAGTTTTATTATGCTCACCAATGAGTACATGAAATATCAGTCCCTGTAATTTCACATATGTTCTAACATGTCATATATTTTATTGCTTATTTCTGAAAAAAATAATTCTCTTGGAACCTTACAAGTTGCTGCTCACTCTGAAACATTTTACTCTATACAGCCTTTGTTTGGGGCATCTAACTTTCTACTTTGAAGAGAACTTTTTACTTCACTTATCTCATTTAATTCTGGAGACTGTCTTCTACTAATGCCCTAGAGAATGTAGATGGGAGCACAGTTTTAGGGACTTTGAAAATTTGAAAACATCACAATTCTACTTACATCTTTGACTAATGATGAAGGTTTGTGTAAAAATTTAGATAGATAATTATTTTTCTTTAAATACTGTAGGAATTTCTCCTTTGTTTACTTAATTCAGGAGTTGCATTGAGAAGCCTCATGCAATTTTTGTATTCCATTCTTGTATTTCTTGTAGATGACCTATTTATTTACTCTGGAAAGTTTTAGAATGTTTTATTTATTGGTGTTCTGAAATTTCAGGAAGTGCTCCAGCATGAAACTTTTTCATTCAATGGGTTGTGTTCTGAAAATGTCATGGCTTTTTCATGTTCCCATAGTTCGGTGAGGGGGAAGGAGTGGTGTTCAGCGGCTTTTTCACTCCCATAGTTCAGTGGGTGGGAGAGAGTGTTACAAGTCCTTTTACTCCCACCGCCCTCAGCTCAGTGATCAGAGGTGTTACAACTCTTTTTGTGCCCGCAGTTTGGAGAGTTCCAGGTTCTCGTCCTGTAACAAAGAGGAATGAGGTTTTGGACACCAGAGAGAGAGCAAGGCAGAGTAGAATTTTATTGAGCAATAGAAAGCTCTCAGCACAGAGAGGTAACCCAAAAGCGGCTGCCATTTGTGAGCCTGAGACCAGGGTATTTATGGGCTTAGAATGGGAGAATGCATGCTGATTGGTCCATGGGTGGTCTTGGCAAAAGCACCATTCGATTGGTAAAAGGCATCATTCAGAAGAAACCAATCAAGAATGAGTGAGTAAGGCAGGGATGGAAGATCTTACTCTGGTCGTGGACTCTATCCACAACTGGCAGCTTGGTTTTCAGGCTTTAGACTGTCCTTGGCTTAAAGGTCGGGTTTCACCAGGGACCCATCCCTGTCTGCCTAGAAATGTGTCTGTTTCCTGTCGCTATCTATCTCCCCTCTAAACAGGTACATCTAACTGCCATTAGGGTAGGGACAGTGACTGTTCTAACTGCTTCCTCCTGACAGGGGGCGTTGTTTTTGGGAAAATGGCAGTCAGATTTCTCTCACTGGCCCATCTAAGGGTCTCTGGTGTGAGGAAGTCTTTGTGCCGGACTCCATTTGCATGGCCATTTGGAGTTTGATAGCCTCTAGATGAGAAGAAACAAATTTTCCAAGGAGGCTAAGTATGCGTAGACCAAATATGAGTACTATACAAAGAGAAGCTAAAAGGGAAAAATTCATGCCAGTGTCAGAGAGAACAGAAATAAGAAATAAAATAGACTAATCATTCTGAAAACAATGTCGTGGCCAGAGCTGTTTCACCCTGGTGAAAGAAATTAAATGTTGTAAGGCGGAGGGCAGGAAAATTTTAGAATAAGGATAGCTGTTTAGGGGAGTAGATGATCCCCTGGTCATTCAGGATTAAGGGGTCCTTGGCAAAGACACCTTTTGATGAGGAACAGAATGAAGGCAAGAGCAGCAAGTATAGGCCAGACTATAAAGAAGATATCCATGGAAGGTTAATTATTGACACTTATCATTTATGATCTTTAGCTTGATGTCTCTGATTTCTTCACACTGGTGCTTTGGGTGCTCTGTTGGGTCAACAGAGGTAATTATATCAGTTCCCCAGGCCTTTTTTCAAGTAAAATGAATCCAATAATCTATTCCAGTGACCTTCACTGCTTGAGGGAGTAGAGAGAAATGCAGTGTAAGATCCCTCCCAATCCAGGCCTAGAGAGGGAGAAAGGGAAGGAAGAACCTTTACCAGTACTAAGCCCTCTGGGTTGAATAGAGGTGTCCCTAGTTCACAGGGTTGGGCTTCTGACAGTTGTTTTAGTTTTAGTTCCTGTTGGAAATGCTCCAAATAAGTTATATGTTTAATCAAATCAGAGGTTTTTTAGTCTATCAGGAAATCATTGATGAGAAAATGCTGTCCATACATCATTTTGAAGGGACTTAAACCCAGCTTTGAAGGGGTGTTTCTAACACATAGTAGGGCCACGTGAAGAAGAGTTATCCAGGGGTGATGAGTCCCTTGAGACATTTTTCTGAGGTCCCTTTTGATAATACCATTTGTCTTTTCTACCTTTCCTGAAGATTATAATCTCTAAGCACAATGAAGATGGTATTGTATGCTTAGTGCCTTTGAAGTCCCCTGGGTGACAGATGACTTGAATGACAGGTCATTATCTCTCTAGAGGTACTTAGGGAGTTCAAAGCAAGAAATTATCTCATTAATTAATTTTATCACCTCAGAGACTTTCCCTGTCCAACATGGAATTGCTTCTACCTAGTTAGTGAAGGTATCTTCCCATGCCAAGAGGTACGGGATGCCCCTTATCTTTATTTCCATAGTTTACTGAGCAGGAGGGAGTGGTGCCCAGTGGTTTTTTTTAACTCCTGTAGTTTGGTGAATGGAAGAGAGTGTTACAAGCCCTTTTACTCCCACTACCTGCAGCTTAGCAAGCAGGAGTGTTACAGCTTTTTTCAAACTCACAGTTCAGAGAGTTCAAGGTTCTTGTCCTGTGACCAAGAAGAATGAGGTATGCAGATGCTAGAGAGTGAGCAAGGCAGAGTAGAATTTTATTGAGTGATAGAAAGTTGTCAGCATGGAGAGGGGACCTGAAAGTGGGTTACCATCTGTGAGACCGAGTCTGAGATTTTTATGGGCTTATAATGGGAGAATGTGTGCCGATTGGTCCATTGGTGGTCTTGGCAAAAGCACCATTCAATTAGTTAAAAGGCATCATTCAGAAGGAACCAATCAAAAGGGAGTGGGTAAGGTGGGGATGGAAGTTCTCACTCCAGTCATGGACCATATCCAGAACTGGCATTTCAATTTTCAGGCTTTAGACTGTCCTTGGCTTGAGGAGTTTGGTTTCCCTGGGGTCCCATCCCTGTCTACCTAGGAGTTTGTCTGCCTCCTGTCACTATCAGAGAGTCATGTCTATCTTGATTGGAGAAATGGTCTTTATTTCTTCCTTACAAGTATTTTCTGTTCTTTCTGACTCTGGGTTAAACCTCCTGGATTGTTCCTCAAATTACATTATTCTCTTTCTTCTATTTTATATATAAATACATTAAATAGCAAATTGTTAGCTTTTCCACCCTCTATTGTACATTTTATTAAAATTACTATCTTATTTTTTAAAAACTTCCAGAAAGTATTATTATGTGAATATTACTTCTTTTAGTATGATTTTGCTTTTTATTTTAAAGATACAATATCCTGTCTTATCTCTCCTAGGATATTATATATAATATGACATAACATATAATATAATATCATTATATAATATATAATGTGTATTTTTGTTAATATTGCTTTTTTAACCTACATCGTCTCTATTTTGAGTTTTTAAAAAATATTGTTTAACGGTTATGCTTTATCTTTTATGCTTAAAAGTTTGGTGATTTTATTTAAGAGTGACACACTAAAAACTTGATTGGATAGTAGTAGTTTGTAGATTAGTGATTCCACTACGATGTCAGGAACTTGATTTTTTTCACCTGTCAATATCTATAGAATTCTTTTCTGAAGTGATTCAGTTTTCAGAAAAGAGTCTCTCAGTTTCCTGCCTAACAAACAAATGTCTGGCGACTGGTGCTCTGAGCCAATTCAGGCAAAGGTGACTCTGACTTGTACTTACTGAGGCTATTTTCTCACTCTCTTCCCTTGCACCTAGCCCTGTGCTCTATCCTGGGGTCTCTGTTTCAGTTTCTTTGTAGAAAGTACCTCTTTCTCCCTTTCAAGAACTGGACAGAATAGTCACCTGGATTAGTAAGTGGGCAGTGAGAGAGAAGATGGGGATTGTGTAAATATCTAAATGTTTGAAACACACTTTCAAATAATTTGCCTATTTTACCCCCTCATCTTCTCTCTGCCTTTACATATAACTTGTACATCCAATTCTTAAGCCTTTCTAGGGTTTGGCCAGGAAAAGTGAATTGCCTTTTTTGTTTCACTTTAGTTTGAATCTCATCTCTGCTAAGTGGTTTAGTTTTCCTTTATTGGCCTTTTCAATCTTTTTTTAAATTATTATTATTATACTTTAAGTTCTAGGGTACATGTGCACTTCCAAATGGAAGTTTATTTTTTTGAGAATGAGCTGAAGTTGATGGTTCCTAGGTAAATATAATTGTTCTTTGATGTGAGAAAAAAGAAAGAATATTGATAAGTAAACGAGAAGCATGCATATTTCCTCTTCAGAAGCAGTTTGATCCTGATACCATCCTGTAAATTAAGTTGACTTAAAGTTCAACTTACTATTCTGTTACTTCTTGTAGGTGTAATAGATGTCAAAAGTATTTAAATTTACTTAGCTTAATAGTTTTAGTAGTACTAGAGAAGATTCTGACTACCAAAATATTATTTGCTCCTGGAAATAGCATACATGCTTCTACTGTTAAAAATTCTGCAGAGCTTGAGTTGCCTTTCTCTATGGTATTTTAAGTCTGGGTTTATTTTTGTTTTCAAGGAGACTATCATTTTCATTTGTTATATGATTATGTAAGTAAAAAGATGTGCTACTCCTAGAAGGTTGGTGTTGCCATTTAAACCTTTAAAATGAATAATTTTGCTGAGAGTTAAGTTTTAATTTTTCTGTAGGGGTTAATATATCATGCTTGTCTATTAGAGTCTTGATTTACATTTTGAATGTAATGTAGAGAATTGACTTTTTATATATTACAGAATATTTCATAGATACATAGTATGCATATATAATTATGGGGTACATGACATATTTTAATACAGGCATAAAATAGGTAATAATCACACCAGGGAAATGGGGTACCATCGCCTCAAGCACTCATCCTTCCTTGGTGTTACAGCATTCCAGTTGTATTCTCTCAGGCTTTCTGAAACATACAAGTTATCACCGTATACAGCTACCTTGTTGTGTTGTAAAAGAGTACATCTTGATCACTGTATTTAGCTATATATTTGAACCCACTAACCATCCTCATTTGTCTCCTCCTTCCCACTACCCTTCACAACTGCTGATAACCATCCTTCCACTCTCTAGTTTCATGAGATCAATTGTTTTAATTTTTAGGTCCTACAAATGAGTGAGAACATGTGAAGTTTGTATTTATGTGTCTGGCTTATTTCACTTAACATAATGTCCTCCAGTTCCATCCATGTAGTTGCAAATAAAAGGATCTCATTCTTTTTATAGCTAAATAGTGCTGTATTGTATATATGTACCACATTTTCTGTATCCATTTGTCCGTTGATGGACACTTAGGTTGATTCCAAACTTTGGCTATTCTGAGTGGTGCTGCAATAAACATAGGAGTACATATATCTCTTTGATATACTGATTTTCCACCTTTTGAGTATATATTAGAATGAGATTGTTGTATTATATGGAGTTCTATTTTTAGTTTTCTGAGAAACCTCCAGACTGTTCTCTATAGTGGTTTTACAAATTTACACTTCCACCAATGGTGTATGAAGGTTCCCTTTTCTCTGCTTTCAACCTAGCATTCATTATGGCCTATATTTTGGATAAAAGCCATTTTAACTAGTGTGACATAATATCTCATTATAGTTTTTATTTACATTTCTCTGATAATCGGTGATGTTGACTACAAGCCAGAGTGACCCTTGCCTGAACTGGCTCAGAGCACCAATCACCAGACATTTGTTTGTTAGGCAGGAAACTGAGAGACTCTTTTCTGGAAAACTGAATCACTTTAGAAAAGAATTGAGTAGATATTGACAGTTGAACATCTTTTCATATGCTTGTTTTCCATTTTTATATGTCCTCTCTTTTAAAAAACCATTTTATTTATTTATTTTTTATTTTACTTGTAGTTCTGGGATACATATGCTGAAGGTGCAAGTTTGTTACATAGGTATGCATGTGCCATGGTGGTTTCCTGCACCTATCAACTCATCATCTAGGTTTTAAGTACTGCATACATTAGGGATTTGCCCTAATGCTCTCCTTCCCCTTTCCCCCACCCCCCAACAAGCCCTGGTGCACGATATTCCCTTTCCTCTGTCCATGTGTTCTCATTGTTCAACTTCTCCTTATGAGTGAGAACATGTGATGTTTGTTTTCCTGTTCCTGTGTTAGTTTGCTGAGGATGATGGTTTCCAGCTTCATCCATGTCCTTGCAAAGGACATGAACTCATTCGTTTTTACGGCTGCATAGTATTCCATGATGTGTATGTGTCACATTTTTTTATCCAGTCTATCATTTTATGTCTTCTTTTGAAAAATGTCTATTCAGATCTTTTGTCCATTTTTAAATTAGATTATTAGATTTTTTCCTATAGAGTTATTTAAGCTCCTTATATATTCTTGTTTTTGATCCCTTATCACATGGTTAGTTGGAAAGTGTTTTCCACTATTTCATGGGGTGTCTCTTCAGCTTGATTGTTTCCTTTGTTGTGCAGAAGATTTTTAACCTGTGTGATCCCATTTGTCCATTATTGTATTTGTAGCTTGTGCATGTGAGGTATTACTCAAGAAATCTTTGCCTAGTCCATTATCCTGGAGAGTTTACCCAATGCTTGTTTTCTATTATTACATTATAAATATAATATAATTTATTCTCTGACTATGATGACATACAAATAAGGAAAAAGTATTGGCTGCGTGCAGTGGCTCACGCCTGTAATCCCAGTGCTTTGGTAGGACAAGGTGGGCGGATCACCTGAGGTTGGGAGTTTTAGATCAGCCAGACCAACATGGCAAAACCCCATCTCTACTAAAAAAAAAAAAAGAAAAATTTAGCCAGGCATGGTGGTGTGGGCCTGTAATCCCAGCTACTTGGGAGGCTGAGGCAGGAGAATTGCTTGGACCCAGGAGGTGGAGGTGAGCCAAGATTGTGCCACTGCACTCCAACCTGGGTGACACAGTGAGACTCTGTCTCAAAAAAAAAAAAAAAAAAAAGAAGAAAAAGTATAAAGAAAATTAACATGGTGCTTATGGCAAAGTTGATAAGAATATGATATATTTCCCCTCAAAGTTTTTTTCCATGTAAAATGGGGTGTTCATTCTATAATTGGAGTGCTTGTCACGCAAAGTTTTCTTTTAGTATTTTCGTACCTTGAGGTTATAGATTTAAGTCTTTACTTCATTGTGATTTGATTTTTATATAGGGCAAGAGACAGGGGTCTAGTTTCATACTTTTGCATAAGGATAGCCAGGTTTCTCAGTAGCATTTGTTGAAGAGACTGTCCTTTCCCCAGTGGATGCTTGTGGAACCTTTGTCAAAAATGAGTTCACAATAGATTTATGGATTTATTTCTGGGTTCTCTATTCTGTTGCATTGGTCTATGTTTCTATTTTTATGACAGTTTCATGCTGTTTTGATTGCTATAGCTTTGTAGTATAATCTGAAGTCAAGTAATGTGATTCTTTCAGTTTTGTTCTTTTTGCTCTGGATTGCTTTGACTAGCCTGGGTCTTTTGTAGTTCTATATACATTTAATAATTATTTTTTCTACTTTCCTATAGAAGGTCATTTGAATTTTAATAACAATTACATTGAATCTATAGATTACTATAGGTAGCATGGACATTTTAACAATATTGATTCTTCAGTTTCATGAAAGTGAAATATTTGTGTGTGTGTCTTTTTCAGTTTCTTACATTGTTGTTTTATAGTTTTTATTATAGAGAACTTTCTCTTATTTGGTTAATTCCTAGATATTTTATTTTATTCATAGCTATTGTAAAAGGGATTATTTCTTGATTGATTTTTAGATTGTTTCCTATAGGCATACTGAAATGCTACTGATTTTTGTATGTTGATTTGGTATTCTGCAACTTTACTGAATTTGTTTATCAGTTCAAATCATTTTTTGTGGAGTATTTAGGTTGTTCCAAATATCAGACTATACCATCTGCAAATGATGATAATTATAATTTCTTCCTTTCCAATTTGAATATCTCTTATAGTTTTTTCTTGTCTGATTGCTCTAGCTAGGACTAGAGCATTAACACTGGTGAAATTGGCAATCTTTTCTTCTTCTAGATCTTAGAAGAAAGGCTTTAATTTTTTCCCCATTTAGTATGTTGTTAGCTGTGGGTTCTGTCATAATGGCTTTTATTGTATCGAGGTATGTTCCTTCTGTACCCAGTTTTTGATAATTTTTGTCATGATGTGATATTGAATTGTATAAAATGCTTTTCAGCATCAATTAAAATTATATGGTTTTTACCCTTCATTCTGTTGATGTGATACATCACATTGATTGACTTGTGTATGTTGAGCCATTCTTGTATCACTTGGATGAATCCCATTTCTTCATGGAATGAACTTTTTAATGTGTTGCTGAAGTTGGTTGGCTAGTATTTTGTTATTAATTTTTATATAAATGTACATCAGAGATAACGGTCTGTAGTTTTCTTTTTTTTTGATGTGATTTTGTCTGGTTCTAGTATTAGGGTATTACTGGCTTCATAGGATTAGTTTAGCAGTATTCCCTTCTTAATTTTTTCAGAAGAGTTTAAGTAGCATTAGCATTAGTTCTTTAAATTTAAAGATTTCATATAATTCAACAGTGGAATCATTGGGTCCCATGATTTTCTTTGCTGGGGATTTTTTATTGTGGGTTTTGATCTCGTTACTTGTTATTGGTCTCTTCAGGTTTTGGATTTCTTCATGGTTCAATCTTGGCAAATTGTATGTGTCTAGGCATTAATCTATTTCTCCTAGATTTTCTAATTTCTTGGCATGTATTTGCTCATGGCAGTTTCTAATAATTCTTTGAATTTCTGTGGTATCAGATGTAAATGCCTCTTTTTTCATCTCTTATTATATTTATTTGAGTCTTCTGTCTTCTTAGTCAGGTTAAAGGTTTGTCAATTTTGTTTATTGTCTTAAGAACCATATTTTTGTTTTATTGATTTTTGTATTGTTCTTATGGTTTCAATTTCATTTATTTCTGCTCTGATCTTTATCATTTTTCTTCTTTTAATAATTTTGGGTTTGATTTGCTCTTGCTTTTTTAGTTTTTTTCAGACGCATTATTAAGTTGTTTATTTGATTTTTTTTCACTTTTTTGATGTAGGCACTTGTTGCTATGAACTTTCCTCTTAGTACTGCTTTTGCTGCATCTTAATGGCTTTGGTACATTGTGTTTCAATTTTAAATTGCTTCGATAAATTTTTAAATTTCTTCTTAATTTCTTCACTGACCCACTGGTCATTCAGGAGCATATTGTTTAAATGCTATGTGTTTGTATAGTTTCCAAAGTTTCTCTTGTTATTGATTTCTAGTTTTATTCCACTGTGGTCAGAGAAGATACTTGATATGATATGATTTCAAAATTTTAAAAAGTTTAAGACCTATTTTGTGGCCTAATGTGTGGTTTGTCCTTGAGAATGATCTGTGCTGAGGAGAAGATTGTGTATTTACCAGTCATTGGATGAGATGTTCTATAACTATCCATTAGGTCCATTTGGTCTATATGCAAATTGGGTCTGATGTTTCTTTGTTGGTTTTCTGTCTAGATGATGTATCTAATGATGAAAGTGGGGTGTTGAAGCTTCCAACTTATGTTGTATTGAGGTCTATCTCTCTTTTTAGCTCTAATAATATTTGCTCTATGTATCTGGGCGCAATATTTGGTGCATATATATATATATATATATATATATATATATATATATATATCATCTTGCTGAATTGATTCCTTTATCATTATATAATGACCTTCTTTGTTACTTTTTATAGTTTTTGTCTTGAAATCTATTTTTTCTGATGTAAGTATCACTACTCCTACTCTCTTTTTGTTTCCATTTGCATAGACTATCTTTTACCATCCCTTTATTTTCAATCTATATGTGTCTTTATAGATGAAATGTGTTTCTTATAGGCAACAGATCATTGAGTTTCCTTTTTTCATTTTAAAGCATTGGGCTATTTTATATCTTTTGATTGAAGAATTTAGTTCATTTACACTCAATGATATTACTGATAAGTAAGGACTTATTTCTGCCATTTTTGTGTTTGTTTTCTGATTGTTTTGTAGTCTTTGTTCCTTCCTTTCTTTCTGTACAAGAATTTTCTCTGGTGGTATGTTTTAATTTCTTGCTTTATATTTTTTTGTGTGACTTCTCTTTTCAAATTGTGTTTCAGAGATATAAATTTCTGCTTATTTCACTGACAAATAATTTTGCATTTCATTTATTCATTGTTGGGGAGATTTTTGAGTGAAGAAGCAGCAGAATGCTTTTATTCTTTTTACTCTGTCCTGTCTTCAATTAAAAAATCAGAAACACATAAATGTATATTTATTATCTTGTTTGTTTTTATTATGCATACACAAGGACTCCTATAAGATTGCCCTTAATTCTTTCTTATGGATGTATGGAAGTTCAGAGCCCAATTTACAATTCTCTAGCTAAGTATGTAGCAAGCACAGACCTTTTAATCTAAATCTTTAGTTTTAACATGGTTCACTAGTATTTTCCCTTTGTTGACTTCATATACATATATACACACACATACACATATGTGTATGTATACATACATATATGGACATATTTATTTTATTTTGAATTATATCAATTTCTATCACTCAATTGCAATTATTTTCTAGCAGATAATAAATGATAAAAAAAGAAGGAGACAAAATTGGGATACTAAAGTCTTATATTCCATAGTTTCCTTAAGCTGACATATATTAAGAGATATAAAAATATCACAGATTGTAGGCTTTTAATAATTTAAAGCCTACTCCTTCCCACCTCAGACACCCATCTTTGTTGTTCACTTAATATCTTTACATTCCAGTAAAAATTAATAGCAATAGGTATGATTAATAATAATAATGATAGTGGCTGCTCCTACCTTTATAGACCCCTACTATGTGCCAGAAATTGTACTTAGTTTTAAATAAATTATTTCTAGTACCAAAATATAATAAAGAAAGTCACTTAGCACAATAACCAGCACATAGACATGCTCAAAAATATTTTTCTTACCAGTATTTATTGATTTTCTCTTATAATTTCATTTATCTTTCTCTGGACATTTTTTTTTTTTACCTTTGATTTATGTTTGACAGTATTCTAAGCAGGCACCAGACTCAAGACATTTCTAGCAATGTTGCTGATTTCTTCATATATTTACATACTGTGAGGGCTTTTGCTTGACTCTCCTGCTTCTCACGAGATTTCATTGGCCCTGGATGGCCTGACCAATTCCTGATCTCACACTGACCATGGGAAGACAATTCATGTTTTCAAGTCACACAGCAAGTTAGCTAGAAATCCATGCATTTTAATCAGGGGTTTTAGCTTCATATTGACAGCACTACATTTTTTTTTTTCTTATTTGCCTTTCAAAGATTGTATATGGTTATTTTTTCCTCTGATAGTGCACTTTTGACCATTTAATTTAAAATTTTGCTTGTTACGTGATTTTATTATATACACTTTAGTTATACTTATTGTAGAAATTTATTTCAATCCTTTATTTAGTACCTTTTGTTAAAATCTTTCAATGTGACAACCTCTCCAGCTAATGTTGATTCTTCAGTGTCTTCAACTATTAGAATTCTTTTTCCAGTCATGCTAAGATGCATATTAATAAGATTTAGTCTTTTCAAGCCCAGCCAATCAAGAACTCAAAATGGACAGTAATTGCTCATTTGTTAGTCTTTAAAAGTAGAACTTACCACCAATTCTTTTAAACTTATGGTTGTATATGGTAATTTTCTTAATGATAATATATTCTGAAAAGCTGATATTTTTGTTGATAATGATCATACTACATTTTCTAAATTCTGAATACCAGAAGACGGTGCACAACATGAACTAATTATTACAGTGAATAATATAGAAAACAACAATAGGCCCCATGAGTTTAGTTTTCTTTGATAGGCCTATGTAATTTCATACTGACTTGCTCATGAGAAAATTAATGAAACTGACAATCTAAATGACAAGGAAGCTGGTAACTAGATTCTAAACGTTCATCTCTGCACATTGATGTCAATTGAGAAGACTATTAACAGAGAAAACTGCAGAAATAGTCAAACACGTGGCTGTGAAAGAAAAGGAAAGCATAATGAAGTCAGAATAGACGGGCATAATTAAGAGACTATGACAGAATATTCATCTGAAGTAACAAAAATGTTTGTGGATGGTTTTTAGAGAGTGCAAAAAATATTAAAATTTGTTTGTGAGATTGTTTAACTGTTTTCACCATACTATGGAGTTAATCTTCTTTTTTTAATATTTTAATATTTAGAAAATTATTAGATATTTTTATTAATGTATATGACCAAATATATAATCTATTGTGTAAAATTTTGTCATGTAGGCATTTCAGATGACGATATGGTCACTGATATTAGGGTACAGATTTTGGTATACATGTTAGAGGGCCATTCAAATTTGTGTTTACTTGATTGGACAGGAATTAATCGAAGTCAGTTAAATACACTCAGTGATGCTTCATTCTTTTGTTTATTTCCATTCTTTCTATATTGATCCAAATTTGATCCTTTTTCAATGCATTTTCTTTCTTTTTACATTCTGCAACTTAATATTTCTCTTTTATTTTCATTTTTCTTCTTTGAAGTCCTGTATAGACTCTCAACCTTTGTTTCAGAGAAGCCAATTTTTTTCTAATATCCTTGATTTAATGTAGATTTCCTTAAAATGCATATTCAGTGTGTAACTTTTCTAAAATTGTTTTTGTCTTTTTTTTTTTTTTTTTTTTTTTTTTTAGAGGGACTTTTGCTCTTATTGCCCAGGCTGGAGTGCAATGGCGCGATCTTGGCTCACCACAACCTTGCCTCCAAGGTTCAAGTGATTCTCCCGCCTCAGCCTCCTGAGTAGCTGGGATTACAGGCATGTGTCACCACGCCCAGCTAATTTTGTATTTTTAGTAGAAACGGGGTTTCTCCACATTGGTCAGGCTGGTCTTGAACTCCCAACCTCAGGTGATGCGCCTGCCTTGGCCTCCCAGAGTGTTGAGATTACAGGTGTGAGCCACCGTGCCCGGCCTTGTCTTTTATTTTTAATTTTTTTTTTTATTATACTTTAAGTTCTAGGGTACATGTGCATAACGTGCAGGTTTGTTACATATGTATACTTATAACAGGCAACCTACAGAATGGGAGAAAATTTTTGCAACCTACTCATCTGACAAAGGGCTAATATCCAGAATCTACAAAGAACTCAAACAAATATACGAGAAAAAAACAAACAACCCCATCAAAAAGTGGGGAAAGGATATGAACAGACATTTCTCAAAAGAAGATATTCATACAGCCAACAGACACATGAAAAAATGCTCATCATCACTCGCCATCAGAGAAATGCAAATCAAAACCACAATGAGATACCATCTCACACCAGTTAGAATGGCAATCATTAAGAAGTCAGGAAACAACAGGTGTTGGAGAGGATGTGGAGAAATAGGAACACTTTTACACTGTTGGTGGGATTGTAAACTAGTTCAACCATTATGGAAAACAGTATGGCAATTCCTCAAGGATCTAGAACTAGATGTACCATATGACCCAGCCATCCCACTACTGGGTATATACCCAAAGGATTATAAATTATTCTACTACAAAGACACATGTACACGTATGTTTATTGCGGCACTATTCACAATAGCAAAGACTTGGAATCAACCCAAATGTCCATCTGTGACAGACTGGATTAAGAAAATGTGGCACATATATACCATGGAATACTATGCAGCCATAAAAAAGGATGAGTTTGCGTCCTTTGTAGGGACATGGATGCAGCTGGAAACCATCATTCTTAGCAAACTATCACAAGAACAGAAAACCAAACACCGCATGTTCTCACTCATAGGTGGGAACTGAACAATGAGATCACTTGGACTCGGGAAGGGGAACATCACGCACTGGGGCCTATCATGGGGAGGGGGGAGGGGGGAGGAGGGAGGGATTGCATTGGGGAGTTATACCTGATATAAATGATGAATTGATGGGTGCTGACGAGTTGATGGGTGCAGCACACCAACATGGAGTTAATCTTCTATAATTTATCTCGACTTGAGATTTGGGTAGCACTGGCTCTTACAATTTTGAAATTAAAACATGTATACCTAATAGATATATTTGTTTAAGTATATTCATAAACTTTATTTGAAAGTAATTGAACATCTATGATATTTTTAACATTATTGAAATCTAGCTGTATTTTAATTTTGCTAGTTTATGATTCTAATTATTTTCCTCCTTTCTTCTTGGAGAATCAACTCACTATAAATTCTGTTTCTTACCGTGATTTTAAATAGAATGCTCTCCACACCTTTCTCTTTCCATATTTATATTATTGCTGTTGTGATTATCACAATTTAATAAGATTCATCTGGTTTTGATATATCATATACATGTTAGCAATTTAAAAATGTACTGATTTTCCATTCAAAATCAATGTCATGATCACTTTTAAAATGCCTTTATTATCATTCACCTTTTAGTTATGCATTGACTGTTTTCTGGTGAATGAGCTTTTTCTTTTAGTTTTAAGTTTAAGATTCAGGAGGTACATGTGCACGTTACTTACCTGGGTATATTTGGTGATGCTGAGGTTTGGGCTTCTAATGATCCCATTGCCTGAACAACAGACATAGTACTTGATAGGTAGCTTTTCAACCCTTGCTCCTGTGGGGACTCCTTAGTGTTTATTGTTCCCATCTTTGTGTCTGTATGCCCCCGAAGTTTAGCTCCCACTTATAAGTGAGAATATATGTATTTGATTTTCTGTTTCTGTGTTAACCTGTTGAGGACAATGACTTTCCGTTGCATCTGCGTTTCTGCAAAAGACATGATTTTATTCTTTTTTATGGTGGTATAGTATTCCATAGTGTATGTATACCACATTTTCTTTATCCAATGCACTGTTGATGCACACCTGGGTTGATTACATGTCTTTGCTATTGTGAATAGTGCTGTCCCAAACATACAAGTACAGGTGTCTTTTTGGTAGAATGATTTCTTTTCCTTTGAGTATATACCCAAAGTAAGGGGTGTATAATTAAGGGGATTGTTGGGTCAAATGGTAGTTCTATTTTTAGTTCTTTGAGAAATCTCCAAACTGCTTTCCATAGGAGCTGAATTAATTTGCATTCCCACCAACAGTGCATAAGCATTCCCTTTTCTCCATAACCTCTCCAACATCTATTATTTTCTGACTTTTAAAAAATATATATACTTTAAGTTCTAGGGTACATGTGCACAACATGCAGGTTTGTTACATAGGTATACATGTGCCATATTGGTTTGCTGCATCCATCAACTTGTCATTTACATTAGGTATTTTTCCTAATGCTATCCTTCCCCCAGGCCCCAACTCCTGCCACTGACAAGTCCCAGTGTGTGATGTTCCCCTCCCTGTGTCCAAGTATTCTCATTTTTCAAGTCCCACCCATGAGTGAGAACATGTGGTGTTTGGTTTTCTGTCCTTGTGATAGTTTCCTGAGAATGATGGTTTCCAGCTTCATCCATGTCCCTGCAAAAGACACGAATTCATCCTTTTTAATGACTGCATAGTCATCCTGACTGGTATGAGATGGTTTTGGTTCATGTTTCTTTGATGATTAGTAACGCTGAACATTTTTTCATATGTTTACTGGCCACTTGTAGGACTTCTTTTGAGAAGTGTCCATTCATATCCTTTTCCCACATTTTTATGGGGTTACTTTTTATTTTTCTTGTTGATTTGTTTAAGTTCACTAAAGATTCTAGATATTAGTCCTTTGTCAGGTCCATAGTTTGCAAATATTTTCTCCCATTCTGTAGGTCATCTGTTTCCTCTGTTAATATTCTTTTTTGCTGTGCAGTGGTTCTTTAGTTTAATTAGGTCCCAATTGTCATTTTTATGTTGTTATTGCATTTGCTTTTGGGGACTTGGTCATAAATTCTCTACCATGGCCAATGTCTAGAAAAGTACATTCTAGGTTATCTTCTAGGATTTTTATAGTTTGAGATCTTAACATTTAAATCTTTAATCCATCTTGTGTTAATGTTTGTTCATAGTGAGAGGTAGAGGGTCCAGTTTCATTTTTCTCCTTATGTTTGGTTTCTCCAGCATCATTTATTGAATAGAATACTCGTTTCTCATTGTTTATTTCTGCTGACTTTGTTGAAGGTCAGTTGGTTGTGGGTATGTGGCTTTATTTCAGGGGTCACTATTCTGTTCCTTTCGTCTATGTGTCTATTTTTGTACCAGTACCATGCTGTTTAGGTTGTTGCAGCTTTGTAGTATAATTGGTCAATTGTAGGGTAATTTAATGCCACCAGCTTTATTATTTTTGCTTAGGATTGTCTTGGCTATTTAGGCTCTTCCCTGATGATGATATACGGTCAGTAAACAAATAGTTGATATGCATACTACTTAAGGTGGAATTATTTCTATTTTACATGTGTACATATCTTACCTTCCTTACTTTGACTCCTACATAGACATCTCCTCAGCATTTTCTATGTTAAAAATAGCAAAAATGAATGTAATTTTGTTTTATGTGCCAAGAACTTTTTAAAAGAACTTGGGTCAGGTGAGGTGGCTCATGCCTGTAATCCCAGGACTTTGGGAGGCCGAGTTGGGTGGATCACTTGAGACCATGAGTTTGAGACCTGCCTGACCAACATGGAAAAACCCCATCTCTACTAAAAATAAAAAAATTAGCCCAGCGTGGTGGCACATGCTTGTAAGCCCAGCTACTCAGGAGGCTGAGGCATGAGAATCACTTGAACCTGGGAGATGGAGGTTGCAGTAAGCCAAGCTTGTGCCACGTACTCCACTGTACTGGACAACATAGCAAGACACTGTCTCAAAATAAATAAATAAATAAATTAATTAATTAATTAAATAAAAGAATTTACACATATTAATTCATTTAAAATTCACAACAAATGTATAAGGTATTTTTATTATCCCCTTTTTACAGACAAAACAGTGAATTTTAGAATAACCTTTTTAACCTGGTGAGTTAGTATATTCCTTAAAAAATGAAATAAAGAAATACATGACTGAGGGTTCTCTAGTTGTGTATTTCAACTATTATGCAGTTTTGGGGATGTCTCTCACACTCTTGTGGATGCTAAAAGATCAACTTGTCTGTTTTCTGACTTCTGGAGAGCAGAGGCAGCTTATGGAACCCTGAGCTTGGTCCTATCATGTGGCAAATCTGTTAGCAGAAAGGGGAAACTTAAGTTGCTTCTATCTAGTCCAAACTAGATTATATCGATACTTTTGGATCTTTCCTAAAGTCAGTTGACAAATCTTCACTTCGATACTCTTGAGCCAATGACAGTTAAGCAAAGGTTTGAGGCATGATAGCTATGAAGCACGAGGTGAGGGTGTGTGTGTATTTGTGTGTTTGTGGCCACTTGTATGACTTCTTTTGAGAAGTCTGTTCATGTCCTTTGTCCACTTTTTAATGGGGTTATTTATTATTTTTCTTGTTGATTTGTTTAAGTTCACTATAGATTCTGGATAGGATGCTTTGTCGGGTACATAGTTTGCAAATATTTTCTCCCATTCTGCACGTTGTCTATTTCCTCTCTTGATACTCTCTTTATCTTGTGGTAGTACTTTAGTTTAAGTAGGCCCCAATTGTGTGTGTGTGTGTGTGTGTGCCTACAGATCCAATATTTGTTAATGTGCAGTTCTAACACTAAAATTAATTAGGCTCAGTATGCAATAAATTATTTTGGGGACAAGACTAAACTTGATTCAAAATGGAAATTGTCCTATTGAACTATTATAGAAAACACAACTAAATTTAAACAGAAAGCAAAATATACCTAACCCTACATGTACCATTTTCTTGCAGATGGAAGCCTAAATATTGTGAAAATTTGCCATTTGTAAATATATTTCTAACAGAGTATTAAATTGCATCTTTAATATTTTGACAGTACTGTTGACATTTGATAAAATGAACTTCACAGATTAGCATACTGATTTACAACTCCCTAGACACTTGGAGATTTTAGAAAAGTGTCTTGAGCTAAATGAGATTAAATAAATAAATGATACACTGGTTAAAAAAATTCTCTTCTCATTCAGAAATAGGGATGGAATGCATACCAATGAAAAGATACTCTGAGTCAGAAAATTAAAAAATATTAATTTAGATGAACATTGAAGTTAATCATTCCAAAGCAATAAGATCATATGGATAAAATCATTGAGAGATAATCAAGAATTTTGAATTCAATTCATTGTTCTGCTGCTGAAGTTGTATCTATCTTGCCTCTAGTCATTTAACTATTTATCACACATTAATTGAACACCACCTAAAGGAAGTGGTGATATGCTGAATGAGAAGATGAACTCATAACTGAATTCTGACTTTCCTTTATTGCTAAGTGTTCTTGCAAGGTCACTTAACTGTTTGGAGACCTAATTTTTTATCTGTAAAGTGGGACTAATAAAAGTATGTTGTACATTTGTTGCGCATTTTTAAAATGAATTAATATGTGTAAAGTTCTGTTAAAAAGTGCTTGGTACACCTAACATATTACATGCATCTTTGCTATTTTTTAATATAGAACATATTAAGGAAATATATAGCAGTCAATGCACGTGGGTAAAACAGAAATAACTCTTCATTAAGTTGTGTGCACATCAACTATGTCATCCATTACACTTTAGACACCACCATAATATTTCTTTGAAGGACCACCCTTTAACTCAGTCCATGTGGTTGAAGTGGGATTTAGATTTTGCTGCTCTACGCCCCCAGGAAGTGGAGACTGTTCCAGGTCTGATCAATAATTCTATTCTATCTCATTAACCATAGCATTTGGTTCGGGATGAAGTTGTGAAATAATGAGTGTTTGAGGGAGAATATCACAATTTGAGTATCTATTTAGAGATGCTCTATGCCTGTGAGGATCCTTAGTTTTAAGTATGATGTGGTAAACTTAGGGGTGCCAGGAGCCACACTAGTGATATAGATTGCATGTGAATGAAATAAACCAGAAAAAAACAGTGCCAAAAGATAGACAGACAGACAGATAGATACATGCATAGATTGAAGACTACAGAGAGAGACAGGAGAGAGGGTGGTAATACTCATACTATCAGTTGAGTTCCCAAGTGGAGCTGTGTCTGCAGTAAACTTGTGCCTGGGATTTTGACCTGCGTGAGTCAATATGTTCTCATATATATTTTTAAATAAATGTGATTCAAGTGCTTCTGTTAGTTAACAAGAGTACATCCTAATACATAGGAGTTAATAATTGCCTTAAGAGATGTAAAAACAATATATTACTGACATTTTAAATATCAAAATACTGCTTCCTCAAGAGATATTGAGCCTGAATAATATTAGAGTTTTTAAATCTCTAGACTTTTAAATCTCTATTACTTATGCAATCTTTACATATGGTGGCAGAAGTACTACCTTTTAGCCTTTGCTTTTCAGTCTCCCTTCTGAGAGCACTTTAACTAGAGAGTTTCTCTATCACACCATGTCACAGAGTCTTCCTCAACAATTACGGTTGGGCAGCTGTTTGTTCCTTAGTTCTCCTACACACTTTGTACATAAAATCCTGACCAGGTTTGTTTTAAATTTCTATCTACAAGACAATCAGTAGATGCACAAGCTTTAATGTATCTCCGAAAATAATTAAGGTAAAAGTTTATGCCCTTTTTTCTGTTTTCCCTTGCATTTCTCAAAGTCCCATTTCTTATCTTAGCACATTCTAAGCAAGGGGTGTGGCAACTGAAGAGAATATCTCTCACTACAAACAAATGAAATGAATTTGTGGTTCTCAATTAGTGATTGGCATTGGGGAAGAAAATATTATGTTCGGGACTGAAATAGCATTAGTTCATTTATCATTACCTGATGATGCTGATTCTCTGTAGTGGTAAATCCTTTCATTTGGTATTTTAAGCTGCTTGCTCAAGCTTCATAGAAAAAAGCACCATTAAATGTGAGAAGTTAGCAAGCCCTTAAGAGAATTACACAAGTATGTATAATTTAGTTATTCAGTAAGAAAGACTGTACATATGCATAACAGGTAATAATTCAGACCCAAAAGGATAAATACTATTGCTTTGAAAGTGTTTTGCTAATAATAGTTAACACCTTATGATGATATTAACATAAAATGGGTACTGGCCCCATTCCAAAGAAAACATGCAAAAACATGTACTCTAAGGAAGCCACAGTTGAGGTTATCATTGCTTTATGGAGCAGTTTACTATTACGCTTGCCAGCCAACTATTATGACCTACCTTGAACAGTGTCACAATTTGAAAAAAATGCATGCCATTAGTTATCATGATAAAGCTGTACACAGTTCAGTGAATACCCACAACCATAATAGAAACCTTATTCACACTGGAGGACAATTGAATCAGCAGTGTAAAATTTATAGACAAGAGGCAGTGAGTTTTCTTAAGAATTTTAGAGACTAATGAGGGTGTTGATACATTTCAGTACTGAACAAATTTAGAATGAAGTTTTATACCTATAGTTTTTTAAAAATAAGTTTTTCTGTTGGGTTTCAGGTTCCTTTTAAGTTGTTATCTTTTCTTTTCATCCTACTAGGAGAGTAACTCAATGATATAATAGCATTAACCATAATAATAATTGTTGACATTCATTGACTGTTAAAGTGTGTTACATACTATGGTAACCTCTTTTCATGGATTACTTTAATGCTCACAATAGCCCTAAAGATTATGTACTTAAATTATCTTCATTTTATGGATAAACTGAACTGAGGTATATTGAGATGAAATAATTGACCCAAGGTCATATAGGTAGCAATTTGAAAATCACAGTTTCTTATTCAGGCATTCTGACCCCAGCTCTGGCACTCTTAACACTAGAAATTGTCAGACAATTAAAAAAAAAAGCTAGTTAGTTTATATAGTATTAATTTTGACTTATGCAGCTAGCAATAAACAGGTGCCAGAATAGATTATTTGACTCTCTCAAGTTTTATTTTAAACCTAAATGTGTTCAGAGTAGACATTATCGTGTACTTGTTAGCATGTAGGACATGCCCCTAGTTAATAACTGGTTTCCATCAATATGCTAAAGGGTTTGAAGTACCTGGACTTCATTCAAACCATTAATAGCCTGCCACTGTCCTAAACCCTGCCGAGCTATGATAATCTTTTCATTACAGTTTCATCTATAGGATAAAACGGCAACTTCAGGAAAGCCATTAAATGCAGTAATAAGTTATGCTAACAGGAAAGATTCAGTAACTTTCAGTATACATTATTTCTCAAGCAGTCATTTTCTTTTTTTCTTTCGTTTCTTTCTTTCTTTTCTTTTTTTTTTTCTTTTTTTTTTTTTTTTTTTTTTGCCTGAAGATTGTTTGAAGCTCTGGATTCCATCAGTGATTCTGTAATTGTCTCTTCCACCTGTAAGAGGGTGAGTGGAATAGGCTATGGCTTCCCTTTCCACCAGTGTGGAAATTTTTAAGCAAGGATTCTATCTAGAATGAATGTGCCAGTGCTTAAGTAGATGGATAGATATATATTCTGATACCTGCCTATCCCAGAGCAGGAAACTACAAGACCAATTCTTCTTCAGAAAATTAAGCAATATACCTATGCCAATGTCCATACTTTGTGTCTATCTATTCACTGTCTCTAAGAAAACACTTTTATAGAAAATCTTATTTTGCAAAAAATTACTTTCAGTATTTCTTCAAAATACCTTCAGATTCATTACAAAGGGAGCAAGGTCTTGTGAAGCATGTCACATTGCCATGTAACCCTTGCTACTTTATGCATTCTCCTTTAGTCAACTGTAAATAGTTTATTTCCTGTTTCCTGAATTTGCTTTTTGGTTTCAGTACTTCAACACTGAGGGCAATACTGTGGAAGTTACCCAAAGAGCTCAAACTCCTTTTTTTTTTTTTTTTCTGTTCACAGATGGACTGACATTTTTTAATACAACCTAATAGCAGAAATGAGATTTTGTGTTAATTTGAAATGTACATAGTTCAGTTTTACAGGAAGTTATTCAGTTGTGTAAATTCTGAATAACTCTTTGTTTTAGCATTATATTGTTAAGAAATTGTTCATAAAATCTATATTCTGCTCCCGCTAACTAGTTCTGTGGGCATTTATTGCTAGTCCTGGGATTGTCAGACCTATGGATATTTCTGGCCCGTAGTTTGAACTGTTTGAGGTAAATGTCACTTCCCAGAGTTCATATGTTCTTCATCTTAGCAACTGAGGAGTGACAGTAGAGAGTAACAGTACGATGTGCCTTATAAGGAGGAACAAGTTTGTGGAGGTCTGAGTTAAGTGTCTATGATTTATTGTGAAGACTGGAAACTCCCCTGGAGCTCAAGCCACTAATTTCTTTTTATAGCATGAGAAAGCTTGGCCTGCACATTTTCCCTACAGCACATATATTGACAGATAATACATTTTTATATGGGTCTGCAGACACATGAATTTGAAGCCTAATCAATGCCAAGGGCATACATAAAGAGGTATACAATCAACAGGGAAGTCAGTGGAAACCATCTAAAGAAAACTTTCTCATATTCAAAAAATGTCCTCAATAAAATACCATATATCTTAGTGTTAACCCTGAAACCAGGTTCTCTGTTTCCTCCTTTTTTATATCTCATTTACTTCTGTGATGCAGAATTCTGGCCTTAGGCTTATGTCCCATGGTTATACCCAAGGTGCTTGAATGCACCTTTACTGCTATCTTGGCACTCAAGGGTTCATAAAAAAATTATGTTCAACAAAGCACCAAAGTGAAGAGGTGAAAAGACATCACACAAACATTTTAAGAAGCAATTCGTCATTTACAGTGGCATCTAACCAGATATTAATTGTCCTGCAAGGAAGAACAAAGTTGTTCTTAAGTCAAAATATTGAGTCTCATGCTGGGTTATAACCTTATGCATCATTTATGTAAGTGGTGTCTAGAAATAAAATAATTGTTTGCAGGATTCCGCCACCACACACAGCCTGGTGGTTCTGACTCATTCCTCTGACTCATCGGCCCCATACTGTTCCCTTTGGATACATTAGGCAGAGTGGTAGGATATTGACCATTAAAATAATTTTATGGGGTTAACTTTCCAATTAGTGCTAGAGGAAATTTCTGATTTTTGAAATGAGACTCTCATGGTCTAACCCACGAACCACTCTGCCTTAATAAATTCACCACAAATGTACCAGAAAATAATTCTATAAAATATTTGCAACATTGAATAATAAAGGCATTATGAAAATCTTTGGCTTAATCATTATTATTTCAAGTTTACGGTGTAATTAATGCTATTTTTTTCTGCAGTGTCACATGTAAGCTAAGTAGTGTTTAGTACCTTATTCAATGCATTAATAAAATGCTTATGATAGAATTCTTGTCAATATGTTTTCTGAAGCTAGAGAAAGGAGAATGTGTTCCTTAAGGGAAGAAAAATGTTTTGTTTTGTTTTTAAAATCCTTGTTTAGTTAGTACTATGCTTGTAATTGTTTAATTATACCAATGTGGCTTCCACATTAAAACAGAAACTGGTGCTGTATATGCTTACAGGGTAATTGCATGGTGTTGTTCTTATTTTAAAAATGTAACATTTTATTACTTGATGTTTTACATATACAGTATATACAGAAGAACTCATGAAATAGTACCCTTGTTATTAAAACACATTTTAAAAAATTCTTAAAAAAAATAAAGAGATGTTAATTTTCCAGTCATCCTCAAGCTGCCGTAATATAGCGTTCCTGATAACCCTGAAGATGATTCAATTTCACCTTTAAACAAGACGTACTCTGCTATCATTTTACCTCATATTTGTTCCAGTTGAAATAAAACAAGTTGGCTAAACCTTTACCCAGAAGAAGAAAAGCTCACAAATTTAACTTCTTTTTCATTTTGAAGCAAAATATGTTGCTAACACTTTAACATTTTTTTCTTTCTATTCTCAGTTTGCACATATGGAAAAATGATTAAATTTTTAGGCCATTTATTTAACATATTCATTTAGCATATGTCTACTGTGTCCCAGACACCATTCCAATACTTGAAATATATTAGATAAAATAGAGAAAACTTTGCCCCTGTAGGTAAAACAGGCAAAGCTCTGCACCCTTGCACTTTTTTCTTTTCTTTTCTTTTCTTTTCCTTTTCTTTTCTCTCTTTTCTTCTCTTTTCTTTTCTTTCTTTTGCTTTATTGTAAATCAAAAAAGGATGGAGGATCGAGACAAAGTAATTTTTTTATCAATCAACAAACTCCCATTAGATTAACTAAATTTGGAACTTGAAAGTCATACCAGTCAGTATCTGGGGAAGTCATGAGAAATTAACATTACATACAGGCACACGTACACACACTGACACACACACACATATACATTTAAAGATATATCTATGTGTGTACACTTATTATTTTATATATGTGTGTATATATTCTTATTTAATTATTCCAAGACTACTGTACCTTTTAATAATTTTTGAAAGCAATGTATATTTTACATAATATAAAATGCAGAATTAAAATATTATCAAAATATTGGTACACTATTAGACATGTTTCTCTGGCTAGTTAGTATCTACTTAAGGCATATAAAATATTAAGTAAACAAAATTATTTTAAAAAGTTAATACTACCCCTGCTCCTGGGATCTGATAAAATGTGACACAAATTTACTGAATTACTTCCATATTCAAAGCCTGTTTTCCTATTAATTGTTTTAAGCTCTTTGCCTACCAGAGCAAATATTGCAAAAACACTATCCACTTTTTCTAGACAATTGTAAATCTAGAAGTATGAATTATAGGATATTAAAATATAATTTCTTAAGAATTATGAATACAAGTATTAATATACTGAGGATAATTAAGCCATGGGCATGTGAGAGTAGTTACTGGGTACAGGAACCATTTGTAATTTTTCTTTGCAGAGCTCATTTAATTTCTCTTTATACCCAAAAGCTAAAGCTTTGTGGGTCTAGGTGAGCACTGAGATACTCAGCAGAGACCTATTTTCAGGTAGAGAAATTTACCACTCTCAGGACTTCCACATGTTTATTGTGTCAAGTACCTGTGGAGCATAGACAGACTACTGTACCTACAAAACACCTACTACATAGGTAAACATTCTTTGCTAACCTGGATTATAAGATTAATGCTAATACTAAGTCCAATTATGAGTCACCGAATGGTGTGTGGGTAGATCATGGATGGAGGCTTAAGGAGGAGAGAACTGTATTTTAATGGAGGGTTGTTTTCACAATAGTGAATACACAGATTTTGATGAGAAACTGTACAACTCCATGATTTACTGTCTGTGTGGGCTGCACCAGGTCATATAATGCCTCTGACCCTACTTCCCTCATTAGTAAAATGCGGATTATAATCCCAGCCTTGCAGAATTGTGAGAACTCATGATGAGCTCATATCCTTTGCAGGGACATGGATGAAACTGGAAGTCATAATTCTGAGCAAGTTAACACAAGAAGAATAAACCAAACACGGCATGTTCTCACTCATAAGTGGGAATTGAACAATGAGAACACATGGACACAAGGAGGGGAACATCACACACCAGGGCCTGTCGAGGGGTAGGGGGCTGGGGGAGGGATAGTATTAGGAGAAATACCTAATGTAAATGACAAGTTAATGGGTGCAGCAAACAAACAATGCACATGTATACCTATGTAACAAACCTGCACATTCTGCACATATACCCTAGAACTTAAAGTATAAAAAAAAAAAAAAAAAAAAAAACACTTAGTACAGTGCTGTTAAATCCTTGAGATGGCTATTATTTTATGTTCAGTCAAGTTTTGCTGGCAACTATAATCTTCCTTCTCTAAGGGAAACAAGAGATGTTCAGGGGCAAGGAGGGATTTCTGTCCTTGTAGTTATGATGGAAATGCTGACTGGATGGTAGTTAGGCCACCAAAGAATGATGACCTTTGTTGTATTGTATAAATCTTTAGAATATGTGGCATAAAGCCCTCACCCTCAGGGAGCAGAAAAACACAGATTTGAAGTTAGACTTATTCCACTCTCTCAGAATATCAGCATCATTTTGACTCAACCAACCTAGAAAATGGCCAAGTCAGCCTCAGATTCAAAATTCAAATTTGCAATTTTGAAATTCCCCAATAAATTCTGAGATAATTCTCTGTATTTGTTTTTAAAGGCTGCGCGACAAATTACCACAACCTTAGTGGCTAAAACAATTTAAATTTAGTACTTCAGTTTCCATGGGTTGGGAATCTGGGTATCGCTTAGCTGACTCTGGTGCTCAGGGTCTTACTAGGCTGCAGTCAAGGTGTCAATGGGGGCTACAGTCTCATCTGAAGCTCACATTGGTACTCTTTTAAGTTCATGTGGTTGTTGGCAAAATTGAGTTTTATCTTGCTGTAGGACTGAGTCCCTCAGCTTTTAGAGGCCACTCCTTTCTAAAGCGGTTTACAGCATGGTTTCTCCTTCGCCCTGGTGGCCAGCAGAATCCCACTGATACTTCACCTTCCTTAAAGGTCTCACCTGATTAAGTGAATCCCACACAGGATAATCTCTCTTTTGATTAACTCAAAGCTAACTCTCTCAATTAGAAAGCTTCATTATACCTGCAAAACTGCTTTATTTTTGCCATGCAATTATGGTTGTCAGATAAAATGATACCCAGTTAAATATGAATTTCAGGAAAACAATAAAGTGTGGTTTTCTTTTCTCTGACTATAGCACCTTGTCCTTCCAACTTTCAATAAATAGACATGCTGCTCACCTTATGGTAATCTAAATTAAATGTAGATGTTTTGTCTAGTAGACTTGCTTATTAATCTATTAATAAACACATTTAGTCAGGGCTCACCCCCTCTAATTGCCATAAACCCTGCTTACTACTGTCTTATATTCATACTTTATTGTTCATTTTCTCCCTCTTCCTGACTCAGTAAACATTTGAGTTGTGATCCCTTTTCCAGTTCATTAGCCATATCTTGCTACCTCCCTATACAGATAGATGATGTGATTAGCCATATTGACATCAACAATCCTCAAAATCTTGAGCCTATTTCTTTCTTTCTTTGATTTTCTAGAATGCCTTGCCAGTGCTCCAATTGCTGCCATTTGCTATGAATAAAGTTACCCATCTGTATACATGGTTGCAATGACTTTGTATCTCACTAGGCTATGCATAGCTGTCAGTCACAAGATTTGGTTTTCTGGCCAGCATATGCACCACAGGAATCTAACCCAACCATTTCTATTTTATTCATTACTCTCTCCTGAGAACAGTCCAAACAGAATAACTTTGATTTCCAAATGTTCAGCCTCAAAACCTATTCCATTTCTTTACCCATCTTCCCTCTTTTCCTTCTCGGAGTAAGGAAGATTATCTATCCTTGTCTCCAAGGCTAATCCTCTGCCTGAGCTCTCCTATTGCTCTAATATGGTTTGAGGATTAGAGAAAATGCTTCTCAAATCCTGCTTTTCAAATATCTGGCTGTAGTCTAAAATTCTACTGATGAAGCTTAACTGGTCTTAACTTCAGGTTTTGATCTGAAAATTCATGTATTTCCCTGAGAGAAGCTCTTTGTGGATTATGTTTTCACAATATTCTTCTTCAAACCTCTACTTGGGCAATTACCAGGTTGTCACATCCAGTTATCATGTATCTATTTATACATCTAACCTCACTGTTAGTCTGTAAGCAATTCTAAGATAAGGGCATGGTTTTATTTGTACTATAATTCTCAGTATACAGTGCTCGATGTATACTTGTATTTAATGAGTGCTTGTGGGAGAAATAAATGCCAACTTGTTGTAATTAGTTACCTGAGAATGCATTGCTTTTTACATGTTTGCATTATGGTTCAGAGCCATTATGGTGGCATCCAGATGAACATCTGCATTTCTTACCATGCCTTAGCAGATCAGGAGAAATTCTGATTGGGAAACAACTATGTGCAATAATATTTTATTAAGTATTAATAATATTAAATGATAATAATAATTAGTAGTATTTGTTAATAACTTTTTTATGAGCTAGGCTATGTAATAAGTAAGAGGTTAGAAAACTACAGTGCAGGAGCCAAATCCAGCCCAATGGCTGTTTTTGTACACTCAATAAGATATGATTTTCATATTTTTAAATAGTTGAAAAAAATAAAAAGAATAGTACTTTGCAACAAATATCCAAATCTCAGTGTCCATAAACAGAGTTTTGCATTTCTTCTATAAAATATTTATGATTTTTTCTTCCTATTTTATATAAGTAGCTATACAATATCCTCAAGTTTGCCTCTTGGTTCAAAAACCTTAAAATATTTATTATCTAGCTTCTTAGAGAAAAAAATTTCTGACCCCTACTCCGAATGCTGCACATTTTTTTTTTTTTTGTCCTTGTACATAATAATGCATAAGCAGTTGACAAAACAACTGTCTCCACTGTCTCCAGGTATCTGCAGAGACTTTCTTGAAAGTCATAGAGATCAGTCTGGTGGCCTTTGTTTTTTGAATGTATACCATATCTGGTGGCCTTGCCAACTACTCTTCTGGGCTCTTGCTCATGACTTGGTAGTGGGTGGCTGGAAGGGAAAGTGCTGAGCTGGGAGGCTGGCACAGCTGCTCTTGCAGCTTCAGGTCCTTAATGCTGCAGTTTTACACCAGTGAGTCTCAGCACTTCTTAATTGTCAGCTATAAAGTTCTGCAGCTGTCTCTGTCAAATTTGTCTAAATTCTCACAAAATTCCTGGGGAGGCTGAATGGGGTGATACCAAGATACATTTTTTTACTTACCTCAATAACTGTTTCTTTTCAGCTAAAGGCAGGCACAGTGTTCTTGCCTTCCTTGCTTCCAGGAACTTCTGTTCCTCTTCAAGGACATCACGGCAGTTTGGGATTGACCACGACCCCTCTCTCTTTGTATTTAGCTATACAAATGACAGCTTATTGAGAGCAGGATCTAAAAATCCCAAATCTCTCTGGAAGGGCTTGGGATCTTTGCAGATGAATCGCATTTGTTAATGATGCCACAAGAATTACTCAAAATAAATATGTAGACTGAATACACATGATGAGTCCGGCTTTTTACTAGCGCTTGTGATGGTGATGACTTAGTAACTAATCCACTCAATAGATGATCTTTCATTAAAGAAAATATTCAACTCTGTGAAAGGTTAATTTCCAAAGACTACTAATTTTTCATTACTTTATCAATCTTATAATTTCAAAAATACTGATGAACATTTTGGGGTCTCTAGAAAAAGTAGGTTTGAAGATTTACATGTAAAGAACATATACTTTCAGATAGTTATTGACTGATAACCAATAAACTCCTAGAAAACAAGAATACCACACAACTGTTACTGTAGTATAATATTATCTGTGAAAATTTGCATATTTGGGGTTTAGTCTTGGATGTTTTCTGCTAAAATCCAGGTTTTATGTTCATCTTCTAAGAAGAGGCATCGGTCATAGTTTTCCTTCCTAGAGAGGGAGATCCAGGTAAAACTTTGTTTAAGGTGTGATATCCTCAAGACAAGTTGCCTGCTCAGGATGAAGCGTGCCTTCCCACTCCTGACAGTGATTGCCTATAAGGGTTCCTGATAATGGTAGCCTGCCTCTCCCAAGACTGCTTCACAAAACCACTGGCTTTCCTGGAATGTCTGTAGTGATGGCATTTTTTCCTATTATGATTTTTCTCCTACAGATTTTAATTTAGTTACACATTTATACATTAAAATTCCAATTCAATATAGGAAATGTTGCTAGGATACTTAATATTTTTTCAAGGAAAGCCTCTCCAAGACTTTTTTCCCTCTTTCAGTTTTTGATAACATGATCTCCTTAGAATCAGTTTCGTTCCAGGTACAGTTTCTGGGTACAGTGATCTTTCCTTTCCTTGTCTGCATATTCCCTCCTGCTATTCCCATATCCTGTTCTGTCCTCCATCATGAGTACCACCTGCACTGACCCTCCCTCTGTCTCGTTGGACCTGCCTTTAAACACTCCTGAAACATTGTCGTGGTTTAATTTTTGGATGATACAACTTTGAGAAGTAAGACCTCATTTCTTTTTTATTTTAATTTTTAAATAATCAGGTAGGTTAAACATTATTATTATTTGACTAGTATCTATAGATTTTGGAATTATTAACATTTGTGTACTTCTGACGAGTCTCTCATTATGTGATACATATTTCAGACATTAACTTGTTTAATGCTTTGAACATTTTTGTGAAGGAGGTACCATTGTTAACCCCCTCTTACATAGAACTGAGTAGAGCTTTTGTTCAACGTGATTTCTTATCTGACCCTAAACTCTCTGTTCTCAATTACTACCATATACTATATACACGAAACGGCTCAAATAATTTTGTGGTGAAGGGACATAAAAGCTTTTCAAAATCTCCAGGTATTATATTTTTATCAAGAGAAATAAGGTACTCTCTCAAGGGCTCACTTAGGTTGGATTTCAATTTTTCTATACCAGTGTTGTTTCATTGTTCTGAAAGAGGATGGAAAAGTAAAATAAAAACTAAAGTGATTGGCTTTTTCTCTTCCTTTCAGATCTCCAGGTGATCCCTGTGGTTGCCTACAGCTTTTTAAAGTGAGTCTATCCCCTATTTATGCCTGCTCCTACTAGATGAAGTAAGAACTTTGAGATTCATTGTTTTCCTAACACTCACTGATCCCTCCTCCCACACTTTTGCTTTCCTATAATTTTCCTTGTTTAAATATTTATTAAGCACTTTGACTAATAAAATACCATTGTGGATTGCAGAGTCATTTTGGAGTTGTCCTATGCAAGTGTTAAAGTCAACCCCCATGCCTTGAGGGAAGTGTGGCATGAACAGAGTTCTTGACAGAAACATCAAAGCCACGTTCTGGCCCTCTTGTTGACAGAAACATGGTTAAGAGTTTAATTTTAGTGAGTACTTACTATGTTCCAGGCACTGTTTCAACCTCTTTGTGTGTATTTCATTATTCAATACTCAAAACAATCCAACATTATTATTATTGCTATGTTACAGATCCTGAACCTGAGACTCAGAGAGGTAATTAACCTGCCCAAATTTACACAGATAACAAGTGATGGGCAAAGCTCTATGAGTTTTACCAATTCATTTTATATCCCTAGACTTTGTTTTTCATTGGTAAAATTGATGGACTTGAGTAAATAATTTCTAAGGCCCCTTCCATTTCTACAGTTAACTGATGTTTTCCCCTAGCAGCCTTATTTTAATATTCTATTTTTTAAGAAAAGAAAGTCACATAAGTTTTATCTCTATCTATTTACAAGCCCATTTCGTTCCTCTGACTTTTCCTCTTTTGAGACTCGTTAGCTCTAAAGAGTATAACTTTATTCTAATGGTTACTAATTTTATAAACACAATCCTGACACCAGTGAGTCCTTGAGTAAAATCAATATTTTTATTTCCTTTCTTCAACCTCCAACACAAAGCATAGCATCTGGTCCATGGTAGGTACTCATGAAATGCTGAACAATATGAAAATTTGAAATGAAATGCAAACATGAAATTTTGAACAATGCATATATTTTTGTATTTATGTGTATATTATATTGTATCTTGTTTTGCTCATTGAACTATGAATTCACTGAGGACTTTATGCTGACAGTTGAGTTGGAAATAGGGCAATGATTAGATCTAATTTGCCAAAAGTTAATTTTGAACTATCAAACCACCGCCCATTTTTCATCTTGAATCTGAGCACCAAAAAGGAACACTATGCTGTGTTTTCTCTGCATTTCAGCATTTTGCATATCCAGAGCATTTTGGGGATCTTGCTGCCTTTATGCATGTTTGCAGATGGAGACATTAATCTCTTCCAAGCACATTACCAGCTAACTTTCCAAATACCAGATATTTTATAATATCCGGAACCCAGGTTTACTGGGAGGAGGGAATGAACATGAGATAGAAGTGAAAAGTTTAAGGTGCTAATCATCAAATTCCTTACCTTCCCAAAATTTTAAATATGAGTACAATATTTGAAATCCCAGTTAAAAAGGTGGTACCAAGAAGAACTAACATGAATCAAAAGAGTTTATTTTCCTTAGAAAAAGAGTTATTCTTTCACATAAATAATTATTCAATTGAGTTGCCATATATAATTTCATCTTTCCATTTTCTTCTCCCTGTTTTGCTGCCATTCACTGCCGATAAGAATTGTTAATTTTAAAGTTGTGCTTGTTCAGCATTTTTCCCCTGCTGCCTAGTTTTTATGAACTGAAGAGTTTTAAAATAAAATTCACATTTGACGTTATTAAGCCTTCATTTCTCATAAATTCTGCTTGCTTTCTGTTTGCCTGTTCCATACATTCACGGATTAGAATATTAATGAATAAGCACAAAACTTCAAGTGCAATTTCTCTTTGCAGTTTAAAAAGTGACATTTTTTCAGATAATGAAAATGAATTCAATGTATTCAAGTGAATACACAGAAATTTTGTTCCTCATCTCTTTGTTGACATGTTTCTAATGCTTATTCTTAACTCTTCACTGGATCTGACCTAATCAATCTACTAAGATAGGAGGATATTAACTGGTTTATTTTGTTTTCCTATTATATGTTAATATGAATTTTAATAAGGATTGGTAATTAATCCTGCAACTTCCTCTTGGGAAAGTCATTCTTGAAACCCAGAGGTTGTAAAAAATATAACTAGCTAATGAGAGACAGGGCATCAATTTGTTTTCAGTTTTTCCCTCCAAAGCAATGAAATATAATGACATTGAAAAGAAATTGCATAGAGTTCTTAAGGAAGAATGTGAAAGTAGAAGGAAGGAAGGAAGGAAAGAAGGAAGGAAGGAAGGAAGGAAGGAAGGAAGGAAGGAAGGAAGGAAGGAAGGAAGGAAGGAAGGAATAATAGTGGAAGATAAAAGATTTCGTGAGCATAGAGTCTCTGGGCATAGAGCCTGCAAAAGCGACTGCTTTTGGTCCCTGTTCAGTTTGCTAGGAATATAGAGTTCCAATAAAGAGCCTCCTGAAATGCTGGAGCACAATGCCTCTAGTGCAATGGGTTGGATTTTTCACCTCTTAAACATAGATAATCTCAAAAGGAAACAGATGAGTTAGTGAACATTATTATGGTTATTTGCCTGTCTCTACCTTAGAATTACTTTACTTTTAGCTGATTTTTTTACACTTCTGTGTTTTTCTACTGATAGGCATATGACCCTTTATGAATCACTATGCAAATCTTAATGCCAGAAATATAAAGGATGACTTTTTAAATATAGATTTATAGACTTTATTAAGGGGCCTTACAGATTATCTAGTACAGACTTTTTACTCCATAAACTTAAGAAAAGATACACAGCAAGTTAAAATATCTGTATGATGTCATGGATTTACACAATCATTTGTATATAGAAATGAATGCCAGATAGTACCCCGATTGTTATATATGACATTTTGAACTCATGAAAACCAACAAACACGTACTTTTAATTATAAACATTCTCGTAAGGAAAGGGAACTTAAAGGAGTTAAAGAGAGGAAGAGTGAAGCATGTAGAAGATACTTCTTCTTGAGCAACTTCTGGGCAGATAAGTCAATGTATATATTCCATTCAGAGTTAGTGGGGACTCTATAGGGGTTGATAAGTGAGGGGAATGAAGTTCTGAGGAAATAATTATCTTGCAAATCTTATAAAACAAGGATTTAAATTTGGGTCTGTCTCAGGTGAGAGCCTATTTTATTTATTTGTTGAATAAAATCTTTAGAGTTTAAAACATAGATCATAATATTTTTTATTTGTACACAGCTTTTATATTTTCACACAATGCTTATTTATCCACTGGTCATTTATTTGGACCACATTTATTGATAATTTACTACTGGTGGTCTCTGTACTATGTGTGGAACTTAGGTAAACACCTTCTGTTCCCAGAACTTACCATGTGGTACTGTTATTCAAGTACAGCAATGTCTCATAAGAGAGGTATGACAATAATTTAAACATGGAAATAATCACCTTTTGTTCTTAAACCTCTCAGATTTTCATGAAAGAGACGGCCTTCATTTTTTCTCTCCTGATTAAGCTTCATTTGATAAATTATGCTCCATATGAGAAGATGGCAGGAACCAATGAATAGGGAGGAGTTTGGAAGCAATCATGTAAGGTAATTTGAGGAGTACAGCATAAGCAAAGTGTTCCTACTATGAAAAAGTCGTCTACAAAACAATTCTGGATAGATAAATTGAGACCATATTCCAGGGGCCTGCTGAAGCCACAGCAAGAAGTAGACATGGCCGTGGGAAAGTTGTTGAGAAGTAGTGGTATCACATAATCAGAATATGTTTAAAACCTTTCTTTAATTCTTACCAGTTGTGCAATACTGATCAACTCACCTGGTGAGTTCAGTAGTTGGTATTGGGTCCAAAATCTCTCTCAGGTTTGGAACGAGGGAAAAAGATTGTGTTATTCTTTGGGGGACAATTGCTTCTTGCCTCCTAATCTTTTCTCTTTCATTGTTTCTTATTGTACAGGTTGAGCAGTACCATTAATGCCTCTCTATCTATCTTGCTTTAATGAAAACTTTGCTCTATTAACTACCTCCATGATTCTCAGAAGGTCAGGCCCTGCAGATGGTCTCTGCCATCTTGTTACTACTTTTGACTTTCTCCTTTTTTTGAGACAGCGTCTTGCTTTGTTGCCCAGGATGGAGTGCAGTGGCGTGATCATGGCTCACTGTAGCCTTGAACTCCCAGGCTCAGGCCATCTTCCTATCTCAGTTTCCTAAGTAGCTAGGACTATGGTTGCACACCACCACACTTGGCTAATTTTTTCTTTTTTTCCTTTTGTTCTGGAGAGGCAAGGTCTCGCTATCTCAAACTCATTTTGATAACTGAACTCATTTTACTTCTGAGAAGTAAGATGCCACCTGCCCTGTCTTGTTTGGGGGATCTTTTAGATTTGTTGTTACTAGCAGAACATTTGGGTAAGGCATCTTCCACCACCATTGAATGTAGTGATCTTTGTGGCTCTCTCACTAGCACATTCCTTATTGCTTGTGTAAATGATATATCATCTAGGTCCTCCTATTGAATATTGTCCTCTGGTGGCTTTTGTAGTCTTTTATGGTATACCCACTTTAACATGCCCACTTTTTCAAGCTTTTTCTTTCTTTAGTCTATTACCCTGCCATAACAATTCTATTTTTTCATTTAATTTAGTGTGGTACAGTGACTTTTCCACACTTAGAAAAGCCATCTTTCAGCATGCCTGTACCATCCCTGAACAATTTACCAAGGTATCAACTCATATCTTAGGAGAGTGCTCCCATATCGATATGGAGTCATGCGTATTTTGCTTCATGACAGGAATACATTCTGAGAAATGTGTTGTTAAGTAATTTCACTATTGTGCAGACATCATAGGGTGTACTCACACAAACCTCAGTTGTATAATCTACCACACATCTAAGCTATATGATGTAGCCTAGTGCTGCCAGACTACAAATGTGTACAGCATGTTACTGTATCAAATACCACAGGCAACTGTAAAACAATGGTAGGAATTTGGGTATGTAAACATAGAAAAAGTATAGTGAAAATATGGCATTGTAATCTTGTGAGACCACTGTCACATGTGCAGTCTGTAGTTGACCAAAACGTCATTATGTGGTTACTGACTGCACTTTCTTGTATGCAAATGTATATCTGACACTCATTGATCCAGCACCCTAAGAATCTAGCTCATGTGTATTCCCTCATTTATTATTGAATTATGTTGGCTATGGTTCAGTAGTTCCCTTTAGATATAGTCTCCCTCCTTTATTTGCAGGCCCAGTTTCTCTAACTGGGTTATATTTTGACTTAACATTAGTGATTGGCTTAGTGGCAAAAAGAGTAGGTAGTGGGGAGTATGCTGAGTGGGGGTGCATGTTATCTTGTAGGAAATAGGCCTCTGAATTACCTTCAACCAATGGTGTGTGTGTGTGTAGGGGGGGGAAGTTGATAACTCTTAATAATGAGGAATAAACTACTTTTGCAAGCATGTATGGTTTGCAGGAATCCAGGGTTTCAAGATTTTCAGGTGAATCCACACTAATATTCTTATTCCATGTGTCAGGGTCCTATTTTTTCTTAATTATTACGTGACCTTGGCATAGCAGACCTGCTTTATCAGAATTGTTGTTTTCTCTAGTGCTAGTTGACTCTTACTCTTACATTCCTGTGCCTCATCATCTTTCTCTGACAACCCACTGCAGGAGATAAGAATCCCTTTGGTTTTTACACTTGGTTCTGAATCACCTATTATTAGCTATCAGTGTTTCATTATCTTCTCACCAGAGCATAAATTAGGCTTAGCAATAGTCACCCAATGCCATTGTCCTTAGAGTTATCCTTTCCCCAATATTCGTCAAACTCTTGACACATTGTGCCAGCCACTATATGTCCTTTCATTTTCGTACCATCCCAATTCATCATCAGACAAAGTTTTAACAGCTGCCCTGCTATCATGCTCCAAGGACATTCAATACTCTACCTACCACCATTTATAGGTCTCCAAAATCTCGTTTTAGTTTCTTGGGCCACTCCTGGTATAGCAGTCACAAGTTTGGTTCCTTTGGAGGCATTCACTAACAGGAAGGCTAGAGGGCATGAGGCTGGGTTGGGCATAAGGAGAAGCTGAGTTGTGACGCGGTCCCAACAAAGGTCTCAGGTCACCCTATGGGAGACTCTAGAGTTCTGGAGCTGAAATGGCCTGTGTTGGGCTAATGAAACTAGGCCTTCCCACCCTTCTATTGATCAACATTGAATATGCACAGCCCCAGAAAGAAAGCATGACGTTGGGCATAATAATTTTCTTCAGCTGAGGCAATCCTTAAAGAGGGTTGACAGCTGAGCATGTCTTCTGGCAGTACTCCCAGAACCCGAGGGGGAAGATTCTTCTGATGATATTTCTGATAGGATACCTGGCAGTATATCATGGCATCTACCACAGTCTTTGTCTCTACTTCTTTCATTTAGCTCAGAAATCACCCCACTGCTTTCTGACTTTCCTAATCCCTATTTTGCTAAGACAACTCTAACAGAGGTCACTGATGCCTTCCTAATGGCCGTTCAGGCTGAAAAACACTGTGCCTGAATTACGTCCTTGGTTCAACTCATACAGATGCTCTTCTGTCTTCTAGGTAGGAGGAAGTGTGAGTGACAGAGAAAAGGCCTGACTCCATGTAGACCCTCTAATCTAGGTGATTTCCTCAGAACACACTATGGATAATTTGGTCTTAGACTTGCTATAACTTATTGCAGTCTTTTGTATATACACCTATTTCCCATTAAAGAGTAAAAATCTTGAAGACCCATTCATAGTTATATTTCTCCAATAGATTACAATTCCAAGGACATACCATGCTAGTTTCCTTCTCCCTTCCCTTTCATGGTAATGGTGGCCCACAGGGAGTACCTCACGATGTGACACCAGTGAAAATGCTGTAATCCAAACAGCATCAGTTGTCTGAACTTGGATGTGACAGTGGAAAGAGAAAAAGAAGCACATAATAAAGATTCCACAAAATTGATTTGACCAGATTTTAGATGGGTGTTCTATGAAGGTTTAGGGAAGCTTAGTAAGAGAAATATTGCTGTCGTGAAGGATACTGAAGATATTGGAAGACTGGTTTGGGAGAAAAAGGAAATAACGAGTTCACTTTTGGCAATTTGACTTGAAGGTGTTTGAGGGCTAATGATAGAAAATATCCGGAAATCTAGACATGTGAGACTGAGCATTGGGAGGTGGCAATAATGGGACCAGAAACATAAATCCAGAAATTATCTAGGTAATGCTTCTAATGGAAATCACTGGAATGAGTTGCATAACATAGCCTGTAGAGAATACTGAGAAGAAAATTGTGCACCGAATCTTGGGTAATACATGTATTTGAGGATGTAGGAAGAAGAGAACAAGACACCAAGAAGGCAAGAAGGAAAGGATGAAGAGGTGAGACTAAAACACATGTAGTGTCGTGTCACAGATGCTATTAATAAGGGACATTTCAAGAGGGATGCAGCAGTTGAGATAGTTAGCAATGTTTCAGGGACACCAAAGAGGGTGAATAAAGGAACAATGAACTTAGCAATTATTTATCAAAATTCTATCAACAAATATTTTTGGGTGTCTACTTTTTTTCTAGATACAGTGATAGTCATCTAGAGATACAGCAATAAGTGAGGTTGATACAATTTCAGTCCCTAGGGAAATGAAAACATCTTTGAGAAAGCAGTTTTATTAAAGTGATGGAAACTAAAAGGACATGGTCCCACAAACATAGTTAGTCTCACAGACAACTCTTTCAACTAGATGGCACAGGTATCTTTCCCAGCTTCTTTCAATTTAAGTTCTACTAGTTCCTTTCTATTTACATATGATATCAGATAATATTTACTTATTCTACAAATGAAGAAATAGCACCGGCGGAGCAAGATGGCTGAATAGGAACAGCTCCAGTCTCCAACTCCCAGCGCGAGCGACACAGAAGACCGGTGATTTCTGCAATTTCAACTGAGGTACTGGGGTCATCTCACTAGGGAGTGCCGGACAATCGGTGCTGGTCAGCTGCTGCAGCCTGACCAGCGAGAGCTGAAGCAGGGCGAGGCATCGCCTCACCTGGAAGTGCAAGGGGGAAGGGGATCCATTTTCCTAGCCAGGGGAACTGAGACACACAACACCTGGAAAATCGGGTAACTCCCACCCCAATACTGCGCTGTAAGCATACAGGCACACCAGGAGAATATATCCCACACCTGGCCGGGAGGGTCCCACGCCCACGAAGCCTCCCTCACTGCTAACACAGCAGTCTGCGGCGATCTATCCGCAAGGCAGCAGCGAGGCTGGGGGAGGGGCGCCCGCCATTGCTGAGGCTTAAGTAGGTAAACAAAGCCGCTGGGAAGCTCGAACTGGGTGGAGCTCACAGCAGCTCAAGGAAGCCTGCCTGTCTCTGTAGTCTCCACCTCTGGGGACAGCGCACAGCTGAAGACCAACAGGGGAAGTAGCGGGAGCCGGTGCAGACGCGAACGACTCTGTCTGACAGCTTTGGGGAGAGCCGTGGATCTCCCAACGTGGAGGTTGAGATCTGAGAACGGACAGACTGCCTGCTCAGGTGTGTCCCTGACCCCTGAGTAGCCTAGCTGGGAGAAATCCCCCACTAGGGGCAGTCTGACACCCCACACCTCACAGGGTGGAGTACACCCCTGAGAGGAAACTTCCAAAGGAAGAATCAGACAGGTACACTCGCTGTTCAGCAATATTCTATCTTCGGCAACCTCTGCTGCTGATACCCAGGCAAACAGAGTCTGGAGTGGACCTCAAGCAATCTCCAACAGACCAACAGACAGTCCTTCTGACTGTCAGAAGGAAAACTATCAAACAGGAAGGACACCTATACCAAAACCCCATCAGTACGTCACCACCATCAAAGACCAGAGACAGATAAAACCACAAAGATGGGGAAGAAGCAGGGCAGAAAAGCGGGAAATTCAAAAAATAAGAGCACATCTCCCCCTACAAAGGAGCACAGCCCATCGCCAGCAACGGATCAAAGCTGGTCAGAAAATGACTTGGACGAGAGGAGAGAAGAAGGCTTCAGTCCATCAAACTTATCAGAGCTAAAGGAGGAATTACGTACCCAGCGCAAAGAAACTAAAAATCTTGAAAAAAGAGTGGAAGAATTGACAGCTAGACTAATTAATGCAGAGAAGATTATAAACGAAATGACAGAGATGAAAACCATGACACGAGAAATACGTGACAAATGCACAAGCTTCAGTAACTGACTCGATCAACTGGAAGAAAGAGTATCAGCGATTGAAGATCAAATGAATGAAATGAAGTGAGAAGAGAAACCAAAAGAAAAAAGAAGAAAAAGAAATGAGCAAAGCCTGCAAGAAGTATGGGATTACGTAAAAAGACCAAATCTACGTCTGATTGGGGTGTCTGAAAGTGAGGGGGAAAATGGAACCAAGTTGGAAAACACTCTTCAGGAAATCATCCAGGAGAACTTCCCCAACCTAGTAGGGCAGGCCAACATTCAAATTCAGGAAATACAGAGAACGCCACAAAGATACTCCTCCAGAAGAGCAACTCCAAGACACATAATTGCCAGATTCACCAAAGTTGAAATGAAGGAAAAAATCTTAAGGGCAGCCAGAGAGAAAGGTCGGGTTATCCACAAAGGGAAGCCCATCAGACTAACAGTAGATCTCTCGGCAGAAACTCTACAAGCAAGAAGAGAGTGGGGGCCAATATTCAACGTTCTTAAAGAAAAGAATTTTCAACCCAGAATTTCATATCCAGCCAAACTAAGTTTCATAAGTGAAGGAGAAATAAAATCCTTTACAGATAAGCAAATGCTTAGAGATTTTGTCACCACCAGGCCTGCCTTACAAGAGACCCTGAAGGAAGCCCTAAACATGGAAAGGAACAACCGGTACCAGCCATCGCAAAAACATGCCAAAATGTAAAGACCATCGAGGCTAGGAAGAAACTGCATCAACTAACGAGCAAAATAACCAGTTAATATCATAATGGCAGGATCAAGTTCACACATAACAATATTAACCTTAAATGTAAATGGACTAAATGCTCCAATTAAAAGACACAGACTGGCAAACTGGATAAAGAGTCAAGACCCATCAGTCTGCTGTATTCAGGAGACCCATCTCACATGCAGAGACATACATAGGCTCAAAATAAAGGGATGGAGGAAGATCTACCAAGCAAATGGAGAACAAAAAAAAGCAGGGGTTGCAATCCTTGTCTCTGATAAAACAGACTTTAAACCATCAAAGATCAAAAGAGACAAAGAAGGCCATTACATAATGGTAAAGGGATCAATTCAACAGGAAGAGCTAACTCTCCTAAATATATATGCACCCAATACAGGAGCACCCAGATTCATAAAGCAAGTCCTTAGAGACTTACAAAGAGACTTAGACTCCTATACAATAATAATGGGAGACTTCAACACTCCGCTGTCAACATTAGACAGATCAATGAGACAGAAAGTTAAAAAGGATATCCAGGAATTGAACTCATCTCTGCACCAAGCGGACCTAATAGACATCTATAGAACTCTCCACCCCAAATCAACAGAATATACATTCTTCTCAGCACCACATCGCACTTATTCCAAAATTGACCACATAATTGGAAGTAAAGCACTCCTCGGCAAATGTGAAAGAACAGAAATTATAACAAACTGTCTCTCAGACCACAGTGCAATCAAACTAGAACTCAGGACTAAGAAACTCTATCAAAACCGCTCAACTACATGGAAACTGAACAACCTGCTCCTGAATGACTACTGGGTACATCACGAAATGAAAGCAGAAATAAAGATGTTCTTTGAAACCAATGAGAACAAAGATACAACATACCAGAATCTCTGGGACACATTTAAAGCCGTGTGTAGAGGGAAATTTATAGCACTAAATGCCCACAAGAGAAAGCAGGAAAGATCTAAAATTGACACTCTAACATCACAATTAAAAGAACTAGAGAGGCAAGAGCAAACACATTCAAAAGCTAGCAGAAGGCAAGAAATAACTAAGATCAGAGCCGAACTGAAGGAGATAGAGACACAAAAAACCCTCCAAAAAATCAATGAATCCAGGAGTTGGTTTTTTGAAAAGATCAACAAAATTGACAGACCGCTAGCAAGGCTAATAAAGAAGAAAAGAGAGAGGAATCAAATAGATGCAATAAAAAGTGATAAAGGGGATATCACCACTGACCCCACAGAAATACAAACTACCATCAGAGAATACTATAAACGCCTCTACACAAATCAACTAGAAAATCTAGAAGAAATGGATAATTTCCTGGACACTTACACTCTCCCAAGGCTAAACCAGGAAGAAGTTGAATCCCTGAATAGACCAATAGCAGGCTCTGAAATTGAGGCAACAATTAGTAGCCTACCCACCAAAAAAAGTCCAGGACCAGATGGATTCACAGCTGAATTCTACCAGAGGTACAAGGAGGAGCTGGTACCATTCCTTCTGAAACTATTCCAATCAATAGAAAAAGAGGGAATCCTCCCTAACTCATTTTATGAGGCCAACATCATCCTGATACCAAAGCCTGGCAGAGACACAACAAAAAAAAAGAGAATTTTAGACCAATATCCCTGATGAACATTGATGCAAAAATTCTCAATAAAATACTGGCAAACCGGATTCAGCAGCACATCAAAAAGCTTATCCACCATGATCAAGTGGGCTTCATCCCTGGGATGCAAGTCTGGTTCAACATTCGCAAATCAATAAACGTAATCCAGCATATAAACAGAACCAAAGACAAGAACCACATGATTGTCTCAATAGATGCAGAAAAGGCTTTTGACAAAATTCAACAGCCCTTCATGCTAAAAACGCTCAATAAATTCGGTATTGATGGAACGTACCTCAAAATAATAAGAGCTATTTATGACAAACCCACAGCTAATATCATACTGAATGGGCAAAAACTGGAAAAATTCCCTTTGAAAACTGGTACAAGACAGGGATGCCCTCTCTCACCACTCCTATTCAACATAGTGTTGGAAGTTCTGGCTAGGGCAATCAGGCAAGAGAAAGAAATCAAGGGTATCCAGTTAGGAAAAGAAGAAGTCAAATTGTCCCTGTTTGCAGATGACATGATTGTATATTTAGAAAACCCCATCGTCTCAGCCCAAAATCTCCTTAAGCTGATAAGCAACTTCAGCAAAGTCTCAGGATACAAAATTAATGTGCAAAAATCACAAGCATTCTTATACACCAGTAACAGACAAGCAGAGAGCCAAATCAGGAATGAACTTCCATTCACAATTGCTTCAAAGAGAATAAAATACCTAAGAATCCAGCTTACAAGGGATGTAAAGGACCTCTTCGAGGAGAACTACAAACCACTGCTCAGTGAAATCAAAGAGGACACAAACAAATGGAAGAACATACCATGCTCATGGATAGGAAGAATCAATATCGTGAAAATGGCCATACTGCCCAAGGTTATTTATAGATTCAATGCCATCCCCATCAAGCTACCAATGAGTTTCTTCACAGAATTGGAAAAAACTGCTTTAAAGTTCATATGGAACCAAAAAAGAGCCCGCATTGCCAAGACAATCCTAAGTCAAAAGGACAAAGCTGGAGGCGTCACGCTACCTGACTTCAAACTATACTACAAGGCTACAGTAACCAAAACAGCATGGTACTGGTACCAAAACAGAGATATAGACCAATGGAACAGAACAGAGTCCTCAGAAATAATACCGCACATCTACAGCCATCTGATCTTTGACAAACCTGAGAGAAACAAGAAATGGGGAAAGGATTCCCTATTGAATAAATGGTGCTGGGAAAATTGACTAGCCATAAGTAGAAAGCTGAAACTGGATCCTTTCCTTACCCCTTATACGAAGATTAATTCAAGATGGATTAGAGACTTAAATGTTAGACCTAATACCATAAAAACCCTAGAAGAAAATCTAGGTAGTACCATTCAGGACATAGGCATGGGCAAGGACTTCATGTCTAAAACACCAAAAGCAACGGCAGCAAAAGCAAAAATTGACAAATGGGATCTAATTAAACTAAAGAGCTTCTGCACAGCAAAGGAAACTACCATCAGAGTGAACAGGCAACCTACAGAATGGGAGAAAATTTTTGCAACCTACTCATCTGACAAAGGGCTAATATCCAGAATCTACAAAGAACTCAAACAAATATACGAGAAAAAAACAAACAACCCCATCAAAAAGTGGGGAAAGGATATGAACAGACATTTCTCAAAAGAAGATATTCATACAGCCAACAGACACATGAAAAAATGCTCATCGTCACTTGCCATCAGAAAAATGCAAATCAAAACCACAATGAGATACCATCTCACACCAGTTAGAATGGCAATCATTAAGAAGTCAGGAAACAACAGGTGTTGGAGAGGATGTGAAGAAATAGGAACACTTTTACACTGTTGGTGGGATTGTAAACTAGTTCAACCATTATGGAAAACAGTATGGCAATTCCTCAAGGATCTAGAACTAGATGTACCATATGACCCAGCCATCCCACTACTGGGTATATACCCAAAGGATTATAAATTATTCTACTACAAAGACACATGTACATGTATGTTTATTGCGGCACTATTCACAATAGCAAAGACTTGGAATCAACCCAAATGTCCATCTGTGACAGACTGGATTAAGAAAATGTGGCACATATACACCATGGAATACTATGCAGCCATAAAAAAGGATGAGTTTGCGTCCTTTGTAGGGACATGGATGCAGTTGGAAACCATCATTCTTAGCAAACTATCACAAGTACAGAAAACCAAACACCGCATGTTCTCACTCATAGGTGGGAACTGAACAATGAGATCACTTGGACTCGGGAAGGGGAACATCACGCACTGGGGCCTATCATGCGGAGGGGGGAGGGGGGAGGAGGGAGGGATTGCATTGGGGAGTTATACATGATATAAATGATGAATTGATGGGTGCTGACGAGTTGATGGGTGCAGCACACCAACATGGCATAAGTATACATATGTAACAAACCTGCACGTTATGCACATGTACCCTAGAACTTAAAGTATAATAATAAAAAAAAAAAAAAGAAATAGCACCGCGAAATAAGGGTCGCGTCAAAAGCATAAACTGAGTTAGTGACAAAGCTAGAAAGAAATTCTGATTCTATCTTTTCTGTTGTATTTTCGCTATGCATGTCTGAATATTTATCAGACTTGAGGATAACTACTTATCACTTAGAAATAGAGGTTTAATACCTCTTGTCAGGATATCATTATTGCTTTCTCATTTTGATTACAAGCAAAACTTTAGACAGTAACATCCACTAACTGTGCTAGGCATTGAGATTGAGAGATGAGCAAAGCAATACAGTCCCTACATTCCTGGACCATACACAGAAGTATGGGAGAAACAACAAATGTAAGTAACTTCGCAAACAGAAAAGAAATTATGAGAAGATCTATGAAGGAAAACAACAAATTGCTATTTGTACTTTGTTATTTATTCATTTTATACAAATATGTCTTAACCCATACTATTTCTCCATGGAGCACATTGTGGAGAAGTTTTGCTTTCTGGGCCCTTTGGCACATTAATTTTAAGCTATTTGAGTCATTTACCCTGATGTATTTAAAGCAAGATACATTTTTTGTCCTTATATAGATGTTATACATATGTAAATTCAAACTAAAAATGGATTTCATCTTTCACACCCCTTCTACTGGTCCAGAATAACTTAAATTTGCATTTCTGTTAATTAAATTGTTTATTGATCACTTTAAAAAACCAGGTAGCCTAAGCTATTTATTTATTCATTCATGCAAATACTGCCTGATTTCTACTTGCCAGTATCTTACTGGGTGCTAGAAAATACAAAGAAGGCTATGTTCCTGCCTTTGTTATGAAAGACTTCCCAGCCTTGGCAATACCACAATATGAGAAATTCCAGAAAAGTGTATTTATCAGCGAAGTAAAATCTATCCTGCAGAGGATCAGATTAACATAAGCAAAAGAAAAATACACTAATGAGCTATTTTTTAACATATTACATCTCAATGAGTGCATTCTGAATATAATATATTCATGCATGACTGACTCAGGTTCATCTTTATCAACAACACCCAGTACACGTGCTCATATGCACTGAGGACTCAGAAGACAAGCGAGATATGGAAGTTGTTTTTATCTTCCATTATTAACTCCAATCTTGTGGATTTTTATTGTTTTCTTTTCCAAAGCTGTCTCTATTCATTGTCTTCTTTCATTTTATAAAGGAGACAAACACTAATAAATGGAGTGGCTTACTAAAATTATCAAGTACCTTAGTGTTTATGCTAATTAGGTCATAGTTCTATATTTTTCTGCCCCATTTTCACCACATAGATCTAATTATTCATTAAATATAATTGATACTTATTGAATAGAACCTTCAGGATATGCTTACCTAGCCTCATTACTGCATATAAATACACTTTCCACATGCTGACTTTGCTTTGTAGGAGGTAGAAAAAACAGATTCTATTCAATACATGTGATGCCTACTGCACCTCTGTAGAGAATTCCTTCCCATTGGTAAGGATGCCATCTACTCACCATTTCAGGGTAATGTTTGAAGGTTTCATTGATTTGGTTTTGTTTATAAGGGTCATAAAGAAGTCAATAAGCATTAAAGACAATCTAACAGAAGGCTGCCCAGCCCAAGTTAGTTTCAGTAAAACCAAATTTCCAGAAAATGTAATTCTATTATTGGCTGAGGCTATTAGCAACCAGGAGGTGGTAGTGGAGACGATGAATGTTGTTATTTAAGCTAAAGAAACATAAGGCTACTCCCCAAAATTCATATTACTTAGCCAGATCTTTATAGACTTCAGACCAGGGTCTGTTCCAGTGGGAGCCACATTGCTTTCTCTGGAAAGAGAGGAGTTCAAATTAACATATAGAATTCTGAACCCTGGGGACCCATGGCCCCAGCCTGCCACTTGTGTCCATTATTGACTTGTAATAAGCACACTTGAAATAATAGGGTTGTTGAAGGAATAACTGTGCCATCTCTGGAGTAACATTTTTCATTCGACCACTTCATTCTTAACAATGCATACCAACATATATTATTTTATGAATGATAAATAGTTCATATGATGACTCACATCATTCAGGGTTTTTCTATGAGAGAATGACACCATTCTAACAGTTAGAATTCAAATAATCGCTGCACTTAATACACCTCTATCATCATAATGAGGCAGAATCTGTCTTCAAAAATTACTTTCCCTCCAAATTTAGACATATAGGGAACCATAATAAGTCTTTTAAGAAATATTTCGTTGATGGGTTTCTTGTGTAATAGATCATGGACAATTTGTGGAAAAAAAAATAGAAGAATCTTGAAGCACATGTTGAGAACTGACACTCCAGTGTGGCTAGCTGAGAATGTTCTTACGGTATAATGATTTTAGAAAGGAAGAGAAGGAGATGAATCTATTACTAAGATATGATATAGGCTTAAGAGGCAACTAGATCCATTTTGTGGGGAGTAGACTAAATGAGTTATTACAGAAACAAAGCAGGGACCAAAAAGTTTTAATAATACAGATTGCACTGAGGTGCTTTGAATGCTCAATAATGTCAATAAACATAATAGACTACATTAATATTAAAGAGAGCCTTCTTTTGAGCTGCTGAATTAAACAGGGATGTTCTCTAAAGACACACACACAAACACACACACGCATGCACGCACACACACACACACGACTTTAATAGGCATCATCAAAACACTGCCTGCTTTTTTTTCTCTTAATCTTTAGTTGCAACCCACTTTAAATATTATACAGAGAAATTTTCATTTTGATTTCACAGATGTAGTACAATTACTCATTGATTAATCTGACAAAATAAATCTCTTTCAAATTTGGAAGCTCCTCAAACTTTTCCAGTTTTAGGGTTTATTTTGGAGATCTACAATTAGCAAGAAAACATTTTGGGTTTACTAGAATTATTTTTTCATTTAATTCTGTAATAGATATATTAATGCCAGCAATATGTAATGAAGGTATTTCACAAGTATTTATTGAGTGCCAGCTCTGTGTCTCATACTGGACTAGGTGCTGGGAATTTAGCAGTGAATAAAAAATAAAAAATTTTACCTAAGTGGGGCTTGTATTTCAGTGAAATCCCTTATTTGCATTGCCCTTTTGAGATTTAAAGAGCTTTCTCTTCTTTTCTACTTATTACAGTTTTCATATGGGGTTGTTGCGGCAGGCATTAGTGATAACACTTTTTAAAATAAAGTGAACAAAGCTTAAGTGATTTTCCCCAAATTTGTACAGGTGGCGAAAAGCACAATATCTTTCACTAATCCTAAATTATTATCAGTAATAAACTGATTCTAAATACTAAAAACTTGTTTCTTTCTGTCTGAAAAATGTCAGTATGCAATGCTTTTATTTACATGTTAAAAGTACAATGTGATGCTCGGAATTGACTATCTAGTGAACAATTCTTCTACTTGTTTAATCAATGTGTGTGCTATATCTCAGAGATGACCACACCTAAAATATAAGATAGTGGTTCTTGTCTATTAATTACCAGGATTTGGACTACGAATATACATAATTAAGTCACTCTACCCAGCCAGCTCAAACTAAATGTAGCCAACTGTGGTGAACTGAGTGTCAAACGGCTCTGAAAAATGTAGATCCAAAGATAAGTTACAGTTCATCCTTACCTTAAGAGGACACAAACAAATGGAAGAACATACCATGCTCATGGATAGGAAGAATCAATATCGTGAAAATGGCCATACTGCCCAAGGTTATTTATAGATTCAAAGCCGTCCCCATCAAGCTACCAATGAGTTTCTTCACAGAATTGGAAAAAACTGCTTTAAAGTTCATATGGAACCAAAAAAGAGCCCACATTGCCAAGACAATCCTAAGTCAAAAGGACAAAGCTGGAGGCGTCACGCTACCTGACTTCAAACTATACTACAAGGCTACAGTAACCAAAACAGCATGGTACTGGTACCAAAACAGAGAGATAGACCAATGGAACAGAACAGAGTCCTCAGAAATAATACCACACATCTACAGCCATCTGATCTTTGACAAACCTGAGAGAAACAAGAAATGGGGAAAGGATTCCCTATTGAATAAATGGTGCTGGGAAAATTGGCTAGCCATAAGTAGAAAGCTGAAACTGGATCCTTTCCTTACCCCTTATATGAAGGTTAATTCAAGATGGATTAGAGACTTAAATGTTAGACCTAATACCATAAAAACCCTAGAAGACAACCTAGGCAATACCATTCAGGACATAGGCATGGGCAAGGACTTCATGTCTAAAACACCAAAAGCAATGGCAGCAAAAGCCAAAATTGACAAATGGGATCTAATTAAACTAAAGAGCTTCTGCACAGCAAAAGAAACTACCATCAGAGTGAACAGGCAACCTACAGAATGGGAGAAAATTTTTGCAACCTTCTCATCTGACAAAGGGCTAATATCCAGAATCTACAAAGAACTCAAACAAATATACAAGAAAAAAACAAACAACCCCATCAAAAAGTGGGGAAAGGATATGAACAGACATTTCTCAAAAGAAGACATTCATACAGCCAACAGACACATGAAAAAGTGCTCATCATCACTCGCCATCAGAGAAATGCAAATCAAAACCACAATGAGATACCATCTCACACCAGTTAGAATGGCAATCATTAAGAAGTCAGGAAACAACAGGTGTTGGAGAGGATGTGGAGAAATAGGAACACTTTTACACTGTTGGTGGGATTGTAAACTAGTTCAACCATTATGGAAAACAGTATGGCAATTCCTCAAGGATCTAGAACTAGATGTACCATATGACCCAGCCATCCCACTACTGGGTATATACCCAAAGGATGATAAATTATTCTACTACAAAGACACATGCACACGTATGTTTATTGCGGCACTATTCACAATAGCAAAGACTTGGAATCAACCCAAATGTCCATCTGTGACAGACTGGATTAAGAAAATGTGGCACATATACATCATGGAATACTATGCAGCCATAAAAAGGATGAGTTTGCGTCCTTTGTAGGGACATGGATGCAGCTGGAAACCATCATTCTTAGCAAACTATCACAAGAAGAGAAAACCAAACACCACATGTTCTCACTCATAGATGGGAACTGAACAATGAGATCACTTGGACTCGGGAAGGGGAACATCACACACTGGGGCCTATCATGGGGAGTGGGGAGGAGGGAGGGATTGCATTGGGGAGTTATACATGATATAAATGATGAATTGATGGGTGCTGACGAGTTGATGGGTGCAGCACACCAACATGGCTTAAGTATACATATGTAACAAACCTGCACGTTATGCACATGTACCCTAGAACTTAAAGTATAATAAATAATAATAATAATAATAATAATAATAATAAAAATAGTGGTAAGTATCCAATAGAAAAAGTCTATAACTAATCATTGCAGCAGCACAATCTGTGATTGTTTATTAATGGAAACTTCATGGGAACAGAGACTCTATTTGTCTATGAGTGCATTTTCAGTGCCTGAAACAAAATAGTCTCTTAGTAAAAATTTATTAAATAAAGAATGGATACAACAAGGGCTGTAAGAGAGGTATGCACTAGGTTTATTCTTTTGGGCTTAGGACTATTTGGAAACTCAGCCAATAGGGGTAAAGCTTTGATGTGAGCCTATGATCATTGTTAGGAGGACATTCATTCATTCACTCATTCATTCATTTGCTCATTCATTCAAGTTTTCATTCAACAAATATTGTACTGTCAATATAGTATTGATCAATTATTATATAAGAGAAATTGTCAATATAGTATTGACCAATTACTGTATAACAGAAATTGTGTTAGATGTTGAAAGATGAAACCACACTGCCATCAAGGAGCTTGGAGTCTAAGAAGTCATACATGCAAATACTGACAAAACATTGAAGTTGCTGAAATATCGCTTTGAATATAAACTAGTACTTGCATATAGTAGGCTTATAATAAATAGCTAGAGAGTGAGTGACTGGAAGAATAGGATGAGATGCCTCTGAATCTTCTAGGCAAATCACAGTAGACTTTCCAAAAAAGGCGATTTGAATTTTTACCAGAAGGATTGAAAGTGAAGGTCTGTGGCATGAGAGACCATAATGGGTTCAGGGAAATTGCAATAATTTCTGGGGTATGAAATGCAAACTCAACTAGAATGATTATCAAAGGTCATGAGTCTGTACACAAAGGCAGAAGTCAGTTTGTAAAAGGCCTTGTGTTAACATTCTAAGAATTTAAATTACTTTTCTTCTATGGGAAAGGAGGAGGCTTTGGAGTTTTGAACAAAGAGGAATGTGAATCGGTTGCTCTACAAGAAACTTCTTTTTTTCTGCAACGTATTGGAAAAAGGCCTTTTGTGATCCTCTATGTAAGATAGCACTCACACCTCACACTGTATCCTCTTACCCTTCTTTGTTTTTCCTTACAATAACTTTCTTTTTAACAGACTCACAACAATAATCCACTTATGGTTTGCTTTTATTTACCTATTTAGTCGTTTTTAACATTATAAGAAGTATCTGTGTACCTAACACCAAAAACAAAATTGGGAACTCAGTAATGACAATTACCTGTGTGTAAATAAGATTTTCTCTAGCAACTCATTGTCCTGACTTTCCCTGAAAGACTTAGCCAATATTATGAAACTTGTGTTCCTCATTCACTCTTTCTTTTTCTGTGGTTTAGTTGAATTTATATGTATTCTAAAAAACCATGTTTTTGCTTTATCTTTAATTTCATTAATAGGGCATTATATTTTAGACTCATCTTCACTTTTTAAATTTTTTTTCCATGTAGATAAGTTTTGATTGTTTTTAAAATATTCCTTTATAGCACTGTGCCATAGATAATTTAAATTGTTTTGAAGGGACAGTTATTGTGATCAGTCACTATGAAAATTATTTTATGTGTATTCTGTTTTCCTTGCACAAATGTTTCTTTTGCATATATACTAACAAGTGAAATGGCACCAGCACCAGCAATGTAGAAGAGCTATTTTGCATTCACTTTATCCTGAGAATTGTTATTGTTTACCACTGAAATATTTGCCAATTAAATAGAAGTAAAATCATATATATCTTTTCTTGATTTGCATTTCCCTGCTGTGTAAGTCAGTTTTCATGCTCCCAATAAAGACATACCCAAAACTTGGAAGAAAAATTGGTTTGATGGACTTACAGTTCCATATGGCTGGGGAAGCCTCACAATCATAATGGAAGGCAAGGAGGAGCAAATCACATCTTACATGGATGGCAGTAGGCAAAGAGAGAGAGCTTGTGCAGAGGAATTCCTCTTTATAAAATAGTCAGATCTTGCGAGATTTATTCACTATCAGGAGAACAGCATGAGGAAGACCTGCCCCCATGATTCAATCACGTCCCACTGGGTCCTTCCCATGAAACGTGGGACTTGTGGGAGTTACAATTCAAGATGAGATTTGGGTGAGGACACAGCCACACTGCATCACCTGGTCACTAATGATACTGAATGATATTGAATGATACAGTATGATATTTCATACATATTTATCAGATGTATGTATTTCCTCAACTCTGAAATGTTGAAATGAACTTCAACTCTGAGTTTTGTTCCTTTTCTACTATTGTTCTGATGCTTTATTTGTTGGCATTATTTATATACTTTGACAAATAAATATATATATTTACAGTTTATGACAGATAAAAATATATATTTACAGTTTACAACACGGTGCTCTGATATATGTATACTTTGTGAAATGTTAACCACAATCAACCTAACATATCCATAATCTGACATAGTTACCATTTATGTGTGTGTGGATGGGGGGGGGTGAGAACGTTTAAGATCTATTATCTTAGCAGATTTCAAGTATACAATACAGTATTAACCATAGTCATTATGATATATGCCACATTTTCTTTCACCATTCATCTATCAATGGAAAATTGGCTGTTTCCATATCTTGGCATCTTGGCTATTGTGAATAATACTGCACTGAACGTGAGAGTATAGCTATATCTTTCAGATACCAATTCAATTTTCTTTACATGTATATCCAGAAGTGGGATTGCTGGGACATATAGTAGTTCTATTTCTAATTTATTGAGGGATTCTCCATATTTTCCATATGCTGTACCCATTTACATTCCCACCAACATTATGTAAGCCTTCCCTTTTCTCCACACCCACACCAACATTAATCTTTTGTATTTTTGATAACAGTCATTTTAACAGGTGTAAGGTGATATTAATTGTGGTTTTAATTTATATTCCTTCATTGTTAGTGATGCTGGGCATATTTTTTTCATATATCTATTTGCCATTTATTTGTATGTCTTCTTTTGATAAATGTCTATTCAGGTACTTTGCCCAATTTTAATCAGAATATTTACTTTCTTGCTGTTGAGTTGTTTAAGTTCTTTATATGTTTTGTGTTCTAACCCCTTATCAGATGCATGGTTTGCAAATATTTTCTCCCATTTTTCAGGTTATCTCTTCACTCTATTGGTTACTTTCTTTGCTGTGAAGGAACTTTATAGTTTGATGTAATCCATTTCTCTATTTCTGCTTTTGTTGCCTATACTTTTTATGTCATATCCAGAAAATCATTGCCCAAATTAATGTCAATATTTCATTGAATCTGTAGATTGCTCTGAGTAGTATGGACATTTTAATAATTTTTCTTCAATCCACAAATATAGGATGTTTTTGTATGCTAATTGTAAATGCATGAATTTATTTTGGGGCTTTTTATTCTGTACTGTTGGCCTGTTTTTATTCCAGTATCATACTGTTCTTATTCCAGTGTCATACTGTTTTTATTACTATAGCTTCATAGTGTATTTTGAATTCAGGTAGTTTGATGCCTCCAGCCTTGTTCTTTTGGCTCAAAATTGATTAGACTCTTTGAGGTCTTTTGTGTTTCCATATCCATTTTGGGATTTATTTTTTTATTTTTTTATTTCTGTAAAAATTACCTTTGGAATTTTTATAGATATTTCATTGAATCTGTAGATTGCTTTGAGTAGTATGGACATTTTAATAATTTTTCTTCAATCTTACAAACAGTATTTTTTTCATTTTGCCAATATGATAGATATTTTCTCTAGTATTTGGATAATATCATCCTATTGCCTTTTGGCTCTAGCCCCACTGTAAGGCACAAAATAGATTCTGGAACTAGCCTCCGTGAGTTTATATTTTGAATTATATTTGTGTTACCTGATCTGATAGATTATTCTTCAAGACCTAAAGTCACTCTCTGGAAATATCAGGCACCATTGAATACCTGATAACCTACTTCATGAGTAGATAACTTATTGTTTGAAAAGCTCATTCATAAGCTAGCAGATTGAAACAACCATAATTTTTGTAAGGTCTTACCTTACTTTAGAGATTACATAATAAAATTATAGCAATATGCATCAAAAATATTATAACATGGATTTAAACATATTTGGAAAAATATTTTTAGATGGCACAAAACAGTTGTAGAATGTGATTTATAGTATAAGCTCTGAAAAGTGGTTTCAAACCATAGCACTACCTCTTAGCAGCTATGAAACATGAAATAGTTAATTTCTTTGAGCCTCAATTTTCTCACATGTGAAATAAAGATAGAGCTTTTGTGATTAGAAAACAAGATAATCTATATAAAGTGCTCAGCACAGAGCCTGGCTCCTGGTAAATCCTTAATTAATGTAAGTTGTTAGTTGTATGGCCATATGTAAGGCTTTTGCTGACATATTTTTCTTCTGTTTCCCAGAGGTGAATTTAATTTATAAGCCTATAAAAGAACTTTCAAAGGATTTGGAAAATATATATTCATAGATCTTTAGAAATGAGGGAAACATAGATTTTATCAGATCTATTGAAGTGTTTTGTACTTGCGGAAACTGAAATAAAGTGAAATATTTTACCAAATTAGCACCAGATTTAGACTAGAACTTCTGTCTTTACAGCAATTTTTCATTCAGTGGACTCTCTACTACCTAAGATGCTGGTCACCATAAGCATTTGAAAACAGAACCTGAAAATGTTTGGAATAATTGGATGTAGATAGTTTCCAAATGTCAGCTATTAATTTGAGACATGAACAAACATGTTTCCTTCCCCATCTTGACCCTCCATTCAAGCTTTTACCTAAAAATGATTTCATTAAGCTTTCTACATTCATCAAAATGAGGGCTAAAACTACATAAAGTAGAACAAGTTAAAAAATGAAATTGTAATTTGTTTGGACACTTGATTCTACGCCAATGAAACTATAAGAAACAATGTCTATAAGGAACAGAGTCTGGTGAAGGAAACAGATTTGTTCAGCAAGAAAAAAAAAAATCATAAACATGATGAGATTTCAAAATGCCTGAGACTTAGAAGTGCTAAATTAAAATGTTTGGAATGAATACATTACATAAGAAAAAATGGATTAATCAAGGTATGAGTACTTAAATTTGAGAACTTTATGTAAGATGACTTAACTAATATGGAGGTTAATGTGGCTTAAGTTTTGGGGTGCTAGCTCTCTCAGTTCTCTGAGAATGTAATTGTTCCTACTCAAGCTTCGTTCAGACACTTTCCACCAGTCTAGAACCCAGCATTGGAGTTTTCTGCTCTATTTATGATGGTGTTGTTTCTGATATATAGGAAAACAGGACATTTTAGATGTCTGGTTTACCAGTCTGGCACTTTCCCCACCTATAACACGATGGGAATCACTAAAGTGGAAAAATATTAGAAATATAAAACCTTTAGTTTGCATAGTATTTAGCTAGATGGCCCAGCAAAGAGAATGCGTTTTCCAAATGCTACTGTTTTCTCAAGGATAGAAATGAAACGGATGTTTTCCCACCACCACCTACTGCTGCTTTGATAATATTTTCTGATGCACCAGATGGTGGAAAACAAACTTATTCTTCCATAGCTTTCTTGGTTGAGCAGTTATTTATGTGCCAATGGGATCCATTTATCCACCTTTATTATGGCTTTTCATCCTTATAGACAATAAATTCAAATAAAACAATCCTGGTAAGTTGATATACTTTATCCAACAGATGAGCTGAAGTGTATGAGGGTATTTATTATACTTACTCTTCACCTAACAGTTTATTACTTCCTCCAACAAGCAGAAGAATACAGAAATGGTATTACAAGAAAAAATATTCTGTGCCTTAATAATTGTACTTGATTAAACAGCAACGGGTACCTGATAAAGGAAATTGAACTCATTATGTCAAACTGTTTCTATAAGGCATTGTTTTCTGGATCCTTATTTAAAACTCATTTTGGACATGTCATTACCATGATATTTATTTATAATTTGTTGATTTAAACTTGTATGTCTGTTTAAGATACTCCACAGAAATAATAATAATTATTATTACTATGTGCATGTGTATTTATTGACAAGTGTTTTCCTGTAGGTGTTTGCTGTACCAGGTTGTTCATCATCTCATTACCCTCTTTTTTGCAAGTATTTGAATAGCAACCACCTGATTCTATGCCTCCTAAAATATGTGGAACAATGTCTGTAAGAAATAGAGTCCAATAGGTAATTTGCTCTTAAATTTTTGGCAACCCTGGAAACCCTGAGGGGAGCGGTACTCATTTCTGTCTTTGCTGAACAAACAGGCTTACTGAGTCTTTCTGTTTTCAGTTTCAAATAGAAAGTTCAAGTGAAAATGTGAAGCATAAATACTCATCTTTAATCCCCCCCCCCGACTTGTAACCCCACAATTGTTTAAAGCTAAGCATAATTTGAGTTATAGGAAATACTATGTTTTCCTTTTTGTGTATTGTCATGTGAATTATATTGTCCTCATGCTTTAGAAGAGTGTTTCCCAAACATTAGTGTTTATATGAAAGACAAATTACTTTAAAATGCAGATTCTGTTTCCCTCAAGTTTCTGGTAGGGCTGGAAGCTCTACTGTTCTAATCAAGACCATCCTAACCAAGACCAAGTGTTGCCCTCCTTGAACCGCTCTTGAGTAGCAACATTTTAGAATTTGCAATGCAGTTTCACATAATTTAACACACTGGGCACTAGCAAAATTTGTAATGGAGAAACCCACGATTTTATGACTTGCCTAAATATATACCATCAATTAAAATTTGGATCACTACTCTGATCCACTTTGACTGAAACTGTGATCAAAACTCTTTTCACCGTATCATAAGTTGCCATAAGTTAGTGGATCTCAGTTCCCACTGGCTCTCAAAGCCATCTGGCTAATGCTGACCCACTTCATTTGGGGTGGGTCTGGGCATTGATATTTTTCAAAGGACATGGAGATTACTCTAATATTTAGCCAGTTTAAGAATCAGTGTTAAAAATGAAAGCTGGGCATAGGATATACATTTGTCCAAGTATTAGTCAGGGATTAGGTCAGTGGTTCTCAATTTTTAGCTGCATACACCTACAGTGAATTCATTTTCAACAAAGGTGCCAAGGACATACTTTGGAGTAATGACCGTCTCTTTAATAAATGTTGCTGGGAAAACTGGATATCCTTATGCAAAAGAATGAAAATCCCTATCTCTCACAAAAAAAATCAAATCTAAATGAATTACAGGTTTAAATCTAAGACCTCCAACTATAAAACTACTCAAGAAAACATTGGAAAAACTCTCCAGGACATTGGTCTGGGCAAAAATTTCTTCAGTAATAATTCACAAGCACAGGCAACCAAAGCAAAAATGGACAAATGGGATCACACTAAGTTAAAAAGCTTCTGCAAAGCAAAGGATACATTCAACAAAGTGAAGTGATAGCCCGTAGAGTGGGAGATAATATTTACAAGCTACCCATCTGACAGGGATTAACAACCAGAATATATAAGGAGCTCAGACAAGTCTATAGGAAAACTAAAAATTCAATCAAAAAAGGGGAAAAATATTTGAATAGACATTTCTCAAAAGTAGACATACATATGACAAACAGGCATATGAAAAGGTGCTCAACATCACTGATCATCTGAGAAATGCAAATCAAAACTGCAATGAGATATCATCTTACCCCAGTTAAAAGACCAGCAATAACAAATGTTGACGAGGAGGTGAAGAAAACAGAACCCTCAAACACTGTCAGTAGGAATGTCAATTAGTACAACCAGGTACTATGGAGAACAGTTTGGACATTCTGCAAAAACTGAAAATAGAACTACCATATGATCCATCAATCCCACTGGTGTGTACATACCCTTAAGAAGAGAAATCAGAATATGGAAAAACTATCTGCACTCCCATGTTTATTGCAGCACTGTTCACAATAGCCAAGGTTTTGAAGCAACTTAAGTGTCCATCAACAGATAAATGGATAAAAAATATGGACTTATGCACAATAAGGTACTATTCAGCTATAAAACAGAATGAGGTTTTGCTATTTGCAACAGTATGGATGGAACTAGAGGTTATCATGTTAAGTGAAATAAGCCAGGTACAGAAAGACAAACATCACACATTCTCACTTATTTGTGGGATATAAACATCAAAATAATTAAACACATGGAGCTAGAGAATATAAGGATGGTTACCAGAAGCTGGGAAGGGTATTGGGAGGTGGGGTGGAAGTGGGGGTGGTTAATCGGTACAAAAATACTTTGAAAGAATAAATAACACCTAGTATTTGATAGCACAACAAAGTGACCATAGCCAGAATAATTTAATTGTACATTTTAAAATAATTTAAAAGTGTAATTGAATGGTTTGTAACCCAAAAGATAAATGCTTGAATATGTATGTATATATAGTCTATATACATATACTCTATATATTCAATATATATACTATATATACTCTCTATACTATTCATACATTATTTTATACATATAGTACCCACTATATGTATATGTGTGTGTGTATATATATATAGTACCCACAAAAATTAACAACAACAAAAATTTAGCTGTATCAGCATCTGCTGGAGGACTTGTTAAAACACAGGTTGCTGGACCCTATCCCTAGAGTTTTTGAATCAATTGGTCTGGATTAGGAACCCACGATTTTGCATTTCTGATGAGTTCCCACTTGCTGCTTATGTTGCTGGTGCAGGGACAACACTTTGAGAATCCCTGGGTTAGCCTGAAGCAATGATGACAAAAGTTAATGAGTTTACCTTTATATTTGAGTATTATAGTTCCTTAACGTCCAGCCAACTTGATTTATTTAGGCTCCATACTGTAGACAGTTTCTAATAAATCATTCCCTACCAAAGATAACATGACAAGAAGGATGCTGTGTGAAAGAAGTGTTTGCTGCAAGATATTTTTGCCATTAAAATAGTACTAAGTTTCATATGGGAAATTTCAAGGTACTATACTTTTTTCCTCTCCTTTTATATTCAAGGATTTATATTCATGCATCTGAGAAGAGAAAAAGAAAATTATATGCCTTACAATGACTTTCTCAAATCCTTCATTCAATCATTTGAATTATTTCAACAGTGCCTTCATTATTATCTGCAAGTAGTTAATCTCATTTGAGAGACACCTACAGTGAAATTTTAGATCACTCATACTCACGGGGTGCAGTAGAATTTCTGGTACTGTTTTTCATTCAGGTTATAAAAGAAAATTATTATTATACCTTGAACAAAAAATAAAAACTCATGTTGTTTTTTTTCCTAAGAAAAGGGCTTACAATGGAATTGACAACTGAAATTTTATTGTAAAAACATGTTGGGTGTTGGTCTCTTGTTCAAGATTCTATACAAAATATTGAGCTGCAAAATCAAAGAATGGCCTTCTACAGTGACATGAATGTGGTCAAATAAAAGGGAAATCATATTGATTGTAAGAACTAAAATGAACATTCAGCACATACTTCCTTTTTCTGACATAAGAATACATGTTTTGGGCCGGGCGCGGTGGCGCAAGCCTGTAATCCCAGCACTTTGGGAGGCCGAGACGGGCGGATCACAAGGTCAGGAGATCGAGACCATCCTGGCTAACATGGTGAAACCCCGTCTCTACTAAAAAATACAAAAAACTAGCCGGGCGAGGTGGCGGGCGCCTGTAGTCCCAGCTACTCGGGAGGCTGAGGCAGGAGAATGGCGGGGAACCCAGGAGGCGGAGCTTACAGTGAGCTGAGATCCGGCCACTGCACTCCAGCCTGGGCGACAGAGCAAGACTCCGTCTCAAAAAAAAAAAAAAAAGAATACATGTTTTGGTACTATCCATATTAGGGTTGAATTCAGGCTCAACCACTTACTAGCTATTTGACATTAGATAATTTATATAAACTTTCACAGTAGTAAAATTAATTATATCTACTCCTCAAGACAGTCATGCATGGTAAAATAAAATGGCATCAATACAGCACCCAATATATTATCTAACACATAATAGGTGTTTAGTAAACGGTGGTATTCCTACTCATAAAAGGTCATCAAGCTTCACCTTGAACATATTCATTGGTGAGCTACTTATTCTCTTGTAATTTCATTCCATTTATAGAGTAGTTTCCAAATTTGAAGAGTTTCTCTATGTCAACGTACTTAATTTCAGCCACCATAAATTACAGCAACTACAATACGTTAGAGGATAAAAGGAGGAAAACTTTCAGCAATAGCAAAGTATTTTACTATCAAACCTGAGACTAGACAAACTTTGAGAAGTAATATAATACAATGAAAAATTTAAATACCAAAGGAAGGTGGAAATATAAAGCCCTTTATATAAAACTTGTCTTAGTTTTGAAAAGTAGTAGGTATCACTGACAAAAATGTTGGCATAGGCATCAAATCCTAGGACTAGCTTTTTTTTCTCTCTCATTCTTCTTGACCACTTGCTTGCGTTTCATTTATTACATTCAGGCTAGGCTAGGCTGTGCTGCATAACAAACAACGCAAAATCTCAATGGCTTAAACAAAACAAAGGCATGATTTTCATACTCCATGTCCAGTGGGGGCCAGCTGGGATACCTGATCTATCTATGCCGTTCTCACTTCTGGACTCTGACTGATAGAACAGATATTTTTTCTGGAATATTGTCATTGAGTATAGCATCTTCCTGCATTTACAGCTTCCACCTGGAAGTGACATGTTACTTCTTTTCACATTTTATTAGCTAAAGTAAGTCAGTTAACTTTTTTTGAATTAAAGGGAAGGGGGCGGTAGGTGCAATCTTACCATGTGCCCAATAGTAGAGAACCAAATGTTCATGAAGGGCACAGATAACTTCCTTAGTATTGTTTGCTAATTCCACCTCTGAGAAATACTTGTTTTCCCCTTTTGTTATATAGAATTATGTTGCTTCCCCTCCTAGTTTCTTTTCTTCTGCTGCTAGTTATTTTTCTTCCTCTTACCCCATTCCTTAATTTTGCAGCTCTATATCTTATATTGTATCTGGAACAAAAGACCAAGATCAAAAATGTTATTGAAAAAAAGATTTATTCTGTGTCATTTGTATTTTTGTCATTTGAAATTAACAGGCGCTTCCCCTTAACATTAAGCTTTGCTGGTTTGTGCTTTCTCATTCTCTCTCATAATTTTATCCACCCATAAAACATTAATTATTAAAAATATGTAGATAATTATTATATCAACAACTTTTTGTCTTCCCTGTATTCCAGGCATATTTTGGGGGGAATATCCACCTAGATGACTCACAGCACTTCAATTTTCCTGGTCTTTCAGGAGTCAAGAATTCCAGTAATTTTAGAGATTCACTTTTTTCCCAATATATCTACTCTTTTTTCTGTATTTTTTCTTCTCATATTGCTTTACAATCTAGCCTTTCTTCCAAGAACTACCTAATCAAGCAATTTCTCACTAGAGTCAACTGTGTTATCCCCTTCCCTTTGTTCCTACTTTACAGGAAAAACAAACAAAAAGGCAACTTTATCAATCCAGCTGGTTGTCTTTTCTGTTCCTATGTCAGAAATGTTGGGAAACACTGATAAAATTCATTTAACTACACAGGACAATGTCACTGTGAATTCACTGTCAGCACATTTATATCAGCTCTCACGGTTCTCTAACAAAGCTTGACTCTGTATTTACTGTGCTAAAACAATTATCTTTCTTTCTAGAACAATTTCAAAATCATGTTTTATTGTGCTCCTTATATAATCCACATTTACTATTACTTTTAGAAGATTATCTGGTAACTTCCTTTACAGAAAAGCAAAACTAAAGGAGTAAAATAAAATCAAATTGAAGATGTAAAATTATTTGATTTTCAAGCCCCTATCTTTCCTGGTTAACAGCATTTTTTTTTTTTCTTTTTGAGATGGAGTCTTGCTCTGCTCTGTCGCCCAGGCTGGAGTGCAGTGGCGCTATCTCGGCTCACTGCAAGCTCGGCCTCCTGGGTTCAAGTGATTCTCTTGCCTCAACTTCCTGAGTAGTGGGGATTACAGGCCCGTGCCACCATAGCCGGCTAATTTTTGTATTTTTAGTAGAGACAGAGTTTCACCATGTTGGCTGGGCTGATCTGGAACTCCCGACCTAGGTGATCCGCCCACCTAGGCCTTCCAACGTGCTGGGATTACAGGAGTGAGCCACTGTGCCCTGCCTCTGCATATTTTTATGTCCCCTCCTTCCTTGTCCTAGAGGAATAGATGCCCCTCATCTGACCAGACAAATCTCTTCCCTTATACTCTGTCTTCCACTTCCTTATAAATATTTATCACTCTTTCTTTAATTATCTTTTACTCATTCTCTTTCATTTTAGCTTTCAAATATATACATGTGTGAAACAAATTCCATTTTCCGAATCTCATTTCTAATTCACTGTGCTTGCCACACGCAGTAAAATAACTTTATCAAGGTCACCAATGGCTTTGTTGCAAAATCCTACCTTTGTGATACTTGTCTTACTGATTATTTGAAAATATTATTACATCAACATTTATTTACCTATTTATTTATTTTGGAAACAGAGCCTTGCTTGGTTGCCCAGGTTTCAATGCAGTGTTGTGATCATAGTTCAATGCAGTCTTGAACTCTTGGACTCAAGGGATCCTTCTGCTCCTCCCAAGGAGCTGGAACTATAGGCCTGTGCCACTATACTTGAATAATAATTTTTTGTTTTTTGTAGACATGGGAGTCTCATTTTGTTGTCCAGGCTAGTCTTGAACTCCTGGCTTCAAGTGATCCTCCCACCTCAGCCTCCTGTGTCAATATTCTTGAAATTATCTCTTCCCATGACTTTTTCCCACAGCCTTATAGAGCACTCATTTTGAAAAACTTTTGCCAGATTTTCTTCTTCCACTTGCTCCTTCAGTAATATTTCTCTCTAAGCTTTGTACCTTGCCCTCATCTCGATTAATTATAAACACTTCTTGATACTGTTGATTTGTAAGTTTACATATTCAAGACAAACATATATGAATCTATTCACCTACTGTTCAGCTGTATTTGGTTTAATCTAATTAAACCTAACCAAAAATGAATTCATCATTTTATTCCTTATCAGTTCAGCAGAACACACTTTGTACATTGTAGTTTCATTCACTCAGTTACACAAGCTAGAAATCAAAATTATCCTTGACTCCTCCATTTTTTTCTTTTTTTTTAAAATTTATTTATTTATTTATTTTTATTATACTTTAAGTTCTAGGGTACATGTGCATAACGTGCAGGTTTGTTACATATGTATACTTGTGCCATGTTGGTGTGCTGCACCCATCAACTCGTCAGCACCCATCAGTTCATCATTTATATCATGTATAACTCCCCAATGCAATCCCTCCCCCCTCCCCCCTCCCCATGATAGGCCCTGGTGTGTGATGTTCCCCTTCCCGAGTCCAAGTGATCTCATTGTTCAGTTCCCACCTATGAGTGAGAACATTTTTTTCTTACACAAATGCTCCAGGCCCCCATATTTTATTATTTCAATATCCTCAACCTCCTTTATTTCTCCAGTTCCTCCCTTTAAATACTCAGTGCCACTACCATAACTGGACTCCTGGAGTTTCCTCTAACCAGCTCCCTGACCACAGACTGCTCCTTCATACGTTGAATGTAATCTTTCTAAAATGCAAAACTTCTTCCTTTTCTTCTAAGCACCAGGATAAAATGAGACATCTTCAACAAAGCAAGCTAAAATATTTTATCTATCTCCATTTTTCTAGCTCTATTTCTAGGCAATCCATTGCTAAAATTTCTTTTGTGGTTACATTAAATATGTGCATTTCCTCTAATTTAGTGGTTCTCGACCACAGGCTATTTTCCCCACTCTCTACCCACAGGGAACACAGGTAATGTTTAGAGCCGTTTTTTGTTGTTGTTGTTGTTGTCATAACTTGAAAAGGGAGTACTACTGACATCTATTTGGTAGAGGCCAGAGATACTGCAAACATCCCAAAATGAACAGCGCAGAACAAATAATTATCTAACCCAAAATATCACTAGTACCAAGCTTGAAAATTCCTGCCCTAATTCAATGTCATAATTCTCATCCCTGTGCATTTGTACATGCTGTTCTCTCTGTGTGGAATCCTCTCCCTTTAACATTTGTCTGATTTCTGTAAGTTCATCAAGGTTCATTCTGTGTATCGTCTCTTCCGTAATTATTCTAACTAATCTTCCTTCCAAATTACATTTAAGGCAATTTATTTTACCCTCATCACATTGCTATCTTTCTTAAAATCATTCAAAGACTTTCCATTTCCAAGTCAATATTCCTTACATTGCTACTAAAAGCCCAGTAAAACAGGGAATGAACTACATGAATGGTTACCCCCCTCCAGGTTTTCCTATTCACGTTCTATGCTTCATCCAGAATGGGTTAGTTCACATTTCTGCAACTTACACACTTCCGTAATTTTGATCTGTTTGTTTCTTCTAATTTACATGCTTCTTTGTCGGCCTGATCATCTCTACCATCTAAACTCTTACCAGATTTCCAAGGCTCATCTTATGCAAATCTCTGCTTTTTTGAGACTCATCCATCTGGTTCTACCACTGACTTGCTCTCATTCTCATTACCTACTCTGGTCTGTTAATATTTCTTCATTCACTGGAAACTTTAGCTACACGATCAGGCTTTGTATCTACATAAATCCCTAGTAATGTCTCGGGAGACACCCAGTCAGATGACATGTCTAGTTGCTTTAACATCTCATTTCCAAAAATGGCAATCTTATTTTAAAATGATAATAACAATTATAATGTTAATAACAACAATAGGTTGCACTAATTGGGTACTTACTGTGCTTGAGGCACTGTGTACAGCCCTTTAACATCAGTTGTTTCTTATCTTCCATATCTAGTGCCTGCATTTTTCAAGAATATTGATCTCTATAGAGCAAAACATCTTTTCTTCTATTACTTCATAGTGGACAGATCACTGTCCATCCACAGTCACTCTTCATCGTTGTCCAATTTTCTGTACCCTAGGAAGTGAATCAATATGAACTGCATCCAAGGGTTCCTTTGCTTTTTGGATGACAGCAGGCATTGACAGATGATATGGTTTGGCTGTGTCCCCACCCAAATCTCACCTTGAATTGTAATAATTCTCACATGTCCTGGGAGGGACCTGGTGGGAGGTAATTGAATCATGAGGGAGGTCTTTCCTATGTTTTCCTTGGAATGGTCAACAAGTCTGATGAGATCTGATGGTTTTATAAAGGGGAGTTATGCTGCACACGTGCTCTCTTGCCTGCTGTCAGGTAAGACGAGGCTTTGCTCCTCATTAAGCTAACACCATGATTGTGAGGTCTCCATAGCCATGTGGAACTGTGAGTAAATTAAACCTCTCTCCTTTATAAATTACCCAGTCTTGGGTATGTCTTTATGAACAATGTGAGAACAGACTAATATAGTAAATTAGTACCAGTAGAGTGGGATGCTACTGTAAAAATACCTGAAAATGTGAAAGTGACTTTAGAACTGGGTAACAGGCAGAGGTTGGAACAGTTTGGAGGGCTTAGAAAAAGACAGGAAGATGTGGTGAAGGTTGGAACTTCCTATAGACTTGTTAAATGGCTTTGACCATTTAACTGATAATGATATGGACAATAAAGTCCAGGGTGAGGTGGTCTCAGATAGAGACGAGGAACTTATTGGGAACTGAAGCAAAGGTGATTCTTGCTATGTTTTAGCAAAAAGACTGGTGGCATTTTGCCCCTGCCCTAGAGAGTTGTGGAATGTTGAACTTGAGAGAGATGATTTAGTTCATCTGTCAGAAGAAATTTCTAGACAACAAAATATTCAAAAGGTGACTTGAATACTGTTAGAAGCAGTTTTATGTATTCACAAAGATATCGTTTGGAATTGTAACCTATGTTTAAAAGGCAAGCAGAACATAAAAGTTTGAAAAATTGACAGCCTGGCCATGCAATAGAAAAGAAAAACCCATTTTCTGAGGAGAAATTCAAGCTGGCTTCAGAAATTTGCATAAGTAATGAGGAGCCAAATGTTAATCATGAAGACAATGGAGAAAATGTCCCAGGACAACCCAGAGACCTTTGTGGCAGCTCCTCCCATCACAGGCCTAGAGGTCAGGAGGAAAATACGGTTTCCTGGGCTCAGTCCAGGGCCCCCCTGCTCTGTGCAGCCTAGGGACTTGGTGCCCTGTGTCCCAGCTGCTCCAGCTGTGACTAAAAGGGGCCTTGGTTCAACTTGGGCAATGGCTTCAGAGGGAGCAAGCCTTAAGCCTTGGCAGCTTTCACATGGCCTGCAGGCGCACAGAAGACAATAACTGAGGTTTGTGAACCTCTGCTTAGATTTCAGAGAATGTATGAAAATGCATAGATGTCCACACAGAGGTGTGCTGCAGGGGTGGAGCCCTCATGGAAAGCCTCTGCTAGGGTAGTGCAGAAGAGAAATGTGGGGTGCAAGCCCCTAGATATGTTCCCCTCTGGAGCACTGCCTAGGGGGCCTGTGAGAAGAGGACCACTGTCTTCCAGACCCCAGAATGGTAGATCCACTTGCACTGTGTGCCTGGAAAAGCTGCAGATCCTCAATACCAGTCTGTGAAAGCAGCCAGGATGGGGACTGTACACTGCAAAGCAACAGGGGTGGAGCTGCCCAAGATCATGGGAACCCACCTATTACATTAGTGTGACCTGGATGTGAGACATGGAGTCAAAGGAGGTCATTTTGGAGCTTTAATATTTGACTACCCCATTGGATTTCAAACTTGTATGGGGTCTGCAGCCCCTTCATTTTGGCCAATTTTTCCCAATTGGAATGGGTATATTTACCCAATGCCTGTACTCCCATTGTATCTAGGAAGTAACTTACTTTTGATTTTACAGGCTCATAAGCAGAAGGGACTTGTCTTGTCTCAGATGAGACTTTGGACTGTGAACTTTTGAGTTAATTCCGAAATCAGTTAAGCCTTTGGAGGACTGTTCGGAAAGCACGATTAGTTTTGAAATGTGAGGAAATGATATTTGGGAGGGGCCATTGTGGAATAATGTGGTTTGGCTGTGTCCCCACCCAAATCTCACCTTGAATTGCAATAATTCCCACAGAATGTGGGAGGGACCTGCTGGGAGGTACTTGAATCATGGGGATGGGTCTTTCCCATGCTGTTCTCATGATAATGAATAAATCTCACTATATCTAATGGTTATATAAAGGGGAGTTTCACTGCACATGCGCTCTCTTGCCTGCCACCATGTATGATGAGACTTTGCTCCTCGTTTACCTTCCACCATGATTGTGAGGCCTCCGCAGCCATATGGAACTGTGAGTCAATTAAACCTCTTTCCTTTATAAATTACCTAGTCTCAGGTATGTCTTTATTACCATCGTGAGAACAGACTAATACAGTAGATCAGATAAGAGGAAGGTGGAGTTCTAATTCCTCTGGCTCCTACTCTGTGGGGTCACTTTAGGTTGGCGTTATTCCTCTAAGTTTGGCTTTATTCTTCTATTGATGACTGCAGATCCTTTTACTCAGCCATCTTCATATAGATATCTGTCTCTTTGTTCCTCCAGGCACAGGGTGATAACAGCTTCCCTCTGTTTCTAGTCCTCAGATACTGTACTACTTGTTGTTGGTTTCCCTAAAACCTACCTATACCTCGTAAATAGTTCCTATATTAGTTTGTGCAGCTAATTAAAGTTATTTAATTTAAATAACTTTATATTAAAGTTTATTTATTTATTTATTTATTTTTTTTTTTTTGAGACAGAGTCTCGCTCTGTCGCCCAGGCTGGAGTGCAGAGGCCAGATCTCAGCTCACTGCAAGCTCCGCCTCCTGGGTTCACGCCATTCTCCTGCCTCAGCCTCCCACGTAGCTGGGACTACAGGCGCCCGCCACCTCGCCCGGCTAGTTTTTTGTATTTTTTAGTAGAGACGGGGTTGCACCGTGTTAGCCAGGATGGACTCGATCTCCTGACCTCGTGATCCGCCCGTCTCGGCCTCCCAAAGTGCTGGGATTACAGGCTTGAGCCACCGTGCCCGGCCAAGTTTATTTATTTTTAAAGTTTAAAGTTATTTAATTTTAGTATTCCATCTGTTTCCTGGCAGGACCATGAATAATTCCCTGTTTCAAATATTCACTTCCATTGTCACAACCAAATCCAGACATTCCCCTATGTGGTCACCTCATCCTTCCTGTTACTTATTCCCAGGAACACCACTCCAAGTAAATTTTTATAAAGACATTCAGCCATTTATCCTACCAGTTGATCACTATCACTTCACTTGTTGAAGCCTGTTGTTACCTCAGACTGGATGATGTCTTCCTGTTCCTTTCCCCTAAATGTCCTGCATATTCGTTACAGTTAGAAGTGTTTGTTTAATATTATTATTTCTCACTAAAATATGTTTCTGTCATATTAACTACTGTTTTAATCACAGCACATAGGAAGTACTCAAATAATTCAATGACTATTTGTTTTAAAATGTTACATATATGATGCTATAGTACTGTAAAGAAGAATTAGGAGGTGAGCTAATTTATTTTAGTGTAAAGGAAGCCTTTTAAGTGAGTTCTAAGCACAGGGTTCTTTCATATAATATATCCTAATTTTCTCCAAATTGCCTTATTAATGCATTCTTTTGAATTCACATGGCACTTTCTTCTTTCTTACACTGTGCATCCTAATTCTACGTTATATTCTTACTACTGTGTACTTGACACCTCACTCTACTTCCCAGCACCCTACACTATCCCACAATGATTATTATCTCTTTGGGTAAATATTAGTCTTCCTCCCCTTTGCATTCTCTGTAGCATATAACAGAGGCTTGGGAATAGAGGTGGTACTCATTTTTTGATGTAATACATAGTTGTTGACACTCAGTTCCAACGCTATGCCCTAATATTTTTAATGAATTAGTTTAATGTGCATTTAATTAAAACATTTTATTTATCAGACCCTGTTGTCTTATACTGAATTCGTAGTTGCAGAAATTTTAAGTTCTTTTCAAAATAACTACAACTGCTTTCTGTCACTCAGCTCACACATTTCTGTAGCTGATTTCTGGATTATGAGTGCATAATTTTCACTTAACTTAGCTAAATTCACTTTGTCGATTTTGGCTCATTTTCAGTGACTTGAAATGATAATTTCAGAATAATGCTCACAGAAGTGAGGTAAATACTTTGTGTACTGCCATTGAAGACATACCTATTTTTTAAAATCGAACTTTTTGTCATTAAAAGTAATTGCAGAAACAGCAATTAACTTTTGCATTGATCTAATATTATTCACCGAAAGACTCAAATATTTCCATTTGGTATGTTAAAATATAATGCAGGATCTTGATGATGAAAACCCCTTGGAGTATTTATCTTCCTTATGTTATCTTTTATTTTAAGTTAAAAGTAAATATGCTGTTTGTCATCAGTCTATGTTATATGTTGAATTGTATTTCTCCAAAAAAAGTCTGTTAAAGTCCTTTATCTCCAGTACCTCAGAATGCCACCTTAGTTGGAAATAGGGTCTTTACAAAGATAATCTGATTACAAATGAGGTCGTTAGGATAGGTCCTAATCCAATATGACTGGTGTCTTTATGTAAGGGAAGAATTTGGACACAGAAGCAGACATTCCCTGAAGAAATACAATTTGAAGACACACAGGGAGAAGATGGCCTTGTGACCAGGGAGATGTATCTACAGAACAACAAATGCCAAGGATTGCCAGAGAACAGAAAAAAACTGGGAGAATCAAGGAAGAATTCTCCCCTGGAGCCATCAGAGAGAGCACGACCTGATACCACCTTGATTCCTCACTTCTAGCTTTCAGAACTGTGAGATAATAAATTTTTGTTGCTTTGAGACTGCGGTAATTTGTTTACAGCAACCCTAGCAAACTAATACACTCTATGTGCAAGTATTAACACAGTGTTCTTTTTCTTCCTCTGAATTTCATGGTGGTATAATTCCTTTTCCTTAGTTTATAGCCACAAAATTCTCAAGAGGAAAATTTCTACAAATCAGTATTAAAAGTTGTAATTTTGCTGTGGCAAAACAGTAGAATAATCAGAGTCTGCCCACTAGAGTTTTCTAATATCGTCCCTAAATATTGACACTCAGGTACTCAGATATTTAGCTGTGTGCTTAAAACTGGTATTTCAGCTTGTAAATATTGCTCTAGAGATAAAGGCAAAAGTTTTCTTCTAGGGTGATATTGATATTGCAAATTCTAAATAACTCACTTTGAAAGAATCAATAGTAATTTCTGAAGATTGTATAAAATTAATTATCTTTGCCTATACATATTTATTTTGCAACAGGAGAAACAATGAGCAGACATTTTGTGTACCTTTGTGAAGTGTTTTAATTTATCCAAATAACATCATCAGTAATTGCCTCTGTGTTTAATTCCATTCACTTTCCTTGCTCTTTTTTTCAGAGTAAGATTGTGGTTTGGAATATTTTTCCTGATATTTAGACTTTGCAAATTCTGCAGAAATATTGTAATTGAAGCTTTTTACTCACAAAGTGTGGCACTCTGCCCTGAGTTAATGTTGGTGCATTCATTCTTATTAATAACCCCTGGGCATCTGCTCTCAGGCAAGATATGACCCTGAACTTTGAGGTTTTCTGTATGCATGAAGTGCATTCTTAACCCACAGCTGATGAATTGGCTTCAAAGTTGTAGATTGTGTAAAATTAGTTAGTGTCATGCCTATTTAGTACCTACATTTGTTGGCTTTTTCAAATTATATCTCTTTGGAGAGTGATATTTTGAACAGCCTCCAATGGAAGCAGCTCTCCTTGACCCAGTTCTTAGTGAAGAGTTTTCCCAGCAGTACTTGTTTAAAAGAGATAATATTCTATTTCTATAAGTGGAAGTTGTTAGGGACAGACTTCATATTATAGGGCTGTGTTTTTGTTTCAACATTTATGTCAATGCTCTTGATTCAAAAATATGGGTACACCAGGCCAGGCGCGGTGGCTCTCACCTGTAATCCTAGCACTTTGGGAGACCACGACTAGCGTATCACCTGAGGTCAGGAGTTCAAGACCGGCCTGGCCAATATGGTGAAACCCCATCTCTACTAAAAAAAATTAGCTGGTGACACACTCCTGTAATCACAGCTACTTGGGAGGCTGAGGCAGGAGAATCGCTTGAACCTTGTAGATGGAGGTTGCTGTGAGCCGAGATCACGCCATTGCACTCCAGCCTGGGGAATAGAGTAAGACTTGATCTCTCTCTCTCTCTCTATCTATCTATACACACACACACACACATATGGCAAAATATATGTGTGTGTGTGTGTGTGTGTGTGTGTATGCACCAACGCTAGATTTAACTGTACTGGTATCCAAATGGTCTGTGTTAAATGATGCCCAAATGGAAACAGACTCAGGATAGTAGTTATGAGAAATTCTAAGGTCATAGTAAGATACTATAACATTGTAATTTTTGTTCGTTTCTCCATGGAGAAGATCCTTTATAATCAATTAAACAGATATATACTTGAATCTGTTTTAGAACAGTGCTGTTCAATGGTAGGTCAATTTACCAGTATCACCATGCTTATGTATTATAGATTCATATTACATTTGAGTTATTTTAATTTATAATAGGGTAAGAACCTCTTATTATATATTTTTAAGTTTTTTCTTACCTATTTCATTTTAATTTTTTCTTTCAAATTAATTTTAGAAATAATTTTTCTCGAGTTAAAAAATCTTCTATTTTCACTAGAATTTTGCTTTATATACACATTATTTGAGAAAACAATTGAGACTTTTGCAATCATAACTTCACTTTCATAGAAGAAAAAGAACATGTTTTCATTTATTTGATTCCTCTCTACCTTTCTTTCTTTTTTGTTTAATGTGATAATTGTATTTAATTTTTTTTTTATACTTTAAGTTCTAGGGTACATGTGTACAACGTGCAGGTTTGTTACATATGTATACATGTGCCATGTTGGCGTGCTGCATCCATCAACTTATCAGCAACCTTCTACTCACCATTTACGTCAGATGTAACTCCCAATGCCATCCCTCCTCCCGCCCCCCTCCCCACAATAGGCCCCGGAGTGTGATGTTCCCCTTTCCCTGTCCAAGTGACCTCAATGTTCAATTCCCACCTATGAGTGAGAACATGCGGTATTTGGTTTTCTCCTCTTGCGATAGTTTGCTGAGAATGATGGTTTCCAGCTGCATCCATGTCCCTACAAAGGACACGAACTCATCCATTTTTATGGCTGTGTAGTATTCCATGGTGTATATGTGCCACATTTTCTTAATCCAGTCTGTCACTGATGGACTTTTGGGTTGATTCCAAGTCTTTGCTATTGTGAATAGTGCCGAAATAAACATACGTGTGCATGTGTCTTTATAGCAGCATGATTTAAAATCCTTTGGGTATAAACCCAGTAATGGGATGCTGGGTCATATGGCATTTCTAGTTCTAGATCTTTGAGGAATTGTCATACTGTTTTCCACAATGGTTGAACTAGTTTACAATCCCACCAACAGTGTGGAAGTGTTCCTGTTTCTCCATATCCTCTCCAGCACCTGTTGTTTCCTGGCTTTTTAATGATTGCCATTCTAACTGGTGTGAGATGGTATCTCATTGTGGTTTTGATTTGCATTTCTCTGATGGCCAGTGATGATGAGCATTTTTTCATATGTCTGTTGGCTGTATGAATGTCTTCTTTTGAGAAATGTCTGTTCATATCCTTTGCCCACTTTTTGATGGGGATGTTTGTTTGTTTCTTGTAAATTTGTTTGAGTTCTTTGTAGGTTCTGGATATTAGCCCTTTGTCAGATGAGTAGATTGCAAAAATTTTCTCCCATGCTGTAGGCTGCCTGTTCACTCTGATGGTAGTTTCTTTTGCTGTGCAGAAGCTCTTTAGTTTAGTTAGATCCCATTCAATTTTGACTTTTGTTGCCATTGCTTTCAGTGTTTTAGACATGAAGTCCTTGCCCATGCCTATGTCCTGAATGGTATTACCTAGGTTTTCTCCTAGGATTTTTATGGTATTAAGTCTAGCATTTAAGTCTCTAATCTATCTTGAATTACTTTTCGTATAAGGAGTAAGGAAAGTTTCAGCTTTCTGCTTATGGCTAGCCAATTTTCACAGCACCATTTATTAAATAGGGAATCCTTGCCCCATTTCTTGTTTTCATCAGCTTTGTCAAAGATCAGATGGCTGTAGATGTGTGGTATTATTTCTGAGGACTCTGTTCTGTTCCATTGGTCTATATTTCTGTTTTGGTACCAGTACCATGCTGTTTTGGTTACTGTAGCCTTGTAGTATAGTTTGAAGTCAGGTAGCGTGATGCCTCCAGCTTTGTTCTTTTGATTTAAGATTGTCTTGACAATGCAGGCTCTTTTTTGATTCCATATGAACTTTAAAGCAATTTTTTCCAATTCTGTGAAGAAAGTCATTGGTAGCTTGATGAGAATGGCACTGAATCTATAAATTACCTTGGGCAGTATGGTCATTTTCACAATATTGATTCTTCTTATGCATGAGCATGGTATGTTCTTCCATTTGTTTGTGTCCTCTTTTATTTCACTGAGCAGTGGTTTGTAGTTCTCCTTAAAGAAGTCCTTTACATCCCTCGTAAGTTGGATTCCTAGGTATTTTATTCTCTTTGAAGCTATTGTGAATGGGAGTTCATTCACAATTTGGCTCTCTGTTTGTCTGTTACTGGTGTACATGAATGCTTGTGATTTTTGCACATTGATTTTGTATTCTGAGACTTTACTGAAGTTGCTTATCAGCTTAAGGAGATTTTGGGCTGAGACAATGGGGTTTTCTAAATATACAATCATGTCATCTGCAAACGGGGACAATTTGACTTCTTCTTCTCCTAACTGAATACCCTTTATTTCTTTCTCTTGCCTGATTGCCCTAGCCAGAACTTCCAACACTATGTTGAATAGGAGTGGTGAGAGAGGGCATCCCTGTCTTGTGCCAGTTTTCAAAGGGAATGCTTTCAATTTTTGCCCATTCAGTATGATGTTGGCTGTGGGTTTGTGATAAATAGCTCTTATTATTTTGATATATGTTCCATCAATACCAAATTTATTGAGAGTTTTTAGCATGAAGGGCTGTTGAATTTTGTCAAAGGCCTTTTCTGCACCTCTTGAGATCATGTGTTTTTTGTCTTTGGTTCTGTTTATATGCTGGATTACATTTATTGATTTGCAAATGCTGAACCAGCCTTGCATCTCAGGGATGAAGCCCACTTGATCATGGTGAATAAACTTTTTAATGTGCTGCTGGATTTGGTTTGCCAGTATTTTATTGAGGATTTTTGCATCGATGTTCGTCAGGGATATTGGTCTAAAATTCTCTTTTTTTTTGCTGTGTCTCTGCCAGGCTTTGGTATCAGGATGATGTTGCCCTCATAAAATGAGTTAGGGAGGATTCCCTCTTTTTCTATTGATTGGAATAGTTTCAGAAGGAATGGCACCAACTCATCCTTGTACCTCTGGGAGAATTCAGCTGTGAATCCATCTGGTCCTGGACTTTTTTTGGTTGGTCGTCTATTAATTATTGCTTCAATTTCAGAGCCTGCTATTGGTCTATTCAAGGATTCAACTTCTTCCTGGTTTAGTCTTGGGAGAGTGTAAGTGTTCAGGAAATTATCCATTTCTTCTAGGTTTTCTAGTTTATTTGTGTAGAGGTGTTTATAGTATTCTCTGATGGTAGTTTGTATTTTTGTGGGGTTGGTGGTGATATCCCCTTTAACATTTTTTATTGCGTCTATTTGATTCTTCTCTCTTTTCTTCTTTATTAATCTTGCTAGCAGTCTATCAATTTTGTTGTTCTTTTCAAAAAACCAGCTCCTAGATTCATTGATTTTTTAGAGGGTTTTTTTGTGTATCTATCTCCTTCAGTTCTGCTCTGATCTTAGTTATTTCTTGCCTTCTACTAGCTTTTGAATTTGTTTGCTTTTGCTTCTCTAGTTCTTTTAATTGTGATGTTAAGAGTGTCAATTTTAGATCTTTCCAGCTTTCTCTTGTGGGCATTTAGCAGTGTAAATTTTCCTCTACACCCTGCTTTAAATGTGTCCCAGAGATTCTGGAATGTTGTATCTTTGTTCTCATTGGTTTCAAAGAACATCTTTATTTCTGCCTTCATTTGGTTATGTACCCAGTAGTCATTCAGTAGCAGGTTGTTCAGTTTCCATGTAGTTGAGCAGTTTTGATTGAGTTTCTTAGTCCTGAGTTCTAGTTTGATTGCACTGTGGTCTGAGAGACAGTTTGTTATAATTTCTGTTCTTGTACATTTACTGAGGAGTGCTTTACTTCCAACTATGTGATCAATTTTGGAATAAGTGCAATGTGGTGCTGAGAAGAATGTGTGTTCTGTTGATTTGGTGTGGAGAGTTCTGTAGATGTCTATTAGGCCCACTTGGTGCAGAGTTGAGTTCAATTCCTGAATATCCTTGTTAACTTTCTGACTTGTTGATCTGTCTAATATTGACAGTAGAGTGATGAAGTCTCCCATTATTATTGTATGGGAGTCTAAGTCTCTTTTTAAGTCTCTAAGGACTTGCTTTATGAATCTGGGTGCTCCTGTATTGGGTGCATATGTATTTAGGATAGTTAGCTCTTCCTGTTGAATTGATCCCTTTTGATTATGTAATGGCCTTCTTTGTCTCTTTTGATCTTTGATGGTTTAAAGTCTGCTTTATCAGAGACTAGGATTGCAACCCCTGCTTTTCTTTGTTTTCCATTTGCTTGGTAGATCTTCCTCCATCCCTTTATTTTGAACCTATGTGTGTCTCTGCATGTGAAACGGGTCTCCTGAATACAGCAAACTGATGGGTCTTGACTGTTTATCCAATTTGCCATTCTGTGTCTTTTAATTGGACAATTTAGTCCATTTACATTTAAGGTTAATATTGTTATGTGTGAACTTGATCCTGTCATTGTGATATTAACTGGTTATTTTGCTCACTAGTTGACGCCATTTCTTCCTAGCATCGATGGTCTTTATATTTTGGCATGTTTTTGCAATGGCTGGTACCGGATGTTCCTTTCCATGTTTAGTGCTTCCTTCAGGATCTCTTTAGGGCAGGCCTGGTGGTGACAAAATCTCTAAGCATTTGCTTCTCTGTAAAGGATTTCATTTCTCCTTCACTTATGAAATTTTGTTTGGTTGGATATCAAATTCTGGGTTGAAAATTCTTTTCTTTAAGAATGTTGAATATTGGCCCCCACTCTCTTCTGGCTTGTAGAGTTTCTGCCAAGAGAGTTGCTATTAGTCTGATGGGCTTCCCTTTGTGGGTAACCCGACCTATCTCTCTGGCTGCCCTTAACAGTTTTTCCTTCATTTCAACTTTGGTGAATCTGACAATTATGTGTCTTGGAGTTGCTCTTCTCAAGGAATATCTTTGTGGTGTTCTCTGTATTTCCTGAATTTGAATGTTGGCCTGTCTTACTAGGTTGGGGAAGTTCTCCTGGATAATATCCTGAAGAGTGTTTTCCAATTTGGTTCCATTTTCCTCCTCACTTTCAGGCACCCCAATCAGATGTAGATTTGGTCTTTTCACATAATGCCATATTTCTGGGAGGCTTTGTTCATTCTTTTTCCTTTTTTTCTCTAGAGTTCTTGCTTCATTTCATTGACTTGATCTTCAATCATTTATACTCTTTCTTCCAGTTGATCGAGTCGGTTACTGAAGCTTGTGCATTTGTCACGTATTTCTCGTGTCATGGTTTTCACATCTGTCAGTTCGTTTATGGTCTTCCCTGCATTGATTATTCTAGTTATCCATTCTTCCATTCTTTTTTCAAGATTTTGAGTTTCTTTGCACAGGGTACATAGCTTCTCCTTTAGCTCTGAGAAGTTTAATTGACTGAAGCCTTCTTCTCTCAACTTGTCAAAGTCATTCTCTGTCCAGCTTTGATCCGTTGCTCGTGATGAGCTGTGTTCCTTTGAAGGGGGGATGCACTCTGATTTTTTGAATATCCAGCTTTTCTGCCCTGCTTTTTCCCCATCTTTGTGGTTTTATCTGCCTTTAGTCTTTGATGGTGGTGACGTTCTGATGGGATTTTGGTGTGGGTGTCCTTTCTGTTTGTTAGTTTTCCTTCTAACAGTCAGGACCCTCAGCTGCAGGTCTGTTGGAGTTTGATTGAAGTCCACTGCAGACACTGTTTTCCTGGGTATCAGCAGCAGAGGCTGCAGAAGATAGAATATTGCCGAACAGCAAGTGTTGCTGTCTGACTTTCGCTCTGGAAATTTCGTTTCAGAGGTGTGCCCAGCCATGTGAGGTGTGAAGTGTCGGTCTGCACCTAATGGGGTATGTCTCCCAGTTAGGTTACTCAAGGGTCAGGGACCCATGTAAGCATGCAGTCTGTCCGTTCTCAGATCTCAACCTCCACGCTGGGAGACCCACTGATCTCTTCAAAGCTGTCAGACAGGGTCATTTACATCTGCAGAGGTTTCTGCTGCTTTTTGTTTAGCTATGCCATGTCTCCAGAGGTGAAGTCTACAGAGGCCAGCAGGCCTCCTTGAACTGCTGTGGGCTCCACCCTGTTTGAGCTTCCTGGCTGCTTTGTTTACTTACTTAAACCTCAGCAATGGTGGGCTCCCCTCCCCTAGCCTCGCTGCCACCTTGCAGTTAGATCTCAGACTGCTGTGCTAGCAATGAGGGAGGCTCCGTGGGCATGGGATCCTCTGGGCGTGGTGTGGGATATAGTCTCCTGGTGTGCCATTTGCTAAGACCCTTGGTAAAGCACAGTATTAGGGTGGGAGTTACCCGATTTTCCAGGTGTTGTGTGTCTCAGTTTCCCTTGGCTGGGAAAAGGGATTCCCTTTCCCCTTTTGCCTCCCAGGTGAGGTGATGCCTTGCCCTGCTTCAGCTCTCACTGGTTGGGCTGCACCAGCTAACCAGTACTGATTGTCTGGCACTCCCCAGTGAGATGAACCCGGTACCTCATTTGAAAATGCAGAAATCTTCCATTTGTTTGTGTCCTCTTTGATTTCACTGAGCAGTGGTTTGTAGTTCTCCTTGAAGAGGTCCTTTACATCCCTTGTAAGTTGGATTCCTAGGTATTTGATTCTCTTTGAAGCAATTGTGAATGGAAGTTCATTCATGATTTGGCTCTCTGTTTATCTGTTACTGGTGTATAAGAATGCTTGTGATTTGTTCATGGATAGGAAGAATCAATATCGTGAAAATGGCCATACTCCCCAAGGTTATTTATAGATTCAATGCCATCCCCATCAAGCTACCAATGAGTTTCTTCACAGAATTGGAAAAAACGGCTTTAAAGTTCATATGGAACCAAAAAAGAGCCCGCATTGCCAAGACAATCCTAAGTCAAAAGAACAAAGCTGGAGGCATCATACTACCTGACTTCAAACTATACTACAAGGCTACAGTAACCAAAACAGCATGGTACTGGTACCAAAACAGAGATATAAACCAATGGAACAGAACAGAGTCCTCAGAAATAATACCACAAATCTACAGCCATCTGATCTTTGACAAACCTGAGAGAAACAAGAAATGGGGAAAGGATTCCCTATTTAATAAATGGTGCTGGGAAAATTGGCTAGCCATCAGTAGAAAGCTGAAACTGGATCCTTTCCTTACTCCTTATATGAAGATTAATTCAAGATGGATTAGAGACTTAAATGTTAGACCTAATACCATAAAAACCTAGAAGAAAACCTAGGTAGTACAATTCAGGACATAGGCATGGGCAAGGACTTCATGTCTAAAACACCAAAAGCAATGGCACCAAAAGCAAAAATTGAGAAAAGGGATCTAATTAAACTAAAGAGCTTCTGCACAGCAAAAGAAACTACCATCAGAGTGAACAGGCAACCCACAGCATGGGAGAAAATTTTTGCAATCTACTCATCTGACAAAGGGCTAATATCCAGAATCTACAAAGAACTCAAACAAATATACAAGAAAAAAACAAACAACCCCATCAAAAAGTGGGCAAAGGATATGAACAGACATTTCTCAAAAGAAGACATTCATACAGCCAACAAACACATGAAAAAATGCTCATCATCACTGGGCATCAGAGAAATGCAAATCAAAACCACAATGAGATACCATCTCACACCAGTTAGAATGGCAATCATTAAAAAGTCAGGAAACAACAGGTGTTGGAGAGGACATGGAGAAACAGGAACACTTTTACACTGTTGGTGGGATTGTAAACTAGTTCAACCATTGTGCAAAACAGTATGGCAATTCCTCAAGTATCTAGAACTAGATGTACCATATGACCCAGCCATCCCACTACTAGGTATATACCCAAAGGATTATAAATCATGCTGCTATGAAGACACATGCACACGTATGTTTATTTCGGCACTATTCACAATAGCAAAGACTTGGAATCAACCCAAATGTCCATCTGTGACAGACTGGATTAAGAAAATGTGGTACATATACACCATGGAATACTATGCAGCCATAAAAAAGGATGAGTTTGCATCCTTTGTACGGACATGGATGCAGCTGGAAACCATCATTCTCAGCAAACTATCACAAGAACAGAAAACCAAACACCGCATGTTCTCACTCATAGTTGGGAACTGAACAATGAGATCACTTGGACTCGGGAAGGGGAACATCACACACCAGGGCCTATCATGGGGAGGGGGGAGGGGGGAGGGATTGCATTGGGAGTTATACCTGATATAAATGATGAATTGATGGGTGCTGACGAGTTGATGGGTGCAGCACACCAACATGGCAGAAGTATACATATGTAACAAACCTGCACGTTATGCACATGTACCCTAGAACTTAAAGTATAATAAAAAAAAAAATTAAAAAAAAAAAAGGAAAATGCAGAAATCACCTGTCTTCTGTGTCACTCATGCTGGGAGCTGGAGGCTAGAGCTGTTCCTATTCGGCCATCTTTCGGGATCTCCTCTCTACCTTTGTGAGTAGAGTTTAAAACAAGTCTCATATTTTTCTGATGACTATCTGGAGATAAAAGTGGCTAATATCAACTAGTAATTGTATTTATCTATATGAACAATAAACTTGAATATTATTAATTTAAATAGAACAGAGATTTATTTCCTCTCATGTAACTAAGTCCAAATTTCAGTTTTCGATGGCTGCTATTGTGGCCTCATGGTATCGACAATATTCGAAGTTTATACTTTTTATTTGCTTTGTCATTATTAGCTAGTAGCTTCTAGCTTAAGATTAACTCACAGTTGAAAAACAATGGCTGCAAAGCCAGCCATTACATCTATAATTCAGCAAGAAATTAAAAAGATTGGGAAAGCATGCACCTGCCTGCTGAGTAACACCCCTAAAGAGCTTTACTGGGAAGACCTACTCAATGACCTCTGCTTATCTATCAGTAGCCATCCGTGTTTGCAGGAGCATCTTGAGGATATCGTTTTTTGACAAGTGAATCTATAAAATTTTGCACATATTTGATAAGCATATATCCAAATATATGTGCTTATAACTTTATAATTGTTATTATTTTCTATAAAGTTATATATATTTGATAGGAGTATACATACAATTATAAATTATAAAAAGTTTTATGATTTTCTACATGCATTCCAGTTTCTCTTATTTTATATATTAAAACTTCCAGTATTGAAATTTTTTTTTATTCTCTCCATATTTCAAAATACCTTTATGAGGACATGAAGGACTGCAAAGACTGCATTATTAATCTAGTAACGGGTCATTGGTTCTCTCTGCTGCCTAGTGCTGTATTTTGTTGATCATCTACCACTATATCTAATTCCCATATATGATGAAAGTCTGACATGAGAAAAGTAGACTCTGAACAATATACCTGTTTAAAATATGAATATGACAGTGACCACAAAGTGTTAGATTTCTTTAATATTTTTAAACATCTACTGCCATTTATGCCACAAAATGACTCAATTTTCCCACCATTTTCATCTATTTGAACTATTCTTAAGTTTTCTTCATGGATCCTTATCATATGCTCATAACTTCATTTATAGGTGACATAAATAGTTGAAGTTTCATTAAATTTTGTCTTTATTCCTTTCTCATTAGCCTGAGAAAATATAGTACAATATTGTTATTTCCTATATTGTGTTTTGTGTTGTCAGATAATGCTTTCAACTTGCTAAATTACTTAGGAAGTAAAAATGTACGTCTATGAAAATATCTTTCAATTACAAATTAACCCAGAATTTTATCAGAGTTCTATCAGAAGCAGAAATGACTCCTGGTATTGCAAATAGAGGAAATTTAATACTGGTACTTGGATATGCAGGTGAATGGATGACCTGAGAATCTACACAGTCAAACATGAAACAACCTGAGCATTAGAAACAGCATGAAGGTGCTACCATCCCTAGGCTGGAGGGACATAAGAGGTAGCAGTGCCTCATTCCTAAATTCTGGAATTGTAGTTGAAACTGAAATGGAATTCCTGCCCTGTCCTGCTTTTCCCTACAGTGTGGGAGTTAGAGGTCTGGGGAAAGGACTGCCCAGTGATAGCTGGCCGTGGAGAACACACAATCACTGCCAGATGTAATGTCTGAGGCAGAGAGAGATGGGGGAAGACAGCGTAACTTGATTTTCTTTAATTCTTCCATCTCTGAACATTTATTCTCAAGAAACAGACATGGATAGCAGGAAGATAGCAAGAAAGTTTGGAAAATGCAGTTCCTTGTGTTAATATCAGATCAAGGATATCATGGCCTCATGGTATCGACAGTATTCGAAGTTTATACTTTTTATTTGTTTTGACATTATTAGCTAGTAGCTTCTAGCTTAAGATTAACTCATGGTTGAAAAAAAATGGCTGCAAAGCCAGCCAGTACATCTATAATTCAGCAAGAAATTAAAAAGATTGGGAAAACATGCACCTGCTGAGTAACACCCCTAAAGAGCTTTACTGGGAAGACCTACTCAATGACTTCTGCTTATCTATCAGCAGCCTGAGAATCCGAGAGAAAACAAATGACTAGCACACTTTTCTGTTTCCCCCTCCAATTCATTTGCTGCTCATTGATGTCCAAATTTGGGCCCCTGCAGAGTGATCTATGGGCTGCATCACCTGTGTCCATTTGCCTTTTGGCTTCCAGTTGTGTTAAGACTGATTGAAGATTGAGAATCTAGTAGAAAGTCAGATGCGGAATTTTATTTTTCTGACTCCTTCTGTGCCAGCCATAGCCACAGGCCCGTGGTTGACTCTTTTTTCATAGCCCTGTGTCCTGCTGAGCTCTGGTAACATTGTTTCCCCATTTACCCCTTCAGGTCTAGGGGAAGTAACTGTCCCTTGCTCTTGCTAGTCCCAGCGTACCTTATCATTCCTTATTATTTCTCCTATCATTGTGCAAACATGTGTGTAAATACTCTCTTCATGAAACTATCTTCTTGTAAACCTTTCGAATGTGTGCTCTATTTTCTGCCAAGTCCCTGTTTGTTAAATTGAGCAAATGAGTTTTGTCTTTATAACCACCAGAATAATTCAATAGGAGAGCATGACAATTGCCATTTCAGCGTTTGGACTTGCCTATCTATTGGCAGCCAGACTTATTTACTAAACATTAGAAAATAACTCTTCTCATTCTTGGCAATTACTTGGAATAATTTACTCTTAAAAATTCATATATAAATATGTGCAATGTAATCAAAGGGTATTGCTCAGTTACAAAATATTGCAGCCATCGTCTCCAGAGAGGCCGGAAGCTGGGGTTGTCAAGTGTGTTCTATCTTGAAAAGACACATCATTCAATCTTGCAGAAAATTATTAGAATGGCTCTGTGGTAATTTTGTGCTAGTTATACATAATTGATGGTCAGACAGGCACACAGTTGGTTTTCAGAACAGGTGAGTGATCTCACTAGTCTATATAGCTTTTTTGTGCCAACTTAAAAACAAAAACAAAAAACAATACTTCTGCTTCGGGCAGTATTATCTATGTTTGCACAAGATTTGGGGAGCAGGAAACACATTTCTGTGAAGAAAACCAATATCCTTTGGTTTGGGTAGACTCTCTCTCACCAGAAATTCTAAGACTTCACAACTAAATTAGTAGGAGACTACTCAGGGGACATGGAACAGAAGCTATTTACCAACCAAAAGTAAATATTTTAAATATTTAATAACAAATATGACCATTTGTCCAATGAGCTCAGCTTGGGAAATACTGCTTTATGCAGTGGTGATGAGTCGACTCTCTTCTCTGTGTTGCTACACATTATTACCAAGTAGGGTCTTTTCTAAGCAAATCTGTGAGGGAATTAAACATTATTTTCAATGTGACCAACGTTTTCTTTCTGTGTGACTTTTTCCTTTATCACTGTATTTATCACAACAGAAATTTTAAAAATATATATTTTTAGGAAACAAAGTAGTCTACTTCCTTGAAAAACGTTAGTTTCTTGGAATTGGTATCTCAATACAATAAAATCGTAAGTAGAAAAGTGTTGGCTTTAAACCTTACTCCTCAGCCTTGTCCTCCATTCATAGTTTCAGTTATTCTTTGGCATTGTAGTGACAGTGTGAGGAGAGGCCTCTCTTGCTACTTTTGTAGTTTTTTGTTAATCCAGATATAAAGCTTGAGCTTTCTGTGCCACTCAGATACATCCACACCCCTTGAAATTTTCATTAAGAATTCTGGTAACTTCAGGAATCATTTTAGACCTTGCAGCTTCTTGAATTTAATTATTTTTCAAAAGATTTTTTACATGTAGTAGATGAAATTGAGTTTGACAAGCTGAAGCAAATGAGGTTTAGTATCTTTGTCTGTTTGACATTTTTCAGCTTCATTTTTACTTTGTATTATGCAGTTCTCTCTTTTCTGGTATCTCAAAATGTCATTGCCCTTCCTACCCCTGCAACACACAGTTCACATCTCTTCCCTACCACTGCTCAATTAGGAGGCATAGAAAGCAAAATTAGATAAAGAAAATCGTTCTTAACTATTGGGTTCTTCTTTGACCTAAATTTTTATCTAAAAAGACATAACTTTAACTATAACTATTATGTTTATAATAGTAAGCTACTATTTCAACAAAATGGATATTGCTAAAATATTATAGAATAATGCACAAATTCTGCACACGCACATGCACACACACATACACACACACACACATATGGAAAAAACTTGATCTTAAAATCTTCAACATCAGATCTTAAAATTGCATAGAAGCTTTTCAGCATTGACCTCTAGTTTACATGCTCTAGAAATTAATAATTCATATATGGGTTCAAAAAATAATTGACATCTTTCCATGATCTTCTGAAATATATGGACTTCCTCTGAAACCACATCTATAGTAACTAAGATAAAATTTGCCAAATTAAATAACATTAGTACCTATAGAATTTTTAAATATTTTATTTACTTCTAAAACTCTTCTTTTATAGTAAATGATGCTTTTTTGGAAACATATTTTTATTAGTTGTTTTCTAATATGCCTTTCAAGTGTTGATTGCCATTTTTGTTTTATTTATGAACTTATCTCATCCTCTGCATTTCTCTGAGACTGTACTAAGAGCAGGTAAAGACCTTGTTCAGGGAACACTAAGTCAAAAACAAGAAAAGACCTTGAAATGTGATAGTCATCAATGACTGGGAATCTAAATATGCCAGAGGTACCCCATCCCTCACACATTTAGATGCAGACTGGGTAGAGCTCATAATTTTATTTTAGATTCTAATGTCAATATGTTATCTAATTGGAGCAAGGTAGCTAAGCCAACCTAACACAAGTAACTGTATTTATATTCCCTGAAGTTCTTTTTCATACATTTTAGACAACCATTTCATCATTTCTCTTCTTTGTTTCTACTCTCATTTATCTTAATTTGAAGAACTCTTGTTGTCCTACTGAATTCCCTTGTTTAAGGTTTCTGCATTTTTCCATTTCTCATTCTTCCAGACACACAAGCAACCCTTGCGAGTTCCCTATCTCTAAGCTGATCTTATATTATGGAATCCTAGAGAAATATTTGTTCTATCTGGGGATGATCAAACTTTACCTTCTACAAAATCAAGTTCTCCACTGACATCCACAACTTCTACTATATCCAAGGTTAACCAGTAAGGATTGCATTCAGCTACATGAAATAAACATGGCCGAGCGTGGTGGCCCACACCTGTAATCCCAGCGCTTTAGGAGGCCGAGGCAGTGGATCACCTTGGGTCAGGAGTTCAAGACAAGCCTGGCCAACCTGGTAAAACCCCATCCATACTAAAAATACAAAAATTAGCCAGGCGGGATGCAGCCGCCTATAGTCCCAGCTACTCAGGGAGCTGAGGCATGAGAATCACTTGAACCGGGGAGAAGGAGGTTGCAGTGAGCCGAGATCGGGCCACTGCACTCCAGCCTGGGTGACAGCAAGACTCCATCTCAAACAAAAAAAAAAAAAAAAAGGAAAGAAAGAAACATGACTATAGTGACTTAACAAAATAGCAGTTTAGTTTTTCCACATAAGAAATTCAGAGTTAGGGAGATTACAGCAGGTATAGCAACTTCACCAGATCGTCAATGTCAATGCTCAAGTTCGTTCTAGGTTTCTGATTTAATTCTCAAGGTTGAATGATTGCTGCTCACTTCACATCTCACGGTATATTTCTAGGCAGGAAGAAGCAGAAAAAAGCAGCCTAGAGGGAGGGATAATAACAATGGTAGGAAATAAAAATTTCCACAGAACTTTTTAGTGCACTCTTTCTCAACTCTTATTGGTCCAGATCATCATCATGTAAGCTTACTTCATAGCAAAGGCAGATGTGGAATATAGATTTCAGATGGGCACATGCTTCCTTGAACAGAATAGAGGTTCTGTGAGTAACGAATGGGAGAAGATTTGGTATTGGGTAAGCTACTAGCAGTGTCTGCCTCTGTTTATCTTGACTGACCAGCATCTATATACATCCACTGCATTGTATATCAAACACATTTAAACACCTCTTAAGTTTCTTTTGGTTTCTGCATTCTCTTCAGAATCCAGGATTATTTAGTGCTTTGCATTTCTCTTCATCATCTCTAGCTGTGGTTTCTCATGATCCAGCAACCTAGACACTGAAGGCCAGTTATCCTCTGCAATTGTCTGAATGTTGGTGTCTCTCTCAAATTCACATGTTGGAACCTAACACCCAGTATAATAGTATTAAGACGTAGGGCCTGTAGGAAGTGATTAGATCATGAGGGATCTGTCCTCATAGATGATATTAATGCAAATCTGCTGGTACTTTGATCTCATACTTTCCTGCCTCCAAAAATGGGAGCAATAACTTCCTGTTGTTTATAAACTTTACAGTTCCACTATAGCAGCCTAAATGGACTGAGACATCCTCTCTCAACAAATTCAATAGGCCAGGAGGATGAATAAGGTGACAATAATATGAATTTCCACTCAAAAATTAAGAAAGAAAAATAACACAACAGACACTGGCAAATAGAAACTACAGAATCCTTGGAAAAAAGTGGGAAAGCACCTTACTCTGGTAACGAAGCATGTTTCCTAGTTAGTCAATTTTGCAGCCCTGTTTCTGCCTTTTTGAGAGAATCCCCTTGGATAGTGTCCTACAAAGCCAGAAAATCAATGGATATTGAATAGTATAATGCTATTAGGGATGCAAACCTTCCTAAGTCAATCCCAGGGAGTCCAGGTATAGTTTAGAAATTGAATGATCCTGGCTGTGGCCACTCAAGCCTGGAGACTCTATTGCAGTATAGTTTCCTCAGCAAGCTTTTTTGTTTGTTTCTATTTGATTGTGGTCAATCCTGTGTGTAAAAACCACTGCTAATACTTGTATCAGGATATAGTTTTTAAGTATATAATTCTCCTACTCACCTATCTGCTTTTGTGCTATGCTCATTTCTTTAAACATAATTAAGATTTTTTTTTTTTTTTTATTGAAAGCCAGTAAAAACAATAGACTCTGATGAGGATCCGGTACAGTTTACATTATCTTGGCCACAGAACGAGACATTTCCAGGAAGTTGCTAGGGAAAGGCAGGGACTTCTCCTTCATCTTTTGCTTAGTCTGTGTCTCTGCAGACACCTCTCACAACCACCTCAGTTTCAGGCATTGCCTCTTTTCACCTCTGAAAGCTCCTACTTAAAAGCCTGTCTTTTTTCCTTAGCAAAGCTGTGTTGTCTTCATTGCTGCCTGCCAGCTACATAGCATAAACCAAAGCTCAGCCCACTCCTTCAGGACTTTGCTGAAGGCAGCAAGAAGAGACCAGCGCACTGCAACACTCTCGATTTTGCTTACTGTTTACTAAATCCTATGGCTTCCTACTGCACTTGGCAGGCAACAGGTTGATGTTTTCTGTTATATAACAAAGGTTGCTATTTTTCCAGCTTGTGATGTTCCTGCCCAAAGTCTCACACCATCATTAAGCCACTTCCTCATTTTCAGAATTTGCAAAACTCCCTTCCAGATACAAAGTTCCTTAATAGGTAAGAGTGGCTTTGGCAACCATAACAGAAAACTAACTGTAGTGATTTAAGAAAGATAGTTTCTTTTTTTTTTCTTTTTTCACATAACACAAAATTCAGAGAGAGTTAGGCTAGGGATGATGTAGCTGGGTTTTTATGTCATTAGTGGGCTAGGTTCTATTTGTCATTCTGGTTTGATATTATTTCTCCTCCAGTCTTGCACTGCATATTCCAGGCAAGATGAAAAATAAGCAAATATAAAGAGGAAGAACCAAACTTTCCCAGAGATCTCTTAGTCTTTGATTTCTGTTTTAATGACCAGAATCATACCTAATCCCCATTTTATCTCAGAAAAGGAGAGTTCTAAAACAAATTTTATTATTGACATGTTTTGTGTCTTAAGGTAATGAGAAAGGTGAAAATAAGTGTTCAACAGACAATTAGAGAAGTATATTTTGTCCATAGCCTACTGCCTACTGTTTATCTTAGTCCTCTAGGAATTTCTCACCAAAGTTTTAAATTTTTATGCAATACCACATTTTTCTCAACAGGCCAAATTACATTATTTTTCTGTTTTTTAGTTTAATTTTTTATGAAACGGGAAAATTAAGAACTCATAGGGCTCACTGTGAAAGTCAAATACACTTGTTTCATATAATGTATTAACACAACTTTCTTTTGCCTTCAAGGTTTTCCTCCTTGCAATAATAGCATAAGAAAGGACATTGAAGAAGTGTAGACCCAGGAAATACTTAGTTTATGAACATGGCCTATTAAAAAGGTTTATGAACACGGCCTATTAAAAGGTCCATCGGTAGACAAAACAGGTCTCCAGAAGAGGAGAAGTTTCCTAGTAAACAACTAATTTACTTTCTTTGTTAGTAACTCAAATTCTTTCTTTACTTATATTGTTCTTTGTCAGGGGAATACAATTCTCTCAAAAGTTCATCCCAGATTCTGTTCCAAGTTTTAACTATCTAAACTGCATATTTTTACAAAATACTCTTTTTATTGGTTTATATTGACTTAATTGACATATAACTTTTCCCACTACATCATTTGTGTAAGGAGAGATTCCTGTTATTGCAGAGAACAAAAAACTTCTTTTTACTCTTTTAGGCTCTGTGACCGGCCCAGTAATTAAACTGTTGTAATACAGATTAACAGGAGAAAGGCAGACATCTTTAATATATAATATTTTTACATGTACACAGGGATCTTCAAAAGAAAAATGAAGAGCCACAGAAGCCAAAAGCTTATATACATTTTTACGCAAAGAACACTAAATTGTGACGATGTGACAAGGTGAAGAGCTTTGGGCTGGTTGTAGCAAAGTGTGGGATGGTTAAAAGGGCATATATGGGGAAAACTAGTGGAAGAGAAAGGTTGTTTTGGTAGGTTTGTTTGTACACGCTCATTATGATGTTGAATTTCAGACTCTGGTGACAAGAAAGTCTTCTTCCTCCTACAGGACTCACCTTTCTCATGGGACATTTTATGACCTGCTTTTAGGCAGAAAAGGGGAGGTCAGAGAGCCTTTCCTGCATCTGCTGTTTCTCAAGTGCCTTCAGCTCAACATAATCAGCATGCCAAAGCAGTCATGATAGGTGATGTATTCTGAACTCTTCCATTTCCAGGACTATCAAGTGTGGTTTTTTCTTAGTTCAGTCTTTGCTATGACCTCGGCTCCACTTGTTCACATTTTAACTATGCCTTCAATTTGCTATACTCCTGCAAACATTCTGCTCCATTTCCTTGCCCTCTCTCTGCCTTTCCTCAATTTGTGGGTAACCTTTCTCTGTTCACTTGTACTTGAATTCAATAAATTTAACCCATATTATCTTTACTAACTACCCCTGATAATTTTTTCTCGTTCAGTACAAGAGATTTTTGTTCATAAACAATACCACCCAACACGCTAGCAAGCATGAAGTGATTATCTCAGTGACCAGCATATAGTAAGCATACAAGTAATAAAAAGTGTGTGGCAAGGTATTTTTTGATATAATGACTTGTGAGATGATAATCTTTTTCTCCCTCGTAGTTTCCTGGCCTGGCATCATCTAACACAATGTTTATTGCCTTAAGAACCAAAAGAAGTAGTCATAGTTCTCCTGATTTCTTGTTTTCTTTTTTCCCAGAGGGAAGAGAAAATTCAGGGTAGAGACAAGATATCTTGACATATAATCTGAAAGTAGAAGGATTCCCCTTGAGTCTAAAAGAAAATTATTGTGGTAAGCTATAGAAAGGAGAGCGCTGCACAGCTAAGGGCAGAGGGTTCCTCTGACCTGTCAGACTAGGAACTGACTTAGGTGCAGGATGGTGGGTATCTCAGACGCCAATTGTGGGAACTGATGACTGACATTCACATGCTTTCCTTTCCTCTCCCTTCACTCCTTGACACTTTATTAGATTCTTGATCCCCTGGTGTTAGATTGGAAGAAATATCTAAAAAGACTAAAATAGTTTCCTCCCAACTGAGTACTGTGGTGCTCGAAATAGGAATCACTCTGTGACATTAAAGCAAAACAAAAAAACAAAACAAAACAACACCACCAACAATATACATATAATTTTCCTAACACAACTGAGTTTCTGGACCATCCATGATTCAAAAATGTTATACTATTATTTTGATTCTTATTTTCTTTTCATTATTTTTGTTATTTTTATTATCACTCTGTGCATGAAGGGGCTTATAGAAGAAAAATGTCGTTGAGTTCACAATGTTAATGGTCCAGGGATGGGAAATACACTGCACAAATCTACTCTAATAAAAATTTAGCAACTTATGACTTATCCTTAGTAGTAAAAAGCTCAGTTTTTGCTTACCTATTCACATCACACACACACACACACACATAATAATGCATTCAACTTATCTTACTGCCCACCTGAAGCCCACTGTCCCCTTATCAGCAAATATAGTTATATTTCATGGGCTTGCCTCACATTTAATTTTTTTGGCTCCTTTCCTGCCCCAGTCATTCTCTTATGATTTGTGTGAATTCTCTTTCCTCTTCCATTTCTATACCGCCTTGAGATACTGTGTGAATTTCCCTGCATCTGCTTTTCACTTTTGGGAGCTTTCACTGAGAGAGTTTGTGTATGTGTGTGTGTGGTGGCGGGTGGGGGGGTGGGGGACAAACTGGTGGGGGCACTCTCTCACTTTTCTTTTTCTCTAGGCTTCTTTTTTAAATTTTACTTCATTTTTATGCAGTTCTTTTCGTCCTTTTTTACTGTTTTTTTTTTCTCTCTTTAAGAATCTCTTATAATGCTCTTTAAAATGAATATGGCCTATAATTTTAACTATTTTAAAGTCACTTTTTATATGAGGTAAAATTAAGAATTCTGACCGAATTATTACTAGAGAGATTTCTTTTACAGCATTTAAAAGAAAGGATTGCAACAGTTACTATCATAAATGTCACTTCAAAAATATTTCGTCGTTCACTCAACAAAGCATACAGAGTACCCACTGTGCAGCAGGCTCAGAGCCAGCCCATGAAGTTGAAAATATGCCATCCTTGTCCATGAAAACTTGTAGGAAGGTAGACAGGCAAAAATCACACTCACAGAAAGATCCATACTTTCGTAGTTCATTAAGGCTGCCGTACAAAATACCATAAACCGGTAGGTTATAACCAACAGTGATGTATTTCCCACATTTCTGGAGCCTGTAAAGTCCAAGATCAAGAAGCCAGCAGATTCAGCATCTGGTGAGACCGTTTCCTCACAGACAGCAACCTTCTCACTCTAAAGTCACATGTTGGAATGGGTGAGGGCTTTCCCACGGGCCGCTTTTATAAGGGCCCTTTTCCATTTATGAGGGCTCCACCCTCATAATCTAATCACCTCCCAAGGACCCCACCTTCTACTTCCACAACCTTAGGGGTTAGGATTTCAACATACAAATTTTGGAGGGACACAAATATTCAGACTATAGTACTTGATATGCTCTGAACATGTTTAATGTTCAGAGAAAACCTAGGGGGGACACTTCAAAGAGGGACTAAAATCCTTTCTATGAAGGACTGAGTATACCTCAGCTCAGTGCTCTCTATACTACAAATACTCTCCCTAGTGTCATACATTTCTAGGACTTTAATCACTGTCTATAATGTAATTTCCTAAATCTGTAGTTCCACCCAAGATCCTCCCATGTGCTCTAGATCTAGATATTCAGTTGTCTTCTACAACTTCCATTTGGACAGTCCGTATGTACTTTTATTGCAGTGTGTTTAAAATTTTCAGTGTATACATGCTACTCAGATGTGCTCTTCCTCTTCTATTTCTTACTACCAAGAATGGCCCATCATACAGCAAGTGACTCAAGCCATAAATGAACGAATCATTCATGATTCCACCCTCTGCCTTATTTCCTTATCCAATTAATCATCCTCTTTTCCCTCTATATACTAAATGTTTACCTTATGTTGTGCCTTACCTTGTGTTGTAATCACCCAGCAGAAGCAGGATGGGCTTCTACCCAAAATTTGGTTTAGATGTCAAGATCGATGACACCACACACAAACCAAGAGCGTATGAAAAGTTTAATGACTTAAATAATAGGGCTTTCTGGGGATATAATAGCAGGAGGAGAAGTATCCAGTGAGGGTTAGAGGCAGGACACTCCATACAGTAGGAACCATGTGGAGGCACAGAAGTGTGAAACGTATGGGTCACAACTGTTACACCAGCAGGGAGTGAGTTACAACAGCAGTGTGTGGTTTGGAAGGGTGGGGCCACGGTCATAGGATCTGAGAGTAGATATGGGTTAAAATAGTGAAAGGCCTGGCACATTAAACAGAAGTCTGCATTTTATTGTGTAAGGTTGTGATTCTCAAAGTTATATATATGTGTCCTGAGGGTATGCCTGGTTAAGACTAAAAGCTACTGGATCAATGTGTAACTCCTCCTAGAAAACATAAGGGAACAATAGTATTTTAGTATATTTTAAAATTCACACGTGGAAGGTTTTTTATGTTAAAACTCCTAAGACCATCTGTTGTAGAAGACTAAATCTACATGATTTATGATAAATGATAGATTTTAAAAATATTTAGGTCTTATGTTGAACCATTTTGAGTAATCCCCACCCCCAGGATTCAGTCCCCAAATTGTCAATGAGAACATTTGGGAATTACCGCTGAGGAATGCACAGCCACTGAAGAATCTTTCACTGAGTTATGGCATCATCATCAGGTTTGCAAGTGTATGAGCCTGAGGGTGGAAGCTGGACTGGCAGATCACATGGATTAGAGAAACTGGACATTGGAAGGCTATGAAAATAGAGCAAATGAGAAATGATGCTGGCACGTCATAATGTCATATAAAGTTTGATGTCTGACAGTTTTTATGCTTTACCTTTCCCTTGTGTCCAACATTTGGGAAAGTGATAATAAAGTCTAGTGTTTTCTCCTTTGTCTCTGGTAGGTAATTCAAACCACACAAGCCCTTGTATATACACTGGAACCATCATCCTGATCCCAGACACTAACCACAATAAAAAGAAAATCCCAAGCAGCATCCTTTGCTGCTCTCTCAAGTCATTTTCAAACCAGCTCGGGGTTCCTGCCCTTAAATCCCCAGAAAGTCATGATATTTAAAAAATAAAACGTTTCATACCCTCTTGGTGTATGTGTGTTGTGATCAGTCTTGACATGTGAACCAAATTTGGGGCAAGGTTCCATCTTGCCTCTGTGGAGTGATCACAGCACAAAGGCAAACTTTTAAAATTTGTAAGAAGATGATGATTAATTGGATGAGGGAGTAAGGGATAGGGTGGAATCCTGAGTGAGTCATCCATTCCTGGGTTGAGTCACTTGGTGTTCCATGGGCCATTCTTTTTAATAAAGAATAGAAGAGAAAGAGCACATTTGAGTAGCATGTATACATTGAAAAGGTAAAACACATTGCAATAGAAGTATATGTGGGCTATCTGAATAGAAGTTGTAGAAGACCGCTGAATATCTAGATCTAGAGCACAGGAGAGGATTTTGGATAGAAACACAGGTTTAGGAAATTACAATAAAGGCAGTGATTACAGTTCTAGAAATGTATGACACTTATTAGGGAGAGTATTTGCAGTATAGAGCAGAGAGCTGGGGGATGCAGGTTGTTGCTGATAATTCGACTGAGACTGAAGAAATACTCATTTAGAGAGTGCACCCTCATTATCTCGTTAAAACCTAATGTTTCGTAGTGCTCAACTCAGCCACCCAAAATCTGTTATTCACTGTTTGAAGCTGGGTTAGGAGTTTCTCCTTAATCCTTCCTTAACACTCTTGGAAAATCTCTATTGTTGCACTTTCAGTGACAATTTTATGATTATATCCCTCCATCTAGTGTATAAATACTATTGTGTGAGCACTTTTAAAATTTACCTTTATACTCCCACTCTGCTACAAATTTCCCTCTGTATACCACTCTGCTAGGCACTGAGTGGGTATTTAGTAAATGTGAAATGAATCAAAGAATAAGAAAATTGATTTTATCTATTTCACCTGTGTCAAAACTAATCAACTGCATTACAAGTCTGGTATTCAGATGTGTCAAGGAAAACTATGAGCTCTGATAATACTGATATTCTTCATGAAGACTAGAAAATCACAGAGAGCTTGATTGTGGAGTACACATAATAAAAAATAATTTAAAATACATCTTAATTTCCTATTATTTCTATTTTTTATTTCACATTTTTTGAATAGCAGTATTTTTTTTTCTCAAAGAGCATGTTTCCTACTCTATAGAACAAAGTGAATGACTAAATAATTTAAATATAAGGGATATTTCTCAGACCATCAGCTAGTAAGGTTAGGAATACTATAGGGCTACCATAAAGAAGCAACAAACATCAAGTCAAAGTTTCACTAATTTCTACCATCGAATTCATGATAACATAATCTTTGAAAATTTCGTATTTTCTTCTTTCTCATTTTAAGAATTGTGATCTGTAAAGAAGCATAATGACAGTGGCTGAAATTCTGGAAGAACTCCTTAACTCCAAATATTTGCTGTGTTGTTTATGAGTAACATGACTTTTGTGCATGACATAACCCTTTTGAGCATCAATTTTTTCTCAACTAAAAAGTACATTATAACAGTTGAATTGAACTTATAAAATTGTTTTGAGAATTAAAAGAGATAATGCATGTTAAAGTGTTTAGCTCAGAGCCTTAAATGTAGTAATCTCTCAGTAAATTTTTATTGCTGTTTATGGTAATAATATCACTTCCTGATATTACTGCTTAGGTGGTCCTGAGCAATGCCATTCCCTTCCTTCTTGCCTTCTTGTTGCTGAAGAACACTTTCCTCAGGACAATTCTGTTTGAGGTGCATCTTCTCATGCTGTGCTTTACATGTCAGTGTTTTCACTGCTTCGTTTCTTGGTTCCATTTATGGGGATGAGAATCCAGCTCTGCCTGCCAATCCTTCCATTTTTCTTACCTGGACTGTCCTGGGGAAATGTCTGCCTCCTTTCATCTTCAATTTGACACCATCCACCATCCACTTCCTCATGATGCCATCTCACTGTGATAGAGAACAAGGCCAATGCACACATGTGCAGTCAGATACTTTCCAATAAATGTCTTTTAATAAATTATTTTTTAAGTAGAATAAAATACGAGATAAAAAGAAAAGGGAAAATAATCAAAGAAGAGCCTTTTGTATGGGAACCTTTTTGGCCTTTCCCTGCTGTTTTCGGAATTCAGTTTTAAAATGTTGGAAATAAATGTACCAACTAAAACAACTTAAATGATGAAAGAAAAACAGCTTCTGATATAAATGTTTAGAACTGAAAATAGTTTAAATGCAGAATGCACACATATGCCTTTAATCTGACTATCACCATAGATTTAGAAAATAATAAGAGTGAATAGAGTTAAAGAAGCATTTGTTCTTTTCTCTCTCTCTCCTCTCCAAACTTGATTTTTGTCATTTGTTCCTCATTTGTTTTATCCCCTAAAATGCTATTTTTATATTATAACTTTGCTCAAAAACCTTCACTAGCTGTCTTCTGTATGTATAAAACAAATTTCTTAAAACCATTAAGTTCTTCAATGGTCCAGTTCCAGACTTTTATTCTGCCATATTCCATTTTCATCATAATGTGCCCCCTTTCCTCTGACTTAGAAGGCCTACTCATTTTCTCAGAATATAATTTTTGTTAATATACCCTCGTGGTTTTACTTGTGCCTAATTTTTCTCCCTGAAAAACCTTCTCCACTTCTTTTCTCACTCTTGGCATTCCACTGATTTTTCTAAATCTAACTTGGGGAAGAAGTGTTCTTTGAGAACACTGGCCCCAAGCGTCCAACAAGCAGTGCCCTCTCATTCCTCCAAACCGTTCGTTATCCAGTTATCCTTACCATTTCATTTGATTTTACTCATTATTTCTAAAATATGCTCAAAATTTGAAGAATTACGGCACCAAAACTTTTCAATGTAGGTAGGAAACAAGCATTATTAGTCAATTAATAAACTTTATTTTTCCTCACTTGTATCACTAACTATGTCTCATGAGGTGATTATATCTTGTAGGTTTTCGATCACGTGTAAGTGCTCAAGGCAAAGTGTTTGGAAGGGACCATCTTGCCTTTCTTATGCTTCCATGTGACTCAATCTTCCCTTTGAGTAACACATTTGGTTTCTCTTTGTCCCTTTATTGGCTCCTCTAATTATGTGGAAAAACACTAGCTAGCTCCATTAGCATTCATTCTAACTCATATTTTTCAACAATGGCTTTTTCGGTAATGAATGTGATATCTTGATCTCCATATGCTTAACTCTTATGACTACCTCTCTGTTACTTCTGACCTTCATTTAGGGGGAAGAGTAATAGTTATGAGGACCACTTAAACCTCAACACATGTTTTTGTATATGACATTATGCAAGAGATATTTGATTCACTTACTAAATAAATAATTTCCTTAATTTTAAGTCACTTAAATTACAAGAGTGAATCTGATTTAGACTGTTGAGTACTTACCTTTTGTTATTTTGAGTGGCTAAAATGAAAAAAAAAGTTACTTTATTAAGGTTCAAGTACCTGGTTATAAGAACATTTTGAAGTCTTAATATAGTAAGTAAGCTCAATTATGATGCATAGTCTTTAAAAAATTTTACCTTTCTTTCCCCATAAGGTGCATTTATAGTTTTGAAGAGGAAGGAATGACAGGGTTATGGCATTGGCTTCTACCTCAGGATGTTCTCTAGTTCATCCCAGCTCTTGTGTTGTTTCATCTCTCAGTGAATACGTTCAGGTTTTTGTTTGTTTGTTTGTTTTTATGAATGAAGCTACTTACACAGAAATTATAAAGCCTTTTTAATTTCTTATGTATGTCTAAAGTGTCCATGGAGCACATTATTAAAAGTAAGAAGGGAAGACCCAAAAACTACCAATGGAACTGATAGATGTAACATTCTTTATTATGACAATGTTTTCCTCTTTTACTTGAAGCTTTTTTTTCTGCTATTACAGAAAACTCTACGTATTACTTAAAAACTATACTATTTACACAAGTTTTTTTTTCAGACAGCTCTAAAATGTAGATAATTAAGTTTTTAAACACAACAATTCATAGTTAATAGAGTAAGGAGTGAAAATGACATATTTGCTTGAAACTGTGTGGATGATTTAGGCTGAGAACACAATTTCCTAGCATAAAATTTAACCATGCATTTTAAAAATAGAACCAGGGACCTTGAATGACAATTGTTCTATGTTTTTTGTCCACTTGAAAATTCATGAATATGTATTGAATATCTCATGAATCCATTTTTCCTTATTTTACAAACTTATTTTCACTATAAAATCAACATAACCATATTTTTGAAAGTTTGAAAAATTTAAGTAGAAATCACTTCTAATCATTGAACAAAACTACTTTTCTGGTTTTGATATTACTTAGGCCCTTGGGTGAATTTAAACAAGTTATTTAACCCCTCAGAGATTGATTACACTTGAAAATAGGCAAGAATAAAATTAATTTCCACATGGCTGAATTAGAGTAAAAATTAGAAATAATACATAAAAATGTTATACTTAGCTGAACTCACCAAATCTACTTAAGAATAAGGTAAGGCATAAATTTGCAAAATCATTAGGAAAATTTATATAGAGAAGTATTTCTTTTAATATATTTCTTGCCAATATTTTTCTAATAAATTTTTCCACACACTTTTATAGTTTAGAATAATACACACATGCACACTACTTTGTAGCCTGTTTTTGTTCATAACAATTTATCAAAAACATTGGCCATGTTATACATAGTCTTTATGTCATTTTAATTTTCCTGAAGACACATTTCTCTTCTGAGACTTGAGTTTTACATCATTCTGGACTTATAACTCTTTAGGATGGCTGCACAATGATAATTCTTAATTTTTCTTAATCAAAAATGACCCGGGAATTTTCTTCATTTTCCTCTTTTGTTGGGACATGTGGTCACTGAATCCTATAAGCTCCTCTTTCTTGATTTAATTTTTCATTTTGTAGAACACATGCATCAGTCATATCATGAGTGTCCTAGTTCATCATCCATGAGGGAATGGCTGATACTCTATAAGAAAGAAAAGAAAACGCGTATGTAGGATATGTGTTTATTTCAGTCAAGATGAATAGCTGTCGCTTTAGAGTGAAGAGTCTTGTGAAATTAACTTGCCAACCAATTTAATGGTTGAAGAAACATCACTATATGGGTACTCAGAATTGGTCTTTGTTTAGGCAGTAACTAGATTAGCCTTGGTGGGTGGAACCTTATGTTACTGGTCCCTTGAATAGTCCCCATGTTTGCCACTATTGTTACAAGACAGAGATGTTCAATGACAGAGACTATCTGAATCATGTAGTCAATTAGCTAAACCATTGTGTCCACTTGTGTGTTTAGTGCCTTTTACATGGTAGATATTCTACATGGTAGATATTCTCTGATGAGTATTGACATGTGATACAAAGATTTTTACACTTCATGACCACTCCAATAGGTCCATTCACATGCTTCTTCTAGAACTCTTTGTTTCTTATTTGCTACTTTTTCTCTTTCCAAACTCTGACCAAGAAATCAAGTCATTTTGCACCATGAATGTACGTATTCTTTTGCCTTAGAAAATTTCTTTTTCCAAACAATGTAGAATTAACACGTGCAGGGCCGAAAGCTTTTTTGCTGAAATGATTTCCAACATTATAGATTTAAGGGCCATTCTGAATGACTCTGTCCTATATCTGCCATATATTAGTTTTCAATTTAATTCAGCAGTTCTCTCGGCAGCAACTCTACAAGCCAGAAGAAAGTGGGGGTCAATATTCAACATTCTTAAAGCAAAGAATTTTCAATCCGGAATTTCATGTCCAGTCTAACTAAACTTCTTAAGTGAAGGAGAAATAAAATCCTTTATAGACAAACAAATGCTGAGAGATTTTGTTATCACCAGGCCTGCCTTACAAGAGCTCCTGAAGGAAGCACTAAACATGGAAAGGAACAACCAGTACCAGCCCCTGCAAAAACATGCCAAATTGTAAAGACCATCAATGCTAGGAAGAAACTGCATCAACTAAGGAGCAAAATAACCAGCTAACATCATAATGACAGGATCAAATTCACACATAACAATATTAACCTTAAATGTAAATGGGCTAAATGCTCCAATTAAAAGGCACAGACTGGTAAATTGGATAAAGAGTCAAGACCCATCAGTGTGCTGTATTCAGGAGACCCATCTCACATGCAGAGACATACATAGGCTCAAAATAAAGGGATGGAGGAAGATCTACCAGCAAATGGAGAACAAAAAAAAGCAGGGGTTGCAATACTAGTCTCTGATAAAACGGACTTTAAACCATCAAAGATCAAAAGAGACAAAGAAGGCCATTACATAATGGTAAAGGGATCAATTCAACAGGAAGAGCTAACTATCCTAAATATATATGCACCCAACACAGGAGCACCCAGGCTCATAAAGCAAGTCCTTAGAGAACTACAAAGAGCCTTAGATTCCCACACAATAATAATGGGAGACTTTAACACCCACTGTCAACACTGGACAGATCAATGAGACAGAAAGTTAACAAGGTTGTCCAGGAATTGAACTCAACTCTGCACCAAGCAGACCTAATAGACATCTACAGAACTCTCCACCCCAAATCAACAGAATATACATTCTTCTCAGCACCACATCCCACTTATTCCAAAATTGACCACATGATTGGAAGTAAAGCACTCCTCAGCAAATGTAAGAGAACAGAAATTATAACAAACTGTCTCTCAGACCACAGTGCAATCAAACTGGAATTCAGGACTAAGGAACTTAATCAAAACCACTCAGCTAAATGGAAACTGAACAACCTGCTCCTGAATGACTACTGGGCACATAACAAAATGAAGGCAGAAATAAAGATGTTCTTTGAAACCAATGAGAACAAAGACACAACATACCAGAATCTCTGGGACACATTTAAATCAGTGTGAAGAGGGAAATTTATAGCACTAAATGCCCACAAGAAAAAGCAGGAAATATCTAAAACTGACACCCTAACATCACAATCAAAAGAACTAGAGAAGCAAGAGCAAACACATTCAAAAGCTAGCAGAAGGCAAGAAATAACTAAGATCAGAGCAGAACTGAAGCAGAGAGAGAGACACAAAAAACCCTTCAAGAAATCAATGAATCCAGGAGCTGAGTTTTTGAAAAGATCAACAAAATTGATAGAGTGCTAGCAAGTCTAATAAAGAAGAAAAGAGGGAAGAATCAAATAGATGCAGTAAAAAATGATAAAGGGGATATCACCACCAATTCCACAGAAATACAAACTGCCATCAGCAAATACTATAAACACCTCTTTGCAAAAAAACTAGAACATCTAGAAGAAATGGATAAATTCCTGGACACATACACCCTCCCAACACTAAACCAGGAAGAAGTTCAATCCCTGAATAGACCAATAACTGGCTCTGAAATTGAGGCAATAATTTATACCCTACCAACCAAAAAATGTCCAGGACCAGACAGATTCATAGAAGAATTCTACCAGAGGTACAAAGAGGAGCTGGTACCATTCCTTCTGAAACTATTCCAATCAATAGAAAAAGAGGGACTCCTCCCTAATTCATTTTATGAGGCTAGTATCACCCTGATACCAAACTCGGCAGAGACACAACAAAAAAAGAGAATTTTAAACCAATATCCCTGAGGAACATCGATGCAAAAATCCTCAATAAAATATTGGCAAACTGAATCCAGCAGCACATCAAAAAGCTTATCCACCATGATCAAGTGGGCTTCATCCCTGGGATGCAAGGCTGGGTCAACATACACAAATCAATAAATGTAATCCAGCATATAAACAGAACCAAAAAGCCTTTGACAAAATTCAACAGCCCTTCATGCTAAAAAACTCTCAATAAACTAGGTATTAATGAAACATATCTCAAAATAGTAAGAGCTATTTATGACAAACCCACAGCCAATATCATACTGAATGAGAAAAAACTGGAAGCATTCCCTTTGGAAACTGGCACAAGACAGGGATGCCCTCTCTCACCACTCCTATTCAACATAGTGTTAGAAGTTCTGACCAGGAAAATCAAGCAAGGCAAATAAATAAAAGTTATTCAATTAGGAAAAGAGGAAGTCAAATTGTCCCTGTTTTCAGATGACAGGATTGTATATTTAGAGAACCCCATCGTCTCAGCCCCAAATTTCCTTAGGCTGATAAGCAACTTCAGCAAAGTCTCAGGATACAAAATCAGTGTGAAAATATCACAAGCATTCTTATACACCAATAACAGACAGAGAGCCAAACTATGGGTGAACTCCCATTCACAATTGCTTCAAAGAGAATAAAATACCTAGGAATCCAATTTACAAGGGATGTGAAGGACCTCTTCAAGGAGAACTACAGGCCGGGCGCGGTGGCTCAAGCCTGTAATCCCAGCACTTTGGGAGACCGAGACGGGCATTTCACGAGGTCAGGAGATCAAGACCATCCTGGCTAACACGGTGAAACCCCGTCTCTACTAAAAAAATACAAAAAACTAGCCGGGTGAGGTGGCGGGCGCCTGTGGTCCCAGCTACTCGGGAGGCTGAGGCAGGAGAATGGCGTAAACCTGGGAGGGGGAGCTTGCAGTGAGCTGAGATCCGGCCACTGCACTCCAGCCTGGGCCACAGAGTGAGACTCCGTCTCAAAAAAAAAATAAAAAAGAAGGAGAACTACAAACCACTGCTCAATGAAATAAAAGAGGATACAAACAAATGGAAGAACATTCCATGATCATGGATAAGAAGAATCAATACCGTGAAAATGGCCAAGGTAATTTATAGATTCAATGCCATCCCCATTAACCTACCAATGACTTTCTTCACAGAATTGGAAACAACTACTTTAAAGTTCACATGGAACCAAAAAAGAACCCACATTGCCAAGATAATCCTAAGCCAAAAGAACAAAGCTGGAGGCATCAGGTTACCTGACTTCAAATTATGCTACAAGCCTACAGTAACCACAACAGCATGGAACTGGTACCAAAACAGAGATATAGACCAATGGAACAGAATAGAGCCCTCAGAAATAATACCACACATCTACAACCATCTGATCTTTGACAAACCTGACACAAACAAGAAATGGGGAAAGGATTTCCTATTTAATAAATGGTGCTGGAAAAACTGGCTAGCCATATGTAGAAAGCTGAAACTGGATCCTTTCCTTGCACATTATACAAAAATTAATTCAAGATGGATTACAGACTTAGACATAAGAGCTAAAACCATAAAAACCCTAGAAGAAAACTTAGGCAATGCCATTCAGGACATAGGCATGTGCAAGGACTTCATGTCTAAAACACCAAAAGCAATGGCAACAAAAGCCAAAATTGACAAATGAGATCTAATTAAACTGAAGAGCTTCTGTACAGCAAAAGAAACTACCATCAGAGTGAACAGGTAACCTACAGAATCGGAGAAAACTGTTACAATCTACCCATCTGACAGAGGACTAATATCCAGAATCTACAAAGAACATAAACAGATTTACAAGAAAAATCAAGCAACCCCATTAAAAAGTGGGCAAAGGATATAAACAGACACTTCTCAAAAGAAGACATTTATGCAGCCAACAGACACATGAAAAAATTCTCATCATCACTGGCCATCAGAGAAATGCACATCAAAACCACAAAGAGATACCATCTCACACCAGTTAGAAACTACTTCAACCATTGTGGAAGACAGTGTGGCGATTCCTCAAGGATCTAGAACTAGAAATACCATTTAACCCAGCCATCCATTACTGGGCATATACCCAAAGGATTATAAATCATACTGCTATAAAGACACATGCACACGTATGTTTATTATGGCACTATTCACAAGAGCAAAGACTTGGAACCAACCCAAATGTCCATCAATGATAGACTGGATTAAGAAAATGTGGCACATATACACCATGGAATGCTTTGCAGCCATAAAGAAGGATGAGTTTGTGTCCTTTGTAGGGACATAGATGAAGCTAGAAACCATCATTCTGAGCAAACCATCGCAAGGACAGAAAACCAAACACCACATGTTCTCACTCATAGGTGGAAATTGAACAATGAGAACACTTGGACACGGGGTGGGGAACCTCACACACTAGGGCCTGTTGTGGGGTTGGGGGAGGAGGGATAGCATTAGGAGATATACCTAAGGTAAATGATGAATTAACAGGTGCAGCACACCAACATGGCACATGTATACATATGTAACAAACCTGCACATTGTGCACATGTACCCTAGAACTTAAAGTATAATAATAATAACAATAACAATAAAAAGATTAGTTATTGTAATCATATACTACACTGACCCATTTACAAACTGAGCTTGGTCTTCCTCCACTTGTATCACCTTTTCATAAGGGGCAAAAGTGTCCCTATATCAATAAGTTCTTTATATCCATCTTTATACATAATCCACCTTGATCCAGCCCTCTCTGATTCCACAACCATATATATATTATAATGGTTTTGCTGACACATGTTTGTTATATTCTGGAGGTCCTTTCATCTAGTACTTTTCCTTTGTTAATGGGCCAGCATCTCTCTGGATTATATTGTGTATGGATTGCACTGTGAATTGGCCCTAAATTTTTCTAGTAACTGGGAGAAGTGGAGATAGATTTTGAAAGGGATATGTGTGTTTTCACAATACAAGGGCCTCTGCATCATCTTAAAAATAATGGGAGAGGGATGACCGCTAATGGGGAGGAGTGAGTCACTTTTGAAAGCCTAGACATTTCGTTTCAGGGGAATGTGAATTCTCAAGATTCTTGACTGCAAGCTGTCTTTACCCAAAGTTTTAAGATTTCACTCTTTTTTAACTTAGGCCCTAATTTTTACATAGCACAATTGCCAGAGTTGATGTGATGACTATCTTTGGAGCTCTGCTTTGCTAATAAGTCTTAAATCTGATTCTGACCATTTTTTGTCTCTGATATCAGCAGTTGAGAACCTCATTGTCTTCTTTTCTTTTCTTTTTCTTTTTTTTTTTTTTTTTTTTTTTTTTTCTTTTGAGTCTCACTCTCTCATCCAGGCTGGAGTGCAGTAGGGCAATCTCGACTCACTGCAATTTCTGCCTCCTGGGTTCAAGCAATTCTCCTGCCTCAGCCTCTTGAGTAGCTGGGATTACAGGTGGGTGCCACTATGCCTGGCTATTTTTTGTATTTTTAGTAAAGACAGGGTTTCACCATGTTGGCCAGACTGGTCTCGAACTCCTGACCTCAGGTGATCTGTCTGCCTCGGCCTCACAAAGTGCTGGGATTGTGGGCACGAGCCACCACGCCCAGCCTTCATTGTCTTTCTTCAATGCAATAATAGCATGAGTAAATGCCATCCTGTTGCATTTTCTTTATAATAAGCACTTCTCCAAAACCTATCAAATGCCTGAGATAGTGCACTTGCTGATACATTTTCTTTCATTGATTTCCCATCTCACTTTACAATCAATGAATGCTTTAAAAATTTCACTGCTATAATACGCCAGTTACTCTCATCAGTCCAATTACCACCCATGTTCATGATAGAGCTCTTGTTGCCAGCCAGCTGGTGATGATCTAGCTGTACACTCTCATTTTTAGACTCTGCTTCCTCAATCATTTCTGGTAACAGTTGCTTTTCGTTGAGTTCCTCAGAAATTATCTCAAGAAGAACATTTATATGCAGAAAGATTATTCAGGAATGCTCTAAGGAACACTTGTGAAGACATGGGTGGTGAATTGAAAGATAAATTAAAGTACAGCACAGAACATAGGTCTCAGTTGAACCACAGGGAAGCTCTAGAGCTGAAATGGCCCTTCAGAGTTATTGTACATTGAGGATAGATGGCTTAGTATTTGTACCCTTTCTCCTTGATCAGTCATTGGATGAAGGCTGTCCTGGGTGTGGAGACATGCCTGCTTCAGTCAAGGGTAATCCCAAAGAAGCACATAGCTGTAAGCAGTCAGCAAACAATATTTCCAGAAGCTGGGGAATCAGAAGCTCAGTTCATGTGTAGGATGTGGGTGGTGCACACAGCATCTATGACACAGAAAAAGTGTGTACAAGGTAAAATTTGAGACCTTGCAAATAGAAAATCCAGTTATTCTATAGCAATTAGTTTGGGTATAGAATGCTAGCTTGGACAAATTTTTCCTTCTGAATTCTAAATCATTGCTCAATTGTATTCTCAGGCAGCCTCTAAAATAGTCCCAAGTGATCCTCACCTCCTGGTATTCACCTTTGTAGTCCTCTCCTGTTCGGTGTGAGCTCAATTTATTCACTTCTAATGAATAGAACATGGCAAAAGGGGTGGGATGCCACCTCTGACACTAGACTGAAAGTCCATGGCTTCTCTTTGGGGTATTCATTCTCTCTGTCTTTCTCAGAGGTAAGCCAGCTGCCATGTTTTGAGCTGCTTTATTGAGAGGCACATTTGGCAAGGAACTGATGCCTCCAGTGAACAGCCAGCCAGGACTTGAGACCAGATAACAAGCACATGGGTGTGCTTGGGAGCAGACCCTCCTCCAGCTGACCCTTGAGATGACTACAGCCCCAATCATAATGAGTGAGAAACACCCAGCCAAGTCACTCCCACTTCCTGACCCATAGAAATTGTGAAATAAATAAATTTATATTTTTAAGCTGCTAACTTTGGGTATAATTTGTTGTGCAGCAATAAATAGCTAATATAAAATATTTCCACTGAAGTTAACTGTTGTTTTGAACTCTGAATCTCTTATATAGACCAGTTTTCACTGTCCATGTCTTACTCTCTCTCTCTCTCTCTCTGAAATTTCTTAAGATTTTTTATTTGTTTCTGGTGCTCCTAATTTTCACAATGGTAGTCGTTATTGATGGTTCTGTTTGCATCTGTTGGGCTGGACATGCTTTGAGATCTTTTATAATATGCACTCAGTTTGAGTAGTTTCTTGGATTGATTCTCTTTTAATTTTCTCATTTCTTTGGAAATTTATAATTTTAAAATTTTGACTGAGAACATTTTTCAATTGTCTTAATCTAACTTTCCACTTGTATTCTTTTGCCTATACTTCTTAGACAATTTTTACACTTAATTTTCAAGCCCTTCTATTAATAATTTTACTTCTACTGTGTTATTTCTAAGAGTTAAAGATTTTATAATGTTATTTTTAGCATCTCTCCTATGTTGTGGATATGTCATCTTTTCTCTTTGAATATGATAGTGAAGCTTTCATTTGTTTTCTAAGTTTTTATCTCCCTAGGTATTTACTGTTTTGATAATTTTTTCTTCCCTGTTTGTTTGCTTTGCTTTTTTCTTCCAAGATAAAGCCTGGAAGCTGCACGTCACCTGTCAGCTTTGTGTATGCCTAGTGAGGTAAAGATATTGGCAGCATTAAGATTTAGTAGATACATTTTTATGCACACCTGGTTTTTACTGCTATACTTCTGCTCTCAGATGTGCCTGTCATCCCCCTCTGATATCCAGACTCTGTTTTACCCTTCAGTAAACTGCTGGGGTTTGGAAAAGGGCAGCTCCCTGGCATAGAGAAAAGTTCTGTGAAGTTTTTGCCTTATGTGGACCTCCATTTTAGTTATATATTGCTGCATAACAGCTCTATTTTCCCCCCAAATTTAGCAATAAAAAGCAAAAACTACTTTATTATGCTCACAAATTTTGTGTGTGAAAAATTGAGAATGGATGAAGCATGAAAGGCTTTGTTCTTTCTATAATGTTTGTGGCTTCAACGCAGGTGGCATAAAGACCAGAGGTGACTTGAATGACAAGTGGACAGAACAGCTGGACAATCCAATTCCTAGATGCTTTCTTCAATTATGGCCCTGACTGGGATCTCTGAAGAATGACTCAGCTGAAACTGTCAGTGAGGATGCCTACCTGTGGTCTCCCCGGCAGGGTGATATCAAGGTTGTTGAACACCTCACATGGCTCCAAAATCAAGTGTTCTGGAATGTAAGGCAACAGCTGTGTGATCTTCCATAATCCAGCATCAGAAATCACATGGTATCACTCCTGCTAAAATTTATTGGTGGAAGCAGCCACAAACCTGCCCAAATTCAAGTAGAGGTTACACAGATCTCATTTCTTAATGGGAGGACTCACAAAAAATTTGCCACCATATTATAAAAACACTATAAGATCTAATAGTACCTTTAACTTTTTGTAACCAGTCCTTCTATTTTTATCCCAGACTTCACTTCCTTATTCAGATGTATAAATGTCTTCTGTGGTTTTGTGATCAAATCTGAATGTTTCTTGGATTTACCCCTGCCAGCTAAGGATTTGGCCTTCTTTGATCTGTTAAATTAGTTCTCAAACACCGACTTGTTTTCCATCTAAAATATCAGGGTGACTTTTATCCCATTCTCGTTGCTTTGAGGATTTTGTGCCCCCTTTTTAAAAGTCACTTTCTATTTATTTTTATGTGAGTGAGATTTTGGGAGAAAATACAGATAAATATATATTCTTAATCTGCCACTTTAATTGAACATTTTTATATTTTCTTTCACAAAATTCCTAATGTTTGCCTAACAAACATTTATTGAGAAACTGCTGCATTTTCACTATGTGTCACCGTCTGTGCACATCTATTTTATGTACATTATCTTATTTAATATGATCATTTAATTTCCACATCTTGTTTAACATTTATAATCTTTTGATTTGTTAAACACAATTTGTAGAAGACCGTTGGTTTAGTGTGAGCTGCACCGGGCCTGAAAGACCAAACCAAAATGTAGTATCTCATACTAAAGTTCCATGCCACCAAGCTGAAACTAAGTTGTTTATCTGACTTTCCAAGAAGTCAGGAGAAAGAGATAACAGTAAAATCCCCGAATATGCCAGTTTGAGTTGGCATGATAGTAAAGTTCCCTCTACTTTAGCCTTTACAGGAAAGTAACTTTGGAATGACCAATCTGCTTTTTGTTTCCTGTTTCTGTTTCAGCACTTTTTGTAAAGCCAACTTCTTTCTCTCAGCACATCAGAACACTCATTCTACTTTATAGAACAAGGTATAATCTGAATCTAAAATCACAAATAAAAGCCAATTAAGATTTTTAAAGTAAGTGTGTTGTAATTTTGTCTTTTGACAGATTTCATCATTGCCTACATTTGTCTCCAGACGACTTGTACAAACTTGGCTGAAACCTGCAGTTAACAATGGTAACAGGAGTCCTATTTTAAAAAATTATATGCACCACCAGCTAAGTTGGTAATGATGAGGTCTGGGCCTTGATAGCCTTCTGGATTTTAATTCACACAATATCTCTGTGAAAAAAACCAAAAAGTCTATGTAAGTGTTATTTTTTTGTAAAGGAAAATACTTTTTAAAAGTCATGAGGCACATGTTACTCAAAGGGCTCTTTGGATGAATTATTTTGTAAAGAAAATAATTATTTGTTATAGTTCCAATGACATCTAAATTTGCCATTTGTAAATATTGGTATTTTTGGTTCTTGCATTGAACTTATTGGTATTGATGTGCTATATAACTCAGCGTCTTCTAAAAAGATTCACCATGGGAGAAGAAGTTACAGTGGGTAAATAACAGCATTACAATCCCTCAATAAAATGGGATTTTGACAGACAAAGGTGAGTCAGTGGTGAAAGGCAGGACAAGATACAGTAGGTAAGTGTCTGAGTTCAGACTGGAGCCCTAACATAATAATAAGTCCTTCCTGTATTATATAATCTCTTAATCCGAATCTCCATGTGCTCTCTCTTTTCTAACATACATCAATGCAGCTCCTGGTATGTGGTCCTTCTCAGGCCCAAAGGCCCATTTTGCTTTTGGCTGCAACTCTGTAACTCCCTAACAGAGATCAAGTGCCTGCAGGAAGCAGATGTTTGCGGCAGTATCTGCTAAAGTGGTTTCGCTGAAACTTGGTTCTCTCATTGAGTCTTGGAAGTGGCGAATAGGATGTTCCTATAGAGAAACTGAGAGAAGTAATGCTCTATCAGCAGTAACATGATCAGCATGACAACAGAGATAATTGAGAATGATAACATTCTTAGTATTGTATTATGTTTATTCCAGTAATGGGCCAAATAGTCTGCATAAATTACCTAATTTAAGACAAGTACTATGTTTAGTTCCATTCTTTAAATCAGAGAATTGAGGAACAAACCAAAGGCTTTTTTTTTTTTTTTTTTTTTTTCCAGGTAATGAAGCTGCTATTTGAAAGAACTGCATCTGTCTGACCCTCAGACACATCTACACCAGTGTTTAGCAGACATGCCAAATGGTAAGAGTCACTCACAACCTCTGTAGAAAATACTGGAACCCTGATTTGGACTTACTGAATCAGAATCTCCAGGCAATAAGCTTGAGATTCTATGGTTTGTAAAACTGATCAAGTGATTTTTCCTTCCTTCCTTCCTTCCTTCCTTCCTTCCTTCCTTCCTTCCTTCCTTCCTTCCTTCTTCCTTCCTTCCTTCCTCTCTTTCTTTACCATATTGCAATACCTTTTATCATCACATTTGATTTGGTAATAAAGGATAATCAAATAAAAAGGTGAAAAAATGCTAGATTTTTGATAGTTTCTTCTAGTGTGGTTAGTAATCATCGCAGTATATTCGTTTTTTGTTTGTTTGTTTGTTTGTTTTGTTTTGTTTGAAAGAGTCTCACTCTGTCGCCCAGGCCGGAGTGCTGTGGCCTGATCTCAGTTCACTGCAACCTCTGCCTCCCGGGTTCAAGCCTTACTCCTTCCTCAGCCTCCGTAGTAGCTGGGACTACAGGCACAAGCCACCACGCCCAGCTAAAGTTTTTTTTTTTTTTGAGATGGATTCTCACTCTGCTCTGTCGCCCAGGCTGGAGTGCAGTGGCGCGATCTCCGCTCACTGCAAGCTCTGCCTCCCGGGTTCATGCCATTCTTCTGCCTCAGCCTCCCGAGTAGCTGGAACTACAGGCGCCCGCCACCTCGCCCAGCTAATTTTTTGTATTTTGAGTAGAGATGGGGTTTCACTGTGTTAGCCAGGATGATCTGGATCTCCTTACCTCATGATCTGCCGGCCTTGGCCTCCCAAAGTGCTGTAATTACAGGCGTGAGACACCGCACCCAGTCGTATACTCATTTTGTAATAGCTGTACGTTGTACCATCCATAGCATCTGCTAATACCACATTCTGTCAAAACAACCCAGTCAGAAATCTCCCAGAGGAGGTCTTGTGTCCAGGTATTTTAACTACACAAACCCATGCATTCTGATGATTGCTGCTGCATTTTCTTCTCTTGTTGGAAGACTGCAATTGGTAAGATCCGACTCCTTTGGTTAGTAGTTAGCCTGCACCGGGCGGCAGTTATGCCCTGTTTGCTTATTGTAAGAGTTTGCTGCTTACGAATTGCTTCTTTCTCTTAGAAGCTCTTCTCCACCACATCCAGTTCTGCAGTATCCTTCTGATGTCTTCTGGAGCTGTCTGTAGTTCATCACCACCGGCTTTTCTCCCAACTCAAGATCCTCTTCCAAGCAACCCTCCATGATACCAGGTTTTTTTTTACTTTTTGCCTCTGCAGTAACATGGTTCCATTTGCTCCTTTTCCTGTTCTTTCTCTGTTTGCTTGCAGGCCTCTGATGGGACAAACATACAGTGGGAAGCATTCTCTTAGAGAAGTAACTTCAGATCTGCTTTTGTGATACTTAAGTGAGCTTGCAGTTACTTTTTAGAAGGACGCTGTAAAATTCTCAAATATTTCCTCTATAAAAGAATGTCTTATAAGGCTGTTGGTAATAGAAAGTATTAACGTGAAATAAAATAAATAATAGATTGTGAACATTTTTGAAAGGGCAGTTTCACTGATCTTTTGTTTGAAATGATTAATATCCCTTTCCATATGCCCACCTGAATTTCAAGGAAAGACTTAAGTTTTTCATAGACTTTAGCTTATATGCCATTATATATACCATTTGAGAAAAAAGTTTTACTCTAGTATATAGCTTTCTATGTCTTTTATGAAAATACCATATGCAATTTCAAATATTTAAATTAATTTTATTGTATCAGTAAAATATATAAAGTTAAGGGAAAATTTCTCAAACTCTCCTTTTTACAAAAGTTGAAGCCTGTGGCTAAAATTACCTTTATATGCCTTATTCAGAAGTGGTGGCAAAATGTTTAAAAATATGATCTTCCTCTTTGTGGAGACTGTGAAAAATAATCTTAAAGAGGCACTCACAAAATGCAAGCTCCTTCTCTGGGAAAAAGAATCATCACCCTTGTTATCCCGTGAAAATTCATCTTCTCCTTTTCAGCTGAGATGAGGACTTGATCCGTCCTTTCCTACAAATGCCATCTGTGTTTAAATGAGGCTGTTACTCTAACTCAAAGCAGACTTGCAAGAGTAAAATAATCAATCTTCATCATATTGCTGCACTTTCGACAGTTAATTTTCTGGAGTAATTTGTCATTGTGAGGAGCACAAGATTTGTCTGAATTTGTGTCAAAGGTTATTGACTGAATTGCCACCTCATCTTTTCAGTCAATCTATAAATATGGGCAAGTTTGGGCAGAGGCTAATGGCCTTTTCACTAAGTGGATGAAATTGTCCAAGTTAGGCAACAGATAAGAGGTAGAAATATCTATTCTTTCACCCATTTCTTGTGGTAGCATCGACTTAGTGTTAATCTCAGAAACTTCACTTAACCTTCTTAGTCCTTTTGTTCTATAAAACAAGGCTAAAAATTGTCATAACTATATTCTAGTTTCTACAAAAGCTAATCTAAGTATTAAAATTATTATTAGGACTTTGTGAGAGTGACCCTATTTTTTTACAAAGCTAAGAATAAAATATTTTTATTTACTGTTTTTCTATGAATAGCTTTTGGTTTTTGGAAAAACCGGGAAATTTTTGCTCCTTAGGTCAAATTCTCATTCCCTGTCTTTATATAGAGTCTGATATTGGGAACACACCCAAGGAGCGTATGGATAATTTTATGATGCTTGCTGACTATTGTGTTTCTTGCCCACTTTAATAGCCTAATAACAACAGTTATGAGTTCTTACTGAGAAATATCCATTGTTAATCAATGCCAATGACAGTGTTTCCTCTTTCAGACTGAAGGAAAAACAGGGAGAAAATCAGTTCGTATATTATGGTTAAACACTGATACAACATTTTGGTTAAATATCTGTCTGCATGGGTCATTGCAAAATAGATTAGTTTAAAACTCATCTAGCCCTGAAACATACAGTTAGATTATTTTTATAGGTTTCAGTTATTTTTGTTATTTCATTACACTTATTTTATTTTTTTTTTCCAATATATGGTCTGTTTGAAGGTACATCATAGTAGTGGTAACAGCAGCAAACACTGCAGTAGATAGCTGACAGTTGCTGAACAATTCATGTCTGCCACGCCATGCTATGCGTGCCTTAAGGAATAAATACAACATATATTTATAATAAACATAGGAGGTTGTAGAAGGCTAAATAATGGGTCACCAAAGATACCCACATCCCATAATTCCTGTAACTGGTGGCTATATTACCTTGCATGGCAGAAGGGATTTTGCAGTTGAAGTTAAGGTTAAAGACTTTATTAAAGGCAGATTATCTTGGATTATCTGGATGGGTCTTTAAAAGCAGAAGAGAAAAGCAGAAAAGCAGGTCAGATAGATGCAACTACAGAAAAGACAGTAGGGACTCAGTTCAAATGACTAACTTTGAAGATGGAGGAGGTGGTCCATGAGGGAAGGAATGCACTTGCTTCTAGAAGCTGGGAATAACCCACAGCTAGAAGCCAAGCAGGAAATGGAAGCCTCAATTCTACATTGTAAGGAACTGAATTCTGCCAATAACTTGAAAGAGAAGGAAACAGGTTCCCTCCAGATGCCCCAGAAAATAATGTATCCCTGCTGACACCTTAATTTGATTTTAGCCTCGTGAGACCCACCTTGGACTTCTGACTTATAGAGCTTGTAAGACAATAAATTTGCATTGTTTCAGTCACTACATTTGTGGATATTTGTTACAACCACAATAGAAAACTCAAAGAATAGTAATCACTAGTAATATCTTCATTTAACAGATGAGGAAATTGAGGTAGGGCAACAAAAGTTATAAAAATTATTTCAGTTCTTAGTAGAGTTCCTGGCATATGACAAACACTTAATATCTTTGTAGAATGAATAAATGAATGAATGAATGAATAGATTTTTTCTTATGCTTTCCCAAACCAATATATATTTAATTCTTTCTTGAACTAGATATTTTCCTAATAGAAATACTTTTACTAGTCAATGAAACTACAGACGTATAAAGTTCAATCACTGCTCTCTGAGAGTGCAGAAAAAATAACCCCTCAACAATGTATAATGTATTTGTAGAGCAACATGGGGGGGAGGCATCGGAAGTTAAGTAAGAGCATACATTAATTATTCAAGACAAAAATACAAGCAATATTTTAATATAGTACCTGTGTAGTTGGAAAACACATAAATCACTTTTGACCTTCTCAATATCAACTAAGGTCAAATAAACAATTTCCCCCATTCTGAAACATGCTGCACAGAGTTGTCCACGTGAGAAAGAGCTCAATTACTACCTTCTGTCTGTAATTCAGAGCATCTATGTTTTTCAGTTTGGATTTGAAAATTTAAAACCATGTTTGAAACCTTGATATGTTTTCTCTCCCAATGATCTTAACAACAATGACATCCTCTAGACAAGAACTTTGTTTTACTTCCATTGCAGCTGTCCAGAGGAATGACTGCCTCTCTCTATAAGGTACTCCCGAGTTCTTCTTCCATCCATAGTTAATTGCCTTATGCCACACAGCCTGGAAGACAGATCAGATTTCACATATCCTCCAGAATGAGTGCAAATCAATGCTTCAGTTTCTGGTTCTCTGGAGGGTGACAGCCTAGCCCTTAGGAAAGGTTTTCATAAAGTCCTAAGCTTGTGTAGGGCATCTAGCCTATAGTATCACATCACAGACAGAGCAACTAAATCAGGTGAAAATCTTCCCAAGTTATTTCAAGTACCATAGCAACAGACAAAAACATTGGTTATTTAAATGGACATAATATTTACATGATTTTGTGAAAAGTTGAGATCGCTTTGCCTTAGATGATAAAATAAAAGACAATCCAAAGAAGTGGAAACAGACTTAGGTCTTGGAGTATGTGTAAAATTTAATTAAGGTAAAGAGAGCAAAGTAGATTATTCAGATGAAAGAAATGTAAGGATAAAAGCAAGTTGCGAGAAATTTCAAGGTGTTTAGAAGATCACAAACAGACCAGTTTAAATAGAACTAATATTCAATTCATGAGAATTATAGGAAATAAGCCTGAAAAGTTATGTTGGCACCAGATTGTAGAAAGCATTGAATATTAAATAAGGAATCTGAACCAAATCTCAAGTTATTTAGTTTGGTCAAAAGTTGAGCAGTTTTACACTGAAAACATGTTTCATATGTTCAAAAAGTGTTAAACAGTATTTATTTTAAAATATGAGTGGCATTTACATTCATAATGAATGCTTTCTGAAGACATTATAATTCCATTCAAATGACTTGATAGCATGAGTGTACATCTATAAGTTTACAAGTAGGAAGGTGAGAGAAAGTACACTTCTTTATCTATTTAAAACTTATTACTTCAGAGATTGCACATGAATGAGTGTGTGTTGAAAAGGTAATAATGCGCAAGAGACTAGGTATTCAGCAATAAATTATATTTTAGATAGACATTTATGAATGCAGTGAAGTTCAATATTTCTGTATTGAAACCTCTTGCAGCTACAGTTTTGGTTGAATATACTGTTGAGATGAAAGCCTCAAGTTTAGGATGGAACTTCAGTTCTCTAAGGATTAATTCAGTGATAAAAAACCAAAATCCTACTCTAGGAGAACTGATGACACATTGTGTCCAATTGACCGAGATGAAATAAATTGGCTTTTTCAAAAATGTCTGCATTGAAAATTCAAGTGTATAAGTATTGCAAAAATGAGGGAAACAGGAGAAAACTTTTTTCATCAAAACAAGTCTAGCAGTTAGAAAAAAAATCTTGGAGTTAAATGTAAATGTCATGCTTCAAGGAAAAATCTAATACATGTTTAACATTCTATTTCATGAGACAGACTTGTGTATGCTTTAGACACAGAGCTTAAGATAGGCCAGACACTGTAAGTTAACAGTATGTTTTAACTTATTTGGAGATAGAAAACGCTCTTTCAAAATATTTAATTTTCTGTTAGTTTTGAAAAGTATTCTCTTACAAAGATAAACCAAAATGTCACTTTCAAGATTAATTAATAAAGTAACTCAAATTAGGCCAGGCACAGTGGCTCATGCCTGTAATCCCAGCACTTTGGGAGCCGAGGCGGGTGGATCAGCTGAGGTTAGGAGTTTGAGATCAGCCTGCCCGACATGGCGAAACTCTGTCTCTAATGAAAATACAAAAAAATTAGCCAGGTGTGGTGGCAGACTCCTGTAATCCCAGCTACTCAGGAGGCTGAGGCAGGAGAATTACTTGAACCTGGGATGCGGAGGTTGCGGTGAGCCGAGATTGAGATTGAATCATTGCACTCCAGCCTGGGCAACAAGAGCAAAACTCTATCTCAAAATTAAAAAAAAAAAAAAAAAAAAAAAAAGAAAAGAAAAGAAAGAACCCAAATTAATTCAAATAAATTGAAGTCATGAGTTATAATTCCTGTTACTTCATTGAAATAGTGGATCTACTACAAAAATTTTATCTTGTTGATCAAAGGTTACACATAACAATGATATCAAATGTAGTTATTCTCAGTTAAGGCTCTCCTATAAATAATTGGAGTGGCCTTCATAACATACAGTGTGAGTTACAAGTGCAGAAGGCATCAATCACCATAATAGGTTGAGCTCAGGCACAGAAACATAAGATGTTTCTAGCTATAGGACTGTCCAGAAGTCAGGTTGCTCTCAGAGAAAAATAAGGCACATATGCTCTGGAATGAACAGAAACATGATAATTCTCAAGGCCTTGGGTTTCTGTTTGGATATATACCTTATGTACCCCATATCCTATAACAATCTCCACAATTATCTCACAATTATCTCTTGCTCTACATTCTCTCTCTGTTTGTTAAGGCTTATTCAGTTCTCTCATATATATAAAAAAACAAAAACAAAAACTAAAACAACAAATTAACACTTGATGTTGAATCTTTCCTACCTTTTTGAAAAAAAAATGTAATCTGTAATATTTTGTATACTATTGTCTTAGTGCATTCTTCTAGTATTTAGCAACAAGTCAGTATATACTTGACTTTTCTCTTTATTTTCAACCTTTATTCTAGATACAGGGGCTATGTGTGAAAGTTTGTTACACAGGTGTATTGTGTAATGTGGAGGTTTGGGGTAGAGATCACCTCACACAGTTCTTTCCTACTTTTATTTCTTTAAATTCATTTAGTTTCCATCCCCTCACCTACTTCTTCTATTTCTGATGTTTTTATGGCTTCAAAATGTTTTTCATTTTTTAAAAATTAATTGATACTTGGCTTCTGGACTCACTGTTAGTAGGGAAAAAGGTTTTTATTGACATCTATTAATAAGAGTATTTGTTAACAAAAATCATTCCTCTTAAGAAAGTACCTGGTTATCTAGCCGGGCGCAGTGGCTCACGCTTATAATCCCAGCACTTTGGGAGGCCGAGGTGGGCGGACCACCTGAGGTCAGGAGTTCAACACCAGACTGACCAACATGGAGAAACCTTGTCTCTACTAAAAATATAAAATTAGCTGGGTGTGGTAGCACATAACTGTAATCCCAGCTACTTGGGAGGCTGAGGCAGGAGAAGTGCTTGAACCCAGGAACTGGAGGTTGCGGTGAGCCAAGATTGCTCTTGTGGGCAACAAGAGCGAAATCCATCTGAAAACAACAACAACAACAACAACAACAAAGAAGAAAGTACCTGGTTTTGATAAACTACTAATGAGTAGGGAACCGCTGTGGGCAGAAGATGAGGTAATGAGAATCACTGGGTCATTAGGGAGCAAGACATCGAGAGGAGTTAGCAAACTCTTCTTTCAGAAATGAATGGAAATTTGAGGAAAATTGGTGGGTGCCAGTAGGAGTGAAAGAAGAGAGAGGAGAGGAGGGCAGAAAGGAAATAGGGTGCCCTATTGCCAGATAAGGCAGAAGGCAGGAAATAAAATGGAGAAGTATCCTAGGGCCCTTTAGTACTCAAAATCATTATGACAAGATTTTACGTTGAGTTGCTGTATTGTAACCCCTATAATTTTTTGTCACTTTTAATAATAATGTCTTTCACATATACACGTACTTTATGTAACGGGCTGGTCTAATATAAATTTAAAAAAATAAATGGAATGAGTTTTGTATCTGAATGAATGAAAAGATCTGAACGAATGAATGAAAAGATATTACAAAGGTAAATCAGAGGTCATAGCCAAAGGTTGGAGTAAAAATTCTGGCTCCCTGTAAACTTAGCGAAATCTTGAAGCCAGTTTTTTTATTCTACATGGCAGGTAATGGGCTGGGAACAATAAAGTAGTGCTCAAGGGGTGACAAAATCCCAGTTGATACTTGGGTTACATATGTTTCTATTAAAGTTTTACTTTGGAGGATTTCTGAAAATCTCTGTATGCATTTGGGTTCTTCAGATGAAAACGACAAATAAATCAGGGTAACTATAGCAATAAAGATAATTTATTAAAATAATACAGAATGGCTCATGGAATTGAAAAATGAAGTAAATAAGCAGTCAAAGTGTGGTAAGTATTGGAGCCAGGGCCCCTGTGGTGTCTTCAACATTACCAATGAACAGTCTATTCTGGAGCCTTCTTATTGGAAAGCTTTTAGTTCAGATCTCATACCATATTTTTCTAAATTTAATTTTCCAAAAGAAAGAGAGCAATTGGTCTGATCTGAGTGATATGCCCTTCCCTTTGGACAACAGAAGGGGTGTGGTTTGTTCTACTGGTCATTATATTTTCTTAGTCTCCTTCAGACTGTGACTCTTTTTTTAGACTCTATTTTTTTGTTTGTTTCCATGGCCTTGAGAGTTTTGAAGTCAAACGTTTTGTAGAATGTTCTTAAATTTTAGTTTGTCTGATATTTTGTCATGATTAGATAGCGGTATGCATTTTTGTGAACAAGATCAGAGAGGTGAAGTGTCCTCATCACATAATTGAGGAGATTGTTATAGGACATAGGGTATATAAGGTATATATCCAAACAGAAAGTCCATTATATGATATAAACATGATACTACTCACGAAGTAAACCTTGATCACATAGTTGAAATGACATCAATAAAGTTATTTTTTCCTTTTCATCTCTGTTAGTTAAATGCAATAGCAACTTCCTCCAAAGTGGAAATGGCCACAAATATCCACTAACTGTTGAATGGATGAACAAATTTAGTACATTCATGTGATTAAATACTTTCCAGTGATAAAAAGGAACAGACTAATGTTACATGCAACAACATGAATAACTCTTGAAAGCATTATGCTAAGTGCAAGAGGCCAGACTCAAAATACTACATGTTGAGTGATCCCATTTATATGACATTCTGGAAAAGGCAAAACTATAGGGACAGAAATCAGATCAATGGTTTCTATGGTCAGGGTGTGGGAGAAGGTGATTGAATACAAAGAAGCATATTTTTTGGGCTGACGGAAATATTCTATATCTTAACTGTATCATGGTTATGATTATATGTGATTGCCAAAATTATAACACTGGACCTATTAAAATAGAAGTAAATTTTACTGCATGTAAAATATACCTCAACAAGCCTGTCTTAAAAAATGTAGTGCCACAGCAGGCTGCTGCAGACTACACTGATGGTTGCCATTAATTGCCCACAGGGAAATACTGAGTTTCTACTATAAGCAGGTGGATCTCAGAACAGTTATTATATAAAAGAAAGGCGATAGTTTAAAAATACTGAAGACTCTATCAGTGCCTCATCATATCTTCTGGGCAATATTTCTGTAGGCCAATGGCTTCCTATTCAAAGCAACAGCAGATCTTTGAGGGTTTGCTAAGGCCACTGGAGGCCATTCTATTGATGCACATGGCAGGAACAAAATATCAGGAATTGACCATTCCACAGGACAGCTCTCAACCAATGACTTATCAGAGTTAGCGGGTAAATACTCTAGCTCTCTTGCTACACAGTCTCCAAAGGGCTCACATGAGGACCAAGCTCCAGTGACCACAGGGGTATCCTTTCATAAAGCACTCTTTATTCTCTTTCTTCCCTTCCTTCACTCCCCACGTCCTACTGGGGTTTACTAGGATCGCCTGCTCACTGAACACTTTTACATACATCTTGCCTGGGATCTACTTCTCAGGAAAGTCAGTCTTCTCAGGAAGACATTTAAAGTGAATTTCTATTAGTAAGCAGCCTAATCCCTAATTTTTCATGATAGGACAGTACTCCTCCAGGGGAAGTAAACATAGCAAAGCTAAGTTGCCTTATTACTCATATGAAGGTCCTGTCACGTTAATAGAGTGCTGACAAAGACTCTCTTCTTGACCAAACATTAGTCACATTCTTTGACCTTTGGCCTTCCATATTCATCTTTGTATAGCATAGTTTTAACAAGAATCTTGCTAAGTCAGTTTAGTGAGAATCTCCTACCCTCAATATCTGGTCAAATTCCTCTTTCCTACCTGCCCTTTGTATCTGATCATCCTGGCCTGCCTTCAGCAAGAATCCTTTCAAGCCGTTTATACAGAATCTCCTCTTACTCCGGATGTTTGCTATGAGTGATGATTTTCTGTTGCACAATCACCCTACCCCAATCTGGTCTTTGGCTATGCATCCCCACTTGTCTTTACTGTGTTTAGAATTCAGCCTAGTTTCATGCTGAGCTCGCTTTTCCCCTATGGCAATAGTTCCTGAATAAAATCTGGTTTCTCTTCACTTTACTGCTACAGTTTTACTGCCGTCTGGTTCTGGTTTTATTCAAGAGTAAATATCAGTGGCAGACCTCAGATTGACAGGAGCATGGGACTAGAGTTACTCAGGATGTTTGCCTTCAGTTTAACTTAATACCAGGCGTGAGAACCATGCTGAGCAAACCATGTGGTTCCACTGATCTCATCTGTGAAAAAGGAGAACTACAAGTTCGGGAATTCTGGTTAGTCTTCAAGATGATAGATTTGTAAATATTTGGTGTTTAATTAGCTAACTTTGTTGGTATAGATTACAGAAAGTTTATTTTTAGTCCAATTTGAAATGACACACATTTTGTGTGATAGAGTTTAGTATCTATTCTATTATTCAACTTGAGTATCCACACTTCGTGGGAGATGATAAGGTTAATTGAGTGAGGAAAAATTGGCTGGACACTAGAGGTTTTACAGTATTCAAGATCTCTAAACATACAATAACTGTTGCACTAAGAGGATTTTTGGAAGAAGGACATTGCTGGATATAAACGTAAAGAATTATTACTATATCTGGGAATGTCTATCTGAATTAGTTCATTACATATTCTTTTGGCTTGGGTATATGTGCAAAATGAAACAAATTGAAAAACTATACATAGATCTTAACAAAAATTACAGAACTATATGAAACTATGGTAATGGGATTGTAATTGTAGTTGGTATTTTTGAGGAGAGTTCAGAGAACAGCTAAGTGAAAGGTTCAATCATTAACACTTGGATCAATATGCATAATGCAGTTACAATTTGTATTATTCTTTTTATGCTACCATATACAACTCTTACAGTGGTAATAAGAAAAAATTATAGTCATCTTTGCATTTCCTGGGCAATAAATTTTACATTACATATACCCACTTAAAGATGGTAAGAAATAACCTATTAATGACTGGTCAAATGAATAAAACTGATTTTAAAATAAAGATACAAAAATATGTGTAAAATAAAGATACAGAATATATACAGATATATACAGAATATAAAATAAAGATACAGAAATATGAATAAATTAATGTACACTGGATGTTATTAGTAGTCAAGATGATAAAATCAAGACAGAAATTGTTAAAAGTTAAATAGTGCCAGGAGCGGTGGCTCACACCTGTAATTCCAGCACTTTGGGAAGCCGAGGTGGGCAGATCACCTGAGGTCAGGAGTTCGAGACCAGCTTAGTTTACATGGTGAAACCCTGTCTCTACTAAAAATACAAATTTAGCCGGGGATGGTGGTGCACACCTGTAATCCCGGCTACTCTGGAGGCTGAGGCAGGAGAATCATTTGAACCCAGGAGGCGGAGGTTGCAGTGAACTGAGATTGTGCCACTAAACTTCAACCTAGGCAACAAGAGCAAAACTCCATCTCAAAAACAGAAAAGAAAAAAACGTTAAATAGCATTTTCTCAGTCGTTTATGTTAGAAGAAAAATATATGAATTTAATATTATAGATTTATTTCTAAAAACAACTTTATTGCTAAGAACCATAATTATTACTTAAAATAAATTTTCAGTTAGTAATATAAAATATGTCCTTTTTTGCTTCTAAAAATGTTTAAGTAATCCTACGTGAATTTTTTTATTTGCTTTATAGATTTAAAAAATATAATGTTGTTTGTTTTGTATTTGCCTGAATGGATATAATAGTTCTAAAAACAGGACATAGGCCTCATTGACACAGTTGGCATTTAAAAACTGCTTCTGACAATGAGGTCTGGATATATTACCTGGAATGTGTGTAGTTGGAAAGAAATAGATGGTCATTCTTTCACAAAGTTTTGGGTCTTCTGTGATTCGCAAACCACGGGCTTTAAGGAGCTTTGAAACATGCCAAACTAAGCACTGCAGTAATAGTTTGGCTCCATGTGACCTAAGAGAAGAAAATCAACCATTTATGGCAACTTTACAATGTTCTCAAGGGAAATGTAAAGTTCTCACACTCATTAAATAAACAAGAGAGCAGCGTTCACAGATAATACACAAAGAGATAGAGGCATCATCATGCCTAATGTGGTGGAGAGACCACTGGATTGTCAGTTGAGATACTTGGTTCACAATCTCATCTTTGAAATACTTGATTTGAGTTTTGAACTTAGACAAACTTGTTTTCTCCGTCATCTATTTTTTCATCAGTAAACAAAAATAATAATACTATGATTACACCAACATCATTATGAAGTTCACTTGAAATGACATATGTAAAAGGTTCTACAAACTTTAAAGCAAAAAAAAAAAAAAAAAAACAATATATACTCATTGATAAAAGTGTATTACAGGAAAAAGCCTTTATTTTTTGGCAAGCTTATCTGGATTCTAATCCCAATTTCACTATTTACTCCCTCATTTTCTGTGTCCTCTTATCATCAATGTTTTTATCATTAAAATCCTGATAATATCAAGCTCATCATACTTTTCTGGAAATTATATGAGATAATATATGTATAGGGCTTAGTACAGTGCCAGATGTATATCACAGCTTGATACAGAAGCTGTTCCTTTTGTTTTGTAATTTCTAACTTTGTAGTTTCTAACTCTTATAGAACATTTACTTAGTGTTAGGCACTATTTATGTATTGACTCATTTTATTCTCACCAGAACCTTGGGGAGAATCTGTGATTATTATATTCACTTTATAGATGAGGAAACCTAGGTGCATGACAATTAATTTGCCCAAGATTACACAGTCAATAAATGGTGTTGCCAGGTTTCAAACTTAAGCAATAAGATTTCAGAGCTCTGCTATTAACCGTCATGTAATACTGCTTCAAAGAGGAATAGTTGAAAAAAATATTGTTCATAATTATCTGCTGTGTGTAGGACTCTATTCTGAGTATTACAGATATGAAGAACAGGCTTTGATATATAGATAGGGGAACAAGAACTCTGTAAAGAGAATAAACAAGAGTGAAAAGAGAAGAGATATCTGTACTCTCATGCTCATTGCAGCATTATTAACAATAGCCAAAACATAAAATCAACCAAAGTGTTCATTACCAAATGAATGAATGAATGAAGAAAATATGATTATCTATCTATCTATCTATCTATCTATCTATCTATCTATCTATCTATCTATCTTCTGTCTAATTACCAGATAAATGAATGAAGAAAATATATTCTATCTATCTATCTATCTATCTATCTATCTATCTATCTATCTATCTATCTATCTTTGTATCTATCATCTATCTATCTAGCCACCTACCTATCTATCCAATGGCATACTACTCAGCCTTTAAAAGAAAGAAAAAACTGTCATTTGTGACAAAATGGATGAACCTGGAGGAGGGCTTATACTATTGAAAGAAGCCAGGTACAGAAAGACAAATACTGCATGATCTTGCTTATATGTAGAATCTTAAAAAGTCAAACTCACAGAAGCAGAGAGTAGAATGGTAATTACCAGGGTCTGGAAATTGGCAGGTGCGGAATAGGGAGTTGATGGTCAAAGGGTACAAAGTTTCAGTTAGACAGGAGGGATAAATTTGGGAGACCTATTGCAGAGCATGGTGATTATAGTTAATAATATAGTATGTACTTGAAAATTGCTAACATATTACATTTTAAATGTTCTTACCACAGAAACATGATAAATATGTGAGGTAATGTATGTGTTTATTATGCTTAGTCATTACACAATGTATACACATATCAAAGCATTATTTTGTACATCATAAATATATACTACTTTTTTGGTTAAATCTTAATAAAGCTGAAAAAATTGTAAATACTCAGAGAGTAGAAAAATAAATAATTAAACAATGTTTGTAAATGCGCTAATTGCAAAAAATAAATAAATAAATAAATAAATAAATAAATAAATAAATAAAGGAATGAGGGAGAATAAGTATCCCCAAGTGCTCAGAAAGAGAATCATCTCTCAGAAATGTTATAGCTTCACTGGAAGAATGAAACTATACTTGTGCTTTCAAGCCCAAGTACACCATAGACAAAGGTTACAGAAAAAAGGCATCCCGGTGGAGAAAAGGAAGAAAAGCAAGGGTGTACCCAATGTGTTTGGTTGGATATGATAAAAGAGAACCCTGTTTCTGTTCCTTTAGTGACTTGACTGTGATGAAGTTGCTACTCTTAACACGTTCATTATGAGTTTCCTCTCATTAGTTGTATCAGGCTGACTTTCTTGTTACAGAAGGACAGAGTCCTAACAGTTTGGAGAGTATGCTTAAAAGGCTCAATGCTACCTTTGGTGGTACCACTTTCATAGTGGAAATGGTTGGTTTACCTTGTTTAGTTCATGTGGATGTTTGGGAAACAGTTGTTTCTACAATGAAAATGTTAAATTTCTTTCTTGGTTACATTCACGTCTGAATATATTCTGAGATTTCTAATTGAAAGGAAAAATTACCACTTTACGCTGATAAAATATAGCATTTGCAGGTAATTTCTAATGGAAAGACAGAACTAGTAGTCACCTGTGAAAATGGAGCGTTTGTGCTTATCAAAAGACCTTGAAACAAGGCCTCAGAGAACCAGCTGGCTTACAGCCTGTGGAAAAAGTCCAAATTACTCCTATATTTGCCAGATTCAGTGTAAAAATACTAGCCATGCTTGAAATGAATAGAGTTTGAGAAAAGACTGACCAAATCTGTCATGCAAAATTATTTTCACCATGTGAGTTAAAAAGATAAATAATTTAAATATTTTACTTCCATGTATATTTCATTGAAATTAGAAGAGCAAAATGAGAGGTGAGGGGTGAAACAGTTCTTTTTCTCCTTTTCTAGGTTTAGAAAAAATGATGTGCCATATGTCTCCAAGCCATATGTCTGCTGATTTTTTTTAATTCTTCTTTCAGCTAAAAAAAAAAAAAAAAAAAAAAAAAAATTGGCACTGACTTAATTTCTTGATGCTATGAATTCTATCTGGCTTGTTCCACTACTTTCTTTAAACTTTTCCTGTTCTCTGAAATAAGAGGGTCATGATATGGACTTTCTCTGGATTCGGTTCTAGCGACATATTGGCAAGAAAAACATCCTATCTGCAAATACCTGTTTATTTTAAAATGCATGGTGTTTTGTGGTGGGCAGAGTGGTAGGGTTTCCTTCCTGGAATAGAAAATACCAATTCTGTAAGAATTATCAAGGTGACTTGATTAAATGATTTTTTATTAAAATTGGAATTCGCAAATATTTATTCTTATTTATCATAACATGCCAAGTAACGATGTCCTTAGTTAATACTCTATAACTTAGTAATTGGTTTATCCGAAGTTATAAGAAATAAGGCCAAGTAAGAAACTTGAGATAATTGAGTAAAGGTGGTCTATAGGAAAAAATGCATTTTTGCACTTAGACTATTATTATGTTAGATTACTAAATATGCAAAAAATAACCATGGGAAAAATGATGAAGAGCCAAACTGGCTTGTCTGAAATGCCTATTCAGTAGTTCTCTAAAGTGTATGTATCTACCTGGAGCAGTGAAATAAACCTGGAACAGAAACTGCCACTGAGACATCTGCTCCTGCCTCAAATGAGCTTAGTAGGTATTGAAGTGTGTGTTTAATAGATAAATAAATGAAGCCATTTTAATTCAAACCACACTTTCTGATTGAAGTGAATAAAGGTTTGGATTCATGCCATTCGAGTTGAGGGAAGTTCAAACTGAGAATGAATTGGCCTCATACATTAATGGCTGGCATAGGGAAGACACAAAGCCACCACAAGATGGATTTTAGGATTAATCAAGTCAACACAATGCAGTAGAGAAAGCTCTCTAGATTTACATTATAAATACGTAGCTTTTCCTCTTGGTTTTACTTGTTTATTGGTTGTTGAAAACATTTAATGAAGCCCTACTATGTGCTGGACAATAGAGACGTAAACATGGAATGGCCCTAACTTTGAAAATCCTCTGGTAAACTGAGAGGGACAAACAGGTTATCCCAAGTCAATGTGACTCATGTTGTAAGTGAGATTTCTTCCAAGTTTTATGGGAGCAGAATAGCAAGAATACATCTGCTTTCAAAACTGTAAAAGGTTTTACAGAGAATGTAGAATGTGAAAACACCCAGATTTAGAATTTTAAATAGAGGAACAAATTCTGTGAAAACAAAAAAGAGAAGAGTTTGCTGTCCTTCGAGTATGAAGTGTTCTCCATGGATGCAGAGAATATGTCTGGGTTGTACCCAGTGATGGCAGATGAGATGGAGAACATGATTGGGTAGTACCCAGTAATGAGAGATTTGAAGGTAAACTGTAAAGCATCTCGTATGCTGTATATAAGGACTTGAATTAGTCCTACAGACAAGTAACACGTATGACCTAGACAAACTGATAGGTAACCAAGTACAGATCAAGGTGAGGTCTTCTTCTATTTTATGTAATTCCTATAGATGGGTGATGATATGGTTTGGCTGTGTGCCCAATCAAATCTTATCTTGAATTGTAATCCCATAATCCCAATGTGTTGTGGGAAGTAACCAGTGAGAGGTAATTGAATCATGGGGATGGTTTCCCCATGCTGATCTTGTGATAGTGAGTGATTTCTCATAAGATCTGATGGTTTTATTAGCATCTGGAATTTTCCCTGCTGCCACTCATTCTCTTTCCTGCTGCCCCATGAAGAGGTGCCTTCCACCATGATTGTATGTTTCCTGAGGCCTCCCCAGCCAGCTGGAGCTGAGAGTCAATTAATCCTCTTTTTCTAAAATAAATTATGCAATTTCGAGATATTTTTTCATAGTAACATGAGAATAAATTAATATGGGTAACACGAATATTTGTAGAAAAGAATGCTTGAAATATTACTGACTTTTAGTTTCTTTATCTTTAAGATAAGGAAGAGAGACAAAATTATTTCTGAGGTCCTTTTAGATCCACAGTCCTGTGAATGGTCAGTCTCATAGAATCTGTTCCTTAGTATTAATAATTCACTTATCAGATTGCCTTGATGCCTTGATATCGAATAATTTTCACCATTAAAGACATTTCTTTTGGATGTGTACACTCTTTGAGAAGGCAAATATTGAAGAATATTCTTATAGAAGATATAGTGTTATATATTGTAATATTAATAAGATAGTTGTCAGATTGGACAGACTTTTACAAGTACCAAGGAGAATATAAGCTACCCAAACAAGGTAATAAGGAATGGTTGTTATGGCCTTGTTAGAAAGTCTCGGAGAGACATCAGGAAAAGAAAGGTGAGGTAACTTAACTCTTTATGGGATGAGACGATTCCAGGATGTGTTAAAATCTTTGTGGTGTGTAAGTGGGTATATGCATATGTATTTATTGAGTTCAGAAGGAAGGTATCATGCAGAAAGTATCGATTTCCAGGACCAATTAAAGCTATTAATTTTAATTTGGTAATTATATATAGACATAGACTAAATAACCTTCTTTAGTGCTGCTTTCCTTTGAGTTTTTAAAACATAGCTAATTAGGTTCTGCCTCACTATCTTATCAGACAGGTAGAGTTGGTATTTGTACTTTCATACTGGATTAGTTAATGTTGACAGAGGAAATAAAGGCCTTATTTTGACCTTTCACTTTGTGCACCTTTTAAGGTGAAAAAGACAGACAGGCATTTTTTTTTTTTTCATGTTTCTCTCCTGCTGAGGGAAGCAGAGAGTGAGCGTACATAAGTCATTGATCAATAATAGTGCAAGAATACTGATAGTCATTGATAAACCTTTTGAAAAACTTATCTTATTTTGGGAAAAATAGTCATGTACACTCACATACCCCGAAAACATTTCCTCATTCAACCTTCAGGAAAAAATAAGTATCGACTGATCTCAGTTGTTAACTTCCTGAAGTAAAAAGAAATTATGACCCAAGTTTTTAAATCCAAATCAGGTGGATTAAATCCACCCTAAATTGGATTTTAAAACCCAAAGAATCAGACCTCCATCTCTCTCTGAGTTCCATGGCATAGCTTTAAAACCAGAAACTCAGAGCTCACTTCAAAATAAGAACAGGCTTCACTTCAAGAAGTGTTTCATGACATTAAGGGCAATATGAGATGCTCATTTTATATTGTGAATTATGTTTTCCATACATTGGTGATTATATATGCAAGAAAAGAAGCACATTCAAATACTCATATAATAAAAAAGCGCTCATTGAAATTTACATTAAATTCCTGTAATGATTTCCTTATAAGCAATTCAAAAGGTTTCTTTATTTCTAAAAAGGTTTTTGTTGTTTCTTCAATTTGTACCATCAAGTTGCATTGCAGAATGTACCTGTATATGTGGATGAATCTGTAGTCTTAGAGACTAAGCACAGTCTACTAATCCAGACTCTGACATGACTACAGTGATCTTGAATGACTTGATTAATTTCATTGACATATTCTTTCTCAGCAGAATGTGGCTAAACAATATTCTATTGCTTTTCTCACAGAATTGCTATGAGGCTGATGTGAGACAAAATTTATTAAAACTTTTTGTACATTGTAAAAATGCTACAAACTGTAATGATTTTCAACAAATGCTATCAAAGGTCTTGTTTGAAATGTAGCAATTAGCCTTACTATACTACAAATTTGTTTAAAATATAATTGTTTAAATTATGATTTCAGAAGCGTTCCCCAGTGCACATAATATGTGTACTCTCTCATTCCCGTTAAATAAAGATTGACGTTGCTTTTTTTTGGTTGTTCGTTGTTTTTTTTTTTTTTTTTTTTTTTTTTTTTTTTTTGAGATGGAGTTTCTCTCTTGTTGCCCAGGCTGGAGCGCAATGGCTCGATCAGGGCTCACTGCAACCTCTGCCTCCCGGGTTCAAGCAATTCTCCTGCCTCAGCCTCCCAAGTATCTGGGATTACAGGTGTGCACCACCACACTCTGCTAATTTTGTATTTTTAGTAGAGACGGGATTTCACCATGTTGGTCAGGCCTGTCTCTAACTCCTGACCTCAAATGATCCACCCACCTCTGCCTTCCCAAAGTGCTAGGATTAAAGGCATGAGCTACTGCACCCGGCCTGACTTGTTTTTTAACTGTAACTTTAAAATACAGGTCTAAGCACATCAAAGGCCATGACCACTAAATTCAATGCCTTGCTGATGAAAGCAGATGAAAGCTAGATAATATCTAGCTCATAGTATTTATAATGTACCATTTTTATAAATACTTCTATTGAAATGAAAACTAAGAAATGTAATAATAAGAACTTTAAATAAAATCTTCAATTCAATGTTTGATATTTATAAATGTAATTTAAATTTATATTTTTCTTCTCTACTCAAATTCTAGCTGGCAGCCCTAAGCAAACTCGGATAGAGTACTGAATGTAATCTTCCAACCTGACAGTTTGGTCAGAATCAATCTATTCATTTTTTTCACAGTCCAACCGATCTGGATATATAACGTGGTTGAATTTTATTGGGAATAACAGAAAGCAAAATAGATCAAACTCAATTTTGTTAAAAATGGCATATTTTAATATGTGAGTTTTGCCAGGATGTGACTTGAAACTGCTTTTATGCTAAATATAATTTGACAGAAATGACAGCATATGGACTTCCAGTTATCATTTATTGTATCGTTCTTTGGCTTCGCTTTTTTGTATTCTCTGAATATAAAAAATTCGGTACTAAATACGTGTCTTGAAATAGCAATAGGGTTTGGCAGTGGCAGCATCACAAAACAGAATCAAATGTAGTATCTAAGGAGAACTCTGAAGCAAAACAAGCATGAACTGCGTAAACTAAACCCATTAGTTCACTATGTACACATCTGCATACTGAATTCTATCCTGGTTATTCAAATGATCACCTCCAAAAGAACATTAGGGAATCAAGAATAACAGCTGATAGATTTTACTTCTGCTTATTAACGATGAGTCAACAAAAACCAAGAGATTTGTAAACAATTTAGATCTTCAGAATAGAGTTAGGCAGATTATCTACTTGCTAACATTTGTGTTCCTAAAAGTTCAAGAGCTTACTTGTAACAAATAAGTGGCATTTAAAACTCAATACGTACCATTTGACTTCCAAATTCTTTAAATATGTAACTTTGATACCTAATAAAAACTTCTGAACTTCTTGATTCAAGCAAGAACTGAAACTGAATATCATATTGTACTGAATGGAGTTATATTGGTTGAATAGATTGCTGACACCGTCTATAAATATTGTGCATCTTTGTTCATGAAAATATCATCATCTAATGCATAATCAGCACATCCATGAGCAAAGAATTATATCTTTGAACTGAGTCTCATCTTTTAAAAACATTACCAATTTTTTAAACAAGTAATTACTTTTTTGTAGAGTTTTAAAAAATGTATCAAGACATCTATAATATTAAGGAATGTTAATAGTGTATCTATACTGAATTTCCTCATATACTCACACAAAAAGGGATTGTCCTCAAATGTAAAAATATATGCTAACAAAAAATTATTACCATAGGTGATATCGCTTTACATGTTGAAAATAGTGAATTTAGTTTATTGCCAAAATCGAGATGTGAATACATGTTAATTTATATACACTAATTAAGCAACATAGTCTTATTCATAAAACATATACTTAAATTATGTGCTCTGTGTTAGTATATTGGGTGAGTACCATGCTGAAATCTTAGTAGCTTTTGCTTTGTATCTCACAATTTTTTTTGTTTATTCCAGAATTAACACAGTTGGATTATATATCTATATCTGGTTAGGAAAACGGGGCTTAAGTATTATGTGAATATGGTGCTTAATATAAGAATCTTTGTCCTATATTAAGGCAGAGCTAGGGGAGCAAATATCTGAAAACCTATGGCTGTAGTATTGGGGAAAAAGCCAACCTGGCATCAGCCTTTAGTACTGAGGCAGAATAAGAAACTTTGCAAGAGAGGAATGCAAGAAATGCTTGTGCCATAATGGTGTTGCAGAACTCTGTGAACCACTATGATTCCAAAGTGGCAGCTAATGAAGAATCTGGAAGCTTGTTGCATTTGACCACTCTGGCTTCTGATAACAATAGGCTCTGATTTGCTGAGATTCCCAAACTCATGAATGTTCTTCACTTTGACAAATTCAAACTTAAAAATATACAAGGAAGGAGTTCTGGGAACACAGTTTCTGATCTTAGAAGAGACAGGTGGTGATAATGCCAGGTTGACAATGACCAATCCAGCACATAGTGAAACTCAAAAACAGTTTTTTTTTTTTCTTTTTTTTTTTTCTTTTTTGGCAGGGGGCGAGGGGACTGGGGGGAAAGGAGAATCAAAGTTATATATTTTATTCTTATTTTTATTTCTATTCCAATTATACCTAAATGACCATGTAAATTGTTTCTGTGAAAAAATGATAAACACCTATTTTCGGAGCCTGTGTTCCAGTAAGCAGAAAAGAGTTTGGATTCCTGGTTATGAAATTAAGAAATATGTATGTAACAAAGTTTTAGAGATTGGGAAGTTCTACTGGCTAGCTGCTTATTCTTTACAAATCCATAGCTGCCAAAATCCAATGTGCTTTTCTGCTCCTTCAATCCTTTTGTGGCTACAAGTTCCTACACTTATGTGGTCAAGTGCAACAAGCTTCTAGATTCTTCACTAGCTGCCACTTTGCAGCCATAGTGCTTCACAGTTATGCAACATCATCATGGTTGTACTTAAAGAAGCAGTACTTGGGGCCAGGCGCGGTGGCTCAAGCCTGTAATCCCAGCACTTTGGGAGGCCGAGACGGGCGGATCACGAGGTCAGGAGATCGAGACCATCCTGGCTAACACGGTGAAACCCCGTCTCTACTAAAAAATACAAAAAACTAGCCAGGTAAGGTGGCAGACGCCTGTAGTCCCAGCTGCTTGGGAGGCTGAGGCAGGAGAATGGCCTAAATCCGGGAGGCGGAGCTTGCAGTGAGCTGAGATCCGGCCACTGCACTCCAGCCTGGGCGACAGAGCGAGACTCCATCTCAAAAAAAAAAAAAAAAAAAAAAAAAAAAAAAAAGAAGCAGTACTTGATGCATGTTAAGAACTCAAAATATCTAGCACATTTTCTTGTTATGTAGATATATGTTTAAAGTTGTGTCTAGAATAGTATAGCATGTTATTTAGCAGTACTTTTATTTGTACCAAGAAAACAAAAACCCTTAATTTGAATTTTATCCTTTCCATTTATTATGTGACCCAAACAAAATACTAAATATCTTTAAGGCATCATTTCAAAAATATGGCTAATAATGTTGCCGATCCCCCACCCTCCCGCCCCCAGTAAAAAAGCTTTCTGGTCGGGCACAGTGGTTCATGCTTGTAATCCCAGCACTCTGGGAGGCCAAGGCAGGCATATCACGAGGTCAGGAGTTCGAGACAATCCTGGCTAATGTGGAGAAGCCCTGTCTCTACTAAAAAATAAAAATAAAAAATTAGCTGGGCGTGGTGGTGGGCACCTGTAGTCCCAGCTACTCGGGAAGCTGAGGCAGGAGAATGGCATGAACCTGGGAGATAGAGCTTGCAGTGAGCCGAGATCACGCCATTGCACTCCAGCCTGGGCGACAGAGTGAAACTCTGTCTCAAAAATAATAACAATAATGATTAATAAAAAAGTAAAATAAGAAAAGCTTTCTGTGGCTATAATTAATTTTGCCAAAACTTGAGGAGTCTCTTTACTCACTCTTCCCAGTGGGTACAAGAGTGAATTATTGGAATGATGAGTTGGGGAAAATAAAATGTAGTGATGAATATCATTCTTCCCTTCTTCCTCTTGGGGACTGTGACCCCATGTAGAGAATGCTCCATCCAGGAACTGTGAAGGTATTTCTAGTTGACTCTAGGGTTTATTGTCAATAAGCCTAGTTTCTTTTCAGATCAAAATTTGTGTACTTCAATTTGGCCTCTTTTCAAAGTGATACTTTAGTATTTCAACTTTGTATTTTTTTATTTTTACTTATCAGCACGTACAGAATGTGGGAAGTAAGATGAAAGTGATTGGGCCCTTTCAGAAACCCCAATCTCCACTTTGTAGAATTGTATTAGCATTAACTAAAATAATTCAGTACCAGTGCATTTAATAAAATTCAATAAATATGTTGGTTACTGTTACTATAGGTCATTCTGAAATTAAATATCCATGGGCCGGTTATTTGTGCTTTAGTTGGTATAATATTCGTAATATACATTACTTTTCCAAATACTGCTATCCTAACATAGTTTTGATCAAATGTTGAAGACTTTTGTGGAAAAAGAGAAGGATAACTTGTACTAAAATATTTTGCTCTAATGATTTTTTAAGGAATAATATAATACAGTGCAAACTTATGGATACCTGGGGATCTTCTACACCACCTCCCCTGCCTCAAACTGATTCATAGTGTTTGATATACTAAACACAGTAAGAAACTTGAGATTTTCCCCTGCAGAATGGAAATATTTGTATTCTTTATTTTATAAAGATGCAAAGGTGTTGGCAATGTCTACCAGTATGGGGTCAATGAAATATCTTAGGCTTTATTTTAATGAACTCTAATCAGTTTAGCCCAATGAACTCTAATAGACTTAACCCTTGCTTACTTTTTGAGTTCTTATGTTTTACAGAGATGGCTCAAGAAACTTCTCTGGGTGACAAATGATTTTTACAATAGCGTATTGTCTCCAAATCATGCTCTCAAGCTTTCTGTATAAAGTTTTTGTTTCTCCTAGTTGTGAATAAACATTTCCAAATTATATTTAAAACATTTATTTTGAATAAAAACTTATTTATTTAACCTTGATTGTGAAAAAATGCATGAATTACTATATCGATCATGTGAATTGATAGAATGAATTACTGTCAAGTAAAGATAATAGCAATATTGCTGAGTGCCTACTATGTAGCAGGCAGCCTTGTTATCATTCCTACTTTAGAGATAAAGAAAAGATGAGTCAGGAGTGTGGCTCATCCCTATAATCCTAGCACTTTGGGAGACAAGGAGGAAGGATTGTTTGAGCTTGGGAGGTCAAGGCTTCCATGAGCCATGATTGCACCACTGCATTTCAGCTTAGGTGACAGAGAGTCTACCTCAATGAAACAAAGAAAGAATAAAGTGGTGATGGACAGAGACTCTAGCTGAAAGAAAGAAAGAAAGAAGAAAAGAGCCGGGCGCGGTGGCTCAAGCCTGTAATCCCAGCACTTTGGGAGGCCGAGACGGGCGGATCACAAGGTCAGGGGATCGAGACCATCCTGGCTAACATGGTGAAACCCCGTCTCTACTAAAAAAATACAAAAAACTAGCCGGGCGTGGTGGCCGGCGCCTGTAGTCCCAGCTGCTCGGGAGGCTGAGGCAGGAGAATGGCGTGAACCCAGGAGGCAGAGCTTGCAGTGAGCTGAGATCCGGCCACTGCACTCCAGCCTGGGCGACAGAGCAAGACTCCGTCTCAAAAAAAAAAAAAAAAAAAAAAAAAAAAAAAAAAAAAAAAAAAGAAAGAAGAAAAGAAGAAAGAAAGAAAGAAAGAAAGAAAGAAAGAAAGAAAGAAAGGGAGAGAGAAAGAAAGAAAGATAAAGAGGAAGGAAGGAAAAGAAAGAAAGTAAAGAATGAAAAGAATGGAAAGAAAGAAAAAGAAAGAAAGAAAGAAAGAAAGAAAGAAAGAAAGAAAGAAAGAAAAAGAAAGAAAGAAAGAAAAGAAAGAAGAAAGAGAAAGAAAGAGAGAAGGAGGGAGGGAGGGAAGGAAGGAAGAGAAAGAAATAAGGAAAGAAAGAAAGAAAAAGAAATGGTGACACAGAATTGCTAAGTAATTTCACTAAGATTGCACAGCTATCTACTGTGCAACTGGGATTAGTGCTCAGAGATTACTCCAATAAGCATATACTCTTCATGATTATACCACACCGTTTTTTTTTTGACCTATGTCTTCAATAGCAGTGTTATAAAGCTTAATTGTGTTTTCTTAAACACCTTAATTCTAAAAAACCACATATTCTACTTCACCTTCTTTGAATGAAGCAGGCTAGAATATATTGATAGTGTAGACTAAACATATAAAAATATTTAATTCTGCTATGGAAATAAATGGGGGAAAAACAAGGAGGATTTATGATACTAAGTACAGAAGAAAATAGCTTGTGAGACACAGAAGTAAGCAGAGTACCTATGTGATGAATAGTTAAAAATGGTGGAACAATGGCCGGGCGCGGTGGCTCAAGCCTGTAATCCCAGCACTTTGGGAGGCCGAGACGGGCGGATCACGAGGTCAGGAGATCGAGACCATCCTGGCTAACACGGTGAAACCCCGTCTCTACTAAAAACACAAAAAATGAGCCGGGCGAGGTGGCGGGCGCCTGTAGTCCCCAGCTACTCAGGAGGCTGAGGCAGGAGAATGGCGTAAACTCGGGAGGCGGAGCTTGCAGTGAGCTGAGATCTGGCCACTGCACTCCAGTCCGGGCAACAGAGCGAGACAAATGAGAAAATTACTTATACATGGTAAAGAATGGAAAGACTGCATATGCATCAAATATTCATGATTCACCAAATATGCATATGAGGTATATAAGGCACTCAATATTTATTGCATTGAAAATCAGCCACCTATTGGTGACATCCAATCCGCCCCACAGACCCTCTGTCCAAGAAGTACAGATATAGTGTATCTATACTGAATTTGCTTATTGGCCAGGCATCATTGCCCCTTCATCTTTCTAATAGAGCAGGTGACCTGAAGTGTCTCACACATATTAGGCCACTTTACTCTTAGACCTTAGCTCTGGTTCTTGTAATCATGCCATCTGTAGAGAAAGTTGATGTGGCTGAGTTAGATGAGAAAAAGACAAAAGAGTGAACTAATTCAGACAGTTCATATGAGCTCTGTGTGACCCAATATTCAGGTCATGTGACCTTTCATCTGTTTGTACCTTGTTCTTCCTGGGTTAATGTAATCTTCCTCCACTTCTCACTGTATATTTTAGACTGATATAATTATCTATGTGACTTGAACATCTTAAAAGAAAAAGAAGTGTCTTTAATTTCAAGTGCGGTTATTAGTCAAGATTAAACAACATATGTAATAATGCTATTAGAATAAGAATAGTAAATAATGTATGCCTATGTTAGCAAACATTTTTTTGGAAGGTGATTTTGGTATGAAAAAACAAGTTGGCTAATCAAAAGCTGACTCAAAGAAAATAATGATTCATTATTAGAATCTGTCTGCAAGCTAAATAAAAAAATGAAGAACTCCAAAAATTCATCAAAGTTTGATTTAATTTGCATTTGAGTAAATATAAAATTTATCATCTGTTTGCTTCCAAAATTGTATTGTGTTGTCTTTTGAGAATGTGTACTTGACATTGGATAGATAAGCAAAATTTCAATTTTCTGTGTATTTGGACCATTTTCACATTTTGTTAGGTTTGGTATAAATTGTAAACTTGGCCTTACAGCACTCTTTCTAGAATTGACCTAAAATATTTAGTCCAAGAAAAAAGGCATACTTATAAAATCACCACTTTACACTGACGCAGCAGAAAATAAGTTTCTAGTTTGCTTCTATTCCAGTGAAGGAAAAATTAAATATTTTCTTCTTTGCCATAGAGTAAAAATATAACTTAATACTTTTATGGAACAGACTTGAGAACTTGAAGGATAAATCTAGGTCTACACTTTAACATATATCATCTTGTTCAATTTCAAGCAGAGTTACATAATGAAAAAAATTGTTTTTGATTTTCTAAAATGAAAACTGGTAACACTTTAAAGGATAGAACTTCCCTAAGGGAAATAAAAGTGTTGGTTCATACTGAACATTTGTTCAGGTATTAAAACACAGAAGCCAAATGTCCTATAAACGGCAAGGTGCCCTAATAACAGTCCTGGAGGCTCAGAAAGATGTGTGTCTGGTAAATGAGGCAGAGGAAAAATCTGGACCAGTGACAGAAAAAAACTTACTAGAATAGTTCACCACCCATTGTTTCTGTTGTTTAATGTCATTTCTAAGACTTCAAGAAAACTAGTCTAGTAAGTTCAGGCCACACTTCAATGTCATAACTGCCATGGATCTAAGAACAAACTCAAGTTCAGACCATGTTCATGTTACTGAAACAACATTACAGCAATATTGCATTATGTTTGAGTTTGAGGGTTGAGAGGGGCAATTCACATAAGAAAAGAGAAAAGTATTTTCTAATAGAGACAGCACCACAGGAAGCTGTACCTGGAGTGGCATGGGAGTAATACTTCATTGAACGGCCGAAAAAAAAAAAAAAAAAAAAAAAACAACACATAAACCTCAACAAACACCTGGCACATTGTGCTGTCACTGACATCAAAACAGCACCCCAGAGAATGATCTAACTTAGTATCATCTTTCCTATTAGAAGAATATTAATATTTACGTGTCATTTATACATTAATTTTTGAATTCTGCTTCTAATTTTTTGAACTTCATAAATCAATTGAAATGCATTCAGAATGGTTTGCTATTTCCACATAAAATTCAGAGAGTTTGGAATTATTATTTCTGAGATTTTTATCTTTTATCCTCTGATGAATAATTCAACTTGGGATTGAATTTTGTCTTAAACACTAGTTCTCTGTGAAGGCTGTTCAATCAACTAAGGGAATATGTGAGCATCATTCTTTGTTCCACACAACATTTTGAAAAGACAAATATTTTAGGCAAGAGCAGAGATACTTTGCTCTAGGTCAGAGGTTCAGGAATCTAGCGTTGGAGATGGTAGCTTCAGATTAGGAAGATGAGAAAACTTCTGAAAGAGGTAAACATGATGTGCTTCTGTAAACTGCATGCCTGTATCAAAACATCTCATGTACCCCCACAAATATAGATACCTACTATATACCCACAAAAATTGTTTTGGAAAATTAAAATGGTAAAAATATTTTTTAAAAAAAGTAAGTTGGAAAATTATCCCCTCTCAATTTGGGAGCAATAATAGAAAATGGAGAAAGAAGATCTCCAAAACTTCCTTTGATAAATGTGGTACATTAGCATTATTTGCTTATTATGTCCTCCTTGTTTAGTTCATCCAGAATAAATTTTAAAGAAGTGGCTGGTTCTGATGAACAGGAAGCTTAGGAATTAGCCAAGAGCATTGCTCATGGCAGGATACGGCCAAGAGAAGGTGGCCTATATAACAAAAGCAGACTTAGGTAATGCACAATAAAGTGAACTATGGTAGAAAGGTAGAGGTGAGTTCCTATCAAGCAGAGAAATTGTAATATCAATCTATCTAACTTCAAACAGCATATTAGTGCAAAAATTGGAGAATACACAATGAAATTGGAATCATGGAGTATGAAGAATAATTGAAGCATATTGTTTTAGATATAAGGTAATAAAAGCTGAGAAAAGAATTCCTTCAGGAATGGGATACCTTATGCTGTGTTGATTCAGAATTAAACAAGCAAACAAAACATGAAAACATTTAAGGAAAATTCAAGATTCGATAAGAACTTGAGAATAAATAAAGTAAAATAAAAAGTATTTATTTCCCTCTTCCTTCAATTTTCCCTATATATTTTTTGATAGCTAAGCTAGTGGAAAAGTTAGATAGTAGTTATAGCAGGGGACAATAAGAAGACTTTACCTTCAGAAATGCCTGGAATTCTGGAGACACATTCTAAAATTATTATAAATCAAGCAGGTGAAGGAATGGTACAGGCATACTTCTCCTTGCAGTTATAAAGAAGGGAAAGACCCAGAATGAAATAATTAAAATAAATTCTTAATTTATATTAGGAATATAAAACAACAACCTAGGTTTTATTGATTAAAAATTTGATCCAGAGTATCACATTAAAATGTAGAAACTTTTTACATGGAGAAACAGAGGGTTTTTTAGTTCAAACTTTGTTCGAACAGTATACAGGGTTATGGAAAAAACAAATCAATAGTTTCAGTAATATTTATCAAATTCCTTATTTATAACTGAGTATCTATAAATGAACAGATGAGTAGGTGCTCAATAAGTATTATATCAATCACAGCAAAAAAATGCTAGAACAACATAGAGAAAGGAGCAAGTAATTCTGTTGGGGTATTAAGGGATAGTATGGGCATAAATGAGCTAATTAGAAGGCAAAATTTCCATGACATGTTATTATTGGAATAGGATTCTGCCTGAGAGAGAACATGGTGTCTGTGTTGGTGTGTGTGTCTGTGCTAAAGGTGGCAAGGTCAGAGAAGGAAGGAAGTCTCTTTTCTCTTTTCTTCAGTATAAATTGCTTGAATGAAGGAAAGCAAGAGAGTACAACTTGCTTTGTGTTCATCAGACACAACTGTGAGACTAATGGATAGGATTTTGGGGTAGAAGGAGACAGGAGGTCTTACTGGAAGAAGGGGAAATATGATGAAAAATTAAAACATAATATGACAGAAAATGAATGTACAGTATGATGTGATATGATAAAAAATAGTATGCATAACATTCTAGGATGGTTGAGGAAGGCAAACTGGAAGATAGGATGACTTGCCAAGAAGTAGGGAGACATTTCAGTGACTGGAGTATGGATGAGGAGGAAGCTGAGCCTGCAATGAAGAGCCAGAAAGATTGAAGGTCATGTGAGATGGAGTCAGAAAGAAAGTAGACGGCCGTGTGGGGAGCGTAATCCATGCTTGTGTGTGTGGGGGTGTGCCTACATATGCTGTAGCTAAATTTGCAAAAATGAGTGTGACTTGATCTTCTTCGAAAGATGGGATGAATCTTAAGATCTGAAACATACCTAGGGCAGAATCAAGTCAGCATGCATGGTACTAAAGAATTAATCCCACAAAAGTAGACATATGAATTATCAGATCCAACATTGAATTTACCTGCTGAGATTAAATTGTGCTAACATCTGAAACAAGAAACCAGAGGGGCCATGGTTAACTGGGGTTAGGGTTGGTTAGGATCAAAAGTGAAGTGTACTTTGAGTTTTGTTGAGAAATTTTATTTTTAATTTTTGTAGGTATATAGTAGATGTATATATTTTTGGGATACATGAGATGTTTTGATACAGACATGCAACATGAAATAAGCACACCGTGGAGAATGAGGTATTCATCCCCTCGAGTATTTATCCTTTGAGTTACAATCAATCCAGCTACACTCTTTAAGTTATTTAAAAATATAGAATGAAGTTATTATTGACTATAGTCACCTTGTTTTGCTATCAAATAGTAGGTCTTATTCATTTTTTTCTTTTCTTTTTTTTGGTACCCATTAACCATTTTCACCTCTCCAAAATCCCTCACTGCTCTTCCAAGCCTCTGATAACCATCCTTCCACTTTTTATGTCCAGGAGTTCAATTGCTGTGCTTTTTAGATCCTACAAATAAGTGAGAACATGCAATGCTTGTCCTTCTGTGCCTGACTTAGCTCTATTCTGAAGATCCAACTCAGAAACAGGCAGGAATGCCAGGCTGTGCCTTCCCTCTTGTTTTTTCTCTCTCTCACTGGAAATCATGTAGCCAACAAAAACATCTATAGGAAAATAAAAATAACTTTATTTTATTTCATCCTTTTTTATCTTTAGGTAGTTAAAAATCTTCTAGTCTACCACACACAAGCACACCCCCGCACACACACATGACACATTCAAGTCTTGTGTTCTGCCTTAGTTAATCTGTTTATTTATATTCCCTCCTTTGATATCCAAGTGACACATGATATGTGCATGCACGGTCACCATGCTGAGTCCCATCAATTGCAGGACACATTGCCCCTGGTGGCCCAATAGTGATTCTCATTCTCATCTTATACATAAGTCTAAAGTAGAGGTGAATGTAATAAACCGTCTTAGATAAGAAGTTAAAAAAAATGTAAAGTATGATAGAGCAGGTGAATATCCCAGTTTTCTACACAAAACCAAGCAAACAATAGACTGCGTTTATTACAGACTTTGTTAAGCATTATTCATAACATACTGAGAAAATGTGGAGGCAATATTGCTTCCTGAATTACATAATTCATAAAACTAGGTAAAAAATATGTACCACAAAACTCAGACTTCCTAAGGTTTTATTCCCACTGTTTGGTTATAATCGTTGCTGAAACAGGGAGATAGTGAGCCACAGTGCTCCACTTGGAATATATGTTTAGTTCAGGCAATCCGTTAGGGGATCTGTTTGAATGCTTCTGTCATATTAAAAAATCAAATATTATATATAATGCTGTACCAAAGGTTATGATTATATAAATTCTATATAAAGGCAATATTCTGTTTTTGAGTCTTCCTTAATGTACTGGTTCCTACAAATATCTGCAGACACTCTCCTAAAGATTTTGAATTTTTAATATTAAAATATATATTTTCATTAAACAGCAGCAATGTAAGATTAAATAGATTTTATCTGAGATTTCTTTGAGAGAAATCACTGCCCTGTATGCAATACTCTGTCTCTAAATAGTCATTCTTAGGAAGTGAACAAGTGCTCAGTAGTTTAGATCATTGGCAAGAGAGAATTAAACATCAAGAGAATTAAAAACTATTGGTAATTTTAAAACAGAAAATTATAGATGGGCATTTTGTGATTATAAGTATCTTTGAGAGTACCTGGATATTGAAGTTGAACTAATACTTAAGATAAATGCTTCAAGAATATACGCTAAACTGATGTACTAGGTAGTGCAAAAGCCTGTTTATTTCCATTTATGAACTAAAAGACCCTCTACTTCTTTATATTGCTGCCAATGAGCGAAATTTTTCAATTTGTTTCCATGATTAAGCAAATTACTATAAATTAGACACTTCACTGTCAAGCCTACCCAGATTATACCCATGGTTGAGACATCACATTGAAGAGACACCTGCTTTCTTCTATAATTCCTTTCTATAGCTTTTATTTGTGAGTTGATAAGAGATGGCCATTAGCATCTTTAAACATTAGCAAAAAGATTATTGAATTCACTACTGCCCTCCAGAAAAAATAGAGCAGAGCCCCTAAAGAGTGCACTCCCAAAAAGTAGGGACTAGAATTGGTACATTTTTATTGAGTATGCATTTAGGGGACAGAATTGAAAGTGTTAGAGAATTATGTGCATCCTTGAGGCACCCTGGGGATAAGCTGGGGAAGCAGGTGGTGGCAAAATACATATTTATTTCCAATACAGTCTAGTAGACAGAAGACACTTAACTGGTAGTTAGATTGTCTCAGTTGTAGTCCCAATCCAAACGCTTTTATGTGTATGTATTTTTTTTTTTTTTTTCAGAGACAGAGTTTCACTCTGTTCCCCATGCTGGAATGCAGTGGTGTGATCATAACTCACTGCAGCCTCAAGTTCCTGGGCTTAAGTAATCATCCTGCCTTAGCCTCCTGAGTAGCTGGGCTACAGGCATGTACCACCAACCCTGGCTATTAATTCTTATATTCTGAATGTTGTTGAATAATATCCTATCATGTTATAGCATAAAGGTTGTATTAGTTCTATTTCTCTAGGGAAATAGAACCAACAAGAAATATAGATAGATAGATAGATAGATAGATAGATAGATAGATAGATAGAAATAGATAGAAGAGATTTATTATGGTAGTTGGCACACACAATTATGGAGCCTGAGAGGTCTCACAATATGCCATTTGCAAGCTCCAGATGCAGGAAAACCAGTGGTATAATTAATTCCTAGGCTGAAGGCCTAAGAAGAGGGTTGGTTGGGGTCAGGTGTTGGAGGCATGGTTGGTGTAAGTATTGAAGTCAAAAGGCCCAAGAACTGAGACATTCAATGTTCAAAGTCAGGAGAAGATGAAAGTCCAATGTCAATGAGGAAGAGAAAATTTATCCTTCTTGCACCTTTTTTGTTCTGCCTGGATGCTCAATATATTGGATGGTGCCTGCCCACATTGGTGGGGGCAAATCTTCCTTTCTCAGTTCACTGAATCAAATGTTAATAACTTCCAAAAAACACCCCACAGACAAACCCAGAAATAATATTTTACCAGTTACCTGGGCATTTCTTAACCTGGTCAAGTTGACATTGAATTTATCATCACAAATGATTTCATCTGTAACATGATATTTTGAAATTAGATACAGCCTCTGCCAATTTGAAAATAGAAAAGGTTGGCTGGACAAGGTGGCTCATGCATGTAATCCAAGCACTTTGGAAGGCTGAAGTGAGTGGATCACTTGAGGCCAGGAGTTCGAGACCAGCCTGGCCAATATGGTGAAGCCCCATCTTTATTAAAAAATACAAAAATTAGCGGGGCATGGTGGCACATGCCTGTAATCCCAGCTACTCAGGCGGTTGAGACACCAGAATTGTTTGAACACGGGAGTCAGAAGTTGAAGTGAGCAGAGATTGCGCCACTGCACTTCATCCTGAGCAACAGACTGAGACCCTGTCACAAAAGAAAAGTTATATACAAGGTACGTATAAATAATACCAGCATTCTAGTGAACAAATACTTTAGCATTCCATGAAAAATATTGTCAAATAAAGACCAAGTGTATATTTTGGAAAAGGTGAAGAGATTGACATTCTTTGAACATTTACTATGTACAAGGCATTATACAAAGTTTTTTATTTAAATAATCTTTAGTTCCATCAAGATCTCTAAGATATTTAAAGAGGTAGTAATTTGCCATTTTATACAGGTGGATTAATTCCAAAACAATAACAAAAAAAATTAAGAGAAAACTCTCTGCAGATGAGAAAGAAAATGGTTATTGAAAACATTGAAATGAAAAAAGATGGACTGAGTAACATTGTAGATGATTATTTAGCCTAAGGAATGAACTTGGAAGCTTTATATCTAATGTGCAAATTTTAGTCATTTTAATAATTCACCGATGCACTTAAGATGCTTTGGGGCTGAGTGGATGGGCTTTTCTAGATATAGGATCATGTCATCCGTACACAAGCCAATTTTAGCAAAGCCTCAGTTTACAAAATCAATGTGCAGGATCGCAAGCATTCTTATACACCAACAATAGACAACTGGAGAGCCAAATCATGAGTAAATTCCTTTTCACAATTGCCACAAAGAGAATAAAATACCTAGGAATACAGCTAACAAGGGAAGCAAAGAACATCTTCAAGAAGAACTACAAACCACTGCTCAAGGAAATCAGAGAGGACACAAGCAGATGAAAAAACATTCCATGCTCATATATAGGAAGAATAAATATCATCAAAATGGCCATACTGCCCAAAGTAATTTAGAGATTGAGTATGATTCTCATTTAGCTAATATTGATATTCTTCACAGAATTAGAAAACAAACTATTTTAAAATTTACATGGAACCAAAAAAGAGCTCATACATCCAAGACAATCCTAAGCAAAAAGAACAAAGCTGGAGGAGGCATCACACTACTCTACTTCACACTATACTACACGCCTACAGTAACCAAAGCACCGTGGTACTGATACAAAGACAGGCACACAGGCCATTGGAACAGAATAGAGAACTCAGAAATAAAACTGCACATCTACAGCCATCTGATCTTGGACAAACCTGACAAAAACAAGCAATGGGGAAAGGATGGTGCTAGGAGAACTGGCTAGCCATATGCAGAAAATCAAAACTGGATCCCTTCATTACACATCATACAAAAATTAACTCAAGATGGATTACACAGTTAAACATAAAACCCAGGACTATAAAAATCCTAGAAGAAAACCTAGGTAATACCATTCAGGACATAGGCATGAGCAAATATTTTATGATTAAATCGCCAAAAGCAATTGCAACAAAAGCAAACATCGGCAAATGGGATCTAATTAAACTAAAGCACAGCAAAAGAAACTATTATCAAAGTGAACAGACAACCTACAGAATGGGAGAAAATTTTTGCAATCTATCCATCTGACAAAGATCTAATATCCAGAATCTACAAGGAACTTAAGCAAATTTGTAATAAAAAAGCATTAAAAAGTGGGCAAAGGATATGAATAGACACTTCTCAAGAAAAGACATACATGCAGCCAATGCATATGAAAAAAAGATCAACATCACTGATCATTAGAGAAGTGCAAATCAAAACCACAATGAGATACCATCTCATACTGGTCAGAATGGCAGTTATTAAAAATTCGAGAAACAACAGATGTTGCAGAGAAATAGAAACGCTGTTACACCATTGGTGGTAATGTAATTAGTTCAACCATCGTGGAAGTCAGTGTGGTGATTCCTCAAAGATTTAGAACTGAAAATGTTATTTGACCCAGCAATGCCATTACTGTGTGTATACCCAGAGGAATATAAATTATTCTCTTATAAAGATACATGCAAGCGTGTGTCTATTGCAGCACTATTCACAATAGCAAAGACATGGAATCACCCAAATTCCAAGGACAGACTGGATAAAGAAAATGTGGTACATATACACCATGGAATACTATGTAGCTGTAGAAAGGAATGAGATCATACCCTTTTCAGGGACATGAAATAGCTGGAAGCCACTATCCTCAGCAGACTAACAGGATCAGAAAACAAAACCAAATGCTGCATGTTTTCCCTTATAAGTGGGAGTTGATCAGTGAGAACACACGGACACAGGGAGGGGAACAACACTCACGGGGGCTTGTTGGGAGAGGGTTGGGGAGGAGAGCATTAGGGAAAAGAGCCAATGCGTGCTTAATATTTAGGTGATGGATTGATAGGTGCTGCAAACCACCATGGCACACATTTACCTATGTAACAAACCTGCATATCCTGCACATGTACCCTGGAACTTAAAAAAAAAAAAAAAAATCACCAATCCATTTTTTTTTAAGTTTCTCAAATGCATTCAACACGATGGATTTAATCTTTGCTTTTTGTGAGGGTTAGGGAAGATTGGAATGGAATGCTTGTATTTTGATCTTGTTTTCAGAAAGCTTACAGTTGAGCAGGGCACATAGGCCATGTCAAAAGTAATAAAAGTGTGAAGCTAATTATTTTACATTGAGTCTCTTCCTTTATGTATTGGAATGATGTACCCACACTCTTTGCCATGTAACTTAGCAACACCTTTTACTATGGGTGTACTTTCCTAATTCATTGACTTGGAGACTGGTGAAATGACTTGCTTTGGTCAATGGAATGTGAATGGAAGTAACAGTGAGCAAATTGTCAGCAGAAGCCTCGAAGCATCCTCTGCTTTCTCATAACTCCTATGATCCATGATCAAACAAGCATTCCACAATAGCTGCTTTAGTCTAGGTCTCAGAATACATTTAGATGGAGGAGATAAGAATGAGAGACAAAGCCTGGAGTCTAGCCTAAACTAGCCAATATCAGCTTAGATTCATGGATAGGCAGTTGATTTTCACAGCAGAAAGAATATATGTTGTTGTGAGCTACCAAGATACTGAGATTGTTATTCAGCAAAACATGACTTACATAGTTCTCAAACTGCTTTTAGCAGGTGACGTTTGTTTATATTTTTAAAATTACAGAATTTTGTAGAGCTGAGTCAGGAGAATAGATGCGTTATATCACAAACTATTTCTCAGTTTTCTTTGAATGCTATTCTAATATTTAATTATAAGAATATTGGAATCTTGGATTTCTAAATGGCGAGTTGGACATATTCAGTGGTGATACTTTTAAATTTTATTTCAAAGCAAAATGTCCACAAAGGAGTGGTTTTTAGAATTTTTTTACTCAATATGTATTAAAACTGAATAATGTAACTTTTTTTATCAAAGATTATAAATCATAACTATTACATTATTCTTAAGTAATGTTACATTAATGCTACAATTTTCGATGCCACAAATCTTACTAAATCTATGTGCAGAGAACTACAAGGCTCTGTTCGCTTTTTTTCTACCTTGGTAGTACAGTCAGTATTGTATTGCTCTAAATAATGAGTGTTTTATTTTGGATCAGTGCTTCTCAGCTTTAAGGGCCATATGGCATAAAAACCACCCTGAAATCTTGTTAAAATGCAGATTCTAATTCAGTAGGTCTGGGATAAAGTCTGAGATTCTGCATTTCTAACAAGTTTCCAGATTATCCTGATGCTTCAAGTCCATGGAACACTCAGGGAGTAGCAGGGTCTTGGAATATAACTTAACAAACAAAAACCCTCAAAACATATCAATGAGACAGATGGCATTAAGTGACTATGTATGTATGTGGACTGCACAGAATTAAAGAGTAATCAAAGGTTTGAGAACATAGCTTTTATCACAGATATATTTAACAAATATTAAATTTAACTGCCATTAAGCCTACTAATATTAAACATAACTATTATTTTTGAGTAAATAAATACAGGATTTTCAGTTAACATGGCTTTTCTTTTGCTGTTATTTTAAAATGGCCAAAGATTTTATATCTATATCTACATATCATCTGCATTTATATTTGAAAAATATAAATGAAATGGTTTTAAATGTTAAAGGTATGTTTTAAAACTAGTTGGAGATAATAATTTTGCTATGTGAATTCCTGAGCATGCTTTTTTATGTTTTTGTTTTACTAGAAAATAGTTTAAAAAAAAAAAAGGAGAGAGAGAATATAGCAGAAATAATAATTGTCCTATAGAAGAATAATCATGACTAATTTTTTAACAGGAATTATGATTTTAGTTAACAGAGGTGAGAAATTTAATGTTTCACAAACCCTGATCAAATTAACTTCGTTTTATTCTGGATCTTATTGTACCGTATTATTTCTGGAAACAGTCAATTGCAGAAGCAGTCTTTCCTACCTCTCTCAGTTTCTCACACATCCTTTGTAATTTCACCAGGATTTAGCTTGCTCTTTGACCTCAGAAAATTCAGGTTCTCTCCACGTGCTATTTTCACTCATTTCAAACAGAAACATACATCTCTGAGCTTTATGTTTTGCAAAACAAAAGCTTTATTTTCCTTGGACTTTTATAACCCCTCAGATATCATTCTGTATTTTCTTCTTTGATTAAGCTTCATGTAACTGTGACTTGGTTTATTGTCTTACTCTCTTTTCCTGCTGTCCATTGGCTCTTCAGCTTGCTGCAATCTGGCTTCCATGAATCTGCATGACTAAAGGTCTAGAATTAGAGGGCACTTGAATGTTTTATTGATAGTCCAATGACATTCTAAGTCTTTTTTTTTTTTCACATTCTGTTATATTTTAGGTCATTGCTAACATGTTCCTTTTTGTGATTTACAGAGACTCAATTAAATTCCAGCTTATTTCCTCCTTCATTGACAGACTTTTCTTTCTTCCTCCTTGATCACCTATCCAGTGATGAAGTCCTGCTCATTTTCTTTCCTATACGAAAACAAGTGTGTCCCCTTTTTCAATTCTTAATCTCATGTCCAGTCCCTGCTCCATTCCTTACTTAGAACAACATCTCTGAAGGCATCCGTTCTTCAGTTTTGCCCCAGAAAACCAATCGTTCTTCACACTGGCAACAATTTTCTGCAATACAAATCTCATCATGTGAGTCCTCTATTTAAAACAATTGCAAGACTACCCATTGCCTATAGTACAAAATCCAAACTTCCAAATAGGGTTATATTTTGCTTTTGCTTATCTTTCCAAGCTCACTTCTCACTCCTATTCCCTCATACACTCTCCATAAACCATAATAAATTACTTCAGTTTCTATGTATCTAATTGATTTAAAAAAAATAAATTTCATAGAAAAGAATAATTTATTTTAAAATACAGTGGAAAAATACTTTAACAGAATCAGGCTGGGCGCGGTGGCTCAAGCCTGTAATCCCAGCACTTTGGGAGGTCGAGACGGGCGGATCACGAGGTCAGGAGATCGAGACCATCCTGGCGAACACGGTGAAACCCCGTCTCTACTAAAAATACAAAAAAAAAACTAGCCGGGCGAGGCGACGGGCGCCTGTAGTCCCACCTACTCGGGAGGCTGAGGCAGGAGAATGGCGTAAACCCGGGAGGCGGAGCTTGCAGTGAGCTGAGATCTGGCCACTGCACTCCAGCCTGGGCGACAGCAGAGCGAGACTCCGTCTCAACAACAACAACAAAAAAAAACAAAAAACAAACAAACAAACAAACAAACAAACAAACAAAAAAAACAGAATCAACTAATGATAAAGCCAATAGGAATAAGCTCAATAAGAAATATATAAGAGATATGTGAATGGAACTTTAAAATATTAAAGGGACAAAAAAACTTTTGAACAAATTCGTGTATATAGAGATTCAATATTATAAATATGTCATTTCTCCTTAATCTACAAATTTAAGAATGGTCAAAGGAAAATTAAGTCAATAGATTCTAAAGTTCACATGGAATAATACACTTCAAGAATGTCAAGGACATTCTAAAAAGGTTGGCGTATGGGAGGTGCCAAAAGATTAACTATGGCAAATCATAAAAATAAATCATAAGTAAGCCAGGGTGTAGTATATAATGAATTAAGAGGTGCTCAGTAATTGCATAGCATGATAATTCCTTTATTTTATTACATTTATGTCTATTAACAAATAGCATTCTCTTGAAAGATTACCTGACCTTATATTTTATGCTTGTAGAGATTTTAATTGCAGTGACAATACATCACTTTTTGATAGTTACACAGCATCCTGTGATATGCCAATTTCTCCTGGCTCCAGCACTACTCAGTTGAGGCTACTGATGCTTCTCACCTGCTGCTCCACCCGGCTAAGTTTCTGCATCAGTTTTGAATGCATGTTCTATCTCCCGTAGCGGTGAAATTTAAGTTAAATTTGTTACCCTACACTGTCAGCCAGGGCTGCACATGGGCCTCAAACTACCCAAAGAGTTACCACCTGCCTGGACTATTCTATTGATTCTTTCTCTATGTCTGTGTGTCAATCTTAATTCTTGATGAGCATTCAGGTTACTCTATTGTAGCTAGGATGGAGGAATAATGGGTTTGATAGTGTCTTTGGTTATTGCAATCTCCCATTCCCATGGTAGTCAGACCTTGCCTCAATCACCCACTTGCTGGTTGTCACGTGCTCCAAATAGGGAAGCACATATAGAACTATGAGGCTTCACCTTTCCCAAATAAGAGACTTATCAGAGCTTAAGTACTGCTGACTCCTATTATGAAACTAAACTACTAATTTGTTGCCTGTCAAGACCCACTGCAAGTGACCCAAACCAGTTTGGTGACCAATTAAGACAGCTTCCTTCACAGTCCCTACTTCAAAAAGATCCCCTGGCTTTGACTGTGTTAGGTGACATCTTGTTACCCTGGTCGGCTCAAAAATGTATTAACTATGTCTTTCCCCCTCATTAATCTTGCTGCTTTTATGATTCCAATTCATGCTTCAGAAAAATGAGAAATGGCATGTGATGACTTTCTGGGGAGCTCACAAATTTTTGAAACATGGAACATTAAATTTCTGAATACCTAGCATCTACAAAACAGTTCATACATAGAAGTAGGCAGAATGATTATGAATATCAGATAAAGCTCCCAGAATTAAAAAAAAAAAAAGTGCTCTATGTCATAACTTCAGTTATTCTACTTTTAGAGAAATATTTGTGACCTGAAGATTTTGATGTTATTTTCAGGCCACACTGTAAGGTTTTATTACCCAATGCCTCATTTAGAAATCACATGACGGTGACATTCAGCCACTACTGTGTATGAAGTGAGGACAGACTGTGAAAGGAACTTTGGCAAAGAGTTCTAGAGGCAACCATCAATTATTTGTCTACTTTCCAATGTCATACAAGAAAACACTAGTTTGTAAGATAAATGCTAGTAAAAATAAATAAAACAATACATATACTTTTTAAAATTCAAAGGTGATGTTAAAATTAAGGTCCATAGTTATGTAGTATGTTATATTTGGAAAAGCATGGATTGAAATGGCAAAGACCAAATCTGTGAGTTATAGTACCAAACCTCTCTTGCTTGAGACTGTTCAGATGAAACATCAGGGAAGATGAAATTTTGCCTTTCAGATCTTTGAAACTGCACCTGAAAAGCAATTCAACTTTAGCACTTTTGTTTCTTCCCAAGAATTTGATAATAGGGGAAGGTTCATTCAAGTTTGGGTCATGACTTTTACACATTTTATTAGTGGACTATATAATATTTTGTGCTGAATTTGCAAAACCTCTGCTGAATATATTGAAAAATGTGACTGACCCATAATTTGGGATGTGAAACGTAATACGTAATTTTTTTGGCTTTGCATCTTAGAATTTTTTGTGACTATCTTCAGAACATGCTTACTTTCTCCTCTAATATAGTCTCGCTGTTGATGTTTTGCTTTCATTGCAATTTTTGGTACCATTAATATAATGCTAAACACCTTCCTCTCATTATTCTACAACTTATAGCCCTGATAAAGTTATGCCCTTAATTTCTTAGCCACCAAGACCCTAACATCAGCTAAAACCTTATATATATGTGTGTGTGTGTGTATATGTGTGTGTGTATATATGCACATACACACATTTCAATCCATGCTTTTCCAAATATAACAGACATGCATACACACACACCACACACATACATACACACACACCACAGACATACATACACATAAAAAATTTAGTTCCAAACAACATCTCTTCTCTGGTGATTATATATATACATACATACATATATATATATTTGTTGTTTGGAACTAAATTTTTTCTTATGTGTATGTTTGTGTGTCGTGTGTGTGTATGTATGTGTGTGGTGTGTGTGTATGCACGTATGTATGTGTGTGGTGTATGCATGTATGCATGTATGTGTGTGTGTGTGGTGTGTGCGTGTATGCATGTATGTATATCTGTGATGTGTGTGTATGCAGGTATGTATGTCTGTGGTGTGCGTATGAGAGAGGAGGAGAAAGACAATGAGAAAGAGAGAGCATCTGTGTGAGTTTTCTTCTCTCCATAGCCTTCTTTTTCCTACTTATATTTCTATGAATCCAAAGTAATCAGAGAGGAAGATACTAGGAAATTATGAAACTAGTTATTGTAATAAAATGTTTCCATGTAAAGGAGCATTTTCATTTATAGCATAACAAAGAAAAATTGTTTATGGGTTGAAGGGCTCTCAGAATGTCCTATCTTGTGTAAAAAGCATATCCCTTCCTTTTAGAATAAGCCTTGTTGTCTAACAACGAGAAATAACCCTAGTTGCAAATATTAAGCTTCCTCTAATCAATACAACCTTAATGTGAATTAGATCATAACATCTTTTTCAAAAGAAAAGACAGTTATGGAAGAACCAATTTTGCCTGACAGTAAGAAAGTGGAAATAAAAGGGTAGAGATTTAAAGGAAAGACAAGCTAAGCCAAAGAAATAAAAACAAGGAAATGGAGAGATTTTAAATATATGTTGACCTATGAAAAGTATCACAGTGTTCAACCTCAATAAGCCCATCATATGTCAAGTCAGAGAGTGCCCAGAATTATTATAGTAACTGTTTTCTCCAAGTGAAAACTGAGCAATTTCAGTTCTTCCATAGGAGTTGATAAAATGCTTGATGATGAGTGTTGGTTAAAATTATGTCTATTTATTAATGACTATGAAATTTATTGTTATGTCTTAGGTGATTAAGTGATCTCATGAGTCAAAGGAACTGGCTATAAGTGGGTGCTAAATTTTGGCCAGCTTTTATGGTTCCTTAGGAGACAACAAAATTTTCGAAATTGGACACTTTCTCATTATGCTTTATTCAATAAAATACAAATGTTTAATCAGTTACATGGACCTCACTGAGTTTTGAGGACCCCTTCACTTCCCTTGTGGACTTTGGAAGTCGTATGCGCATGTTTAAAGACCGTTGAGGAAATAAAAGTTAGTTAATCAACAGTGTATTCATGTTCTCATACAATCCGATGTATAATGAAAGCTGAACCTTTTTAGGCTCTTTCAGTTTTCTCAGTTAGTGCCACACCATTATTTTAAATAAGCCACAGATTTTTAGACTAAAAAATCATGGCTCTCTCTCTGTATATAAATATAGATATAGATATAGATTTATGTGAGAAAATAAAGTGTCAAACATATTTTAAGACATAATTATGAAAATTAAGGTGTTTAACTGGGTTAAAATAAGGCAAGAATTTATTTCTACATTGCATGTAAGAAGGAGATTCTTTGAACTATAGCGTCATTTAAATAAAACTGTTTGCTAATATCT